>NC_082712.1:21813846-22413846 GCF_030144855.1 Hypanus sabinus | reverse complement strand
CCCCTCCCCTCACCTTTTAAATCTACTCCTCAGCTTTTTTTCTCCAGTCCTGCTGAAGGATTTTGGCCTGAAATGTGGACTGTACTCTTTTCGATAGATGCTGCCCGGCCTGCAGAGTTCCTCCAGCATTTTGTGTGTGTTGCTCGGATTTTCAGCCTCTGCAGATTTTCTCATGTTTGTTTTTAGAGTGGCTAATTGCGGGTGTGAGGGACTGTAAGGCACTGTACTTTAAGTTCAGGTAATGCATGAGCTCAGCTAAGTTTGCAAGGGACTCACGGATACATGTTTCTGGAATGCCTTCTATTCAAGATACATTTAGGAGTTAGGAAAAGTTTATCTAACATGGAAAGAACTTTAATGGAGAATCATGTTTTGAGTGTTTGGAACTGGGGTCTTCTAGAACATCTGTACTGGGCAATTGAAAATCCATGATTTTATATCCAATAATTTCTCCCCGCTTCTCTTTCACTCTCTTTCCATTCCCCATTCTGATTCCCCTTATTCCCCTCTTCTCTTTTCCTCACATCTCCATTACCTCCTTCTGGTGACCCTCCTCCTTCCCTTTCTCCCATGGGCCACTCTCCAATCAAATTCCTCCTCCTTCAGCCATTTACCACCTTCAGCTATCCATTCTCAGCTTTTCACTTCCTACCCCCTGTCCCCACACACCCACCTTCCCCCTCACCTGGTTTCACCTATCACCTGCCAGCTTGTACTCCTTCCCCTCCTGCCCACCTTCCTCTTCTGGATTCTTTCCTCTTCCTTTCCGGTCCTGATGAAGGGTCAGGGCCTGAAATGTCAACTGCTTATTGCTCTCCGTATCTGCTGAATGACCTGCTGAGATCCCCCAGTATTTTCTGTCTATGGCTCTGGGTTTCTATCATCTGGAGAATCTCTTGTGCTTTATGACATCTTTGATCTGTGTCTACTTCTAGAACATAGAACAGAACACTACAGCACCACACAGGCCCTTCGACAAATGATATTGTGCAGATCTTTTAACTTACTGTACAATCTAATCCTTCCCTCCATATTTCTTGCTTCTCTCTGAAGCCAATATATTTGTTTTAATTGTGCTTTTCTCGTCTCTCTCTCTTATTCTTACACAGGAGTCAATATGTTACTTTCTTGTGTTATTGCTGGCAAGGATGACAGGATCATTCAGTCCTGGATATATGTGGCTTGGTAGCTAACATAAGTGAGCAGTTAAGAGTTGACCACATGATCTGCACACCTGGGAAGAGGGGTTCCTAATGTTTGCTATGTCATGAACCCCTACCATTAACCAAGGGGTCTGTGGACCCCAGACTGGGAGCCCCTGTTCGGGAAGGTACATTTCCCTCACTGGTAAATTGTTAGAGAATCTGTTAATTTCATGGTCACTGCTCCTGAGGCTCACTTTTTATTAAAGATTTTAATAATTTATTTGAATGTAAATTCCTGTCTGCCTCTGGATCAGAGTTCCCAACCTTTTTATGCCACGGACTCCTACCATTAACTAAGGAGTCTATGGTCCCAAGGTTGGGATCCTCTGCTCTCGATCGATGGTCAAAATTCTGGCTGATAGTCAAGAAACTTAACCATTGTGTTACCATACCTCTCAAAAATAGTTATGTATAATTAATTGCATTTAATGGTACCAAAATGACTGTTCGTTTAATCTCGCTGCTTGTTCTCTCCACACGTTTATCTTTCCTTTCTTTATTTCAGTGTCTTTTCTTATTACTTCCTTTTTTTACACCCAGCTGTCTCTTTTAGTTCGTCTCACTGTGCCCTCTCCCTGTCCTGCATTACTGAAGTACTCCTGTCATCTTCCTATATTTACAGACTTCTGTCGCAATTCATCAGCCATCACACAGATTTGATAATATGATGCCTGGGTAGAACAGAAACATGAAAATAGAGTAATTGGCTTATTCCTATGATGTAAGATCTCTATAATGTTGCATGGAAGATTTCCCTTGAGCATTGAGCGCATCTACTTGAAACAGTGTCACAAAGGAAAGCACCATCCATATCAGGGAACCCCACCACCCAGGAGATGCTGTCTTCTCACTGCTGCCATCAGAAAGAAGGTACACGAGTCTCAGGACTCACACCACCAGGCTCAGGAACAGTTACTACCCCTCAACCTTCAGGCTCTTGAACCAAAGGGGATAAATACACTCAACTTCACTTGTCCCATCATTGAAATTTTTTCCAGAACCAATGGACTCAGTTTCAAGGAGCCTTCATCCCTTGTTCTCGATATTTATAGCTTATTTATTTATTATTATTATTTCTGTTTGTATTGCACAGTTTATTGTCTTCTGCACACTGGTTGAATACCCCAGTTGGGCAGTCTTTCATTGATTCTGTTATGGTTATTTTTCTATAGAATTACTGAGTATGCCCACATGAAAATTAATCTCAGGGCTGTATATGGTGACAAAGATGTACTTTGATAACAAAATTTACTTTGAACTTTGATTTTGGTCTAATGTACCTGAATTCTTTGTTATGGAACCATACAGCCCAGAAAGAGGCCCATCAGCCCAACTGGGTTTGTGCTGAGCAAGATTCCCATCTGAGTTAGTCCCATTTGCAGGTGTTTGGCACATATCAATTAAATCCATTCCTATCCCTGTAACTTCTCTAAGAATCTTTTATTTAGAAAGTTATGGAAAAAAGGATACACAGTCAAAATGAAGACAAAACATGGAGACTTCCTCAAGAAGGAAGAAGAAAATAAACATTTACGACCAACTCTGATCACTGCATTCATGACAGACAAGCAAATCGTGATTCCACTCTCCATTATAAGATGGGACCCAATTAGGTATTAAACATACTTTACTCACTGGTTAATATAATTTAACCACAGTGTAATGTTTCTAAACGATGTTGTCTTTTTTTTCTATCTAATTGAAAGAAGAATATTGTGGAAAAGCAAATAAATAGGCGATTGAACATAAGAAATAGGAGCAGGAGTAGACCATTTGGCTCATCGAGCCTGCTCCGCCATTCAATAAGATCATGGTTGATCTAACCTTGACTCATCTCCACCTACCTGCCTTTTCCCCGTAACCCTTAGTTCCCCTACTAGGCAATTTTTAAATTTTGTTACTTGTGGCGTAAAGGAAGAGTGATGGGTCCCCTGTGAATGAGATGATCTGAGCACTAGGGTTTTGGATGAGTTGAAGTGCATGGGACACTTGAATATTGACTGTGAGAGCACTGGGGTGGTTGAGTCAGGAGTGATGAGTTAAGCTTGAATGTTTGAGGAGCAGGTGGACTGAAAGAGGTGTCTGATCCTGGAAAAAAGATAAACACAGATAGTGAATAAGGAGCTGCACTCAGTGGGCAGTTTATTAGATACATAATAAAGTGGCCACTGATTGTATGTCCATGGTCCTTTTCTTCTGTAGGGAATCCACTTCAAACTTTGATGTGTTGTGTAGTCGGAGGTCCTCTTCTGTTTTAATGCATGTTTTAATGCATGGTTGTTTATGTTACTGTCGCCTTCCTGTCAGCTTGAGGCCGTCTGGCCACTCTCCTCTGACCTCTCTCATTAATAAGGCATTTTTGCCCATACGACTGCCATTCACTGGATGGCTTTTATTTTTTTTGCGCCATTCTCTGTAAACTCTAGAGACTGTTGAGCGTGAAAATCCCAGGAGATCAGCAGTTTCTGAAACACACAAACCACACCATTTGGCATCAACAATCATTCCACAGTGACAGTCACATTTCTTCTCTATTCCGATGTTTGGTGAATAACAACGGAACTTCTTGACCATGTCCGCATGGTTTTATGCATTGAGTTGCTGCCACATGATTACTGATTAGATATTTGCATTCATGCACAGGTGTACCTAATAGAGTGGGCATTGAGTATATACTCTCAGATGGGTAGACAGTGTCTTGAACTCTAATCCAGTCATTTTAATTGCTATTCTCATTCCCATTCTATATGTTGATCCATGGTCTCCTCTTCTGTCAGGATGAGGTAATTCTTATGTTGGAGGAGCAACAGCTTACATTCTGTTTTGCTAGCCTCCAACCTGATGGCATGAACATCGATTTCTCCAACTTTGGTAAATTTTTCCCCCTTTCTTCTTCTTTAAATTCCCACTTTGGCTTCTTTCCTCTTCTCCTCACCTGCCTATCACCTTCCCCTTGCTGCCCCTCCTTCTTCCCTTCCTCCCATGGCCCATTCTCCTCTCCTTTCAGATTCCTTCTTTTCCAGCCTCCTACCTTTTCCATCTATCACGTCCCAGCTTCTTACTTAATTTTCCCCTCCCACACCCACTGGCTTCACTTATCACTTTCTAGCTTGTCTTTCCCCTGCCTTCGTCTTCTTATGCTGTTATCTTTCCCCTTCCTTTACAGTCCTGAAAAAGGCTTTTGCTGCGTAACATCGGCTGTTAATTTTTTCATTTCTCTAGATGTTGACTGATCCGTTGAGCTCTTCCAGTGTTTTGTGTGTGTGTGTGTGTGTGTGTGTGTAGTTCAGGATAAATCAACATTTATTAGCCATGGACATCAAGGGAAAATTAAACTAAAGTTCACATCTGACATGGTTTAAGTGAAAGGTAGTGCATGATTGAGGGGCTGGGAAGTCCTAACCCTTTCACTGCAACATTTCCTGTTACTGATATTTAAGCACATTTGTGGATTTCTGATTAAGGTTTATTTATCATATTTACATTGAAACATGCAGTGAAATGCGTTGTTTGCATTAACAAAGAACAAGCAAGTGTTGCCTCCATCCCGTCACCAACTAAGCATGCCCATGATGCTCGGCAGAACAACACAGAGCACGACAGAAAACAGGACAACAGCAGCAGCTCAATCCCTTTTCTTCTCTTTCCATACACACGGACATCCTTCCAACTCCAGGGCAGACTTGCAGAATCCAGTCTCCAGGCTTTGACTCATTGGGCTTTCAATTGACCAGTGGGCATTGATCTTTGGTATCAACCTCGGGTGTGCTAACTGACTGGCCCTTGTGCCTCCCTGTACCTCCTGCTTGTATCGATTCTCAGGACCCACCAACCTCTGACAGCCTGACATCCATGCACGTCCTTCGTTACTCATTCACCTTGCCGACCGAAGAACTCAGCTCAGGAGGCGTAGACTCTTGATATTCTTCATCCCACATTCATGTTGAACTTCGGGTGGTCCACCTGTAGATCTCAACAGGTGATCTACAGGTGGCGCAGTAGCATGGCTAAGTAGAGCTACTACCTTACAGTGCCAGTGAATCGGGTTCGGCCTTCAGCTCCACTGCTGTCTTCGTGGAGTTTGGACATTCTCCCTTTATTTCTTCCAGTTTTCTCAGATCTCCTAAAGACATGCGGGCTGGTGGGGTAATTGGCCACTGTAACTTGCCTTTGGGGTAGAAGCAAAGTGGTGTCAGCTGGGTGGAGTTGATGAGAATGAAGGAATTTTTTAAAAAAGGGATTACTGTAGGATTAATGCAAATGGGTATATGATCAGCATGGACTTAGAGGGCTAAAAGGCCTGAACTGTATCTCTTTTCTCCCTCTTTCCTTGCTCCCTTGCCCTCTCCCTCTCTCTTTGTTTCCTCTTTCTGCTCTCCAATCTCTACTCCCTCTTTACCCTCTCTATTCGCTTCCTGTCTCTACTGACCTGTACTTCTCTCTCTCACCTCCCTCTTTCTCTCTTTCTTTCCCTCCCCCTCTCCTCCTCCCCCTCTCTCTCCTCCTCTCCTCCCCCCTCTTCCTCTCTGTATCTCATCCTTTCTTCCTTCTCTCTCTCTTTTCTCTACTCTCACCCTCTATTCTACCTCTTAATGTGTTTGCTTTAGTTTTGCATGTATGTTTCTAAATTTATGCACCCTGATACAAAAGATCTCTCATTTCTATTAAAGATATACTTACAGACATTTTATCCAGCGATACGATCACATAATCCGAGTTGAGATCCCTGCTGTAGTCTTTTGGGCAAAGATGTTAACACCCAATGTATCCTCGCAGTAAATGTATGATTTAGAAGGGCACTATTTCAAAGGAGAGCAGCAGGACAAGATCCTGGCCAATAAAACATCAAAGGACATCACTATTAAACAGTTTACCAGCCTCTTTCATTTATTTTCCACTCATTTGCAGGATGTTGATATGGGCACAAATTCAGGGAGAATTTCGTAACCTAGAGAATCGTTATAAAGTGGAATTCACTTATGCAGATAACAATTAAGGTGACAAGCAAATATGCCCTCACAGGGAAAGTAAGAAGAATCTTCGAATAGTTCAAACACTGGCAGGGATTAATTGAACCAAAATCAGAATCGGCTTTATTATCACTGACACATGTCATGAAATTAGATGTTTTTTGGCAGCAGGACATTGCACTATACAAAAAAATAGGACAAGCTGAGCACGTAGTGAGGCAGTGCTCCTGGGTTCATGGACTGTTCACAAGTCTGATGGAAGCTGCTCTTAAAAGTTGAGTGCGCATTGTCAGGCTCCTGTACCTCCTCCCTGATGGTAGTAATGAGAAAAGGGCGTGCCCAGGCTTCCCATTTCCTTTCCAGTCCTGATGAAAGATCTCGATCCAAAACATCAGATGTTTATTCCTTTCCATAAATGCTGCCTGAACTGTCCCGCACTTTGTATATGTTATTCCCAGATAGAGAGGGTCTTTAATGACACCTTCTTGAGCACGCCGTTTGCTGCCTTCTCTGTGCTTCGTGAAAATCATATGCCCCGTTTCCTTCTCTACAAGAGTGGTTACACAACAAAGAAGTACATAATTGGCTGTGTAGTGCCCTGCGACATCTGGGCTTATGATAGACTCTCTGAAGATGCCAGCCATTCTCCCAGTTCCTGTTACTCACTCAGTACTTACAAAAGGGGCATTCAGAAGTTTCTCATTGCTTGCCTTTTGTTGCTTGTCACATTGGTGCACCCGTCTCAGCAGCACAGATACAAACACAGGGCTTTCTTCCAGGATGTCAACAAGAAACATTGGAGACCTAACGTCAGTGCTGGCCGTACACATCTGCCATTGTTCTGTTCCCAACCCCAAATTTTCCCACTTTGCAGTGGTATTGTTCAAAATATTCCTGACTGCTATCTGAGTCATGACTGATGTAAACAAACTGCCCACAAAGTGCCATTCATCCTGGTGGCAGACTACCAGTCTTCAGTGAGAAAGGAGCCCTGCTCTGACGCAGTTTTAAAGGGACTATTACAGGGGAATTCATCCCGGTCGATCGTGTTGGAAGTGTTACGTGGTGTCATCAGCCAGTTTTACACTGCTTTTGATACCCATTGCATTGAGCTTTAGGCTCTATAGCTGAGAAAGGATGTGCTGGCATTGGAGGGGGTCCAGAGGAGGTTACCAAATAATAATCCTGGGAACAAAAAGGTTAAAGAATAAGGAGCAGTTGATGGCTCAGCCTCCATTCACTGGAGTTTGGAAGAATGAGGGGGAATCTCATTGAAACCTACTGAATATTGAAAGGCCTAGAGAAAGTTAATATGAAGAGGATGTTTTCAGTAGTGGGAGAGCTAGAGGGCTTTGCCTCAGAGTACAAGGACATCCCTTATCAAGGATATGGTGAATCTCTGGAATTCATTACCTCGTATGGCTGTGGAGGCCAAGTCATTGGGTATATTTAAAGCAAAGTTTGATATGTTCTTGATAGGTAAGGACATCAAATATTACAGGAAGAAGATAGGAGAGTGGGGTTGAGGGTAAATAAGTCAGACCTAATTGAATGGCAGAGCAGACTTGATGGGCCGATTAGTTTAATTCTGTCTCTATGTCTTATGGTCTTACAGATTCAAGTAAATGCGCAATTATATTGCAGCAAGGCACAACTTATAACCTCTGTGCTATAGAAAAATCAGTTGTTACGTCATCTATTCCCCACTTGTGAACTCATTTCCATTTGACAGAAGCATTGTCAATAACCTGAGATGAAACCACCTGTCTTCTTAGTTCATGGCACCTTCTGCCAAATTCAAAGATTACACTGGGCAAAACACTGGTGCTTGGCCTCTCACTTAATGGCATATGTTTTATTGAGAGGATGCAGGGGGGCGTACGGAATGTGACAAGGGCCTGTCACAGACTGTATCACCATGGGGTATCGAGAAATCAGGGGAGCCATTATAGTCTCTAAGGAGGCGATGTGCACTCAGAATAGTCCCTGAGTTACAGACAGGGCAAAGCAACAAATATTGTTGGGAAAAGATATATAGTTGTGTTTAATCGATGAACAATTAAAAGTCAGGTAGCACAACACACCAACTGGAAAATAGAAAACATGACTTGGAACGAACATACATTCAAACAAGATTGGAATCTTATTATTGATCCCTCTTTGTGGATTTATATTCGCTGTAGTAGGGCTTCGGTGTTTATTTATTTATTAGCAATACAGCGTGGAGTTAACCCTCCCTTTGAGCCACACTGCCCCAGCAACCCAACAACCACAGTTAACCCTAACCTCACCATGGTACAATTTACAGTGACCAGTCAATCTAGCAGGTATGTCTTTGGACTGTGGGGTGGCAACCAGACCACCTAGGGAAAACCCACACATTCCACGGGGTACTGACTCCTTACAGAACGGTGCCGGAATTGAACTCCAAACTCAGGAATGTCCTGAGCTGTAATAGTGTTGCTCCACGATGCTTCAGTGGCGCCCAGTTCTCTTTGTCAGAGTCTGTTCTTTGGGTTGTTTGATCAGTGGGATACCATAGGATGGTAGAACACTACAGGACAGAAACAAGCCCTTCTGCCCATCTAGCCTGGTCTTCTGCTTACTCCCATCTACCCACACTTGGACCATGCCCCTCCATAATGTAGAGGCAGGTATATTAACGGCACTTAAGAAACTATTAGATAGGCACCTGGATGATAGAATAATGAGGGCTATGTAGAAGGGAAGATTTAGATTGATTTTAGAGTAGGTTAAAAGGTTAGCATATTGTTTTGGGCCAAAGGGCCTGTACTGTTTTACTGTGCTTTACTGTTCTATGTTCATATCTCTCTCATCCACGTACATATCCAAACTTCACTTAAATGTTACAACTGAACACATTTACTACTTCTGCTGGCAGACTTTGACCACTCTCTGTGTTAAGAAGTTCCCCTCGAGTTCTCCTTAAATACTTCAGTGTTCACTCTAACCCTATGACCTCCAGTTTTAGTCTCACTCCAATCAAGGGGATAAACCTCCAAGGCTTCGCCCATTTATACTAAACATTCAAGGGATTAAATGTAGACTTTATATGAGGATTGAAGCTTCCCCACGGTGTTGTCCCATAACCATAATGGACCATTCTAGATCTTTCTAGTATTGGAAGAAAAGGCGTGGAGGAAGAGGTAAATGAGTTTGGGAAGGAGTTGCCAAAGACCAGCTAAGATTTTGAAAAGAGAGGATGTTACTGTGGGGGATTGAATGGGTGGGATGCAATAAAGTCAGTCCCCCTGGTGAAGCAACAAGCACAGCAGTAACTGAGAGTGAGATTAAAGCTGTCGGCTGCAAGTCCCTCAATACCAAATGAGATCACTTGCTGTTGAAATTTTGCCCATTGAAACTTGACCATCCTTTGCAGGATACAAGCATCCACTCTCACTAAACCTTCCCTCTTCCAAAACTTGGAGACACAAAAGACTGCAGATGCTGAAACCTGGACCAACAAACAGCCTGCTGGAAGAACAGCATCTGTGAATCGAGCAGCATCTGTGGGAGGAGAGGACTTGTTGAAATATTGGGTTGAAACCTGGCATCTGGCCAAAATGCCATGCTAACAATTCCTCTCCTCCTACAGATCCTGTTTAACTCATTGAGTTCTTCTAGCAAATGGTTGCTCATCCAGAACTTCATTACCTGTACCCCAACTTGAAATAAAGCCTCTTTTACCATCACTGACCCCTTCTTGTTGACCAAGTAATTCTCAGGTTAAGATTTCTTCACAGACTTTACTGAAAATCAACCTATGTTACACCAACACACACAAAATGCTGGTGGAACACAACAGGCCAGGCAGCATCTATAGGGAGAAGCACTGATGACATTTAGGGCCAAGACGCTTCATCAGGACTAACTGAAAAGAAAGATAGTAAGAGATTTGAAAGTAGGAGGGCGAGGGGGAAATGCGAAATGATAGGAGAAGACCGGAGGGGGTGGGGTGAAGCTGAGAGCCGGAAAGGTGATTGGCGAAAGTGATACAGAGCTAGAGAAGGGAAAGGATCATGGGACAGGAGGCCTAGGGAGAAAGAAAGGGGGAGGGGAGCACCAGAGGGAGATGGAGAACGAGCAGAGTGATAGGCAAAGAGAGAGAGAGAGAAAAAAAAGGGGGGGAACTAAATATATTAGGGATTGGGTAAGAAGGGGAGGAGGGGCATTAACGGAAGTTAGAGAAGTCAATGTTCATACCATTAGGTTGGCGGTATATAAGGTGTTGTTCCTCTAACCTGAGTGTGACTGAGTGTTACGCCTATGCAACAACCCACAAGATCTCATTCTCTTCCTATATGTACTTGAACAGCTATACCCCTTTCCCAATTGGTTACCGTAGTGTATTTAATATTTCAGTAATATTGCAAATATAATGTTTGATTATGCATTCTTTGTTGTTTACGTAATGCATTGAGGGTCATCTGTAAAAGTATGTAAACGGCATACACTATCTTGCATTCACATGATATGTGCACGCCTTGCTTAAAGTAAAAAAACAATTAAGTTAGACTCATGTTCCCAGCTCTCTCATTTTCTTTTTAATTAGTTTAATGTTCTGGAGTTACAAAACATAACAGTTACCTAACTACCATCAGCTACCAAGCCCTAAGTTCTGGACTTCTGTCCCCAAATGTCCCTAACTTTTCTATCTCCCCTTTTTCATTTTAGAATATTTTTAAAAGGAGGCACTTTCAGCAAGTTTTTATTTTGCATCATCTGACAGTGTTTTTTTCCCCCCGAATATGATCCTTTTAGTTTTGACCCCCCTATCTAAGATAACGTGCTGACATTGGAGAAGGCCCTAAATAGGCTTATAAGATTTCCAGGAATGAAAAGGTTAATGTGTGATGGCTCTGGGTCTGAGCTCACTGGAACTTAGAAGAATGTTTGGGGGGGGGGGGTGGATCTCATTGAAACTGACAGAATATTGAAAGGTTTAGATGGGATGGCTGGGGAGAGGATGTTTCCATTAGTGTGAGAATCTGGCACCAGAGGGTATAGCCTCAGAATGCATGTCCCTTTAGAACAGAGATGAGGAAGAATTTCTTTAGCCTCAGAGGGTGGTGAATCATAAACAAAGGAAATTCTGCAGATGCTGGAAATCCAAAGCAACACACACAAAATGCTGGAGGAGCTCAGCAGGTCAGGCAGCATCGATGGAAATGAATAAACAGTTGATATTTTGTGCTGAGACTCTTCTCCAGGAATGTAAATGAAAGGGGTAGATGCCAGAATAAAAAGTTGAGGGGGGTGGAGGGAAAGGAGGATAGCTGGATGGTGATAGGTGAAGCTAAATGGGTAAGAAAGGTAAAGGGCTGGCGAGGAAGGAATCTGATAGGTGAGGAGAGTGGACCATAGGAGAAATGAAGGGCTCAGGGGAGGTGATAGGCAGGTAGAGAAGAGCTAAGAGGACAGAGTGGGAATAGAAGGCGGGGGGGGGGAGTGTATTTTTGTTTACTAGAAGGAAAATTTGATATACATGCATGCCATCAGGATGGAGGCTACCCAGGTGTTGCTCCTCCACCTTGAGGGTGGCCTCATCAAGGCACAAGGGGAAGCCATGGGCCACATGTCAGAACAGGAATGGGAATGGGGTTTGGCTGCATGGAAGTTCTGCTTTTGGCAGATGGAGAGGAGGTGCTCGACGAAGCAGACCCCAGTTTAGGGCAGGTTTCACCACTGTAGTGGATGCTACCTCAGGAGCACCGAATACAATAGACGACCCCAGCAAGTTCGCAGGTGAGGTGTTGCCTGACCTGGAAGGACTGTTTGGGGCCCTGAATAGAGGGGGAAGAGGAGGTGAATGGGCTGGTGTAGCACTTTGGCCACTTGCAGGGGTAAGTGGCTAGAGGGAGATTAGTGGGGAGGGACGAATGGACAAGGGAATCGTGGATCCCTGCAGAAAGCAGAGAGGGGGGGGAAGGTTAAGGTATGTATGGTGGTAAGAGCCTATTGGCGATGCTGGAAGTTGCAGAGAATGTTATGTTAGAAGCGGGGGCTCATGGGGTGGTAGGGGAGGTCAAGCGGAACTCGGTCACTGTTAAGGCTGCGGGAAGATGGGGTGACCGCAGATGTCCAGAAAGTGGAGGAGATGTGGGTGAGAGTGGCATCAACGGTGGAAGAAAGGAAATCTCGTTCTTTGAAGAAGGAGGATGACTCTGACGTCTTGGAAAGGAAAGTCTCATCCTGGGAACAAATGTGGCAACTGAGAAAAGGGAATAGCATTTTTGCAAGAGGCAGGGTGGAAGGAGGTATATTTAAAGTAACCATGGGAGGTGGTAAATCTGTTGAATTCGTTGCCACAGATAACTTTGGAGGCCCAGTCACTGAGTAGATTTAAAGCAGAGTTTGATAGATTCTTGATTAGTAAGGAAGTTGATGGTTAGAATAAAACAGGAGAATGGGGTTGAGGGGGAAAACAAATTAACTATGATGGACTCAATAGGCTCAGTGGCCTAATTCTGCTCCTGTGCCTTATGGTCTTAAGACTTTTAGGGAACCTGATATAGTTACTATATTTAAAGTGCTGTATAATTGCAAGAAAAAATATGATGTAGATTTTCTTGTTATTTGCACACTTCAGTATCCACTCAAAATTTAAGCGATGAGGAGGCATCTTACTTAATAATGGCAGTGGATCAACTAAAAGGGATGTGATGTTGAGGCTTTATAAGGCAGTCGTGAGAGCACACTTGAAGTATTGTGTGCAGTTTTGGGTGCCTTATTTTACAAAGAGTATACTGACATTGGAGAGGGTTCAGAGAAGATTCACGAGAATGATTCCAGGAATGAAAGGGTTACCATTTGAGGAATGTCTGGCAGCTCTTGGGCTGTATTCCCTGGAGTTCAGGAGAATGAGAGGGGATCTAATAGAAACATTCTGAATGTTAAAAGGCCTGAACAGATTAGATATATTTCCCATGGTAGGGGAATCTAGAATAACAGAACTTTATGACTTCAGGATTGAAGGACATCCATTTAGAACAGAGGTACAGAGAAATTATTTTAGTCAGAGGGTGGTAAATCAGTGGAATTTGTTGCCACAAGCGACTGTGGAGGTCAAGTCATTGGGTGCATTTAAGGCAGAGATAGATTATTAATAAGCCAGGACATGAAAGGATATGGGGAGAAAGCAAGGGAGTGGGGACGACTGGAAGAATTGGATCAGCCCATGATTGAATGGCGGAACAGACTTGATGGGCTGAGTGGCCTACTTCTGCTTCTATATCTGATGGTTTCTTGGTCTTAAGAGAGTAAAATGTACAACCTCTGTAGAACTTGAAATATTTATGGATTAGTTTTACAGATAAGATAGAACTCCAAAAATGTGTGAGATTTTGATGGGATAGAACAGCTGTTAACAAATGTTTGAGGGACTCATTGGGTCAAGCAGCACTGTCGAGCTAAAGGGAGGGTCAACATTTCAGGCTGTGGCACTGCACCAGGTCTCCAGTAAACCTGAAACATCAAACATCCCTCTTCCTTCACAGATGCTGCCTGATCCACTGAACAGTTTGCATTTTCGCTCCACATTTGAGGATCTGCTATTGTATTTTTTTCCCTGATGACAAGCTCTCTACCTGGGGTAAGGGAACATGGGTGGTTTATATCCCTCGGTATGCTTAAATAACTGTATAAATTATCAACAATGATTTGTAAGAAAGCAGTTTATAGATCAGGATGATGAAATACTATTGTCCCATGCGAATATTGGTATCATACAAATGTTTATTCAATTCATGTAAAAATAGACTATTCTGTAGGTGGTTTATGCAATAGCTTGGTTGAGTAATGTTGATTATAAAATAAAAAGTTAGTTTCCCTCAAGAAGTGCATTATGACAATTTTTATGTAAGTCTATAATATTAGTGATTTGTTTGTTTTATTAATGGTTGTGAGGAGCTAAAATTAACTTTGGGAGCTGCTCAACTCACATGAGTACCTAATGATCCTAAATACTTAATACAGACTTAGCTCATGTCTCATTTTTAATTTGATATTAATCCCTCGAGGCTCTTTACTGAGCCCGTTTATAACACTTTGTTGGAGATGAGTTAGGATGATAATATTCTGATACAATCATTGAAGCCTTACTGAATGCACAAACATTCTCCTTTGAGCTGCTGGTGTTTTTATGCCCTGAAATTGTTATGATGTTGGAGTGCACTGCCTGAGGTACCCCATCAGTACCATCAGAATGCTACTTTATTATTCATCATTTGTATAAGTTATTTTTGTAACATAGAGTAATTTTTATATGTTGCATTGTACTGCTGATGTAATACAACAAACTTCATGACCTATTTCAGCGATAATAAACTTGATCCCAATTCTGAAGTATGCAGATGTATATGCTGCCCTCACTTTTGCAGGAAACCAAGATGTATGTTGGTGTCAGGGAGGAAGATGTGCCTTGTTACCTATTTGTAATTAATATGAGTGTTTTATTGAAATATGCCACTGGAAGTTATTCCTCCTTATTCTGTGCAATTTCCCAGAAAATTGTAAGACCAACCCAGGTGATTGTAGAATTTTAGTCCTAGTTTCCATTCAACACAAACTGAATTTCTGTAATGTTTTGAATTGGTTGACACATTGAGACAGCAACCAAGAATAAGCCCCGATCTAAGTTCCCAGCATTGCAACTTCCCACTAATTGGTCCATGGAGTAATATGCTGCAGAGGCAGGTTCTTTGACCCACTATGTATGTTTAGACTGTCAAGTACTGAAGATTAGCACTCTCATTTCCAGAAGTCTGGAGGAACAAGATGATACCCCTCCATCACTTATGCCATACCATAAGGTGTTTTATTGCAGGCAAAAGGCACCAGCATGTTGGATTGTTGTAGGCTGAGTAATGGGATTTTCACTTAGAAGTCAGCAAGTGGTGTTACTTCTTAACTCGATATTTGGGGTTGGCATAAAACTTCATGGTGGAATTTCACAAGGCATGAATTCTGTTTAATTTTCCATGCATGCAACTTGGCTGGATTAACTGAAAAGCGTTTCAGTGTACCTGCAACCTGAGTTCAATCCTGCCCTCTGGTGATGTCTATGTCAAGATTGCATGTTCTCCCTGTAACTGTATGCGTTTTCTATGGCTGCCCTAGCTTTCTCCTACATCCCAAGGCCATGCTGATTGGCAGGTTCATTAGTCAATGTAAATTGACCCTAATCCATAGATTTTGTGAAGAATTGAAGGGAGAGTGGAGAGAATAGCATGGGATTAGTGTAGAATGTAAGTGGGTGCTTGTTAGTCAGCATGGCCAGCCTATTTTGAAGAGCCTATAACCCCTTGACCATAATTACTGGATGAATTTATCATCAATCAATTGGTGTGTAATATTGCTATGACAATAATCCATCTGAGAATTTTAACAGATTGGAGGAAGAGGCAAGGTAGTCAGGGGAGGAGTGGATCTGGCAGCTCGCTTGCAGTCTGGTGCTAAAGGCTCTGTTTGTACCTTTTGCTGTCTCTAAAGCCATTGTAATCCGCGGACACTAATCCAATATTGTTAATCTGAGAAACAATGAATACACAGATCATCATCTGTTCCTTGTTGCATGTAAATCTGCACTTGTACCATTAACCATTCCTGATCTCGGCACTTGTCTAATCCACAAAATAATCCAGTGTTATCACCATTTTTGGAACCTTATTCTGTTAGAAAATAAGGAGCTTGTAATGTATAAAACCAGCTCCAAAAAAAAAATAAAGACACTTACTGTGAATCATTGAAACTTCATCTAAATACCCTTTACAAATAGTTATATTAGCTGGTGCTTTTTCAGGGATCAGCAGTATTTCCACCACATTTGCTTTGCTCATTGCAAAGTAAACAAATAATTTTCTCAGTCTTAGTTCCATATGGAGCATTAAACTTTCTGCCTCTGTCGCTGTGTCTGATGCAATACAATTACACCTGCTGACTGAACAGATGGGTTGTATCTTCCTGCTATGGCCCTAATAACCAGAGCTCCCTCCCGCTAGTGTTTACCATCTTCGTGCCCCTAGGATTATGTCAGCATCGACGCACCCAGTGGAAACAGTCGTGAAAATAGCATGGTAGTTTTCGGACATATTAGCAATCAGAATGGCTGTCACATCTGCTCTCTGGGTTTTCCATTGTAGATTTGTTATCTGTTCTGCTTTCAGGTAACAAGCAGTCGGATTTGTCGAAGTCAAAGTAAATTGATTATCAAAGTACATATATGTCACTATATACAACCCTGACATTCATTTTCTTGTGGGCATACCCAGTAAGTCCACAACCATAATGGAATCAAGGAAACAGGATGGACAAACAACTAATGTGCTCAAGATAACAAACTGCAAATACAAAACAAATAATAATAATAATAAATAAATAAGCAATAAATTTCAAGAACGTGAGATGAAGAGTCCTTGCACGTGAGTCCATAGGTCGTGGGAACGGTTCAGTGATAGGGTAAGTGAAGTGAAGTTGAGTGAAGTTAATTCCACCTGTTCAAGAGCCTGATGGTTGAGGGGTAATAAGTATTCCTGAACCTGGTGGTGAGGCCCCTGTGCCTTCCTCCTGATGCCTGCAGTGAGTAGAGGGTGAGCTGTGTAGTGGGGGGTTTTGATGATGGACACTGTTTTCCTGCAACAGCGCTCTGTAGAGATGTGCTCAAAGGTAGAAGACTTTACTCATGATGGTCTAGGCTGTATCTGCTACTTTCTGAAGGATTTTTTGTTCAAGGGCATTGATGCTCCATACCAGGCCTTGATGCAACCGGTCAATATACTCTCCACTACACATCGATCGACATAAGAAACTAAATTTTGCAACCCCATGATATCACACAGCAACTAAGTTTTACTCATTCCTTTAATGTAGGAAATCCAACATCACCTTACATTAATAAAGAAGCACCCTCAGCTTAATAAAATGACACACACTGCAGTACAGAACCATCATAAATTTGGCAGTAGGACATGCAAAGGAAGTATTTGAATAGAACAGAACAGCACTGCACAATACAGGCCCTTTGGCCCATGATATTGTGCTGACCAGTCTGTCCATTCTCCTCTGCCCTCTCTAATTAACAAGACCTTTTCACCAACAGAACTGCTGCTCACTGGATGCTTTTTGCTTTTCGCACTATTCTCTGTAAACTATAGAGGTTGTCATTTGTGAAAATCCTAGAAGGTCAGCTGTTACTGTGATACTCAAACCACCCTGTCTGGCACCAACAATCATTCCACGGTCTAAGTTACTTAGATCACATTTCTTTCCTATTCTGATTTTTGCTCTGAATAACACCTAAACCTCTTGACCAGGTCTGTTTTAATGCATTAAGTGTCCTCACCTACCACCTCAGTAGCCTCCACATCCAGCACATAATTCTCTGTAACTTCCACCATCTCCAAATGGATCACACAACCAAGCACATCTTTCCCTCCTTCCCACTTTTCACTTTTCACAGGGATCGCTACCTACACAACTCATTTTTCCATTCATCCTCCCCACTGATCTCCCTCCTGGTACTTCTCCTTGGAAACGAAACAAGAGCCATACCTGCCCCTACACTTCCTCCCGCACTTCCATTCTGGGCCCCTAACAGTTCTTCCAGGTGATGCAACATTTCAGCTGTGAGTCTGTCGGGTCATCTGCTGCATCCGGTGCTCCCGGTGTGGCCTCCTGTTTATTGGTAAGACCAATATCAGTAAGACATAGATTAAGAGGCTGCTTCACCGAACACCTATACTCTGTCCGCCAGAAAAAGTGGGATCTTAGGCTGGCCACCCACTTCAATTCTACTTCCCATTCCTATTTCAACATGTTAGTCCATGGCCTCCTCTATTGCTGTGATGCGAATACACTCAAGTTGGAGGATCAACACCTTACAGTACGGTCCATCTGTGTTGCCTTCAACCTGATGGCATGAACATTGATTTCTCGAACTTCTGGTAATTGTCCCTCTCCATCTTTCACTAATCCCATTCCCCTTTCCCTCTCTCACCTTATCTCCTTACCCACCCATCACCTCCCTCTGGTGCTCCTCCCACTTCACTTTCTCCCATGGTCTTCTACCCTCTCCTATCAGATTCCCCCTTATCCAGCACTTTATCTCTTTCACCTATTCTGTTTCCCCTATTCTGTGCCCTTTACTTCACCCCTCTCCTCTCCTCATTTCACCTGCCACTTTGTACTTCTTCCTCCCTCCCACCTTCTAGCTTTAACTTTTCATCATTTTTTCCAGTCTCAGTCGGAAATGTCGACTGTTTACTCTTTTCCCTAGATGCTGCCTGGCCTGCTGAGTTCCTCCAGCATTGTGTGTGTGTTGCTTGGATTTCCAGCATCTGCTGATTTTCTTGTCTCACTGAACCTCTTGACCTTGCCTGCATGCTTTTATGCATTGCTGTTTGGCCGATTAGATATTTGCATTAACAAGCAGGTGTACAGGTGTACCTAATGAAGTGGCTACTGAGCATAGACAAACAAATGAACGGTAGAATCCTCACTTTTATGTGGGTAAAAATGGAAAGTTATTAAGACAATGCTTTATCTAATTTTGTTTATAGGGAAGAAGCAATATTTTGGGGATCAAAATCCAAATGCAGTATCAGCCAAAACTGTGGGGTGGTGGGGAAAAATCTTTGTCAATCTTCTATTTGTCTACTAAATTCTAAGGGGGATACTGCACAGGAGTGTTCATTCCAAGATGTTTTATTGTCTCAATGAGCCAAGTGGCTTGATTCTGCTCATACACCCAGCATCCTTTTTATTAGGTACACTCATACACCTATGTATTAATGCAAATAGCTAATCAGCCAATTATGTGGCAGCAACTCAATGCATAAAAGCATGCAGACATGGTCAAGACATTCAGTAGTTCTTCAGACCAAACATCAGAATGGGGAAGGCATGTGATCTAAGTGACTTTGATCATGAAATGATTGTTGGTGCCAGATGGGGTGGTTTGAGTATCTCAGAAACTGCTGATCTCCTGGGATTTTCATGCACAACAGTTTCTGGAGTTTACAGAGAATGATGGGAGAAACAAAAAGTGAGTGGCTGTTCTTTGGACAGAAGAGCTTAGTTAATGAGAGAGGTCAGAGGAGAATGGCCAGACTAGTTCAAGCTGACAGGAAGGCAACAGTAACTCAAACAACCACGTGTTACAAAAGCAGTGTGCAGAAGAACATCTCTGAACGTACAACACAACAAACCCAGATGTGGATGGGATACTGCAGCAGAAGACCATAACATAAACTCAGTGGCCACAGCAGATACAGGGCAAACACACAAGTGGCCATTATGTGTATATCTTTTGGTCTTATGATTAATTCATTCTGATCCTCAGAACAATCCCATTCCCCCACTTATTTCCTTCTGACCTAATTTCACTCGTGCCCATTAACACCTACTGATTATCCCTACTCTCCTACATCAAGGGTAATGTTCAGATGCCTGTCAATCTATTAGCCAGCACGTTTTTTTGGGATGAAGCAGGCAACCAATGCATCTGGTAAGTAACAGGGCGAAAATGTAAACTCTGCACTGTTGCAGCAGAGGTCACGATTGAAAATGGGTGAAGCAGCAAACCTACTAGTTACATCACTGTGGATTTGAACTTTTTCAGTGTGAATGACGATTATTGACTAAAAGAAATGCAGCTGTAGTTGCTCCAGAGCCTTCCTTTGCCCTTACTGTCACTGTTTCCTCAGCTCTACAACAACACCAACCTACTCATGCCAGCGTGGACACCGCCGTGGAAACATTTCCTTAGCTTTTAACTGTTGACAAGAAAATTGCCACCCACGGACAAATTAAGCCCACAATGCTGGCTTGTATTTTAAAAAAAAAGCTCAGAAAGAGCTTCCATTTACCTAGCACTTATAATGTGTTAAAACATTTCAAGCTGCTTCACAGGAGCAACTATTAAATAAATATCTTACAGTGAGGTATTTGAATGAAGGCTTTAAATGAAGTGAAAGCGATATAGAGATAGAGAGAGGGAGAGAAAAGTACAAAGTTCAAAGGAAAATTTATTATCAGTGTGCATACATGTCACCACATACAACCCTGAGCTTCTTTTTCTGCAGGCATACTTAGCAAATCTATAGAACAGTAACTGTAAACAGGGTCAATGGACAACTAACTATGCAAGTGCAGAAATAGCAATAAATAGCGAGCATGAAATGACAAGATAAAAGAGAGAGAGAGATCATAGTGGACATGTGGAATGCGCTGCCAGAGGAAGTGGTTGAGGCCGGTACAGTAAGAACATTCAGACATGGATATGAATACGGAAGTTTTAGCGGGCTACAGGCAGAATACTGGTAAATGGGACCAACTTAGATCGGCAGTTTGGTTGGCATGGATGAGTTGGGCCGAAGGGCCCTATTTCCATACTGTGTGTCTTTGTGGCTTGATTCTACCAGTGCTCCAAATTTCAATCTTGTTGTGAAAATGATGTCACATCACAATTAAGCATATGGAACCAAGTTCATGCCAATGAAAGCACGTCCAAGAGGAGACCATTTTGCTCTTCAGGCTTGTTCCACTATTCATCCAGTCATTGTTGATTGCCCACATCAGTAATCTGTTACCACCTCTTCCTCACATCCCTATAGCACTAAAATCTATCTCTACCCTCTACCCGAGTACAGTTAATCATGACCTCCGTTGCCTTCAATGATGGAATTCCACAGGTTTACAACTCATCTCGGTTCTAAATGGCATAGCTCATTTTCTGAGGTTTTGCCCCCAGTTCTGGACTCTCCAACTATTAGGAATATCATAGAAACATAGAAAACCTACAGCACAATACAGGCCCTTCGGCCCACAAAGTTGTGCCGAACATATCCCTACCTTAGAAATGACTAGGCTTCCCCATAGCCCTCTATTTTACTAAGCTCCATGTACCTGTCTAAATCCACCCTAAATCTAGCCTGTTTATTTCTGATACAGTCGTGTATGTGCCTTTAAGATACCTTCTGATTCTTCATGCTCAAGTGATGAAATTTTTTTAAGTGACAAGAGATGTACTTTATTTGTACTGCAAGATATATCGTTTTTGTCAATGACTTACGCAGTCTGAGGATGTGTTGGGGGCAAGTGCTGCCACGCTTCCAGTGCCAACATCGCGTGCCACAATGTGCCAACCATAATCAGTACATCTTTGAAATGTGGGGGGTGGGGAAACTGGAGCACCGAGAAGAAGCCCGCATGGTGACGGGGAGAACGTGCAAACTCCTTGCAGATAGTGGCGGGAGTTGCTACCTAATGTTGCCACTGTGAAGCGTTACGCTGACTGTCCTGCAGCTGTGCCACCCAGTAATCAGCAGTGTGGATGAGAGGCTTAATCATCCCTATCTCTCCCCTTGTGTTAGTCCTGCTACCTGTGAAACTAGTTCTGTAAATATAAAAGAAAGGACGACTTATTAAAGTGCCTTTCATACCCTTAACCTACGCAGACTCTGAAGTGTAGTTAATGCTGTAATAGAAGGAACAGTTACCATGTGAGACACCGATATGGCAGATACTCAAATCTGGAGCAACAAACAATCTGGTGGAGGAATTCAGCAGGTCAAGCAGTATCTGTGGTGGAGGTGGGGGACGGATTGTCGACACTTCAGACCAAAACCCTGCTTCAGGACCTCATGAGTGGGTAATTTCCCTCTGCCTACAAATGGTGCTGAACCCACTGAGTTCCTCTAGAAGATTGTTCGTTGCCAATCAACCCACAGCGGGTTGCCATGATCGGCAACATACTTAATGGCGCCAAAGATAAAAATTGGTCAGACCACCTCTTTCCCGGAGGAAGATGAGGAAGATTTTCTGTCCATCTTATTCAACCACCATCACTCCTATCATGGGTTCCAAAAGATCTACTGGATCTTGGATCACAATTGCTTGAGTTTAGAGGTGAGCATGCCTCGTCTTCTTATGTTCAGTCAACATAACAAGACATAAGAGTTTGTTCTTTCCCCTTCTCCCTCATTCCTGGATTTTGCAGACAGGGCACATCATAGTAAGCTGTACAGAAGCAAGAAAACATTGGTCAGTAACTCACCACACTGGATTTCTGCTCCAGCCCAGGGCTGCTGAAACACTGCAGAGAATGAGACACCAGGTCCTGAAAATGAAAGCTGCAAGAAGGTGCTCATTTAGTAATTGTGAGGAAGAGACATTAGAAGTCACAAACATTCCCTGGCAAGGGTTGCAACTCAAGTATTCAATTCAGAATCTGAATCAGATTTATTATCACTGACGTATATTGTGTGAAGTTTGACATATTTTGGCAGCAGTATAGTGCAAAGCATAAAAAATTACTATTAATTTACAATGATAGATTTATAGACAGTGCAAAAGAGGAATAGCAAGTAAATATTCATGAATTGATCGATTGTTCAGAAACCTGAGGGCAGAGGTGAAGAAACTATTCTTCCAGCAGAGTGTGGGTCTTCAGGTCCTGTTCCTCTAGGGAGGAAGTTCTCTGAAGAATGCCAGTTTACCTCTATAAAGTCCTACACACAGTAAAGCACAGCAGAAGCAGGCTGCCAGTTTAACCAAGGAGCATGATGCATCGATACTTTGGGGTATTAATCCAAATAAAACCCTCAAGAGTTAATACATACAAAATGCTGGTGGCCTGCTGCGTTCCACCAGCATTTTGTGTGTGGTGCTTGAATTTCCAGCATCTGCAGGTTTTCTTGTGTTTGTCTCAAGAGTTCATTCTTGCTTAATGCTTTAGCAATTTATTATGGTATCACTATCCCAGCGAGTGCAAACAAGGTTTATTAACAGTCACTCGATAAACATTAACTCCAGTTATTAAGTCCACAAAATGCTGGAGGAATTCAACAAGTTAGACAGCATCCATGGGGGTGAATAAAGAGTCGATGTTTCAGGCAAAGATCTGATCAGAGACTGTTTCCATCCACAGATGCTACCTGAGTTACTGACTTCATCTGTGTGTATTGCTCAACATTTCCAGCATCTGTAGAATCTCTTTGAAGCTTTGGAAATCCTTCTCTTCACTTACCACCTGGGAAAAGGACTGAGTGCATTCTCCCTGATTATTCTCCCCATCATTTTATACAGCTCCTTGGAACAGAAATGAGAAGGAATTCCTTTAGCCAGAGGATGGTGAATCTGTGGAATTCATTGCCACAGACAGCTGTGGAAGCCACATCATTGGGTACATTTAAAGTCGAGGTCCATAGGTTCTTGATTACTAAGGGTGTCAAAGGTTATGGGGAGAAGGCAGCAGAATGGGATTGAGCGGCATAATAAATCAGCTGTGATCGAATTGTTTAATTCTGACCCTACATCTTTATGGTCTTAGATTCAGATGGTCACCTTGTAGTCCATTCCAAGGAAAGAGGTCCCATCCTGCCTAACCTCTGCCTGTCACTTTCTTTCTTTAGTCCTGATAACATCCATGTAAATCAAGCAGGAGCAAAGGATCACACACAAAATGCTGGAGGAACTCAGTAGGCCAGGCAGCATCTGTAGAAAAGAATACAGTTGATGTTTCAGGCTGAGACCCTTCAGCAGAGAGCAAAGAATGTTGGGAATGGTGAGGGTGGCGCCCTGCGGGAGGATGTGGGGTAAGTGGCAGAGAAAGAGTGCTGGAGTGGTGGGGTGGGGCAAGAGCAGACACACCAATCCCTGAGACACCAGGCAAGCTCATTTGATTCCAAACAATTGGCTTAATGATCATTACAGAATGTCTCTTTGATGCTTCTCACTCCCTCTTTTCTCCTCTCCCCTTTTCCCAACCATGATTCTCCCTGCCCTCTTCTTACTCTCAGTCCACAGTAGAGACCCATATCAAAATCAGGTTTATCTTCACTCACATACGTCTTGAAATTTGTTTCTTTTTTTGTGGCAATACTGTGCAATGCAGAAAATTACAGAGCTGTGTGAAAGTCTTGGGCATCCTGGCTATTTCAATATGTGCCTGAGACTTTTGAACAGTGCTGTACACATACCTCTTCTTGTTTAAGCTAGTCTGGTGCACCAGAGCACAGTGCAATTAGTCATGAAGGATGCACCTCCATTTGTTATGACTGTGATTTTCAGAACAACATCTAAGCAGGACTCAGCATACTGCATGTCTTGTGGTTCATAGATCAGGAGCCTTGAGTATTTGTGTATTACATTATTTAACCACCTCTGCCTGACTCAAGTTAGGCTTGTATAGGTTCAACTGCTATCACACGTACATCTTGTTATGTGGGAGGAAGACATGAACACTGTCTCAATTCATGAATTCTTCCTCAGGCAACAACACCTGATATATTATTTCTGCAAAGTAAAACAAAACTGCAGATGCAGGAAATCTGCAGTAAAAATAGAACATGCTGGAAACGTCACTCAGCAGGTCAGGCAGCATCTATGGATAGTGGTAGAGAAAAAAATTAAAAATGAAAAATTGGGAAGCATCTGAAGAAGGATGAATATGAAACAAAAAACATAGAACAGTACAGTGCAGGATGCTCTCGGACTTCTGTGTTAATGATCCATACTAATCTCTTCTGCCTGTGTGTAGCCTCTGTCCCTTGCTATGTCCCTATTTAAGAGACTACTAGACAGATATATGGAGGAATTTAAGGTGGGGGAGGGTATATGGGAGGCAGGGTTTGAGGGTCAGCACAACATTGTGGGCCAAAGGGCCTGTAATGTGCTGTACTATTCTATATTCTATGTTCTTTCATCTCCTGAGTTCATATTTCAGGTTGAAGACCCTTCATCTGAAAATATTTCGATCACTTTTGTATTTGTAACTTGTTATTTAGAATTGGAGGAGAGAGAGGAGACATCATTTAGGGTAGCAATGAAGGTCCTTTATCCCTAGCAGTGTTTAGGGCTTTTTTCATCATGTCAGTAGCTTCCTCTTGGTTTTAGCTCCTGTCAGTCATGCGAGTCCCTGGTGGAACACCATTGCATTCTGATCTAGATAGAATCTTCATTGCTGTTTCAGTAACAATTTTGTTTTATAGGTTGGGGTTGGTAGCCCTGAGCTGAAGCCCCCCCCCCAAACCTGGCAGATTTGGTCTCTACCTGTTGACCTGCTTGGCATGGGTGACCCTACCAAGAGCCAAAGCATAAAGCCCTGACCTCAGCCAACATAGCTCACCTGGCCATTGAGGCACGCAAGCCTCCAAACCCTACGACAAGGCTGTGGTTCTCTTGGAGATACTTGGATTTGGGTTTATAATTAAAAGTTAGCACTTTGGTTAGGATTAAGCCGTTTTTTTTAAGAGAACTAGCACAGGCTGGATAGGTTTTATGGTCTCTTCCTCCCTGCAGCTGCTATGATTCCTTGTACTTGATCACACTGATATACGGTGTAGCAATCAATGGCACCTTTTATCCATGGATCAAAGAGTCGTGGAATCAGGTCCCTCTTCAGGGAACATAAAACCCAGGCTAATGCCTCAATGCAATAAGGAGAAATTATTGTACCGTCTTTTAGATGAGAAATTAAAATGAGTCACCATCTGCTTTCTGAGCTAAAGGTCCCCTGCCATTATACATAGGAAATGCAGCGGAATTCTCTTTGGATATTTATCTTCAAATACTTTTAAAGCAGATAATGCACTTAGTATAATGTCACTGATGTAATCCTGTTATGCATAAATTGGCTGGTATACTTCCTGTGTTGTGACTGTCACCACACACTCCAGAAGTACTGTAAGACTGCAAAGCATTTCGGAACATCTGGTACCAGTGTTGGCCTTCTTCAGAGTCATCAGTGTCAGGTTTAATATCACCAGCATAGGTAATGAAATTGTTTTTTTTTGCAGCGGTACGATGTAATACATAATAGTAAAAGCTGTGAATTACAGTAAATGTATGTATAAGTGTACATCTTTACACTTCTCCACATTTATACCATGGGATGAAGTTTGTAAAATTGAAGCCTGTTTGTACCAATTCCCATTCTCCCATCAACCCTGTCTCTGCTCAACTGCATTTCTCACTTCATTAATATCTTGACGTACAAAAAAAATTGCAGTTGTGATTTTAAGTACCATACAGACATCAAATTGACAGAGGTCTCTGCATTTCTCTGTGTTTAGCCTCTGTTGAACATCTTCTGTCAAGGGCCCAAGCTGTAAGAAAGCCCTCTCTCCATCTCTCTCTTTTTCTTTCTCTCTCCCAAATAGTCCTGTCTTTATCTCATTTGCCCACTTCATAACACACCTTAAAAGGTACCAATTTTCATGTGGCCGGTTGTCAAATTTTTGTTTGATAATACTTTCGATGAAGGATCTTGCAGTTGTAATACAAAAATATTATATGTTAATGTACATGAATAGTGGCAATGAGAGGCTGGGAGATGGAGCAGCTACTCAATGTAACGGGAACCCAGGAGAGAGGCAAGTAAAAGTAGATCACCAATGGACAACTGGGGGAGAAATGAAAGAGTTGGGTGAAAGCAAAGAAGAAAATCTGAAGGTGATGAGGAGTGAAAACAGTTGTCTGGGAAACAGGAAATCAGAGGGTTGTTAAGTCAAAGGATAATGAGCCAAAAAAGCCCTAGCTAAAGTGAAAATTCACTGGGAAATTTTGGATCTTGCACTCTTAGAATTTCATTTTCGGCTACGTTTCTGGCCAAAATTTATTACTCATCATGCATTCACCATTCTTCCAGTTCAAGTTTAAGTCTAATTATCATGTAACCATACATGAATATATATGAATACAACCAAATGAAAGATCATTCCTCTGGGGCCAAGGTTCAAAACACAGTATCAATTGTCATACATGCGCCACGCAGATATAGCACATATAAAACAGCAAGTAAACATCCAGTCACACATATACAGCCCAAGTCCCTGACTGACACGTCCTATAAATTGATGGTGCATCAGTGTTATCGGCAAGAACAAGCGGTTTTCAGCAGTCTGCAAACAAAAGTATGCATTCAATCCAGCTTGCCATTCCTCTATTCGAGCACGAACAGGAGGGGCTTGCCTTAACCCTGTGTGGATGCCGCGCCACACCGCCTTGGGCATCTTCTCTCCTGAACAGCTGCAACAGTCAAGCCCGCGGCTTGAGGCCTAGTCCTTACTACAACCGAGGCCATGCAGCTCCCTCACCGCTTGCCTCAGCAATAAACATGGAAATGGACTTGAATTATTTTACATTACCAATGTTCAACAGGATTTTGTAATCGCAAGAAAAATGCTCAAGACAACACACTGACTACACACTGCCATCGTACAGCAACCCTGATGCCTTCTTATAGGCAATGGCACGATCCACACAAAGTCCAACTCCTCCAGCTCCCCTGCCAGTGAGCAACTTGCTGATGGGGTAGTCCTGCAGTACTTGAAGTTCTTGATGTCCAGCATAGGCTTGTTACCTTAAAAAACAATATTTAAAGAAGACAAAAGCACACTTGGTTGGCCCCAAGAGGCCGCTGCAGCCAAACACACCGACATCTTACTGGGAGCCATTTAAATGAATGGCTTGCAGCAGTAGTCAAATCAAGTCAAATGAAGTTTATTGTTATTTAACTACATACATGTATAACATATATAATGTAATGTATATAGAAACGAGACGACGTTTCTTCAAACCAGGGTGTAACACATGATAACTTATGAAGGTAAGGATAAAGTCTACAGAAGAATCACACATAAATAACAAATTAAAGTACATTTATATTAAATATGGTAAGATACAGAACAGATAACTAGTGACACTTGGAAAACGATGCAGCCGGGTGTTCAGAAGCCTAATGGCCTGGGGGAAGAAACTGCTTTTCATCCTGACCGTTATTGTTTTTATGCATCATAGTCTCCTGCCTGTTGTTAGAAAGTCAAAGAGGTTGCTGGATGGATGGGTGGGATCCTTAATAATACTAGGGGCCCTGTGTATACAGTGCTCCTGATAAATGTCCCCAATAGATCATTCAGAGATTTACTAGAAAGCAACCACATTGCTCTGGGTCTCGGAACACAGGCTTGGCTCAGTAAGGATACCAGATTCTCCCTCCTCAAATGGCATTAGTGAACAAGATAGGTTTTATTAATCCATTGGATTCACCATCAATATTGCCAATGTACACTCAGTAGCCACTTAATTAGGTGCAGGATTGGGATCAGTGCGGTCTTCTGCTGCTGATGCCCATCCACTTCAAAGCTTGATGTGTTGTGCATTCAGAGATGATCTCCGGCACACCATTGTTGTAACGCAGGGTTATTTGAATTACTGTCACCCATCTGTCAGTTTATACCAGTCAGACCATTCTCCTCTGGCTTCTCTCAGTAACAAGGTGTTTTCACCCACACAACTGCTGCTCCTGGATATTTTTATTGTTTCTCGCACCATTCTCTGTAAACTCTGGAGAACGTTTTGTGTGAAAATTCCAGGAAATTAGCAGTTTCTGAGATACTCAAATCACCTTGTCTGGCACCAACAGTCATTCCACACTTAACATGATTGCTGATGTTTGGTCTGAACAACAACTGAACCTCTTGACCAGGTCTACATGCTTTTATGTATTGAGTTGCTACCACATGATTGGCTGATTAGATATTTGCATTAATGAGCAGGTCTACGGGTGTAAATAAAGTGACCACTGAGTATGGATAAACAAACAAAGGAACGGTAGAATTCTCACTTTTATGCTGGTAAAATGGAAAGTTGTCAAGGCAATGATTTTTCCAATTCAGTGTAAAAGACATGTTTCTCCATCTAGCTCAATGCATACACCAATTATAAACCAATTTACCAATTTGCCAGAGAGGTTGAAGAAGCAAGGAGAGAAGTCTAGATAGTAGGGTGTTAACCTATATGAAGAAATGAACATGTAATGTGGGACAACTGTTATTGAGTATGTGAATGGGGACTTAAAGACCTTAGAGCAAGGGTTCCCTACCTTTTTTATGCCATGAACTCATCTTTGAGGATCTCTAAAGCTTTAGGAGGAGAAGTGACAGAATGAAGCTGAGGTGTAGAAGAAAATTTGTACCTAACGATGAGAAAGTAAACATGAAAGATTTGCTTGTTAGAAGACAAATTTCAGTCAGTGGCCACTTTATACCTCTTGTAGCTGAACGTGGTCTGACCACAGTATTACGTTCCTTCTGTACCTAATAAAGTGGCCACAGAGTATATGCTTGCGGTTTTCTGTTTCTGTAACCAGTCTACTTCAAAGTTCGATGTGTTGTGCGTTTGGAAATGCTCTTCTGCACACCACTTTTGTAACATGGTTATGTGAGTTACCGTCTCTTTCCTGTCAGCTGCCAACATGATTGGCTGGTAAGATAATTGATTAATGAACAGGTCTACCTAATACAGTGGCCACTGAATGTGTGTGTCTTAATTACAAGTTTAATTATTTTGGTGGGATTTGAAATTCTGTATCTGAAAGCTCCTGGCCTCCTTGTTCACTAACTCAACCCTTTGATACCCTTCTTCTGGGATGACATATCATTATAAATACCTGACCCTTTGAAATATTCAATGTTGTGAGCTTGAGTTGAATTTCTACGCTGATATAAAAGATCAACGAGGCAACTCCCTGGACTCCCAATTCTATCGCTCAGCACAGGGTGACAGAAAAGTCTTGCCCTTATGAATATGGAGAAAGTACTGGAAATGAAATGAGTTTTCATTTCAGTGAGAATTGTTACTTTTGAAAAAAATCAGAAGTACTCACTTCTGTTTGAAACAGCTAAGCAATAGTCTATGTAGAAAATCATTAACAAGAGATATGTAAATACTGAAAATCTTGAGTATACACATAAATTAATCACAGAACTCAGCAAGTCAGGCAGTATCTTTGGTGAGGAATGAAGAATCAATATTTTGTGTTGAGACCTTCATCAGAGGTGGGCAGCGTCCAGAATAAGAAGGCAAAGGAAGGGGGTAAGAGTACAAGGTGGCATTTGATGGGTGAGACCAGGTGACAAGGGTGGGGGGAATGAAGTGAGAAGCTAGGAGGGGAAGTAATAAAGCACTGAAGAAAAAGGAATCTAATAGGAGAGGATAGCAGACCATGGAAGTAATTGAAGGAGGAGGCACCAGAGGGAGGTGGTGGGCAGTTGAGGAAACGAGAAGGGGTGGCAGTGTACCAGAAAGGCGAATAGAAAAGAGAGCAATTGTGAGAAATTACTGGAAGATATGGAAATCAATGTTTATGTCATCAGCCTGATGACATAAGGCTACCCAGACAGAATATGAGGTGCTGCTCCTCCAACCTGAGTTTGATCTCATCATGGCCATAGAGGAGGCCATGGACACAGATGTCAGAATGAGAATGGGAAGTTCATTTAAGATGGGTGGCCTGTGTGGGAAAGTTGGTTTAAGAGCTGAGGGAAGATACCAGACCATTGTTTCTTAAAAGGAAGATAACCAACAGCTGGACTAGACTAATATGCTCATTTATGAAACAGTTGGATATTATTACTTTGAGACTGATAATCTTGAATGATAAAGTCACATAGCTGAATATCAACTTGCTCACCTAATGAAGCTCAGTGAGCTGCCAGCTGAACAAGTGGAATGTGTTTCCAATGCAAATTTCCAGCAACCATTTATTATTTTTTTATTTAGGAGATTATCTTGATATAATTATACCAATTACTTTCCAGTAGTCTTGAACTGATGCACAATTAATTTCACTATGGTATCCACATGTTATTGATGATGGAGTATACAGAGATATTCAGTATAATTGGCAGACACGACACACTGGCAGACTCTGAAATCTGGAGAAAAAGACACAAACTACTTGATGGCCAGGCAGCATCTGTGGTGGCAAAGGGTTGGTTATTGATTTGGGTCCAGACTGCATCAGGATGTAATTTGTTACATCCTTCAGGAATGGATGGTAATGATGTCCTGTATGGATTACCCTTTGAAATATTTGCCTAATATCATTATGAAAGCACCGTCATCAGATCAGGCCAAGAGCACTATTCAGCATTCTGAGAAGATATTAGGGAAATATTTCAAAGGTACCCAGAGCGATGATGAAGAACGGTCAGACAAGATTCAAGACAGCTTATTGTCAGTACACGAGTATAAAGGAGAACAAAATGATTATTACTCTTGATCTGATGCAGCTTAAAAGAACGCACAATAAGCAGTGGAAAGCACAATAAATATAAATATAAAAGCAATGCTATAAAACATAGTGTGCAAAAGTTTCCCCCGCTTTCTTTCTCCTGCTTCTGCTCCCTTCCTTTACAGTCCCAATGAAGGGGCTTGGCCTGAAACATTGACTATTTAATCAGGCAACATGCTGGTGAACTTCTTCTGCATCCTCTTCAAAGCCTTCACATCCATCTGTAATCTTGTGATCAGATTTGCACAAAATGCTCCACATTTGTTCTAACCAAAGTTTCATATATCTGCAGCATGGCTTAATTCCCTAGTCACTGAACACAACTCTCTGGTATGACTTCTTTATAGTCTCGTATACTTGTATTACTATATTCAAGTGTCAGAGGAGTCAGTGCGCAAAGGTAGTGCAGTCTAACAGTGAGTGATCATCTTAGTCACCTTTCTTCTGAACACAAGCCCCTGTTGGACATTTTTAATGTGGAACGCTGCAAATTTGATTCACTGATTTATTGGCAGACAGCAGGGGAGCTTTGTGGCCTTGGTTGTAATGAGCACTGGACCTCAAGCCGGGGAGTCATCTGTTTACAGCTGCCCAGTGAAGAGGTGTTGGAGTTGGTGTGCTCCACCAAAGTGCTGGGGGCCGTGTGGCATGGTGTCCAAGCTGGGGTTGGTGCTGCCCCTCAGTGTTTGCTTGGCAGAAGACAAGGCATACACGCAAAATGCTGGCGAAACTCAGCAGGCCAGGTAACATCTGTGGAAAAGCGTAAACAGTGGCTGATTCAATACCCTTTATCAAGACTGGGAAAAAACGATGAGAAGTTAGAGGAAGAAGGTAGGAGGAGGGGAGGAAAAAGTACAAGATGGCAAGTGATAGGTGAAACCAGGAAGGGCAGGGCGTGAAGTAAAGGGCTGGGACATTGATAGGTGAAAGAGATAAAGGAGAAAGGGCAACCCCATAGGAGAGGGTGGAAGACCATGGAAAAAAGGGAAGGGGAGGAGCACCAGAGGGAGGTGATGGACAGGTAAGGAGAAGGTGAAAGGGGGAAACGGGAATGGGAATGGTGAAAGTCGGGGCGGCAATTATTGAAAGTTCAAGAACTCGATGTTTTTGCCATCCAGTTGGAGACAAGATGTATTGTGTTCAACTGCAACTGCTGTACTGTTCATGGACCCAGGATCTTGGACAATATATTTTTTGTGTGACTACTGATATCTTATGTATGCTTTGTGTGTCTTGTGCTGTGTGTGACGGTTGGTGTTGTGTTTTGCACCTTGGCCCTGAGTAACACTGTTTCCTTTGACTGTATTCATGGGCATTCATGTATAGTTGAAAGGCAATTAAACTTGAACTATGACCTATGAACTAGGGAGCTATGGATGTGTACCGAGATCCCTCTGTCAATGATCAGTTTTTCAAAGTTTTCTTCTGTATCCTTTCCTCTCACATTTGGCCTCCAAACATCTGGATTAAGCTGCATTTGTCATTTCTCCTCTGATGTTTCCGATTGGCCTATATTCTGCTGTATCCTTTGACAACCTTCCTCACTACCCGCAACTCGGCCAATTTTTAGGAATTAAGTGAATCAGACCACCTGTGTATTTGTCCAAATCTTTTTAAGACAAAAATCCTAGCACTGACTCCTGTGAAACACCACTGGTTACAGATCTTCAGTCAGAATAATACCCCTCTACCACTACCTGTAGGGTCGGAATGTATTTGTATACCATACTTTTATCTCCTATCATTAACTTGATTCCAATCTGCATGTCACCATGGATCCCATGTGCCATAATCTTCTGGAAGTTATGAGAGAAATGTTGAGGGATGGGATTAATCATTACTTGGAATAACAGGGTCTAATCATAAACCAAGTGGCTTTGAGAAGGGCAAATCTTGACTAATTAATCTGAGTAAATTCTTTGAAGAGGGAATGAAATGTATCAATAAGGGCAGAGTACTAGATGTGATTTACATAGTCATTAGCAATACCTTTGATAAGATCACATATGAGAGACTGTTTCGAAAAGAAAGAGGGTCCATTGATTTTAGGGCACTATGACAAACTGATTCCAAAATCACTTTGCTAATAGGAAACAAAGAGTGACGGTAGAGTGCTGTTTTACTGACTGGCTGCCTCTTACTTGTGATGTTCTTCAAGGATTGGCGCTGGGACTTCTGCTATTTGCAACATATGCGCATGATTTGGAGTGTACGTCTGAAGCACGATCAGTAAGTTTGCAGATGGCGTGAAGATTGGCAGAGCCATGGGTGGTATGAAAGGTAGTCTTAGGCAACAGAGAGACATTAATTGACGGTGAATTGGAATTATAAGTAGTAGAAGGTGTTCAATCCAGCTCAATGCGGGTCATAGATTTCGGGAGTACGGACGTACACTGGTGGGGTGTTGGTAAATATTTTTGAGGGATTTTTGAGTACAAGTCTAGAGATCTTTCAAGGTGGCCGTGTAAGTGGATAATGTGGTAAAGAAAGTGCATGGGACATGGGCAATACAAAAGCAGGCCAGTTGTGCTCTGATTTTATAAAGCTTTGATCAGCCTTCAGCTGGAGATCTGGATGCTACACTATAGAAAGTGTGGAAAAGGAGAAGCACTGGAAGCACTGGAATTTTGCAGGAGATAGAGTTTTCAGTTGTGAGGAGGCAGCGGAGAAGTTCGGTCGGTTCTCCCAGGAGCAAAGAAAATGTCTGATTCCATAAAGGCCTTTTAAAATTAAATTTGGACTGTGTTTTGGGGTTAAAGAACTTCTAAGATAATAGGCAGAAAACAGTAGAGTTATCTTTTCAATGGCAGTCAGGAATAGATATTAATTGCTAATATTAACAGCATTAGAATCAAGTTTATTATCAGTGACGTAAATTGTGAAATTTGTTGTTTTGCAGCAGCGGTACTTTGCAATATAGAAACTATGTTATATATTATAATAAGAAATATATGCATATATATAAAATAAATAAGAAGTGAAGCAAAAAATAGTGAGGTAGTGTTAATGGGGAAGAAATTGTTCCTAAGATGTTGAGTGTGTGTCTTTAGGCTCTGTACCTCCTCTCTGATGGTAATAATGAGAAACGGGTAGAGCCTGGCTGGTGGCCGTCTTTATTGATGGATGCTGCCTTTTTTGAGGTCTCACCTTTTGAAGATGTCCTGATGCTGGGGAGGCTAGTGCCCATGATGGAGCTGTGCATATTCGAAAAGTGACTGTAACATTACTGCTTATACTAAGGACAGAACTCTGAGGCAGAGCCTGGATGTTGGACTATTCTGCCATAAGTGACTGTGATTGTTTTCATTTAGTGCAGTTGCTGTGGTTACAGGCATAGGTGTGTATTCCAGTGCAGCTTAACTTGCTTGTATCTGCCAAATAAGCTAAAAATATTTTGCACTAATTGTATTCAAATATTTTTATTTGGGATAGGATTGCACCCCAAGGATCCTACACCCAACCATAAACAGAGCAATATTGTATGTGCTAACCAATGCAATGGGAACTGCACAGATCTGTATATCGGCGAGACAAATAATCACTTCACAAACCGTTGGCCCAATATCATAGGCTAAGTAAGAGATGGTTGTTGACTTCAGGAGGGCACAGAGCGACCATTCCGTGCTGAACATCGACGGCTCCTCGGTAGAGATCGTAAAGAGCACCAAATTTCTTGGTGTTCACCTGATGGAGAATCTCACCTGGTCCCTCAACACCAGCTCCATAGCAAAGAAAGCCCAGCAGCATCTCTACTTTCTGTGAAGGCTGAGGAAAGTCCATCTCCCACCCACCGCCCCGTACTCATCACATTCTACAGGGACTGCATTGAGAGCATCCTGAGCAGCTGCATCACTGCCTGGTTCGGAAATCCCACCATCTCAGATCGCAAGACCCTGCAGCAGATAGTGAGGTCAGCTGAGAAGATCATCGGGGTCTCTCTTCCTGCCATTACAGACATTTACACTACACGCTGCATCCGCAAAGGAGACAGCATTATGAAGGACCCCATGCACCCCTCATACAATCTCTTCTCCCTCCTGCCGTCTGGGAAAAGGCTCTGAAGCATTTGGGCTCTCACAGCCAGACTATGTAACAGTTTCTTTCCCCAAGCTATCAGACTCTTCAATTCCCAGAGCCTGGACTGACACCTTACTGCCCTATTGTCCTGTTTATTATTTATTGTAATGCCTGAACTGTTTTTTGCACTTTATGCAGTCCTGTGTAGGTCTGTAGTCTAGTGTAGCTTTCTCTGTGTTGTGTGGTTTTTTTACGTAGTTCAGTCTAGTTTTTGTACTGTGTCATGTAGCACCATGGTCCTGAAAAACGTTTCATTTTTACTATGCACTGCACCAGCAGTTATGGTTGAAATGACAATAAAAGTGACTTGACTTGACTTAACTCCTGAGATCAAAACTCGGCTGTATATCTGCACCGAAAGGACAAGGGACACTCCTTTGATGACAACAATGTGCACATTTTGGACAGAGAAGAGAGGGGTTAAAGAAGCTGCCTTTGTCAAAATGGAAAACCCATCCTTGACCAGAGGGGAATGGGGTATGACACCACCAATCAGCTACTTACAATGCAGTCCTAATGCCTGGACCCCAGAGTCTCCCAACAGTTCACATGTCCATTCATGCAAAGACTAATGACCCTCTCATCAGCTCTATGACTCTTAATGACCCTCAGGTGATTGGCATACCTTTAAATAACTTACAGAGTTTATATGCACCATGAAGCAGAACTAAGGAAGCCTCTTGGATGAGTGGTAAAATGTCTTTCAGACAACGCAGCAAGTCCAGTTGCCTTGATTTGCTATTGCTTGATATACAATGACCTGGATGACTGAGAACCTTCATAGACATTATTTGAATGTGTCACCAGGGTGTTTTTTCTTTTTGTAAAGGCATCTACCGCTACTTCCTTTAACTTATTGGCTGGTCCATTGTTGTTATTGGTCATTGTTCCAGCATTAGGAGGATGGACCGAATATCTTCCTCCTCTGTTGAACATTTCAGTGATTCTCTGATATTACAAAACACTAAATATGAAGAAGATTGAATCCTGCAATCCCAGTGTATCATATTTATTCAGGTTTTTAATAAAACAGTAACTTTCCATGTTTAGTTTTTGATCTGGGAAAATTTAATTGCTGCATTGCCTTATCTGTAATTGTGATTCCCGCGGCTCAGTTTTGGTAAAATGTCAAGTTTGCTATTGTCCCAGCAAATCTGTTGACAGGCAGTAATTGGGTCACTGCAGAAAGCCCTCGATCTGTGCTCAGATTCAGCACCAATAGTTGGCATAGCAACCACATTGGTCAATGAAAAATGCATAAGAAGCGCTTGTGTGCCTGTGGTTTTTACGCACTGGAGAGGGGGATGAAGCTGAATAAAAATTCTAACAGCAGAATGTGCAAAGGATGGCTTAATTATTTATGTTCACCACCTTCCTTTGTTCATTCCCATCACTGCTTCAGCTTCAAATTGTTTAATGCGGCATCATATTGCATAATTAGAACCATACTGATCTACAGCACCAGATCATAAAGCTAGGGTAATGGAAATCTCTACTGTGGCCATTGCAAGGCAAGCTGCAGTCTACAATGAATATCGTAACATTGTGTGATGCCTGGAGAGGGAAATAATGTAATTCATTAGTTCGCTCACTGAGGAGAGAGATTTTTTTTCCCTGAAGGGATTTAACAGCACAGATTCAAAGGATGAAATATTGAAAAGCATTTCTGCTATGTGCAGCAGAAATTTATCTTGCATCATGATTGCTGAATGTACAGTTTTTGTAGCATATTCACATTTATCAAATCATGTAATTGTCAGGGCTCAATGGGAGACCACTGGCCCAGTGAGTCCGCATTGGTCTCTAATATATATCAATTCCATTGGTTTTATTCCTCTGATCTTTCCCAGTTGTCCTGCAAATTATTTTCTCTAATTTCCCGATGAAACCACTCATTAATTCTTTCCTCCAGTTCCAAAGACAATGAATTCCAGACCATAATAATTCCATGATCACAAGTGTTTTCCTCATACTCTATTTGTGTCTTATTCTCCCATCTTTCAATTCCCCGGTCCTTGGACTATTCACCCGTACAGCAGCTTCCCTCTGTTCCTCCTACATGAATTTATACATTCAGTAACCACTTTATTAGGTACATGCTGTAACTAATAAAGTGACCACTGAATGTATGTTCATGGTCTTCTGCTTCTGTACCTATCCACTTCAAGATTACACCACTTGCGTACACCACTGTTGTAACACATGGTTATTTGAGTTACTGTCACTTTCCTGTTGGCTTGGGCTAGTCTGGCCATTCCCCTCTGACCTCTGCCACTAAAAACACAAGGTGTTTTTTCCCCCACAGAACTACTGCTCACTGTTTTCTGCAACATTCTCTATAAACTATAGTCTGTTGTGTGTGAAAATCCCAGGAGGTCAGCAGTTTCTAAGATAGTCAATCCTACTTGTCCGGCATCAACCATCATTCAATGGTGAAAGTGACTTAGTTCACATTTCTCCCCCATTTTGATGTTTGCTCTGAAGAACAGCTGAATCTCTTGACCATGTCTGTATGCTGTTATGTGTTGTGTTGCTGCTACATAATTGGCTGATTAGATATCTGCATTACCGTACAGGTGTACCTAATAAAGTGGCCACTGAGTGTATGTCTCTGTCTGAGTCCCTTTTCAACCACCTTTGCTCTGAGGAGAGCATCCATAACTTGCTCAGTCTAACCTTCCTGCTGAAAACCCACCTCTATGGAACTGCTATGTTCCACGTCGGACATTTACTCCGTGGAAATCAATATAACCAAATTTCAAAAGCAGTTGCTGTCTGAGAGGAGTTTCCATCTTCTCTTTGTTTCCTCCGAGTGCTCCAGTTTCCTCTTCTGTTATAACACAGTAGATGTGCTCATTGGTTAACTGATGACTGTAAGTTCTTCTTAATGTAACCTAGCCACTAGCCACAGCTACCACTTACATGTGCCCACACTGCACCAGAGTATGGGACCCCTCATCGGCCACTCCATCCACTTGAGAACCCACCAACAGAAAACCCCTTAGTAGAACATCTTACTCAACTTGAGTGATCACGCACACCAAAATATGTGGATCCTAGATTAGTCACTACAACCACCTGAGGACCCATCAATAGCCAATCCCTTAGGAGAACATCTTACTCAACTCGAGTGGTGAAGCTAGTAAGAGCAAAAAGAATCAAGGGGAATTGATGGGCATGCATGAGTAGAATACATTGCAAAGCCTTAATGAAATATGAATGAAATATGGAGAAGTGGAATAGGACAAATGAGATCGCTCCTCTCAGGTCTTACATGGACTAGATGGTGCAGGAGCCATACTACGTGGAAACAAGCTGATCATCCTAGATCATCCATGCACACCAAATCCCTTTTTCTTTGATTTAGCCTGTATCCCTCTAAACCTTTCTATCCATGTGCCTTCCCAACAATCATTTAAATGTTGTAATTGTGTCCACCTCTACAACTTTTTTTGGTAACTCCGTCCATTTACCCACCAAATTCTCAGAGAAAAGCTGTCTCTCTACCACCAAGTCCACCCTCCCTCCCCCACCAGATTCCGATTGAAACTATCTTTTCTTACTTAAAACTGTGCCCGCTAGCTATGGCCTCTTCTACCCTGGGGAAATATCTATGGCATCCAAGATATTAATGCCACTAATGATTTTATATCCTTCTAAAAGATCACCCCTCATTCTTCTTTGCTGTAGCCTATCCAGTTTCTTCTTACAATCCAAGCCCTCCAGTCCTGGCAACCTGGCAAGATCCTTCAGAATTTTTTTTTGCACCAATTTTTTTGCTTAATCATATCGTTGGTATAGTCAAAGTCAAAGTAAATTTATTGTCAAAGTACGTATATGTTGCCATATACTTCCTTGAGATTCATTTTCTTGCAGGCATTTGTAGGAAAATAAAGAAACGCAAATAATGTTATTAAAAGCTATATATGCAAACAACGACTATGCCAACAGAACGGAACACAATACTTCAAGCGCAGTTTCAGCCATGTCTTTTACAGATGTCGTGTGACATCCTAACTCTTGTATTCAATGGCTCAATTGACAAAGTCAAGCATATGCCTTCTTCACCACCCTGTCCATCTGTGCTCACAGTTTCAGGAAGCAGCCCACTAGTTCCATTTATACAAGAGATGCTGCAGATGCTGGAAATCCAGAGTAGCACACACACAAAATGCTGGAGGAGCTCAGTGGGTCTGATAACATCTATGGAGAGGAATAACAATTCAACGTTTTGGGTTGAGATATGTCATCAGCAGCTGACGACCCTTCACCAGGATGTCCAGGTCCTGATGAAGGGTCTCAGCCTGAAACACTGACGCTTCGTCCCTCTCCAAAGATGCTTCCTGCTCTGCTAAGTTTGTCCAGCACTTTGTGAGTGGGTGTTACTGTATACTTGTATAACCAGGTCTCTCTGTTGTACTACACTCCCAAGAGCCTGGCATTCCCAATAGCTTTCTTTCTTCAGTGCCATTGCAAGTACAGGACAAGTAGCCCAATCACTTGTTTTAGTCCATTTAGTCAAAGTATATTTCTTCCTACAGTTTACTTAAAGCAAAATCTGAACCTATGGCCCAACCAGGAAGAACAAGGACAGCGTGCATTTGAAACAATTCAAACCAGTCACATAGTTTCTGTTCTGAAATGTGCTTTCATAGTCGTGACATATAAAATAATCATTTTGCATACCAAATCATATGATTTGTATTGCATTATTATTGGACTGAGGAGAGAACTTAAACTGCTTTCAATGTCTGTGTTCTTCATATCTTGTGCATGAATAAAAATAATCCAGAAACTTTTGAATAATAGTTTTTATTGAGACATATCTGACAAGCAAACTTAATTACTAGCCTTATGAAAACAAAAGATGTCAATCTTTATTAAATCACTGATCTAGTTGGGTGGCGGGGTGGAGATGCGTTTCTACCAAAGGAGGTGTAAAACACTCCTTCCCTCCACTAGCCCGCAGGTCACCCTTCAGCAAGGTGTAGCACTTGCTTAACACCCCCTCCTACCTGATCAGGTCACGTGAAGCCATGGGAGTAGGTGGTGAATGGTTGAATGAGCAACTGGTGCATACCATAAGTCCTGGTTATATGATGCCAGGCAACCTCTGAAGAGTATTGATAATGGCTGGTAAAGACACTGCCCAGAAGAAGACAATGGGAAACAACTTGTGTAGAAACATTTGCCAGGAGCAACCATGGTCATAGATCATGACTGCCTACATTATATGACACGGCATGTGATGCTGATATTGATGATGTAGAATAAGGCACAATAATGAACTAGTATCTGTAAATTTTATATGTATGATTACAAACCATAGATTGAGAGATAGTGATTGAATTAGAATGACTCCATCTATTTGCACTGTACTTCTGAGGGGAAAAATAATATCACAGAAGGTACTAAAATACACTTTAAAATCAGAGACAGTTTATTTGTTGTCATTGTATTTAATGAATGGAATTAAATAAGATTGTAAATAAGTCACTGGAATGAGATCTGTTGAACTTCATTTAATTGCATTATTTTAATGCATTTCTCCTGAGGTGAGAAAAATAAAGTTCACATTTATTTGTGTTGTGCTTTTTCTACAAATTTACGAGTAAACTCCTCTGTATTAAAATGAAGCAAAATAAATTTATTTCTTCTTAATTTAAGCATTTGGTCGAGCAAGTGACAAGTAAACTTTGTTCCACCAATGAAATAAATCACCAAAATATGTCTTTCACTTCCTTTTCAATTCTCCAAAAAGAATGTTTATGATTCCCATCCACGAGGAAATCTATAGATGCTGGAAATTCAAGCAACACACACAAAATGCTGGTGGAATGCCGCAGTCCAGGCAGCATCTGTAGGAAGAAGTACTGTTGACATTTCGGGCTGAGACAAAGCCCGAAAGATCAACTGTACATCCTATAGATGCTGCCTGGTCTGCTGCGTTCCACCAGCATTTTGTGCGTGTTTGATGATTCCCAGGTCAGCTTTTCTGTCTCCTTTGCTTTTTCTGCAGCATTTTTCCATGCAAGACCTTAAGCTGCACTTCTTCCAGTCTTGTGTCCTGCATTTGGTATTCACAGCTTTCTCTCCTCTAATTTGCGACCACTTTTCAGGGCATCTTTAGCATTTTTTATTCATTCAAGGGGCTTGTGGGTCTCAATCCAGCATTTAATTGCTCATCTGTAAGTACACTTGAGAAAGTGGTGGTGAGCTGATTTCTGAAGCCTCTGTAGTTCTTGAGGTGTGGGTGTACCCACAATGCTGTAAGGGAGAGAGATCTAGGATTTTGACCCAGCGATGTTGAAGGATTGATGATATATTTCCAAGTCAGGGTGTGAGGTTGGGAGTGGAACTTGTACCTGCTAGGGGTTGTGGGTTTGGATGGTGGGGTCTAAGGAGCCTAGGTGAGCTGCATTCTGTAGATGGTACATTCTGCTGCTACTGTGTGTCAGTGGTGGAGTGAGTGAATGCTTGTGGATGGTGTGCCTATCAATTGGACTGCTCTATCCTGTGTGCTTTTGAGCTTCTTGAGTGCTGTTGAAACTGCACTCAACATGCTGGAATCTGGAGCAAAAAAGTACAAGCTGACTGAATGGGTCAGGCAGTTTCCGTAGAGGGAAATGGTCGGTGCAGATGCAAGGCCTCGACTTAAAGCTTCAAGTATCCATTTCCCTCCACAAATGCTGCTTGCGTTCCTCCAACAGCTCATTTTCTTGCCCTCTAAGATATCAACTGGATAATTTTATCTTCAGCTTATCCCAATGGCATCTTTAGCTTCACACAGTCAGATTCTTTCCATATCTTTTTTACAACTTAGAATTGTTTTTCTGCTTCTCCTGGTCCGGTGGAAGGATCTCGACTGGAAATGGTGTTGGTCCATTCCCATCACAGATGCTGCCTGACCTGTGGAGATCCTGCAGCAATTTGTTCTCATTCCAGATTCCAGAACCCACAGTCTTGTGTGTCTTCATGCTTCTGGAATTTCCTGCTTTTATTCAGATTTCTAGAAACTGTAATGCTTTTAATTTAAATTTTTTTTTAAATCCTCCTTGGTGCTTGAACAAAATTAAATTATTTTCCCCTTGTTTAAAAGAAGAACACTGATTTCAGTATTCAGAAGGTGCAATAAACTTGCTTGAAGTATCTAAGGCTCTCTGAAAACTGTAAGCAAATTATTAGTAGATTGGAAGTAAATTACCTCAAAATCAGGATTCATAATGATACTGTCAAAATGCAATTAGTGTCACTAGCAAACAGAAGTGAAATTCACAAAACAAATTTCAAACAGGAACTATTAGAAGCAATGTTAAATAACTTGTGAATTGTTGCATTTCAGTTTCCCTTGTGAATTCTGGATTACTTAAGCTGAATTCATTGCAATGTGAATCATGGTAGAATCTAATTCTGTAGTGATGATATGACGATGGCCTCTTGCCATCTGCAGTCTGAGGGGAGAAACCCAAAATGATGCCTTTAGGGACTGAAGCAAAAGAAGTTCAAATTTCAAAAGACATTTATTATCAAAGTATGTGTACTATAAAAAAAAACTTGAGGTTCATCCCCTCACAGGCAGCCGTGAAACAAAGAAACCCAATAGAACCCATTAAAAATAGAAGACTCTTTCTCTGCACCCAATGTGCAGAAAAATAAACAGATTATGCGAACAATAAAAGTAAACAAGTAACATTCAGAACTGAAGTTGACAAAACTGAGTCCACAGCCACAGCTGATCCAGGAGCCCGTCAGTTACAGGCCAAAACCTCAGTTCAACACAGAGATGTCTGGAAAGTGGTAGGAGAAAGGGGGTCTTTCTTTTGAGCCAGGGGCAAAAAAAGGCAGCCAATCACTTGCTATTATGGTCAACCACTTTATTTCCATTTGTTTCAGAAATGAATTGTGGAGACAATGCAGATGAGCTGAGAATTTCCACTCTTTTTTTTTTGAAACTATCTGAGCTCTTTGGGCCATCCTGCAAAATGACTCCAGTAAGAAAACTCTCTCTTACTGGTGCCAATTGAACTCTGTTTATTGTGACAGAGTAATGGGATAGATTTGATACCATGGACCAGGATCAGCCAGTTTAAATTTTGAAATGGAAGGCAGCTTCCTTTGTAGATCAAAGGCTATTCACCAGTTCTTCGACCTGAAGTAGCGATTACATTCTTTTCCATAGATGCTGCTTGACTGGCTGAGTTCAGCATCTGCACTTTTAGTCTTCCACAGCTTGAAATCTAATGGCTGTCACATCCTTGGGAGACACAACCTCAGAATAGAGGGATGTCCATTTAGAACAGAGATGAGGAGGAATTTCTTTAGCTAGAGAGTGGCGAATCTGTGAAATTGTTGCCACAGGTGGCTGTGGAGGCAAATCCCTGGGTATATTGAAGGTGAAGGTTGGTAGGTTCTTGAATAGTCAGGGCAGGAAGGGATATGAGGAGAAGGCAGGAGATCAGGGCTGAGAAGGAAATGGATCAGTCATGATGAAATGGCAGTGCCGATTTGATGGGCCAAATGGTCTAATTCTGCTCCTATGTCTTTTGGTCTTACAGTCTCCTGTATTTGCCAGTCTGATCTCTTTGTAAGGACTGGAGTAATGCAGTTGTACGTCACAAGGAAGGGCTCTCTTCTTTATTCATATGCACCCAGAAATCTCCAGTGACTAATTTATTTCAAGATTCAAACTTACCTTTGAGTTCCATATTATCCAGGGACATAACCTCACACTGTAGTCATATGTTTTAGCTTTGGTAGAATGCCCTTATTTTCACCATATTAGCTATTGACTTGCCCTCTTGGGTGTGGTGCTTGCTTGGGACTCCCCCCTTCAGTGATGGTCCATCCCTCATCCAACCCCAGGACATGGCTCTGCACAATTGTTGATGCTGCCTCATACAAAGTGCTGGAGGAACTCATCATGTCAGGCAGTGTCTATGGAGGAGATCTGCGGTCCCACTGTGAAGTCTCTTTGAGGTATGCCTGCCCTGAAGAATTCTATTTAATGGGAATTCAGTGAGACCTTATCTCACTGCTCCCCCTCTGTAATCTTTGCTGCTCTCCAACAATTAAGCATGCACACTGTAGATGCCTCCTGACTCGTCCAGCACTATGTGTGCATTAACACAAGACTTCCAACAAAGCTGTTTCATCCACTGGTGGACAGTCACAGCAGTGGCATTCAGTCCCTCTGTTATCTGAAGGAACGGGACACCTTGCGTGACCTGAGACACTCAGTTGCCACATTGGATGGTGCAGAACATGACTGAGATTGAGAACCTTTTATCTTCCTGGCCATACATTCCTGAGTACCATTGTCTGAAGCACTTAAACCTGGTAATAGGATACCGCAAGTTTCATTTGTCAGGGCAATGAATAGAAGAGATACAATCGAGAAATATCAATCATGGTAAAAGCTGGCAGATATTAAAACAGCCTTTTACTATTACTGTACTTTGAAACACAATCAAGTTATTGGAAAGTGATTTATTGGAATATTTTGGCATTTGGCTTTATTCTGTACTTTTATCTCTGGCATCATGCCAAATGGCACTGGGGCTCAATGATGCCAGTAACGCAATCTCACAGTAACTTGAACTGTGTTAAAAACGTTCAATGCTAAGTAAATAAAAAGAGTGATATGATTCTGGTGGTTTAAAAAAAAGATGTCAAAATCTTTCAACTCAGCGTTCAATTAATGTGAGAGGAACAGACTGAAATAGGCTTTAAAACAAACAAAATCACGCTTTTCCGAGTAACATTCTGTTGCTTGTGGTCTATATGTACTTTAGTCCTTCAAACTATTTTCCACAGACGCAACACACACAATTCTGGAGGAACAAAACAGGTCAGGCAGCATCTGTGGAAAGAAATCTATGGTCTGTGTTTTGGGTTGAGACCCTCCATCTGGACTGAAGGATAGAGGGGAGACAGCCAGTACAAGACAGTGAAAGAAGAGCTGGGAGGTGCTAGATGGATCCTGGTAAGGGGATGGGGGGGGGGGGGGGGTGGAGTAATAGCATATGTGCGAGTTGGTGAGGGAGAGTGGGATCTGTTCGCTGGAAGCCGGAGAACCCTATGTTTGTACAGCCAGGTTTTAAGCCACCAAAGCAAAATGTGGGATGCTGTTCCTTCAGTTTGCATTTAGCCTTAAGTTGGCAGCAGAGGCTTCGGGCAGGCACATCCGTGTCAGAAAGGGGAGGAGAAGTAAAATGGCTGGCTATTAGTGATCCAGCAAGCCATGACAGAAGGAACAAGTGCTTGTTAAGCGGTCACCTTTCTCCATGACCATGCCATCTGACTCTGAGAGGATATGTGGAAGTACATAGCATATGGGCATGTGGCCTGTCTAAAACTTGACAGATGGACTGGGAGTTGTGAAAACAGATGGGCGGGTAGGGGTGCAGAATAGGTGGTGGGGGTGGGGCGGCTGATGAGAGAGTGAATGGAACCTGTGTGGTAATTTTAACTGATTTACAAAGGTTTTCACCAGATTATGCCAATGATTGCAAAAATAAATGATGGATAAAAGGTACACCTAATTTTAAGATGCTAATTTTTTGAATATGAATTGGTGAGAGTTCACTGGTGTGCACTGTTGGGTTTAGAAATGCTCGGCTGACTTAGTACAAAAGAAAAATTGCACCCCCAATGGGAGTTACCACAGTCTGGAGAGGCTTTCTACAGTGATGTTCCACGAAGTATTTTAATTATCAATGTGTTTGCCGAGTAACAGTGATAAAATTCTTGCTTATGTAATATCCATTGAAGTGCAATGCTACACATGGGTTTATATAGCCTGTCAGAACCAGCGCAAGAAGCAACTCTCACAGACGGTTCAAGGGAAGGGAATGCTAGTGACACACTGTATTTAGTATTGTTAATAATTAATAGCCTAATTCCCCATTGCAATGGTAAAGTGGTTCTAATTGACTGTTTCATGTGAGCTAGCTCAGACAGTTGTTCCTCATTGAGGGTTTAAGGTTATGACTTCATGCAGTCAAAACATCAAGGAACAATATATTATAGACAGTGGCCCTTTGGCCCATGTTTTTATGTAATTAATTCCATACTGTTGCTTTTTCTCCATTAAGGTATATTGTTTTCTTCTTCACTGGTACGTGTACCATTGAGTGTAAATAGGAAATTGCAGATTGAGGGACGTTAGTGCTTTAAAGGATAGGGTAAGGCAATTGTTTGTTCTTGGGTTTGTTCTTGGAAATATAGTATCTTTCCTTTCAGTTAGTCCTGACGAAGGGTCTCGGCCCAAAACGTCGACAGTGCTTCTCCTTATAGATGCTGCCTGGCCTGCTGTGTTCCACCAGCATTTTGTGTGTGTTGCTTGAATTTACAGCATCTGCAGATTTCCTCGTGTTTACAATACCAATAAGTAAGTCGTACAAAGGAGGAATAGTGGGGTAGAGTTCATGGAACATTCACAAACCTGATGTACTAGGGGATTCCAGTACCTTCTCCCTGATTGTAGTGATGAGAAATGGGTATGATCCCAGGGGTTGAGGGTTCTTAATGATGAATACTACCTTCTTGAGGTACAGCCTTTTGAACACTTCCTCAATGGTGGGGAGGGTAATGGAGCTGGTTGTCATCTGCATTCTCTGCGGCTTCTTTTGATCCTCCATTTCAGGAGGTGATGCAACCAGTCCGAATCCTCTCCACCGTATTTCTTAGAAATTTGCTATGTCTGTCATGAACCAACCCACCTCACTGCTCTGTCTTTGACCTCCTGAACTCTGATATTCCCCTCGCTATTTTATATTATCGTAAAGCAACCCTGCTGATTCCACTAGACAACTGTGAATGTTGCTCAGTGGGACTTAAAGCGTAAAATATAGAACAGTACAACACAAGAATAGGTCCTTTGGCTTTCACTGTCCATGCTGAGTACAACACCAAATTAGTTGCATTCTCTTCTGTCTGCAGATGATCCATTTACTCCATATTCATGTGCCCACCTGAAAGTCTCTGATGTGTCTACTTCCACGACTCTCCCTAGTCCAGACACCTACTCTCTGTGTAGTAAATAAATTGGCCCACACATTTGTATTGAATATTTGAGGCCCCATTCATAAATGTCCTCTAGTATTTGACATTCCTAACCAGGAGAAAGATTCTAATTGTCTATCTATGCCTCTCATAATCTCATAAACGTCTGTCAGGTCTCCCCACAGCTTCTGATGCTCCAGAGAAAACAACCCACGTTTCTCCAACCTTTCCTACCACACATACCTTCTGGTCCAGTCAGTAACCTAGGAAACGTTTCCTGCCTATTCATTTGGCACACAAGTTTCAACAAAATAGAAATGCCACTTTTACATTTATTATCAAGGTATGTACACTAAATCATAATCAGAATCAGGTTTAATATCCTGGAATTTGTTGTTATGCAGAGCAGTACATTACAACATATAATAATGAAAATTGAAAATTATTGTGTGTATGTGTGTGTATATATATATAAATATATATATATATAACAGTTAAATATGTAGTGCAAAAAACAGGTAGTGAAGTAGCATTTATGGGTTCAATGTCCATTCAGAAATCTGATGGCAATGGGGAAGAAACTATTCCTGAACCATTGAGTGATTATCTTCAGGCATCTGTACCTCCTTCCTGATGGTAGCACCACCACATCCTGGGTGATGGACTTCTTAATGATGGATGTCGCCTTTTTGAGGCATTGCTCCTTGAAGATGGCCCTGATGCAGGGGAGCCTAAGTGCCCACCCACCCCCATACCAGATGCTGGTGCAGCCAGTTAGAATGCTCTCCACAATACATCTGTAGGAATTTGTGAGTGTCTTTGGTGACATACCAAGTCTGTTTAAATGCCTAATAAAAGGCTGCTGTTGTGCCTTCTGTGTAATTGCATCAATATTCTGGGCCCAGGATAGATCCTCAGATGTTGGCAGAAAGGAACATGAAATTGCTCACCCTTTCCACTTCTGATCCTTCAATGAGGACTGGTGTGTGTTCTCTCGTCTTACCCTTTTGGAAGTCCACTATTAATTCTTTGGTCTTACTGACATGAGTGCAAAGTTGTTGCTGTGTCACTACTCAACCAGCTGATCTATCTCAGTCCTATATACCCTCTTGTCACTATCTGAACAATAGTTGTATCCTCAGCAAATTTATAGATGGCATCTGACTGTCAGTCAAGAGTGTAGACATAGTAGAGCAGTGGGCTAAGCACGCATTCTTGAGGTGCGCTAGTGTTGATTTTCAGAGTCATAGAGGCATAGACAAGTACCGCACAGTAACAAGATTGTCGGCCCATCTAGTCCATGCCAAAACCATTTAAATTGCCTACTTCTATTGACCTGCACTGGGACCATAGTCCGTCATACCACTAACAACAATGCATCTATCCAAATTTCAATTAAACGTTGAAATTGAGCTCACGTGCAACACTTGCAGCTCACTACACGCTATCTCAACCCTCTGAGCGAAGAAGATTCCTCTCAAATTCCCCTTAAACTTTTCACCTTTCACGCTTAACCCATGAACTCTGGTTGTAGTCCCACCCAACCTCAGTGGAAAAAGCCTGCTCGCATTTACCTCATCTATACCCCTCATAATTTTGTATACCTCTATCAAATCTCCTCTCAATATTCTACGTTCTAAGGCGTAAAGGCTAACTTACTCAACCTTTCCTTATACCTCAGGTTCTTCAGACCTAGCAACATTCTTCTAAATTTTCTCTGTACTCTTTCAACCTTATTTATATCTTTCCTGTAGGTAGGTGACCACAACTACACACCACATTCCAAATTAGGCCTCACCAATGTCTTATACAATTTCAACATAACGTGCCATCTCTTGTACTGAAGGTGGAGATCTTATTTCTGATCCACACGGACTGTGGTCTTCTGGTGAGGAAGTCGAGGATCCAGTTGCAGAGGGAGGTACAGAAGCCCAAGTTTTGGAGCTCTTTGAGCAGAACTGTAGGAATAATTGTGTTAAGTGCTGAGCTGTAGACTATAAGCAGTAGCCTGACATAAGTATTAATATTATCCAGGTGATCTAAGGCTGTGTGAAGAGCCAATGAGATTGCATCTGCTGTAGGCCACTCTGAAGTTCAGCTCTGAGATCTGTCCTCTAGCTGGCAGCCAGGAAACCAAGAAACACCATGGAACGCCTTCCTAGAAAAACATCAAACACACCAACATATGAAAGAAAGAGCAAATTGCACAAATGGCAAAGAGTGCATGAGTAAAACATAGGATAGCAGCATCAAACCAGGAGTCCAGGAGTTCTCAGTTCAGTTCCATTCAGCACTGCCAGTTGACTGCAGGGCACAGGGCCAGTATTCACCAAAGCACTCTAGTCCTTATCAATCACCCTGATCAAAATGCTCAAAAGCAGTGAAAAAAAGAGTAACCAGAATCTAGGAATGCATGCAACATGAACCTCAAAATCTCCCAAAATGAGTGCAAAGCCACAAGCCTCAGCAATCAATCCTTCCAACGGGGAACCCAAAGCTCCCGCACTTTTCTCCGACAGCAGCTAGCGAGAGGGAGAGGAAGGTCGGTCAAATGCAGTCATTCGGCGCTGAACACTCACCCATCCTCCGCTTTCAGCTTCGTCGACTTCAGCTATGCTCGACGCCTCAATCAGAGAGAAGCAATAGAGTTGATCGTGGGCTCGCACCCCGTGTCAGGCTTCCAATCACATCCTACTCCCAACCTCACCAGACTCCCTCAGAGACTCCAAAATGTCAGATCATACAATCAGCACAAAAGCGCACCGTCAAAATGTAAATCACAGGTTCCAGTCACAAGCAGCTTAGTCGTAAAATCATATTAGAAAGATGTTAAAGAAGTTGTTTTGTGAACCGGCAGCAGGATGTTGCCATTGGTCATGTTGTTCACTGGTGTCATTTTGAAGATGCCTTTTTTACATCCAATTTGCAATGTGTTTATATAGTTGAAAAGGAAGAGAATGCAAAATTTAAGATGACTGCATTGACAATTGTTAAAGAAACACTTTAATTCCACACTGTTGCAGATATCTGAGCAAAATGATCATCTTTGCTCAGTGGGAAAGGATTGGAAGCCTTAATTTCATATAATTCTGTACTGAGTTCTTGGAACTCAGAGATGTATGATACGTCAAAGAAGATACTTTGATGGACAGCATTGAAATGCTTTTGCCTCGGGCTGTAACTCGGGAGAAAGTGCTGGGAATACGCAGCAGATCCGTGAGCACTTGAGCACAGCAACGGAAGAGAGACAGCTGTGGCTCCAAGGGTGGCACCAACTCTGGCGAACTTGCAGGTTCTGGGTTACAATCCCCCATCAGAGACTTAAAGGTGAAGATCTGGGCTGATCCTGCAACATTTGCGTCAAGCAATACGTGCAATGTACTTGGATCAGAAAAAGCTGCAGAGGGGTGTAGATCCCGCCAGCTCCATCATGGACACTAGCCTCTCTGCCATTGAGGACATCTTCAAAACGGGATGCCTCAAAAAAGTGGCATCTATCATGACAGGCCCCCACCACCTGGGACATGCCCTCCTCTCACTGCTACATCAATGTGGTGGTACAGGAGCTTGAGACTACACTCAGTGTTTCAAGAACAGCTTCACCCCCTCCATCATCAGATTTCTGAATGGACAATGAACCCATGAACACATTTTTTTTTGCTCTCTAATTGCACTACTTAATTATTTTATATATATTTCTTAATGTAATTTATCATTTAAAAAAAGTTGTGTATTGTACTGTGCAGCTGTCACAAAACAACAAATTTCATGACATATCTCGGCGATTATAAAGCTAATTCTGACCTTGATTCTGACTCTGATGGATGTGCAATCTTTCAATGAGATGCTCATGGTGAGAGTACATTTAGTTCTTCAAGATACCTTTAAATATTTGAAATGAAATAGAACACACCATTTAAAATAATCAGGCTGAATTGCAATAATCACAGAGAGGTCTCTTCACAGAGGAGCAGGGGATTTTTTTCTTGACTGTTAATAAAAAAAATAATTTTGCAAGATTGTTATCACATCGGTAACATAGAAGGGCTTGTTTTCAACGGGAAGCTGTGCTTTCTATATTTCTGTGTGATCAACCTTACCTTACTGGCTGCAAATTGCTTTGGTTATGTCTTAATTCTTCATTGTAATATTGCCGAGTCATTGTAAATGGGCGCATGGTACTGTAGCACTTAGCACATTCACTTTACAGTGCCAGCAATTTCCAATCGGGGTTTGATTCCCCCCACTGAATGAGTTTTTTACTTTCTCGCAGTGATTGGGTGTTATTTTCTCTGCTCCAGTTTCCTCCTGCATTTCAAGGCTTGCGGTTAGAGCTGAGGTAATTCTATGTCGGTGCCTGATGTTTGGTAACACTTCCGGCTTCCTCAAGTACAATCCTGAAATACAATAAGTGTTGATCATTGACACAAAATGATGCATTTCGCTGCATTGTTTACACACAAAATGCTGGAGGAACTTAGCAGGTCAGGCAGCATCCATGGAAATATACTATCAATATTTTGAGCCAAGATCCTTCATCAGGATGCTTTGATGTAAAGTACTGTGCAAAAGTCTTAGGCACATGTATATACTGTAGCTGGAGTGCCTAAGACTATTGCACAGTGCTGTAGTAATTTTATGTATTCCACTTACTACTGCTGCAAAAAAATATTCATGTCATGTAAGTCAGAATCAGAATCAGGGTTATTATCACCGACATGCGAAATGAAATTAATAAAATAAAAATAATAATAAGTATATAAATTGCAGTATCCATATATTGAATAAATTAAAAAGAAGTGCAAAAAACAGACATACTGTATTTTAAAAGAAGTGAGGTAGTGTCCAAGGGTTCAATGTCTATTTAGGAATCAGATGGCGGAGGGGAAGAAGCTGTTCCTGAATTGAAGAGTGTGTGCCTTCAGGCTTTTGTACCTCCTACCTGATGGTAACAGTGATGATAACCCTGATTCTGATGTGGATCTCTATTGTGGACTGGGAGTGGGAAGGGGGCAGGGAGACAGGAAGCATGGTTGGGAAAAGGGGAAGGAAGAGTGGACGGAGCAGGAAGCACCAAAAAGACATTCTCTAATGGTCAATAATTTAATTATTTGGAATCAAATGACCCTGTCTGGTGTCTCAGAGTGGTGTGTGTCTGCACCTAAACCACCCAACCTCCCTGGCACTACTTTCCTGTCACCTGTTCAACTCCCCACCCATGGTACTCCACCCTCGCCATTCTCAACATCCTTTGCTCCTGCCAGATTTACAAACTCACTCTCTGCTCCATGTTGACAAGTAGTTTTAGGCACCTCAGCTATATATATGTGCCAAAGACTTTGCACAGTACTGTACATGTAACAAATAATGCTAATAAATAAATAGAGCCAGTATCCTTTCTTTGAAACGTACCACTAGCATGCTTAGCGTTCATTATAACCATAACCACATTAGTTTTATACACCAGTGTGTACCACTCCTGCTTATTCCATGTCCATGACTTGAATGTTGGTTCCTGCCTCTGTAACAATGAGTGTCCCAGCCATTCTCATGTCATGTCATTCATTAAAGTTTGCATCTGGTGACATGTCTTTTCACAAAATGCAATTGTATAGTTATTAACTGGTGAATAGTGGCTACCGTGCCTGGGAAATTCTCCTGGGAATAGGGGCTCATTTGGGTCCCCTCGTCCCCTCCGTTTGACTTCTGACATCACAGATTATTCCAAAGAGACTGGTTACAACAGTGACTTGACCTTCTCCTTTGAGTGGTCTGGAATTTCTCAGCTGGGTCTGACGAATTGTACTCATGGGGTCAAACAGTGCTGACATCGGTAGCATCTGTAGAGAGAAATGGGCAATCAATGGGTTGGGTTGGTACCTTTCTTCTGCTTAGGAAGGGTCTTGAACTGTCATATTTCCCTCAATAGGTGATGTCTGACCCACTAAGCTCTTCCAATACTTTGTTTTTTGGGTTCTGGTTTTTACTTGCCTCAATCCCTTCTGCCTTCCTCCCTCCTCACACTAGCCCCAACTTTACGCCATGCTTCAGAGTGAATTACAATGAAACGCGGCATTTTTGTGTCAACAACCAACACAGCCCAAAGATGTCCTGGGGGCAAGTGACACCATGATTCCGGCATTAACATAGTCTTCTCACAACTTCTTGATGCTTATTTTTAAGTCTTTTGAATGTGGAATCAAACCAGAGCACTGGGAGGAAGCCCATGCAGTCATGCAGAGAATGTACAAGCTCCTTTGTGGCAGCAACAGGAACTGAACCCCAATCTTCTGATCTCTGATGCTATAAAGCGTTACACTATGCTGTCATGCCGCTATTAAATAACACCACCAGTTGAAAAGTGATCTAATTAATGCAGTTGAGGATGCTCTTGATAACAATAAATATAATTTAAGATGTGCGTTTTTATTATTTCAAGGAATATTGGAAGCCCAGTAAGACTGCTTTTAGCTCTATTGACCCACCTTAGTCACAAAACTCCCCATTGCATTTCCCTCATTGAAATCTATCTCTTCAGCTTTGGTCCCACAATTACAGGGACAAAGTTCACCAGTCCTGAAGTCGCAATTGAAATATTCGATTCCTATTTTAATTTCACCTCATGTTATGCGGGATAAAATGAATTAATATATTCACACACTTGATCCAATCTATAAATTAAAATTCTTCATACCCAAGTGACTACATTTTATTCATGTCAAAACTCTTAAGAAGGCTGAAAATCAAAATAAAACTATTAATGCAGCAAATTTGAAATAAAAGTAAAGAAGGTGCTAGAAACCCCCAGCTGGTCAGGCAGCATCTGTGGAAAGGAAAATAAGATTAATGTTTCAGATCTAAGACTTTTCATCAGAGCTTTCTTTCCAAATTTCAACAAAGAGTCTCTGAACTGAAGAATTGGTCCTGTTTTCCTTTCCATAAACACTGCCTGACCTGCTGGCTGTTTCCAGCATTTTGTGCTTACTTTTTAGAGTTGTTACCTATACTTAAACTGTATGTGGTGCAGGCAGTTAGTCTACTGGTGAGTAACTATGGTAATTTTAGATTTAGTGATATTGATCCTGAGATTCTTCAGACGTTAAGAATGTGTAATAAAACTCAGGTTCAAGTTCAAGTCTGATTGTCAGTCATTCATGGATACCCATGAATAGAGCCAAACAAAATAGAGTTACTCGGGGCCAAGGTGCACAGCACGGGACCGACAGTCACACCCACCGCACATATAAAATATCAGTACAGTCACACAATAGTTCATGGCCTGAGCCCATGAATGTTGCATTAGCAAACTTGGTGGTTACACCTGTTTTATTGCACGTTGCAAGAACAAAGAACGAACATAGAAAACAAAGGCAAAGAAACAGAAGTCATGATCATCTCACACTCAGACTGGAGATAACGACGTTCCAGTGATTACAATTAAACTATAAAATAGAAGACTCAAGTGGCGTGACACCTGCTGCAGAACAACTGAGAAGCTTTTTTAGAAAATACAGTATTAGTTATACTAGAAAATTTACTGAACGATTACATCTATATTGGTGATTATATAATAATAGAAGCAAGTATAGGAAAGTTAAACTACAGAGGAGAAAACAAGAAAAATGACTAACCAACACCCTAATCCAATGGTAACTAGGTTAGCACATTGATGCTGCCAATAGGTAACTGTCCACTGCAAAACTAGCACCAGTGTAAGTGGCTGGTGAAAATCAGAGAGCATATGTGAGAGAATGTGTTAGTTAGCAGGGGTTCCCAACCTGGATGTTAATGGTTAATGGTAGGGGTCCATAGCATAAAAAAGATTAGGAACAAATGTAAGAATGTGTTTGCTCAGTGGGCTGGTATAGACTTGATGGGCTTAATGGCTCGTATTGTAACGCAGTATGGAAAAAATATGCAGGATGGACTAAAATAATTGCAGTAAAGAATGTGAAAGTGATAAAAGCAAATTAAACAGATGAGAGAAGGATGAGACAAAGTGTATAAGTAACTATTGCCACTGAGATACTGTTTGTTCATGTCTTGAGTCTGTTCACCAATCCATCGTTTGTTGAATTAAGATATGCATCCACTGTTGTTCAGTTCAACAGAGGCCAGTCTCATCATGTGTTTAGAGAATTAATTTCTAGATCAGCTTGTGACCCCTCATGGTGAAATTCAAGGAACATGTAAATAAAAGTGCCAAACTGCCCCAAGAGATGTATTTTCAGCCCAGAAGCATTTTAATTATGCCCTGGGACTCAAAAAACCCCAAGGTGTGAGGAGAGCCTGGCTTCCTGATGATACCCAACTCCATGTAACAGATTTGGGTCAGGTCAGAACAAAAAACCTCAGGCTAAGGTGGATTTGAAATTGACCATGGTTGGGTCAGATTCAGATTAGATTTACTTATATACCAAAGTAGATCATTCTTCTTTTCAATAATAAACTTATTTCATAAAAGTAAATACAGGAATAACAATATGTTCACCATATGCCTTCCTTTATAATCATTGTGCCATCAAATTAATACGTTCAATCTGTCCAAAGCATTCTACAGAGCACCAACTCCTCTCAACATGATCGTTAGTATGAATGGCAGATATAATGTTTGCCCCTTTAGGGTCAGTGCTTGAACATTCCCTAAATTGAACAACATAATTAGGCACACCTTTGGGTCAGTAGGAGGCTAATTATAACCTCCACTGGAAGGCTGTCTGTATTAACAGTTGCTATGCTCGTTTCCTTGGGGAGAGTTTGTAAACCACTATTAGACCAGCTTATTTGTCTATTCACTCTTAATCAGTATTGTGTGTTATCTTTTCCTTATGCCCCGGGGTTTCAACAGGGCCAGGAGCTGAGCTCACTGCCACAGCCTCGCTTTGTAGTGGAGTGGCATTGATTCTTATTGGTCCTTGTGTTGCAGTGAAAACTACAGTGACCTGTCAGGTCAGCAGAAAAGGTCATTGGCTGCCGTCTGCCATCGCTGCAGGACATGTATGTGACCAGGACAAAGAGCAGGCAGGAAAACCATTGCTGACACTACCCCCCCTGCAAACCCCCTTTCCCAAAAGCTCCCAGCTGGAAAGCGCTATAGCGCTATTAAAACAAAATCTTCACGCCATCCTTAAAAGTGTCTTCCCCAGGTAGTTAATCTGATCAACAATTCTACTTAGCACACCACTCCCCTTTAAATGTTACCTCAGTCACTGCGCTACACTGTAAACACTTTAAATTTGTATAATGCTGGTTACATTGTAAATACATGTTGGTATTTATGGATTTATGCACATTTTATTCGAGATCTGTGCTTTAACCTCTAACTTTATGTTTTAAGTGATGATTTAATCTTTATAATTATTGAATGTTGCTGTTTTTGTTGCATGCTACACCAACACACCACAGCAGTTTCCTATTGCATGTAAATGTATATGGTGTATAAAGATGATCCCTGACCTTTTGCCGTGGAGCAGTAGACTATGGAAGTTGGTAGGCTCTTGATTCGTAAAGGCATAGAGGGTTACAGCGAAAAGGCAGGAGAGTGGTTGAGAGGGTTAGTAAATCAGTCATGATGGAATGACAAAGAAGACTTGATGGACCAAAAGGCCTAAATTTGCTCCTATACTCTTATGGTCTAGACCTTTTTGCACGAGGAAAGAGAAACAGCCAATGGTACAGGACAGGAAGTAAGTTCCAATGAAGAGACTTGCACCAAAATTAATTCATTTATTTTGTTACTCTTAATGTGGTTTTGGTTTTCTTTCCATAGATGCTGCTGAGTTTTCTAGTATTTTCTATTTCTATTTCAGATTTCCTGCATCTTCAGTTCTTTGCTTTCCTTGTGCGTGTGTCTGATTTTAATCTGACCATCAACAGTGAACATAATCTAGATTCTAACACAGGGGTTCCCAACCTGGGGTCAGCAGACCCTTTGGGTGCTGGGAAGGGCCCATGGCATATAAAAGGTTGGGAGCCCCTCTTTGAAAATGATGTGGGAAAAGATAGCGGCAGTATCAGAACTAGCAACTTCCACAAGAAATATTCATTTGAGGATCTATTCTATCAGGTGGTCATTAAAGATCACTGTAGACAGGAGGCAAAGAAAGCACCGGGCATGCTATCCTTCATCAGTCAAGGCATTGAATTCAAGAGTCAGGAAGTTACGTTGTAATTTTATGAAATTTTAGTTAGGCTGCATTCAATTCTGATCTGCTGTTTATAGGGAGGATGTGGAGACCTTGGAGAAAGTGCAGAAGAGAGCTATCAGGATACTTCCTGGAGAGGAATTAGAGGGCATATGCTATTAGGGAAGATTGGACAAATTTATGTTGTTCTCCCTTGTTTGGTGGAAGATGGGGGGAGATCAGGCAGAAGTTTATAAAAGTTGAGAGGCAAGGTCAAAGTAGAAAGCTGATACCATTTCCTGTTCTTGGATGTCTAATACTGAAGGGCATGCATTTAAGGTGGGAGAGGGAGATAGTTCAAGGAGATGTTTGCAGCAGGTTTATATATGCAGAGGGTGATAGGTGCCTGGAATGTACTGCCAGAGTTGGTGCTAGAGGCAGATATGATAGAGTCATTCAGGAGGCACATGGCTATATAAGAATTAGGGGATATAGATTATAACATTGTGCAGGTTTCCTAAACGTCTGTTTGCAGTTTGAGTCTGTGGTGAGGCAGGCAAACACAATGTTAGCATTCATTTGGAAAGGACTAGAATATAAAAGAAAGAATGTAATGTTGGGGCTTTATAAAGCACTGGTGAGGCCTCATTTGGAGTCTTGTGACCAGTTTTGGGCCCCTTATCTAGGAAAGGAAGTGCTGACATTGAAAAGAGTTCAAAGGAGGTTCATGCAAATGATTCCAGGATTGAAAGGCTGGTCATATGAGAAGCATTTGATGGTTCTGGGCCTGTGCTTATTGGAATTCAGAAGAATGAGGGAGGACCTCATTGAAACCTATCAAATGCTGAAAGGCCTGGATAGAGTGCACGTGGAGAGGATGTTTCCTATGGTGGAAGAGTCTAAGACTGGAGTACACTGCCTCAGGATAGAGGGGCATCCTGTTGGAAAGGGGATAAGGAGGGATTTTTTTAGCCAGAGTAGTGGCTGTGGAATTAATTGCCACAGGCAGCTATGGAGGCCAAGTCATTGAGTGTATTTAAGGCAGAGGTTGTTAGACTCTTGATTGATCAGTGCATGAAGGGATACAGGGAGAATTCAGGAGATTGGGGTTGAAAGGGAAATAGGTTTGCCATGATGAAATGGTAGAGCAGAATCGATGGGCCAAATAGCCTTATTATGCTCCTATATCTAATGTACAAGCAGAAGGGACTGGTTTAATTAAGCATATTTAGCATAATTAATTAAGCATTATTAGCAAAATTAATTCAGCACAACATGGTGGGCTAAAGAGCCTATTCATTTGCTGTAGTGTTTTATGGATAACATCTTTCTTGTGCAAAGAAAAGGTTGTACTAAGAGCAGTATTCCTAAAGATGAAAATAATTTTAAAAAAATAGTCCATTCAGCCCCTTACAGTTATTCTAACAGTGATTGATGCTGTTGTTTTTAAATTCAGTGCCACTTTCCTGTAGTAACATCAGGAAAGTTAATTCTCTTAATATTCAGAAATCTATCCTTCTTGTATACAACAATCCAATCTCCATTGACTTGGGTGAAGAATTCCAAATTCGGGTGACAAAATATCTTTTCATTTTTAAGTGGGTGATCTTTTATTTTGTTTCCTGGTTCGAGATGACCAGCCAGAGGACACATCAGACACTGCATCTATTCTGTCAAGCCCTCTAAGTATTTTAAATAAATAAGATCATGTCTTATTCTCCTAAACTAAAAATAGTCTACACTCAGCTTAAGCTTCACCTTCAGAATCAGAATCAGACATGAAATTTGTTTACTAAGCAACCGCAGTTCAATGCAATACATAATATAGAAAAAAATAATATCTCTGATTCTATCCTTTTCCATGATAATGCTAAAGGTCAGGGAGTGATGATCACTGTCCCCCAGATGTTCACCCACTGACAGATCTGTGACCTGACCTGGTTCGTTACCTAATACTAGATCCAGTATGGCATTCCCCCTCGTCGGCTTGGCAACATACTGTGACAGGAATCCATCCTGGACACACTTAACAAGTAAATAAACAAGTAAATCAATTACAGTATATGTATGTTGAATAGATTTTAAAAATGTGCAAAATAACAGAAATACTGTACATTAAAAAAAAGTGAGGTAGTGTCCAAGGATTCAATGTCCATTTAGGAATCAGATGGCAGAGGGGAAGAAGCTGTTCCTGAATCACTGAGTGTGTCCCTTCAGGCTTCTGTACCTCCTTGCTGTTGGTAACAATGAGAGAAAAGCATGCCCTGGGTCCTGGAGATCCTTAATAATGGACCCTGCCTTTCTGAGACACCACTCCCTGAAGATGTCCTGGGTACTTTGGAGGCCAGTACCCAAGATGTAGCTAACTAGATCTACAACCTTCTGCAGCTTCTTTCGGCCCTGTGCAGTAGCCCCTCCAAACCAGACAGTGATGCAGCCTGTCAGAATGCTCTCCACGGTACAACTATAGGAGATTTTGAGTGTATTTGTTGACATGTCAAATCTCTTCAAACTCCTAATGAAGTATAGCTACTGTCTTGCTTTCTTTATAACTACATAGATATGTTGGGACCAGGTTAGATCCTCAGAGATCTTGACACCCAGGAACTTGAAACTGCTCACATTCTCCACTTCTGATCCCTCTATGAGGATTGGTATGTGTTTCTTCATCTTACCCTTCCTGAAGTCCACAATCAGCTCCTTAGTCTTACTGACATTGAGTGCCTGGTTGTTGCTACGGCATCACTCCACTAGTTGGCCTATCTTGCTCTTGTACACCCTCTCATCACCACCTGAGATTCTACCAACAATGGTTTTATTGTCAGCAAATTTATAGATGGTATTTGAGCTATGCCTAGCCACACAGTCATGTGTATATAGAGAGTAGAGCAGTGGGCTAAGCACACATCCCTGAGGTGCACCAGTGTTGATTGTCAGCGAGGAGGATATGTTCTCACCAATCTGCACAGATTGTGGTCTTCCAGTTAGGAAGTCAAGGATCCATTTGCAGAGGGAGTTACAGAGGCCTAGGTTCTGCACCTTCTCAATCAGGATTGTGGGAATGATGGCATTAAATGCTGAGTTATAGTCAAGGAACAGCATCCTGACGTAGGTGTTTACGTTGTCGAGGTGGTCTGAAGCCATGTGGAGAGCCATTGAGACTGCATCTCAATGGGTGAACAGTGGGTGTTCTGTCATTTGCAGGGAGACAATGATTTAATGGGGCTGCAAAGAAACAGTTTAATCTCTGATTTGGCACAGAAATGGCAGAAAATGCTGGGTTCTGCCATCTGCAACTGCAGATTGAAGAATTATTTGTTGATGTTAAAGATTGGCTTTATTTACCACATGTACATCGAAACATGCAGTGAAATGTGTAGTTTCCACCAAATCAAATCAGCAGATTTGATTCAAATCAAAGGATTGTGCTATGGACAGCCCTCAAGTATCGCCATACTCCTAGCACCAACGTGCACACAATTTGCTAACCCTTACTAACCCTTACTTTACACCTGGAATGTATGAATTAACCGGAACACCAAGTGGAAACCCGTGCAGTCACTGAGAGAACATACAGACTTCTTACATTTATACATCATTCCCAACAAGGAGAGAAGTGTGGTCATTTTGTAAGATCGTTATAATTGTTACCATATTGGTTATATCAGTGCATTACATTTTGTTTGCAGAGTTGCAGAGCTCCTGTTTATTTACACTTCAAGGCAATCCATTCTTGGGTAATTCTGACATGCCTTCAAAGACTTTGTATGGCATTGGAGTTTATTATTTCGGCAAGTTATCAAGATAAAGCGTATGTAGTTTTAGAAGGCAATACTATGTGGAATCCACTGAATTCTTAAGCATATAAAATACATAAAATATTATTTCATGAAGGATTGGGTTTGGGATTTCTAAAAATTATTTTTCTGACACATCAATGGGTAATGTGGGTTGCTAGGGGAACACATTTTATTTTCTGTCAGCTGTGCAGAAAATGCAACGCAGCTTATGCAATGAACCTTTATTTATAATATCTGAGGGTTAGCAGTGTTGACACAAGAATCAGCAAGATTTATAAGACTATTTCCAGAAGTGAGTGGGTAGAATTATGCAGAAAAGGGAAGCAAACTAAACAGCACTTCTCTTTGAAAACAGAAGTCTGTGAGGGGATGTAAAGGAATCATATAATTCAGAGAACAACACAGGAGCAGGCTCTTAGGCTCACAATATTGTGCCAAAATAATTAAACTAATGATAGCTAATTACAATAATCTGTTCTGGCTCTGCATGGCTCATATTTGTCCATTGTCTGCCCATTCACGTGCCCTTTGAATACCTTTACCTTTCAGCACATTCCAGGCATCCACCACACACTTGGATAAAAACAAAACTTGCTCTGCGCATCTTTTTTGAACTTCCCCCTCTAATCTTAAATATATTTTGACCATTCCCATTTTGAAATCCCACTCTGGCCTACTTATTGGCAGTCTCCTGCGCGGTTACATCAAAGCAAGCCTGTGGGATCATACCTGATTGTCGGTTTGGACATACTGCAGTCTTACAGACTCAATATCAAATTTTCCAAAATTAGGTAACCTACCTTCTGCCAAAATGACAATCAGATTTATTATCAGTGACTTACTTGTGAGGTTTGCCGTGCATAGATCTAAAATTACAATAAAATTTAAAAATAAATAGTGCAGTAAAGAAAGAATAATGAGATAGTATTAACGGGTTCAATGATGGTTCAGAAATCTGCTGGTGAAGGAGAAGAAGTTCCAAGTCATTGAATGTGGGTCATCAGATCTGAATATCTTCTCCCCAGTGGTAGCAGGGCATGGCCTGGTAGCTGAGAGTCCGTGGTAATGGATGCCACCTTTTTGAGGCACTGCCTTTTGAACGTGTCCTCGATGGTGAGGAGGGTTGTGCCTGTGATAGAAACAGGTGAGCCTACATCCCCCTGCAGTCTCTTACGATCCTGTGATTTGGAGGCTGTGATACAACCAGTCAGGATGCTCTTCTCTGTACATCGGTAGAAATTTGCAAGAGTCTATGGAGAGAAACCAAATCTCCTCAAAGTCCTAACTGTATTATTTCTGCTGTAAGCCATCCATCTGTGATATTGGCTCCGTTTTTTTTCCTTCTCCTTTCATACAGCTTGACTTGCTGGGCATGTGCCACAGCCTGATTTGTCAAGACGTTACAAAAAGTATGCTGTAAAATTTCATGAGCAGCTCTACTCGGCTCAGTGAATTTTACTTCTGCTTATCACAAATATTTCATTTAAGACCATAAGAACATAAGATATAGGAGTTGAATTAGGCCATTTGGCCTATTGAGCCCACTCTGCAATTTCATCATGGCTGATCCGTTTTCCCTCTCAGTCCCAATCTCCTGCCTTCTCCCCAATCCCTTCATGCCCTGACTAGTCAATAATCTCTCAATCTGTAACTTAAATATACCCAATGACTTGGCCTCCCCAGCTGCCTGTGGCAAAGAATTCCATAGATTTGTTGCTCTCTGGCTAAGGAAATTCCTCCACATCTCCATTCTTAAAGGATGTCCCTGAGGCTGTATCCTCTGTCTTAGACTCCCTCGCTGTATGAAACTTCCCCTCCACATCCACTCTACTGAGGCCTTTCAACATTCGATAGGTTAAATGAGGACACCCCTCATTCTTCTGAATTCCAGTGACTATAGGCCCAGAGCCAGCAATTGCTCTCCATTTGTCCTGCCTACCTCTCTCACTGCCTTCTCTGAACTTCAAGTTACCTTTTTTAATCTCTATTGCCCAGTTTTAAAGAAGGGGCCAGACCTGAAACATGGTGGCATGGTCAGCTTTACAACACGCCAGCTGTAAGCTCAGGGTTCAACTATTGCAGCTGTCTGAGAGAAATTTCTATGTTCTCCCTATGACCATGTGTATTTCCCCCCCCCCCCCACATACTCCGGTTTCCTCCCAAATTTCAAAGGCCTACAAATTATAGTCAGAAAATTGTAGGCATGCTAGGTTGGTGCTGGAGGCGTGGAGACACTTGCAAGCTGTCCCCACAACATTGCTCACACAAGCAACGCATTTCTCTGTATGTTTCCATGCTTCCATATAGATGTGACATATAAAGCTAACTTTATCCTTAAAGCTCTGTTTCTTTTCCCACAGATGCTGCCTGGTCAAGTGAGTGTTCCTAGCATTATCTGTTGTTATTTCTGTCACTATCACACTTGCAGGCAGTGAGTTCCAGGTCCCTAAAGAGACATCTTAATTTCACTTTTAATGAATGCACTGATTCAGTGGATGTAAGGCCAAGAAGGAACTATAAGTACAATAAAACCATTAACAGCTGATACAAAGGATTTATGAGTAACACTTTGAGCTATGATTTAATGTGGAACTCACTGCTACATGATTAAAGGCAGCAAGTGATAAGCACAGAAGTTTCTGCAGATGCTGGAAATCTAGAGCCACACACAGAATATGCTGGAGGAACTCAGCAGGTCAGGCAGCTTCAATAGAGAGGAATACAGGCAGTCCCCGGTTATGTACAAGTTCCATTTCTGAGTCCGTCTTTAAGTCGGATATGTACGGAAGTTGGAACAAGTACATCTGGTATTATTTGGCATCAGTTAGTCAAACGTTTGTCTTAGTATATAGTATATATTTTATCTTTCTATGCATATAAAACATTTAAGAAATGTATGTATTCCAATAATTAAACCACTGCGTTGCTTAGTAATAATTGTAGCTTTCATCGGGGCAGGGCCTTTCACATGCTCCATTATTCTCACTTTATCCATTATCCTTTAAAATTGTTCCGATCGTTGACCGACTGTAGCCTAACGCTTTTTCAATGACCGATGGCGTTTCACCTCTTTCCAAATGCTTTATTATTTCCACTTTATTTTCAATCGCAATGGCTTCCCGTCAATGGAACAGAAACACTGTGGGCGTCGGCTCCCAAGCTGTGCTGGTTCCTGAGGTCCGCTGGGTCCTAAGGACCACCACATTGAGACAGGCTAAATGGGACAAGTGGGGGTTGTGCTGGGTTTGGGTATTTGATCCTCCACAATATTCTGCGTGGGAATTTAAACTGGAGGTGGCAGTGTTTTTTTTTACGAGGTCGAGTTGCAAGCTCGACATCAACCCAGCACGGATGGTAGGGGAGTCACTGGATCGACATCAACCCGGCATGGGAACGGTCTATCACTGGATTGAACTCGAGAAATTCTGTTCTCCAGCCCGGCGCTGATCTCACTGCACCACCAGCCAACTAGAAGGGGGGGGGCTGCGGGCAGGGTCAGGGCGAATCTTACTAAGAAAAACTTAAGCCAGAAACAAAGTTAAACACTCAACACAGTGTCAACGGCAACGACTTAAAATGGCGGACGGCGTTCTCCTTCCTTGGTTCGTAAGTACGAGTTGTCCGTAAGTCAGATGTTCGTAACTCGGGGACTACCTGCAAACAGACTGTGTTTCAGGCCTAGAACGTTCTTCAGATTTAAAGGCAGAATGAGCGTAAATGAAAGAGAAGAGTACAACAAAAAAAGAAATATTCTTTGACAGCGGCAGGGCAGAATAATGCTTTACACCGCTACCTGTAAGGAGTTTGAACCTTCTCCCCATGACCATGTGGATTTCCTCCAGGTGCTCCCGTTTTAGAACATAGTACATAGAAACCTACAGCACATTACAGGCCCTTTGGCCCACAATGCTGTGCTGACCATGTAACCTACTCTAGAAGCTGCCTAGATTTACCTTCCGCATAGCCCCCTATTTTTCCATGTACCTATCGAAGAGTCTCTTAAAAATCCTATTGTATCTGCCTCCACCACCATTACTGGCAGTGTATTCCACAAATCCCCCAAACTCTGTGTGAAAAACTGACATCTCCTCTGTACCTACTTCCAAGCACCTTAAAACTCTGCTCACTCGTGTTAGCCATTTCAGTCCTGGGGAAAAGCCTCTGGCTATCCGCATGATTGATGCCCCTCATCATCTTATACACCTCTATCAGGTCACCTCTCTTCCTCTGTCGCTCCAAGGAGAAAAAGTCAATTTCGCTCAACTTATTCTCATAAGGCATGCTCTCCAATCAAGGCAACATCCTTGTAAATCTCCTCTGCACTCTCTTTATAGTATCCACATCCTTCCTGTAGTGAGGTGACCAGAACTGAACACAGTACTCCAAGTGGGGTCTGAGCAAGGTCTTATACAGCTGTAACATTACCTCACAGCTCTTGAACTCAATTCCATGGTTGATGAAGGCCAACATACCATGCGCTTTCTTAATAATACTGTCAATCTGTGCAGCAGCTTTGAGTGTCCTATGGACTCAGTCCCCAAGATCCCTCTGATCCTCCACATTACCAAGAGTCTTACCATTAATACTATATTCTGTCTTCAAACTTGACCTACCAAAATGAATTATTTCATGCTTATTGAACTCCATCTGTCAGTTCTCAGCCCAGTTCTGGATTCTGTCGATGTCCCACTGTGAAGTCTGACAACCCTCTAGACTATTCACAACACCCCTAACTTTTGTTTCATCAGCAAACTTACTAATCCACTCTTCTACTTCTTCATCCAGGTCATTTATAAAAGTCACAAAGAGGAGGGGTCCCAGAACAGATCTCGATCAGACCACTGGTCACTGACCTCCATGCAGAATGCAACCACCCTTTGTGGGAAAGCCAATTCTGGATCCACAAGGCAAGGTCTCCTTGGATCCCATGCCTCCTTACTTTCTGATAAGCCTCGCATGGGGAACCTTATCAAATGCCTTACTAAAATCCATATATACTACATCCAATGCTCTACCTTCATCAATGTGTTTTGTTACATCCGCAAAGAATTCAATCTGGCTTGTAAGGCACAACCTGCCCTTGCCCGAGCCATGCTAACTATTCCTAATCAGATTATGTCTTTTCAAGTGCTCATAATTCCTGCCTCTCAAGAGCTTCTCCAACAACTCCCTGGTCTATAATTTCCTGGGTTATCTCTACTCCTTTTCCTGAACAAGGGAGCAACATTTGCAATCCTCCAATCCTCTGGTACATTTCCTGTCCCTATTGCTGATGCAAAGTTCATTGCCAGAGGCTCAGCAATCTCCTCCTTTGCTTCTCACAGTAGCCTGGGGTATATATCCACTGATCCCGGTGTCTACTCTAACTTAATGCTTTTCAAAAACTTCAGCACAGCCTCTTTCTTAATGTCTCTATGCTCAGTCTGCTGTAAACCATCCCCATAATTGCCAAGGTCCTTTTCCCTGGTGAATACTGAAGCAAAATACTCAATGAGTACCTCCCACAATTCAAAGACGTATGTGTTCTAGAAAAAGAGGACACAACTTCGGGATTGAAGAACATTCATTGAGACCAGAGACGTGGAGAAATCACTTTAATCAAAGGGTGGTAAATTTGTGGAATTTATTGCCACGAGCAGCTGTGGAGGTCAGGTCATTGGGTGCGTTTAAGTCAGAGATAGATAGGTTCTTGATTAGCCAGGGCATCAAAGGGTATGAGGAGAAGTCAGGGGAGTGGGGACGACTGGAAGAATTGGATCAGCCCATGATTGAATGGCGGAGCAGACTCGATGGGCCGAATGGCCTACTTCTGCTCCTATAACTTACGGTCTTATGGGTGATACTGCTTGTCAGGTTGGAAGGGCCTGTTACCTTGCTTTATCTCCAAACAAACAAACAAATAAATAAAGGCAAATGTGAACGATTCATAAAACAGACTGGAAAAAAGTTAACAAGTACAGTTGCAGACACATCTCCCCTTATCTCCCATTTACACTTTCAGTGCAGATGAAGGGGCTCTACCAGAAATATCGACTGTCCATTTCCCTCTGCAGATGCTGTCTGATCCATCAAGTTCCTCGGGCAGCTTATGTTTTGTTTCACAATAGATGCTTCAGTTTGACTTGAAGCTAGGGTTGGTCTCCGAGGAGTAGGTAAAACAGAGATATTTGATATTGTGGAAGATAGGAGAAAAAGAGGGAAGCTAGTAATTGGTAGAGCCAAGAGCACAGATTTAATTTGATTAGCAAAAAATCCAGGGGGGATGTGAGGGTAGATATTTTTACAGCAGGAGAGGTGATTATCTATATTGTATTTCCTGAAAATTTGTGTATATTCTTCTCAATTGTGGCTTTCAAAGGGGCATTGTATAAATATTTGAACAATAAAATATATTCTTGGTCTATGAGGAAAGCACAAAGGAATAGGACTGGGAGGATTGCAATAGAGAAAGCTAGCAAAAATTTGATGGGCAGATAGGGGTGGCACATTAGCATAGTGATTAGCTCAGTGCTTTACAATGTTAGCTGTAAGATCGGGCTTCGATTCCCATCTCTGTTCTCCCTTTGACTGCGTGGATTTCTTCCAGCTGTTCTGGTTCCTCCCACTCCCAAACATATACGAGTTGGATTTCTGAGTTGTGGGCATGCTACGCAGCACAATCCTCGCTGATTTGATTTGACTCAAATGACGCATTTCACTGCATGTTTCAATGTACTGTACATGTGACAAATAGAGCTAATCTTAATCTTAAAGATGCTGGGCAAAATATGAAGAGGAGCCCGGTGAGGATCTGTTAAAGCTTTTCCATTTACCACTACAATGGCCATATCTCTAATCTTCCTTTCCTCTGGTTCCCCACTTAGTGCTCTCTCTCCCTCTCTCTCTCGTTTGAGGTATCCATTCCACCGCAGCATCAGAGGTGCTTTGGACAAAGACATAAGCAATGCTTTAATTTGAAAAGTATTCTGTGAAGAGAGAGCTCTAACCTCACTCATGTTAACATCCAGTCCTACCGGCATAGTATTGTTTTACTTTAACAAGGCTAATTCCCTTGCCTCTCCCACTCTTGATGGCACCTTTAGTTTTTGGGGAATGTTAACATCGATATTGAGTTTGCATGTTGAATTGCTCATACACTCAGTGGCCACTTTATTAGGTACACCAGCTCATTAAGGCAAATATTTAACTAGCCAGCCAGGTGGCAGCAACTCAATGCATAAAAGCATGCAGACATGGTCAAGAGGTTCAGGTTGTTCAGACCAAATGTAGGAAGGCGGAAGAATTATGATCTAAGCGATTTTTACCATGGAATGATTGTTGCTGCCCAGGCAGGGCGGTTTGGGTATCTCAGAAACTGCTGATCTCCTGGGATATTCATGTTCGGCAGTTTCTAGAATTTCCAGAGAATGGCGCATAAAACAACAAAAAAAGAAAATCCAGTGAACGGCAGTTCTGTGGGTGAAAAATGCCTTGTTAATGAGAGAGGTCAGAGGAGAATGGCCGGACTGGTTCAAGCTGATGGGAAGGCAACAGTAGTTCAAGTAACCATGCATTACAACAGTGGTGTGCAGAAGAGCATCTCTGAATACACATCACGTTGAAATGGATGGGCTACAGCAGCAGAAGACCACAAACATTCGCTTAGTGGCCTCTGCATTAGGTACAGTAACGTATATTGAGTTTATTATAGTTTTGTATCTATATTAATAAGACCGGATATGATTATAATAAAAGCACACCAAACTAAAATTATGTTACTTAGCATTGTGATAGTAATGATTGCAATACAATTTGATTTATTGGATTGTACATTGAAATTTGGATGAAAATACCAACAATATATTTAAGATACAATGTTTATTTTAATTTAAAATATCCTAAACCTCATACAGTTCCTTGGTATTGTGGTTATCTTGCTAAATTTAAAACTTCAATTCTATCTGTGCAAATGCAATTTTGTCATTTCAATTTTTGTGGAAAAATGAATTATCAGCAGTTCTTTTGTAAAGGGAATTTATATTACTTTTAAATCCAATTTACGGTTGTTCACAATTCTTTATTACTATGCTATTCAGCTTCACCAGTGACAACAAGCTAGTTGAGGGCTCAGTCTAATCCACGATTATTACTTATGTTATTAAGTTGAAGTACATTTTGGTAGTGCTTTCTCTTCTTGGCCCATCACACCTTTCAAACTTCTGTCTTGTTTTCATCTAACAGTGGATCAGGTTGTCATATAACATCTGAGAAATGAGTTTGATTATGAGATGAGGATATAATGTCAAAGCTCCTTCAAATGAGATTGCTGCTTTACTCCAATCACAATGCCTTCCATATCCACACCTGGATCTATGCCAGAGAATCAGAACAGCAAAATTATTTATCACCTGTTTACATCTTCTGCTAGAATTCAAGGTAAATTATCTTTGGGTGAAAATCAATAAAAATGCATATTCTGCAAATCCAAAATACAAACAAAACAAGCTAGAAATATACAGTAGCTCAGGCTCTGGGAAGAGAAACTATGTTAATATTTCAAGTCAAAGCCCCTTTGTCAGAATTAGGAAGGAGGCAAAGGAAGCAGGTAAAGCTGTAGGACGGGCATGGGAAGGGGATGACTCTGATAGGGTTGAACCAGGATAAGCTGTAGATAAAGCTATTTGGTCATGGAGTGAATGGGAGCAATTAGAGAGTGAGAAAGTAGACATAAATATATAAGAGTTGTGAAATGCAGAATAGGAGGATATGCCTGACAGGTCAGATTTAAAGAAGTTTGCGAGGGTGGAAATTGAGAGGATATTTCCTCTGGTGGGGTGTCTGGAACTAGCACATACCACGGTATGTGCTGTAACAGTAGAGGAACAGCCCTTCAGTTTTCCACATTCACACTGACCATGATGCCAATCTAACTAATCCCATTTGCCTGCCAACACAAACCAGTTTCCATGACATTCATACTGTATAACTCTATGACCATTCCGTGCCTGTTCAGGTCTTCCAACCACCTACCCTGGCAGTATATTCTAGGCACCTACTACGCTCTATTTAAAAATAAACTACTCTTACACACCTCCTCTAAACTTTTCCCCTCTCACCTTAAGGCCAAATGTGTTTCACGTTTCTACACAGAGTAAGAGACTAATTTTCCTATCGATACCTCTCATAATTCTATATACTTCAGTCAGTTTGCCCTCAGCCTCTGATGCTCCAAAGAAAGCAATGATAGTTTTTTTTCAACCTTGTCTTATGGCTAATAAATTCCCCTCTTGCACTTTAAACCTAGGCTCTAGCAGCTGCCATTTCCACCCTGGGTAAATGATTCTGACTTTCTACCCAGTCTTTGCCTCCCATAATTTTACAGGTTGTCTCTTAGCCTCAGGCACTCCTGGCAAGTATATCTAACATCTCCTTGTAGCTAATATATTCAATACCCAGATGATATCCAGCTGAACCTCTTCTGAACCATCTGCAAATCCTTTACATCCTTTCCATAATGGGGTAACCAGAACTATACTCAATCCTCCCAATATGGCCTAAATGAAGTTTGATATACTGTAGCTGCAGTATGACTGGCCAATTTTTATTCTCTTTACCACCCTAGACATCAATGGCATTATAGACATTGTTACCAGTATTGCTGATTTTGGACAAAGAATTTCAATACAGGCTTATGGCCTGTAACCAAAGAGAAACATTTACCTGCAAAACATTATTGATGCCCTAATAGCCATTTATCAATTTGATATTTCTTTCTCTTGCTTATTTTTCAATCTAGTAGGGTTTTCATGACCACCATCCATTCTGTTATTGATAGAGTTATAGAGCCATACTGCATGGAAATAGGTCCTCCAGCTCAACTCATTCATGACAACAATGGTGTCCAACAGTAAATAAGTCCCATTTGACCATGTTTGACCCATATCCCTTTAAACCACCTCTTATCCATTCACTTAACCACAAGAATTTTATACTGTTAAATGATATTTCTTGCCACATTATTGAAGTGCAACACTCAGGTGTCAATGCATGTGCCTTACCATCATGATCTAGCAATATTCTACCTCTTTGTTAGACATTTCTTGAAGAAGACATGTGCCTTTTGTTGCCCTTTGCTCCAATTCCATTTCTTAACTTCTTGCATTGACGACACTACTGTTGCAAATCTGGCCGAAATCTTGCATAGATTAACACTCTGCCTAGATCCAAGGTTTCCAATCTTTTCACATCTTCTCACTTGCACAATTGCACCATTTCTTTCTGTTGGACTCGTTGCAATCCATTTACATTCACTTTCATAACCTACTTCCTTTTCTACAAAAGCATACTTTCTTCTCTTGAACTTAATATCTTGTTCAGATCTGGAACACATCTAGTGGTCTACATTTCTGCTCCTCTGTATTTGTGATTTGCACAATCATTTTAATTGCATAAACAATGATCTACAGCCTGAAAAATCTTTGTTAATGATTTCACACTATAAAGTAACTTTAGAGTCACAGAATTATAAAGTTATACAGAAGAGTTGGTTGGTCAGGTGGAGATACGTCTCTATCAAAGGAGGTGTAAGGCATTTCTTCCCACCACTAGCCTGCTTGTCACCCTTGGGCAAGGTGTAGCACCTGCTTAGACCCTTTTCGCACCCCCCGACCCCCTGATCAGGGTCACGTGAAGCCACGGGAGGAGGTGGTAGATGGTTATGTGAGCAGCTGGTGCACAAGTTCTGGTTATGTGACCGGGCAGACAAACTCTGAGAAGTATTGACAATGGCTGGGGTCACACATCTTGTAAAGACTGAAGAAGGCAATGGCAAATCACTTCTGTAGAAAAAATTGCCTAGAACAGTCATAATCATGAAAAGACCATGATCGCCTACGTTATATGACATGGCACATAATGAATGAATGAATAAGGCATAGAAACAAACACCTCAGACCACCATCTCATGCTATTCGTCTAGAATCCCTCTCTACTAACCCCATTTACCAGCACCTGTTCTTTTGCTTTCTATGCTTTGGTGATTCAACTAGATACTTATATCTGGAAATATCTTCCACCGTTATCCAATTGTTGGTTTGGGATTCCAATCAAAAATTCTTCCTCACACACTCTCTAAACCCTTATCTTTTACCATAATCTTATAAGCTTTAATTTTGAACACAATGATGGGGAAAGTTTCTTGTTAGCTAACCCCAGTATTTCTCTCATAATGTTTTTTAAATTATGAGGTCCTCCATCAATCTCCTCTAAGAAATGTCTCTCCTCATAACCGACGTTGATATTTCTCAGTCATTCTCCATTTTGATTTTCACTGCTTTCCATAAGAATTTTCCAAATTTCTTGCACTTTGCTTTCCATCTATCTATCTATATACATAAGCACTGTATGTTTCATGGGAGCATTGTGATCTGGAGGAATGTTGTTTCATTTGGTTGTATATATTACAGTCAGATGACAATAAACTTGAACATACAGAAGCCAATGTTGTAACAGGCAACAAGTCTTTGGGATGTAGGTGGAAAGCAGAGCTCATATTGAAATCCCATGTAGCCACAGAGGAACAATACAAACTCAACACAGACAGCGGAGGTCAGGATACAATCCAGTTTTCTGTAGCTGAACGTCTGGGATTGCCACTGCTTGTGTCGCAGATTGCTGAATTATTGGAAAAGTTGCAAACTAACATCCAGCAAAGCACTGCTACTAAAGAGTACGATGAATCTGAAAATGTATTTTGGTGGTATATAGAAGTCTTTGGACCAAATAAAATGTCTGCACTTCTTGCTGCCTCGGTTAAGCAGCCACCATAATCAAATATCTCATCCAGTCTGGACATTCTGTCTTCTCTTCCATTCCATTAGGCAAAAAATATAGGAACCCACAAGTAAGTATCATCAGGCTCAAGCTTAGCTTTTATCTTGCTGCAATAAGACTATAAATTGTTCCCTCATGCAATAAATAAAATGGACTCTAGCCTTCACAATCTACCTCATTGTGACTTTGTGCCTTATCCTTTCCCTGCACTGCACTTTTGCTGTAACGGTTATTGTTTTACAATACATCACACAGAGCACGTAAAACAAAATATTACTATAAATAAGATAATGAAATGTATTTGAAAAACACATGTAGTGTGCAGCACAGTAAACAGTAAACAGCTCGCTGTCCTAGTGACGAGACTTTGGTGGTGGCAGGGTATTCATTAGCCTCACAGTCTGGGGGAAGAAGCTGTTAATGCAGTCTGGCAGTCCTAGACCTGATGTTCCTGATGGTAGTGGGTCAAAGAGATTGTGATAGAGATCTTCAACAATGCGTCAGGCCTTTTGTCTACAACGCTCCTGGTAAATGTCACAAATAGTTGATTCTCTTGGAGGTTTTTACTGTCCTCTCTTAGGTCTTGAAGTCTAATGTGTTGCAACTTCTGTATCACACAGTGATGAAGCCAGACAAGACGATTCCGATGGTATTCCCGTAGAGAGTTGTTACAATGGGGGTGGAAAGCTTTACAGTCTCAATCTCCTCAGGAAATATAAATGCTTCTGTGCCATTTTGACTAACGAGGAGGTGTTGTGGGTCCAGGTTAGATCGTCTGTTATGTGCACACCTGGAACTTTGTGCTGTTCACTCTCTCCACGGCAAAGCCATTGATGAGCAATGAAGGGTGCCTTCCTGAAGTCTAAAATCAGCTGTTTTCTCTTGTCCATGTTGAGGCTTCGGTTGTTCTGCTCACACTATCAGATAAACCTCTCTACCTCCTCTCTGCATGCTGACACATCATTGTCGCTGATGAGGCCAGTCAGCAGCAAAATCGGTGATGTGGTTTGAGCTGAATCTGGCAGTGTAGTTGTGAGTCAGCAGTGTGAACAGTAGCGGGCTGAGCACACCACCTTAGGGGGCACCAGTGCTCAGCATGAAGGAGCTTGAGATATCGCTGCCAACTTAGACTGACGGGTCTTTCCTTCAAGAAGTCCAAGATCCAGTTACAGAAAGGGGAATTGAGTCCTATCGAGGACAGCTTACCCACTAACCGCTGAGGGATGATTGTATTTAATGCTAAACTAAAGCCAATGAACAACATCGCGGCGTATGAGGCATCATTTTGTAGCTGGAACTTGATAGAGTGGATTCTATTATTTATTAATTACTCCTGGTATTGTTGAAATAATTAACGGTGTATTAATGGCACAAACATGAGAGGAACTCAGCAGACGAGGCAGCATCCATGGAAAAAGTGAACAGTTGATGTTTCAGACTGAGACCCTTCATCAGGACTGGAAGAAAATGAGAAGTCAGAGCAAGAAGGTGGGGTTAGGGAGGAAGAAGTACAAGGTTGCAGGTGATAGGTGAAACCAGGAGAAGGGGAATGGATGATGTAACGAGCTGAGGTTTAATGTTGAAAAAGGTAAAGAGCTGGAGAAGGCAGAATCTGACTGGAGAGGGTAGAAAACATGGAAGAAAGGGAAGGGGGAGAGGGAGGTGATAGGCAGGTAAGGATATAAGGTGAGAGATGGAAAAGGGAATGGGGAAATGGTGAAGGGAGAGGGGTGGCAATCAATATTCACGCCATCAGGTAGGAGGCTATCTGGATGGAATATAAGGTGTTGCTCTTCCAACCTGATTGTGGCCTCAACGTGGCAGTAGAGGAGGCCATGGATTGACATGTCGGAATGGGAATGGGAAGTGGATTTGAAATGGGTAGCCACCAGAAGATCCCACTTTTTCTGGTTGCTTGGTGAAGTGTAGATACTCGGTGAAGAGGGCCTCCCAATCCGTGGCGGATCTCACAAGTATACAGGAAGCCACACCAGAAGCACCAAATACAGTAATGACCCCAACAGACTCACAAGTGAAATGTCGCCTCACTATGGGATCCTGGATGGTAGTGAGGGAGGGGGTGTAGGGGCAGGGATTCTTGTGCTTGCAAGGTTAAGTACCAGAAAGGAGATCAGTGGAGAAGGACAAGTGGATAAGGGAGTCACCTAGGGAGCCAACCCTGCGGAAAGTGGATTGTGGGAGGATGGAAAGATGTGGTGGGATCCTGTTGGAGATGGCAGAAGTTACGGAGAATCATGTGCTAGACATGGAGGCTAGTGGGGTTGTAGGTGAAGACAAGAGGATGGATGAGATGTAAGTGTTCGTGGGCATGCCAGAGAGACTAGGTCGAAGGTGAACAAGATGATAGAAGCCATGGATTGAATGGAGAGCCAGAGAATTTTTCCTAGAGAAGAAATGGCTAATCTTAGTGGGGTGGGGGGGGGGGGAATAAGTTTTAAGATGATTGGAAGAAACTATAGGAGAGGTGTCAGAATAAGTTCCTTTTCTCTGGTGGTGGTTGTGTGCAACGTGCTGCCAGGGGGTGGTGGTAGAGGCAGGTACATTAGGGGTGTTTAAGAAACTCTTAGATAGGCAGATGGATGATTGAGAAATGTAGAAGGGAGGGGTTAAATTGAACTTAGAGTAGGTTAACAGTTGGCACAGCTTTGTGGGCTGAAAGGAATCAATTCCACACTTACTTCCTTTAGAACTTATTTCCAAGTATAGGGCAGAATGGTAGTAGTTAACACAATGCTTTATAGTACTGATGACCCAGGTTCAATTCTCATCACTGCCTGTAAGGAGTTTGTACATTCTCCCCATGAAAACATCGGTTTCCTCTGGGTGCTCCAGCTTCCTCCCACAGTCCAAGGACGTGCCAGTTGGCAGGTTAGTTGGTCATTGTAAAGTGTCCTGTGATGAGGCTAGGATTAAATTGGGGGATTTTTGGGTGGCGTGGCTCGAAGGGTGGGAGGGACCTGTTCCAAGCTGTAATAATAAAACCTCAATGGGCTTGATGGACTCCTTCATCCTCATCAGGAAATCCAAGTGTTGATGCTTCCCCTAATCCACTAGCCACTTGGTCAAGCATATCACCATATCCCATGTAACAATTACAGCACTGAAATAGGCCATCTCGGCCCTTCTATTCCATGCCAAACGCTTACTCTCACCTAGTCCCACTGACCTGTACTCAGCCTATAACCCTCCATTCCTTTCCTGTCCATATACCTATCCAATTTTACTTTAAATGACAATACCAAACCTGCCTCTACCACTTCTACTGGAAGCTCGTTCTACACAGCTACCACTCTCTGAGTAAAGAAATTCCCCCTTGTGTTACCCTTAAACTTTTGCCCCCTAACTCTCAAATCATGTCCTCTTGTTTGAATCTCCCCTACTCTCAATGGAAAAAGCCTATCCACGTCAACTCTATCTATCCCCCTCATAATTTTAAATACCTCTATCAAATTCCCCCCCAACCTTCTACGCTCCAAAGAATAAAGACCTAACTTGTTCAACCTTTCCCTGTAACTTAGGTGCTGAAACCCTGGTAACATTCTAGTAAATCTTCTCTGTACTCTCTGTATTTTGTTGACATCTTTCCTATAATTCTGTGACCAGAACTGTACACAATATTCCAAATTCGGCCTTACCAATGCCTTGTACAATTTTAACATTACATCCCAACTCCTGTACTCAATGCTCTGATTTATAAAGGCCAGCATACCAAAAGCTTTCTTCACCACCCTATCCACATGAGATTCCACCTTCAGGGAACTATGCACCATTATTCCTAGATCACTCTATTCTACTGCATTCTTCAATGCCCTACCATTTACCATGTATGACCTATTTGGATTGTTTAAGTCATTCTGCTTTCTGCCATTTATTACTTGTGGTATAATTGTTCGATCTGCCCTAACCAAGGCTCTAATACTTTGTAAACTTCCTCTGGGTGGTTTCTAACTGTGAAGACTTCCTTTCTGTGGGAAAAAAGATAGCTCCATCTCTATTACTTTAATTAAATACTTACCTCAAGACTTATTCTAAGTGGCCTCTTTATTAAGTACAGCTGTACAGCTTTACATTATTGCAAATGTCTAATCAGCCAATCACGTGGCAGCAACTCAAAGCATAAAAGCATGAAGACATGATCAAGATGTTGAATTGTTATTCAGATCAAACATCGAAACAGGACAGAAACGTACTCAAAATGACTTTAACCATATAACCATATAACAATCACAGCACGGAAACAGGCCATCTTGGCCCTCCTAGTCCGTGCTGAACTCTTAATCTCACCTAGTCCCACCTACCCGCACTCAGCCCATAACCCTCCACTCCTTTCCTGTCCATATCCCTATCCAATTTTACCATAAATGACACAACTGAACTGGCCTCTACTACTTCTACAGGAAGCTCATTCCACAACTTTGATCATGGAGTAATTGTTGGTGCCTGATGGGGTGGATTGAATATCTCAGAAATTACTGATCTGGGATTTTCATGCACAAGTCTCTAGAGTTTTCAGAAAATGGCGCAAAGATCAAAAAAAAAAATCCAGTGAGTGGCAGATCTGTGAGCAAAAATGCCTTATTGATGCTAGAAGTCAGAGGAGAATGTTCAGACTGCTTCAAGCTAACAGGTGAATGAGTCCTGTTGGTCATTGTCGAACATGTCTAGTTACACAACCCATGGCCGTATGATATGGAGAGCAAACTGTTGCCCATTCAGCAAGCTCCCCCTCTCCACGTATCTGATGAATGGCAGAGACCAGTGAAGTTTGGCATGAGCAGCGTCGCAGGCATTGCCAGTCGGTGTTGAACTCAATTCCCTGAGGGACTCCAGCTGCGGAGTTTAACCTCGGGATTTCCTCCCGAAGCCTGCCCCATGAGCAGGTATGGCCGCAAGGCAGCGGAGATTTGAGATCAGAGTTTTACTTCTCCTCGATGAGCTGCCAAACATGGCTGAGAAGCCCCATCTGCCCAAAACTGACAGGAAGGCAACAGTAACTCAAACAACTACGTGTTACAACACTGGCGTGCAGAGGAGCATCTCTGAACACACAGCACATCAAACCTTGAAGTGGATGTGCTGCAACGACAGAAGATCATGAGCATACACTCATTGACCACTTTATAGGAGGGACCTAATAAAGTAGCCATTTAGTGTATATACCTGTAAGTTAAACATTTTGCCATCTTAACTGATAGACAACTGTAATATTCCCATAGCAAAAGCTTGCGGCAATCTCAGCCTGAAGTCTGCTTTTAACTACTAGTTTAATACCCAGACTGAAGCTGGATTTGTACCTTGTATTGCATAAAAAATCTTTGTCAATTTTGAAGTCAACTCCATCAGTATTGCAATTTTGCACACGTAGCCTTATCTAACTTTTTATATGTTTAATAGCTCTGACACAGTTTCGTATTGATTAAACCACAAACCATTTTATTATGCAGTGTCTGATCTAGATCACCACTGCAGTATTGGCAATTTCTTTCACAATGTGATATATTTGCTGACCATCTCGCTGACTTCTTACACCTGTTTTTGAATCTGTAATAGCCTATAATTTCTGACAACTTTATATTAAGCTGATCATCCAGTTTCTAAGCTACTTCACTTAATGAAATGTCTTTTTTTCCCATGCATTAGAAAATTTGCTACTGTCGTGTTCCAGAATCCATCTCATTTAGAAAATCGCTTCCTTGTACTCTGTAGAGCATCACTGTGCAATGCCATTAACTTTAATTATATTTTTAACTCTGAAAGGCATTTTTAATAATTCTGTGTATGAAGTAGAAAGCTTACACACCCAACTGCGCTCCCTAAGGCTTCAAAATTAGCCTAATTAAACGTGAGTAGGCATTTTGTGCATTTTTTCTCTGTTCTGTTGGTACAAAACAACAAATGTCACGTAATATGTATCAGTGATAATAAACCTGATTCTGATTCTGAACTTTTGCTGAACTGATGAATATCATTCAAGTAATTTCCCAATGATTTAATGCATGTGCAAGTTAATGGCTACACTCTTCAAATCGTTGACCTGTTGCAATGCGGTCCATGCACTGCTACCACTTTCCTTGTCCCAATGCACATGTACATTTCGTTGCATTGCTGATTGCAATGTCCTGCTCTTTGGCCATCAGAATCATGTCACTCCTCACCCACAGTATTGGTGCCTCTTCTTTGTGGCCACACATTTTAATTCCACGTCCCATTCCCATTCTGATATGTCTATCCATGGCCTCCTCTACTGTCAAGATGAAGCCACACTCAGGTTGGAGGAACAACACCTTATATACTGGCTGGGTAGCCTCCAACCTGATGGCATGAACATTGACTTCTCTAACTTCCATTAATGCCCCTCCTCCCCTTCTTACCCCTATCCCTGACATATTTAGTTGTTTGCTTGTTCTCCATCTCCCTCTGGTGCTTCCCCCCCCCCCTTTCTTTCTCCTGAGGACTCCCGTCCCATGATCCTTTCCCTTCTCCAGCTCTGTATCACTTTCGACAATCACCTTTCCAGCTTTCAGCTTTAGCCCACCCTGATGCACCATCAATAACTCACACTGAGACGTAAGGCGAGATATCGGCTTTTATTGACTGGAAGAAGGAACCAGGAGTGAGTGTCCATCATACTATGTCCTGGAGACTGAGGCCGAGCGTCAGGCCTCAGATCGCCTTTATACAGGGGCCTGTGGGAGGAGCCACAGGAGCAGTCAGCAGGGGGCATGTCCAGACAGGCACATAGTTCACCACACACCCCCTCCGGTCTACTCCTATCATTTCGCATTTCCCCCTCCCCCCTCTACTTTCAAATCTCTTACTATCTTTCCTTTCGGTTCGTCCTGACCAAGGGTCTTGGCCCAAAATGTCTACAGTGCTTCTCCCCATAGATGCTGCCTGGCCTGCTGTGTTCCACCAGCATTTTGTGTGTGTTGTTGTTTGAATTTCCAGCATCTGCAGATTTCCTCGTGTTTGCTCAAAACAAGTTTAATTATCATTCAATGGATGCAGCTAAATAAAACAGCGTTCCTCTGGGCCCAAGGTGTAAAACATACACAGCACATTCAAAATAACAAGCAGCAAAAAACCATAGTCATGCAAAAAAAAAACACACGTGTAGTTCAAGACCCTAAGCGACATGTCCCGCAAGTTGACGGTACAATTCCTGGCAATCCAGCCTGTCATTCCACCAACTGAACACTGGAGGGCAGCACCGACAGGAGATGCCAACCCCCAAACGGGCACCAATGCCACATTACACCACCTCCGGTGTCTCCACACCAAGGCTGCAGCAGAAGGCAAGCCCATAGCTTGAAGCCCAGTCCTCGCTGTAACCGATGCTACGCAGCTCCCCAACGACCTGTCTTACCACCAAACAAGGGAAGCAGGCCCGTAACATCTTACATTATCAGTGTCCAAAAGGACCTTGTGATCACAAGAGAACATCCAAAACAATGTCCCACAATTACACTGCACCACCTCTGGTGCCCTTGAGTAGCAGGCAGCAACACAGTCTGCACCCAGGTCAGCCCACAAGACCTATCTGGCTCCTCCAACGCACCAGTTGGCTCCTTCTCTGAAACGCTGTCTGGCTTCTTTTTTAATATGCTGGCTGACTCCTTCACCGAAAGGCCGGACGACTCCTTTGACACACCAGTTGCTGTGCCCAGCTCACTGATGCGGTAGACCTGGTGTACCCAAAATCCTTGGAGCCCTGTACAGCCTTACGATCAGAAAAAAAACATATTTAGGTGAGCAAGCAAGTTTATTTGTATAGCACTTTTCAAACACAAGGCAGTTCAAGGTGCTCTCCATAAAACAAGATATAAAAATCAAACATCAAATTTCAGACAATATAAAGAGAATCAAATCACACAAAGAAATAGATATGATAAACAGAAATTACGGAGCAGGAGATTCCAATTAAAAACTAGAGTGAAGAGAAAAGTTTTTAGCCTCGATTTAAAAGAGCTTAAAGTTAGGGCAGACCTCTGGAAGGTTATTAGAAAAATGTAGAGCATAGTAACTAAATGTTTAGTTTTGGCCCTGGGGACGGTCCAGAGGACCTGAGAGCTCGAGAAGGTTCATAATGCAGCAAGAGATCGGAGATGTGCTTTGTAGTATTTTAAATTCAGTCCTCTGATGGACAGGAAGCCGGTGTAGCGATCAGAGAACTGAAGTTGTATGTTCTACTCTCTTGGTCTCAGTGAGGACTCTTGCAACAGCATTCTGAATGAGCTGCAGCTGTCTGAGCTGTGATAACGCCATTACAGTAGTCAAGCCTACAAAACATAAATGCATGGGTGAGTTTTTCTAGATCTTGCAGAGACAAAAGCCCTTTAACTCTCGCTATTTTTTAAGATGGTAGTAAACTGACTTTGTAATTGTCTTAATGTGGTAGTTAAAATTTAAGTTGGTGTCCATCACACACCAAGGTTTCTGTCTTGGTTCCTGGTCTGTAATAACAGAGATTGTAAGTGAGCACTGATTTGGTACCAAAAACAATTATTTCTTTTAACAAAGAAAAAGCATCTTTGGTTGGCTCCCAACAGGCTGCTGAATGGTCCACCATCTTACTGGCAGAGAAATTTAAGCAGTGTAAAGATTGCTGAGGAAAATGAAGATGCACAGAGAGCTACCAAACCATTTTCCTTCAATATTGTACTCCTTCCTACTAAGTATGTGTTCATATTCATCATACACATGCCTTACACACACTATAGAGGGAAAATATGTTGGATAATAATTGCCAGCATTTACAGCAACCTTGATATTCCAGAAGCAAGTACAACAAAGCACTGTCATTGGCAGTTCTAGCCTAGACTTCAGTACCTCGAGGTCTAGAATCTCCTTTCTAAAGCTCTTCCTCTACTTATATCCCCCTCTTTCTTTAAGATTTTTAAAAAATGATCTCTACCAAACCTTTAGGCAGTTTGCACATCAACAGATTGACTAGCAATTACCAACTTCTCGTGCTGAGTTCTTTAAAAGTCAATGGAACTGGCAGTAATGTCAGAGCATAGATTTGGAAGACAATATGAAGGTCAGGGATATTAGACGCCTTTACATTCACAGCTATGATACATCAGCTACAAGGCATTAGTTTGCATTCAAGAGGGAACGGGTATTACCTGATCCTAATTGGATTGTTATTAGTGTACCTCATGAACATCTTATCTTATCTGAGTTATTACATCTCTTGATTAGGTTCTTAACATTTGAACATCTCTTTTTCTTTGAGTTATTAAATTTCTCGTGCTACACAGATTGAGGATTCTGATCAAATGCATTATTAATCTGAATTGTTCAATTTATATAGTTTTCCTAATACACCCACATAGATTTTATCATGTATTAAGGCCACGTTAACAGTCCATACGTTCCAAGTGGAATTGAGCACTGCCTTATCAAGTACAAACAAGTGAAAATCTGCAGATGCTGGAAATCCAAGCAACACATACAAAATGCTGGAGGAGTCCTGCAGGCCAGGCAGCATTGATGGAAAAGAGTACAGTTGATGTTTTTGGGCCAAAGCAGTGCTGGGCCCTGCTGACGGGTCTCGGCCCAAAATGTCAACTATACTATAACAACTATTCCATTTCCTATGTGAACAGACCTTTAGTGATCAAATAACAGTGGTAAAAATTGTTGGAAGTCACTATGCCATCTAAGATCCAAAGTTAAAAGTAAATTTATTTTCATACTACATGTATGCCACTGAATGCTACCCTGAGATTCATTTTCTTGAAGAAATTAACAGGAGAACAAAGCGGTTCAGCAAGTAGTCAGGGTAGCCAGAGCTGGCTCAGCACCTGGTCCGGGTGGCACCACCTACACCATCTACAAACGCTGCCCCCAGCTTCTCCGGCGGCTGTGGAGAATCCTCAAGGTCGTCTGGAAGGGAGGCAAAGTGCCCAAGCAGTGGAAGTATCCAAACGGAGTGTGGATTCCAAAAAAAGAGAACTCCGAGAACATCAGCCAATTCAGGATAATATCCTTGCTGAGTGTTGATCTTCTTCAGCGTGGTGGTGAAGAGTACTTCCTGAGGAACAATTACATCGACTCCTCAGTCCAGAAGAGTGGCATTCCAAGGGTACCAGGCTGTTTGGAGCACACTGGAGACATCACACAGCTCCTGAGAGAATAAGGGTGACTTAATGGTCTTGTGCTTGGATTTGGCCAGTGCCTGTGGATCAATCCCACAAAAGGTTGTTGAAGACACTCTGAAGAGGCACCATGTTCCTGAAGGAATCAGAGGCCTCCTTATGGACTACCACAATGAGTTCCACCTGAGAGTCTCAACAGGGTCAATAACTGGTACAGGCTGGAGATTGGTATCATGACAGGCTGCACCATCTCAGTCATCCTTTTCACCCTGGCAATGAATATGCTGGTAAAATCTGCAGAGCCGGAGTGTCGAGGCCTGCAATCAAGATCTGGGATCCGCCAACCACCAATACGAGCCTTCATGGATGATCTGACTATCACTACAGAGTCAGTGCCTGGTGCTAGGTGGATTCTTAAGGGGCTGGAAAGGTTGATGAGGTGGGCAAGGATGTCCTTTAAGCCTGCAAAATCAAGATCTGCAGTGCTGAAGAAGGGGAGAGTACAGGAGAAATTTTGTTTCTCTGCTGGGGACATTCCAATTCCTACCATCACAGAGAACCCTGTTAAAAGTCTTGGGAAGATGTTTGATGCAACACTCAGACTGGCCTTCCTGGAAACTTAGTTCACAGTGAAAATTAATGAGTGAGCTGGACGCTGAGCTATCATTATTTCTCAACAATAATGACAATAAATTATCAGACCTTTAATCTATTTAGAGGGGCAATTCACCAGACAAGCTGTAAGCAAAGCTGTCTTGTCCTAGCCTGTGCAGTGAAATGATCTTCAAATAATACACTACATATCGTATCTCCATTATACCAAATATTGCTGAGCAAGATCGATTAACTAGAATTCTGTTTAGCTAACTCATTTTGGCACTGCAGATGCTTTCCTAAGATACAACAATGCCCATGCACTTCAGAGAATATTGATTGTTTAAAGCACTTCAGGACTTTTTTTCAAGCATTGTGGTTTTATATAAATACGAATCCGAGTTCTAACTCTGAGGTTATACAACAGATCAATGGAATATGGTTATTTGTGTTTTTTGTTATTCCACAAAATACTTTTTGACCTGCTAATATTAGTTTATGAGCTGTATACGGTATATGTACTGTGTTTTGCATCTTGCACCCCAAGGAACGCTGTTTCATTTAACAATATACATGTGTACAATTGTATGACAATAAACTTGAACTGGAACTTAAACATAATTACAAATTTGAATTGGCTGGCTCACAAGTTCGCATGGTTCCAGACCTGGCTCTGAAGAGATAATGTGAAGTGAAGAAAGGCAGCCTAGGTTTAAGGGACTGTGTCCTGGGATACAGCCAGAAAGGGGTCAACAGTAAGAATTGGGTCAATATCCTGTAGAATATGCACAAAATGTCCAAGCAGCATTTGTGGAAAAGGGTGAACAGTCAACGTTTTGGGCCAAGACTCTTCATCTGTCCTGATGAAAGGTCTTGGCCTGAAACATCAGCTGTTTTCTCTTTTCCATAGATGCTGCCTGGCCTTCTGAGTTCCTCCAGCATCTTTGGTGTGTTGCTCCGATTTCCAGCATCTGCAGAGTTTCCATTGTTGCTGTAAAATGTGGCCAGAGCTATATAAAGCCATGGCAGTTTGTCTCAGTGAAATCTCCAGATCAGAATGATATACCTAGTGATCAGAGTGATATACCTGCAGGTGTCTCCTGCTTTGGATCAGTGGCAATGGACGTACTGCATAGCAAGTTCTTCTGGTTCCGCTGTTCTGCCCCCAAGAGTTGGATTAAGTCTGGAAAAGACTATGTCCCCTCGGCTCATATTAGCACTGGGCCAGTCACAGAATAATGATTGGCACTGCTCAACCTCTTCTTGGATTTTTTCTTGCAGTGAAGATGATGTCCATTGCAGTTTTCAATGAAGAGGATTTGCATTGCAATGCTGGGTGAATCTCTTTGGCCACTGGAATGATAGAAATGAAGAGGACTCTTGTAATGATCTTCACTTTGGCAGAGAGAACATGGAGATCCCTTTGTGATAGATGTAGTCAGAATTGTTTCCATTCTTGTAGTTGGTCAAGGAACTTCATAGCATGTACTCCTCTTCCCAAGACAGGGAAATAAAATCATCAATTCACACTTGAAGTACTTTTCTTCCTAATTTCAGAAGGGATTTCACATTCTACAGAGTACTAGCTGCTTATTAACAATTAAAGAATGCTTCCAACCATTTCTCAGACTGAGGTACTATCAGAAGTGCAGTGGGATAGTTTCCGTAGCGTGGAGTGAAAGACACTCAGTCAAAGACTGAGTCTTGTTTGAGGAGCTCTCTGATGGGCTTCTTCTACTGGGAAATGGATACTTCCCTGGAGACACAAAAGTTGGCAGATGTAGGTTTCGATGTAATTGTTCCTCAGGAAGGCCAACTGAGTGGGTTGAGCAGCATCTGTGGGAGCGACAAAACCATTGATATTTTGGGTTGAAACCCTACATCAATCCAGACTGGCAAAGTTCTGCTTTGTTCTTGTCTTTCACCAGAATGGATCTTTGAGAGTTTGGGCCATTAATCATTTTGACACTACTGAAGATTACTTAGAGGCCATGAGTTGATGGTTCTCCTAGTCAACGTATCTTTGGTAGATCTTGGCTTTCAGATGTCAGCAATTCTGCTGCTTTGCTCTTGATACAAGATTGTATTTCCATTCAAGAATGTTTTGTGTTTACAAATATATTCACTCCCAGAAGCCAATTATAGAAGACTTAAAGCCACAGCAACTCCTGTTATTTGGGAGTCATCAAAAGTTGTCAAGGAGGCACAATGGGAAGACTCTTTGGGACTTTTGATTGATTTTCCTGTGACAACATTTTTTGTTGCTATCATCATTCATAATCAATTTGTTAATATAACATATAGTTAGATAGAGTGAAAGCTATTTTGAATGCCATTGATACAGATCATTCCAAAAAAGTGCAACGGCGTAATACAAGACAAAAGCACTAAACAGATGCAGAAGGTAGATTAAGTGCAATACAAGTTGATTAATAAGTGCAAGGACTACAGTGAGGTCGATTGAAAGATCAAGAATTCATCTTTATTGTACAAGAGGTCCATTCAAAAGTCTGATAACAGCAAAAGAAGATGTCCTTCAGCCTGTGCACAATTTAATGATGTTGTATTTTCTCCCAGATGGAACGGAGGGAGAAAGGAGAATGTCTGGGGTGGGGGGGGGGGGGGGTGATCTTTGAGTAGCTCAGGTTGATTGGGATGACATATTGGATAAGGCAGTAGTAAATGCAACAGCTTTCAGCACTTGCTATGGTGTGAATGATCATTACAAATCAGAATCAGCAGATCAATCAACTGATGCCGTTGCAGACCGCCCTTTGCAGTAATGCACTCCAACATCCATCATCATGGTCAGTCATGATCTGATGAAATGTTTGAGCAGGATTGAGGTGACATATCATACAGCCCATCCTTCTGTTTCTTACTCTGTTGTGTCTATGCTTGCAGATATTCATTAGGGAGATGGAATGGAATGTGGTCAATTATAATGCTTCTACCACCAATGAGGATGAAGGGGCTTTGACTGAGGAGCTGAACCAGGGATCTCTTGATCTTTAGTCAGATTGTTATTAGGAAAGTTGATTAGGTTATTCTAGGTATCCAGCAGATAAGAGCATAAGACAAAGGAACAGAATTAGGCCATTTGGCCTACCGAGTCCACTCCACCATTCCATCATGGCTGATTAATTGTCCTTCTCAGCCCCTCTCTCCTTCCTTCTCCCCATAATCTTTGATGCCCATACTAATCCAGAACCTATCAACCTCTGGTTTAAATATACCCAATGACTTGGCCTCCACAGCTGTAAATTCCACAGCTTCTCATCCTCTGGCTAAAGAAATTCCTCCTCATCATGAGCAGACCTGCTGACCATATGCAAAACCCTCGGATGGATTGTTAAAACTGGTGAAATTCCTAGTCCTGATGTAGAATTTTGGCTAGAAGCATTAACAATTCCTTTCCTCCCACACAAATGCTCAACCCACTGAGTTCTTCCAGCATGAATTTCTATTCTGATTGTTGCTTCTCTCAGATCCTTGTTATTCTTTCGCCACAGTTTTGCCTTTGTCCACCCAGGGCCTGAACACTGATAGTTCCTCTCAAAATTTCTTCAATAATTCATCTCTTTCTGCTTGTTAAAGTCCTCCATTTAAGGCTCTACTCTTGTCTCCCCATGAGGCTCCACATCAAACCGTATTTGGAAATGCCCTGTGAAAGGCCTTAAAACTTAACATTATTTTTCTTTTTCAATTAGCAACTGTGACTGCCAAGGGCAAGATCAAAGTTCAAGGGAAATTTATTAACAAAATACATGTAAGTCACCAAATACAATCCAGAGATTCATTCTCTTGTGGATATACTCAGTGAATCCATGAAACATAATTGGATCAATGAAAGAGTGCACCCAACAGGATGGACAAACCACCAATGTACAAATATAAATGAAGGAAGGAAGGAAGGAAGAAAGAAAGGGAATATGAGATGAAGATTCCTTGAAAGTGAGTCCATAGGTTGTGGGAATAACTCAGTAATAGGGTGAGTGAAGTTATCCCTCTAATCTAGAGACTGATGATTGAGGGGTAATAAGTGTTCCTGAATCTGGTGGTATGGGTCCTGAAGCTCCTGTGCCTTTCTCCTGATGGCAGTAGCAAGAAGAGAGCATGGCCTGGATGGAGGGGGTCCTTCATGCTGCTTTCCTGCGACAGCACTCCTTATAGATGTGCTCAATTGTGCATTTGTTACCCACTCCTCATATTAAGAGCTATATAAATGGAGTGATACTTACTATAAACCACAGAAATTTACATCACAAGAGAAGGCTATTCAGTGTACTGAGTCCATGCTATATAGAAATACACTCAGTGGCCACTTCATTAGGTACACTTTACCTACTTGTTAATGCAGATATCTAATCAGCCAATCACGTGGCAGCAACTCAATGCATAAAAGCATGCAGACGTGATCAAGAGGTTTAGTTGTTGCTCGGACCAAACATCAGAAAGGGGAAGAGATATGATCTAAGTGACCTTGACCATGGAATGTTTGTTGGTGCTAAGTGGTGTGCTTTGAGTATCTTAGTTTATAGAAAATGGTGCGAAAAACAAAAAGCCATGCAGGGAGCAGCAGTTCTGTGGGTGAAAATGCTTTAATAGGAGAGAGATCAGAGGTGATTGGCCAGACTGGTTCAAGCTGACGAAAGGCAACAGTAACTCAAATAACCGCACGAAACAACAGTGGTGTGCAGAAGAGCATCTTGGAATGCACAACACGTTGAACCTTGAAGCGGATGGATGACAGCAGAAGAAGACCATGAACGTATGCTCAGTGGCCATTTTATTAGGTACAGAAATTAATTCCCAATTCTGGACTCTTTGGTCCTTAGCCTGCAAGTTAAGGGTTTTAAAATGAACTTGCAAATGCTTGTTAAGTGCAATGATGCAATGGTAGCATAAATTTCTGCCATTATGGGGGTCAATAGGATTGATTCAAACATTATGAATTGGCATTAAGGGAATGGTTCAGAATTGGCAGCTCTATTTTACAATTTTTTTGTTTCCAAAAGCAATTCCAAATATTCATAAATTTACTAAATTATCTGATTCCTTCCACAATATCAAAGCTGTTTCAATAAATTTTACCATCTGAACTTGCTTAATCTTGTGATCGTTTTTTAAAATAAACACATTTTTAAATAACCCATGTTCTTTCAAAATCTAAAATAAACTTGTAATATGACTGCGGAAACATTTTAATTTTTATGGGAGATTAAGCTCTCTCTCATTTTCACATTAAGTTAATCCTAATTTTTTTCTGTCAGAATCTTCACAATCTTCATGCCAAACATATCTGAGATCTGATCAAAGCGTTGTTCAGAAAAATGGGGGGAGAAAACAAACATTGTTGAAGATACTGCAAATTCCAATTATGTTATCTTTTTTTCTTCAAAATCAATTGGTGAACTGAAGATATGGTCAACATTGTGCTAGCTTACATGAGAAGCAAATTGTTATCATAAATTGTTAATATTTTATTGGGTGTTTGAGCTATAAATAAACTGTAGATCATTCTCAATTCACTTATCTCCACTGAACCGTTACATTAACACTGGCGATACTGAAACATCAATGATTTGTTCATTTTTCTCACTAATTAAAAGCAATGACATGCCATGAGAAAGATAGACAGATGGATAGAGAAGAAATACAAATGAGAGAGAGAGAGAGACAGACAGAGAGACCTCAAACATATAGCGTTAAAGGCATTGATGTTTTCCTTGGTGCAGCTAGAGTCTTCCTGAGCTGAATAGCAATTACCCTCAGCGCAACTCATTAAATCTGTTTTTTTTTATTCTGTTTCCTAAAAGCTATTCAGCTTCCACTGTATTTGCAGAAAAAAGCACAAAGCACATTTAGTATTTCATAAATCTGAAAGCAATCAACATTTTACTCAAGATGCACAACATAACTTTGGGATTTAATTAGAAAAACAATTATCGTGACAAAAAGAAATGATTCCTATTTATAGGCTTGCAATTTTCAGCAACATAGTAAGATACAACCCAACAGGGAAATAAGGATAAATTTCTTTTTGCGAAGCATTTAGAATATGGAAGACATTACCACAGCAGGTGAGTAAGTTGGCAGTTTAAATGTTTTCCGCAGGGGAAATTAGGTGAACAAATAAGGAAAGAATGGAATGGAAAAAGACACTTAAAGAAAGAAATCCACTTAGAGTTGTTGATGGCATAGACAAGTCAACTCTCCTATGTTCTATGTAATTCAACACAGCCTGTAACATGGTACCTCTGCCAGGATTTTGGTTTGGTTGGTTCAGAGAAAGAGATGAGAAATTCTTGGAATACATGGCAATTTTGGGATGGTCATCATATGTTGAACTGCAGTGCATGCCTAACCTTCTGCAATGAATTTATGCCACAAATTGCAGAGAAATTAATTAACAAAATACCACATTGAGCACTGTGAGAGATGGGGAATGACACCACCATTGGAGACAATAAAAGTACAATGTTCTTCAGACCCAGAATTCTGGAAAATTATATTTGATATTTGAACTCTTAAGCACAAAGTCAAATGATGGAGAGTTGATTGTTTTTATATTTATTTATTACCTTATTTGCACATTTTATCCTCTTTTGCACATTGGTAGGTTGTCAACTTCGTTGGATATAATTTTTCATTGATTCCATTGTACTTATTTGTTGTTCTTCTTCTTCCTACAGAACCATTTGCATGATGCTAAGCTAGGGCACATCGTCAGTGATGTTACCTGGGGTCATCAGGTGTTTTGGGTCTTTCAACATCATATATCCTCACCCAGGTGACCTAACCGGGGTTGATCAGACCTCAGCCTGTGCCCGAGCAGCAATCCACAGATCTGCCCTCTTTATCCAGAGCCATCTTGACGCTTTCTCTGCTGCATCTGTGGTGATAGAAATGGCTCTCCTTCTTCTCTCTCCCGTGATTCCACGTGCAGTGTATACCTTGCAGAGAGACTGGCCTGCAACGTCATGACACCCGACCTCCACGGGCCAACACTTTTCTCTCCAGCCTCTTCGTTGGCAGTTGTTCTTCAGATCCTCATACTTGGCTCTTTTCTGCTCGTAGGCCTCCTCCAGGTGTTCTTCCCACGGCACAGTAAGCTCAAGAGTAAGAAGGTGCTTCGATGAGTTGGACCACAAAACAATGCCAGACTGCAATGTCGTCTCTGTGCTGTGGGGAGCAAACTGCAGCTGTTTTCTCAGGTCTGCTTTTAGCTTCCGGTCCTGCGCAGTGAAGAGCAACCTGGTTGCTTTCTGGTGTTCTGTTGGTCTTTCCCCCTCTTTGACAAAGCAGCTGGTATTCTTGACCGACTTGTTTTCCGGCAGATGTTAAGGGTGCCGCAGATTGTTTCAGCAATTGTCCGGAGGACCCGGTCATGCCGCCACCGATAATGGCCAACGGCAAGAGATCTGGGGCAGCTGCTCAGAATATGGTCTAGCACACTGGTCTTCTCACAGGGGGGGTGAGCTGGTCGCTCTGCAAGGCCCCAGCAGTGCAGGTTGGATGGGCTAGGAAGGACGTCATAAACTGCCTGGTTAAGGAATTTGATGTGGTGTGGATCCACCTTCCAGAGATTGTTCCATGCGATCTTTTGTTCGATCACCTGCTCCCATGTGGTCCTGGCTCCTTGCTGTTTCATTGCCACTGCTCTGCTGGGCCTATCTATCCTCCTCCACAGCTGCCTTTACTTCATTCTGGACCAGTTCTCGTCACTCTTTCCCCTGTACTTTGTCAAAATGGGGGACTTCAAGGCTTCCAAGTCCAACTCTTCCCTTGGCGACTGCCCCCACCGGCACTTTGTGGCACAGTCGCGCCTCGGCTTCTTCCACTGCAGCCTCCGCTCTCCACTTTCTTCCCGTTCTCACCGCCACTCTTGCTCCGGCAACCTTTGGATCTGAAGATTCCTGGAACTGCAGCACCTCTCTTGCTCGCAAAACCTTGAACTTCTCCTCGGTGGATTTCGGGGGGAGCATCAGTTTGCAGTTATTCCCATACAGAGCGATGCTGCTGATGTTCCTCGGTAAACCCAGCCATCTTCGCAGGAACCGGCTGACTACCCTCTCTAATTCAGCAACAGTGGAAATTGGAAACTCATAGAGAAGCAGTGGCCGGAGGATTCTTGGTAATATACCGTGCTGGTAAACCCATGCCTTAAAACGCCCAGGAAGGCTGTTAGATCTCCAAGCCCCCGTTGACTATAAGTATCCATTCAAGCTAACTCCAAATTTTAATAAGTTTGAAGTAAATGTATTATCAAAGGACATATTTGTTGCATAATATTAATATTAATAACATAATAAATAAGCAATCAATATTGAGAACTTTTCTAACATGAGTTGAAGAGCCCATGAAAGTGAGTCCAAAGTTTTGGGAAAAGTTCAGTGATGGGGAAAGTGAAGTTGAGTGAAATGATCCCCTCTGTTTCAAGAGCCTGATGACTGAGTGCTAATAATGGTTTCTGAGCTTGATAGTGTGGGCCCTGAGGCTCCTGAACCTTCTTCCTGATGGCAGCAGCAACAAGAAAGAATGACCTGGACGGGGGTGGGGGTCCTTGATGATGGATGCTGCTTTCCTCCATGTAGATGTACTCAGAGTGCCATCCTTTTACCTCTCTTCTATTCTTCCCTTATTCAAAGTTCAAAGTTCCAAGTAAATTTATTATCAAAGTACAAAACACAACCCTGAGATTGGCTGTCATCCGTCTTTTTGGGTGTGGCCTGAGATTCAATGTTCCACGTAGGTGCGCTTAATGTTGGGAAGGGCTTTACCCATGATTGTCTGGGCCGTATCAGCTACTTTTTGTAGGATTTTCCATTCAAGGGCATTGCTCATCCTTACCAGGATATGATGCAGCCAGCCAATATACTCTCCACCACACATCTGTAGAAATCTGTCAAAGCTTTAGATGTCATGCCTACTCTTCACAAACTTTTAAAGAAGTAGAGGTGCTTCCATGCCTTGTTTGTAATTACACATGTCCTGGATCCAGGACCTCTGAAAAAATTGCTCACCTTCTGCACCTGTCATTCCTCGATGAGGAATGGCTCATGGACCTACAGTTTTCCCCTCCTAAGTCACCAATTAGCTCCTTGGTCTTGATGTAAGAGGTTGTTGTTTGTGGCACCACTCGGCCAGATTTTGAATCTCAATCCTATATACTGATTCATCACCACCTTTGATTCAGCCAACACCAGTGGTGTCGTCAGCAAACTTTTATATGGCATTAGAGCTATATTATCCACACAATCATAACTATAAAATGAGTAGATCAGGAGGCTAAGGGCACAGCTATGTGGTGCACCTGAAGATTGCGAAGGAGATTTTGTTGCCAATCTGAACTGACTGGGATCCGCAAGTGAGGAAATTGAGGATCCAGTTGCGCAAGGATGTTTTGAGGCCAAGGTCTTGAAGGTTACTGATTAGTTTGACAGGACGATAGTATTAAATGCCAAGATGTAGTTGATAAAGAGAATCCTGATGTATGCATCTTTGCTCTCCAGATGTTCCAATGTTGAGTGAAGAGCCAATGAAATGCCATCTGCTGTGGACCTGTTGTGCTAGTAGACAAAGTGGAGTGGATTCCCAGAAAAATCTCAAGCTTACCACTTAGTAGCACTCTAGGAGCAAATTTGGAATGTCCAATTATCTTACTCACTCTCATATCTTTGGGAGGTGGGAGAATACCCAAGCTCCTGGAGGAGACTTGTGTGATCACAGGGTGAATATGCAAACACCACCTAGGCAGGGCAGGTAGTTAGGGGTGAAAGCCATGTCGCTGATGCCAGGAGGTAGCAGTTATTTTGGCTTCACTACTATGCTACTCACTGTGACCTATTCCTGTGACTTGGTGTGAGTTAAAACATGGAATTATGGAGGAATTTTGATTTGTAGGATGTTGAAGGAGAGAGGTGCAGAGAGATGATGGAGAGGCACATCCAGTGACAAGGTCCTGCACCATCTGCATCATGCCCCCTTTTCATTATGGCCATTAGGGAGGAGATACAGGAGCCTGAAGGCCCACACTCAATGTTTTAAGAACAGCTTCATCCCTTCCACCTTCCACCATCAGATTTCTGAATGGTCCATGAACTCACGAGCACTATTGTCATTATTCCTCTGTGGCATTATTTATTTATTTTTAAGTATAATTTATATTAATTTTTAAATGTCTTGAACTGTACTGCTGCACCAAAGCAACAAATTTCACGACATAGTCCAGTGATTCTGATTCAGGAATCAAGATTTGGAACAGTGATATCCTGAGATAGCTAAAGGATGTGCAGCTTCCCAATTCTGCACAGCCACCAGGGAATACCAGCAGAGTTGGTAAAGAATTGGACATCAAACAGTTGATACACCAACTCCTAGGAATTTTGAACATTAGCAACCGTGATAATACTGCTTGGGAAAATTAATTTCATCAGCATTTCTTTGCAAAAGTGGATAAACGCCTGCCAAGGCATTCTCTATGCAGAGGTGACAGATGGTTTATGAGGCCCGTTCAGGATTTTTGGTCTGTTGCAACAGAAGATGACTGCATCTGACTCCTCTAGCATGGAGGCAGTGCAAACCGTCAGCTTCCATCCTGCTCTTTTCAGAACGTAGGATAAGGGGTATAAAAACATTTATCTGGATAACATGAACATCAGTTCTGAATGTTATTTGCTTACTTTAATTGTGTGCACAGTTTGTTTTTTTCTGCACATTGGCTGTTTGACAGTCTTTTTAAATGGGTTTGATTGGGTTTCATTGTTTGTGGCTTCTTGGAACAAGATGGATTTCAAAGTTGTATATAATATACATACTTTGATAATAACTGCACTTTGAACTTTAAACTCTGATCCATAGGGGGAGCAGAGGAAGAAATGAAAGTAAACATCTTTTGGACGGGATACCAGCTAAACCTGGAGTGGATCCAGTTGGAATGCACCCAGCATATTAGCTGAGCAGAGACTTTGTCTGATAAGTGGCTGCTTCAAAGGAACATAGCAGCTATTGGTATCTGTCAGTTTCTCGATAATTAGAGTATAAACTTCCATTTTCCTTATCTGAAACGGAAAATGCCAGTCGTGTGGATTTATTACACAGGGATCAATTACAGGCAAATTTGAATAAGCACGTACCTCTGTATTTGTGTGAACAGTTCACTGAATCTCACAAAATGTGGAGGTAGCACGGTAGCTGTTAGCGCAATCGCTATACAGCGCAGGCAATCTCTGATCAGGTTTCGGTCCCCGCCTCCGTCTGTAAGGAGTTTGTATGTTCTCCCTGTGAATGCTTGCATTTCCTCTGGGTGTCATGCTTTCCTTCCACATTCCTAAGACGTACAGGCTAGGGTTCAGGAGTTGTGGGCATGCTATGACAGTGCAGGAAGCATGGTGAAAATAGTTTGTCCCGGCACATCACAAATAATGACATACAAAGCATTTCACTTGATGTTTTGATGTTTCAAGATCATCATTGTCATCATTATGTGCCGGCTTGTATGACGTGAGTTGATCATGGTCTTTCCATGACCATGATTGTTCTTGGCAATAGTTTCTACAGAAGCAGTATGCATTCTTCTGGGCAGGGCCTTTACAAGAAGGGTGACCCCAGCCATTATCAATACTCTTCAGAGATTGGCTGCTTGGCATCAGTGTTTGCATAACCTGGACTTGTGATGTGCAAATGATATGCAGCAGCTCACAAACAAGAAAAAATCTGCAGGTGCTAAGCAACACACTCAAAATGCTGGAGGAACTCAGCAGGCCAGGCAGCTTTTGTGGGAAAAAGTATAGTCAACGATGGGCAGGTAAGGAGAGAGGGAAAAGGGGATGAGGAATGGTGAAGGGGTGGGTGGTGGGGCATTACCAGAAGTTTGAGAAATAAATGTTCTTGCTGTCAGGTTGGAGGCCACCCAGATGGAATTTAAGGTGTTGTTCCTCCAACCTGAGTGTGGCCTCATTGCGACAGTAGAGGAGGCCATGGATTGAGATATTGGAATGGGAATGGGAAGTGGATTTAAAATGGGTGGCCACTGGGAGAGCCCACTTTTTCTGGCAATTAGCTGCTCAGAGAAGCGGTCTCCCAATCTACATTGGGTCTCACCGATGTACAGGAGATCACCAGACACTCCAGCAGACTCACAGGTGAAGTGTTGCAGGAGGCCATTCAGCCCATCATCTCTGCACAGGGTGCAAAAATAATGTGATGTCGTCTAATCCCGCCTTTCTGTCCTTATCTATTGCTCTGCAAGCCATGGATCCTAAGCATAGCCAAATACATTACCGACTGGTCTATAGTTAAGGTCCTGCTTTCTTTGATTAGGACATACCCAGGCAAACTTTCTCTTTGGTTTATGGAGGACCATTGTGTACAGGTACTGCAACAGCTTGGATAGAGGTGTAGCTGGTTCTGAACATCATGGAGTCATAGAGCAATACCACATGGATACAGGCCATTCAGCCCAACCACACCATGCTGACCATGGTTCCCATCCATTCAGACCTGATTTCCTGCAGTCAGTATACATTCCTCCAAGCCCCAACCTGCATTATCTGGTCCAAGTGTTTCTTTATTAGTACTATTATAGCTGTCTCAACCACTTCCTCTGGCAGCTGGTTCCATAGATTCACTACCAAGAAAATTGCCCGTCATTACCCTCTCACCCTAAATCCATGACCATTAGTTTTGGACTTCCATACCCTGAGTAAAAGACTGCTACCATCCACCTTATCTATGCCTTTACAAGCCTCTGAAAAGTCGCTCACATTCTCCATCACTTCAAGAGATGAAGACCTAGCCTGGACAACAACTCTCTATAATTCAAGGCTCTTGTCCTGGCAACATTCTCATAAATCTCTTCTGCACTCTTTCCAGTTTAGCCAAGCCTGTCCTATAAGAAGATGAACAAAACTGGATGCAGAACTCTAAAGTGCCCGCTCGCCAATGACTTATATAACGGAATGTCCCAATTCCCATACTTAGTGTGCTGGAATGATGAAGGCCAGAGTGCTAAACACCTTTTCCACCCTCTTGTCAGCCTGTGACGCTGCTTTCAATGAAAAATGCACTTCCGTACACTCCTTAGTCCATCTGTGTGCTTACCCTCCCCAGTGGGCCTACCATTTATAGTACAGGTTTTGTACCAGTTTGACAAGGTTGATGCATTTGAATATGAAAATTGATGTTAGTGCTCATGTGAGTTTTGTGCACATAATTAGGTAAAGGAGGTACCTAGTAAAGTGAATATGAGTGTATGTGGATGGTCTTCTGCTACTGTAGCCCATTTGAGGTTTGGTATGTTGTGTGTTCATACCACTGCTGTAACGCGTGGCTATTTGAGATACTGTCAACTTCCTGGCAGCTTGAACCAGACTGGCCATTCTCCTCTGATTTCTCTCATTAACAAGGCGCTCTCACCCATAAAATTGCCGCTCACTGGATGTTTTTTTCTGTGTTTCACACCACTCCCTGTAAACTCTAGACACTGTTATGCGTGACAGTCCCAGGTGATCAGCAGTTTCTGAGATATTCCAACCACCCCGCCTGGCAACAACAATCATGCCACGGGCCGGTTAGGCCGAAGGATCTGTTGCCTTGTTTCTAACTGTGAGAATAAATGGGGTAAACTATGGGCCAATGTCCTGTTTCCTCCAAGCAGGTTACGATGCCATGGAGAAACAGTGAGCAATCAGACAGCTTGATGGAGAGCTCGGCAGAAGTTCTGACTTGACTTGAGACTGAGCTCATCTATTTTTAAGAACTCTACTTTCAGAGCCTAAGTTTAAAGCGCATAAAGATTAGGCATTTCCAGAACATTGACAACCTGAAATTATCATGTCTGTGTATCACCAGGCTGCCTAACCGAATGATTTGATTAATTGTAGATAAATGCCTATAGCAAGGACTACACCAGTCAGTTCCAACCAATGATTAGCCCACACAACATTTCTTTGCAGCCGGTAATGACGGCCCATTAGTAATCCTCAGAATCCAAATTAATGCAAAAAGGCAGCTCCGATAGGTAGAGAACTTACATTTCATTCACCACCTCATCACAGGTTTATTTCCTACTACACTGCAGAATCCACGAGGGAGAAAGTGTGGAGGGTGGATAATTTTATTAATTGCATTTGTTCACACAGTGTTGATTAGACTGGCATTTATTGTCCTGCCTTAATGATGCTGAATGGAGGAGGTTGTTCCTTTCAATGTACTTTAGTGTCCACCATATTGCTGGCATTATCATGGACTGGGTCGGAGATGGATGACAGATGTGAACTAAAAGCAACAAACAAGTTGCTGGAGGAACACAGAGGGTCAGGCATTATCTGTTGTTGGGGGGGAGAGGGGAAACAAAAATGAGCAGTCGGTATTTTGGCTTGAGACCCTTCATCTGGACTTGTGAACCAGAAGAAAGTTGATCGTGGAGTAGTACATCATAGAAACAAGCTATTTGGCCCAACAAGTCCAAGCCAGCCATCAATATTCATTTACACCTGATGTTTCCCAACCTGAGGTCCATAGACCCCTCGGTTAACAGTGAAGCTCCACAGCATAAAAAAGGTTGGGTACCCTGATTTAGACCAATCCAATTTATATTTTCCCAACATTCCCTCAGATTCTACCATTTACCTATACACTAGGGTAATTTATGATGTCAAATAACCTACCTACATGTCTGCTTATATTGTTACTATATCATTACACATTTATTAATTTACATATTTAATATTTAGCTGCTTCATTGGCAAATTTATCTCTCTAAAGTAATGATTCACAATACTGGCTGTTGCTCCAGTGATGTAATCACTACATTACCTTAACAACGACCACATCCAGGTCTGAATGAATTCCCTGTCAAATGAAGCCTGTGCAATGGCGAAAACCAGGCTGATTACTTGTCAGTTGTATCCTAGGAGCTTGAATGCAGAGTGTCAGACAAAAGCACAGCATTTATACATTTTGTACTGTACTAAGTGAGGGGAAACAAGGTGCCAATCTCTCTCACTGGTCTCAGTTCTATAATTGTCCTTCTAACAACTCATGAGTCCTGCTAAAATTTGTTTTCTGTTCTCTCAGTTTCCTATTATAGCTCAAACTTATCTGTTCATCCTATATTTTTGCACTCAGTGGCTAGTTTATTAGGTACACCTGTGTATCTGCTCATTAATGCAAGTATCTAATCAGTGATTCACATGGCAGCAACTCAATGCATAAGAACATGCAGACTTGGTTAAGAGGTTCATTGGTTGTTCGGACAAATGCCAGTATGGGGAAGAAATATGATCTAAGTGGCTTTGGCTGTGGAATGATTGTTGGTGCCAGATGGGGTGGTTTGAGTATCTCAGAAACTGCTGATCTCCCGGGATTTACATGCACAGCAGTCTCTAGACAGGAAATGGTGCAAAAACAAAACAAAAAAAAAATCCAGTGAGTGGCAGTTCTGTGGGCGAAATTATCTTGTTAATTAGAGAGGTCGGGGAGAATGGCTGAACTGGTTCAAGCTGACAGGAAGGTGACAGTAACTCAATTAACCATGCATTACAACATTGGTTTGCAGAAGACCATCTCTGTTTGCATAACACATCGAATCTTGAAGTGAATGGGCTACAGCAGCGGAAGACCACCAACATTAACGCAGTGGCCACTTTACTAAATTATACCTAATTATATCCATAAAACCTATATGAGCACTGACATTAATTTTAATATTCAAATGTATCAACTATGTACAGGATGTTTGCAGTGGTTATAAACAAACCATTTGTGGTAAGTCTTTTATATTTTTGTTTGCCTGGTCAGCCTGCCCGGTGTTCTGCTACAGGGTATGTTGAAAAGAGCTGAGGTTTGAGTGGAATAGCTAATGGAAGCCGAGCCTCTCAATTAATAAATTTTGCTTCAGCACCATAGAAATCATCTTCTCCACAGGTGTTTAAATAGGAACACGTTACAACGGGCGCTATGATGGTGTAGTGAGTAGCACAACGCTATTGCAGCTTGGGGGATTGGAGCCTGGAGTTCAGTTCCCATGCCCACTCGAAGGAGTCTGTTTGTCCTCTCCATGAACATATAGCTTTACTCCAGGTGCTCTGGTTTCCTCCCATAATGATGTATAGGCTAGTAGGTGAATTGGTCATTGTAATTTGCCCTGTGATTGGGTTAAATGGGTAGGTCGTTGGGCTGTAAGTAAATAAAGAAACAGGCCAAAAGGTCATTGCTGGTCTGAACACTTCTCATAAAGCTCTGAGCGGACTTGTCCTTGCATTAGTAGGCAGGGTTCGGACCCACATATCACTGAAGCAGAGCTAAAAATAGAGATTGTTCACATAAAGCAGAAACTCATCCTTTGCATTACTATCAATAGCATCAAAATTTGCATTTCCACATCAAAGGACAGCTTCAATCCCGCTCCTTCAGCATTTTTGAATCGCCTCGGATATAAGATAGATACTTAACTCCACAATCTAACTCATCATGATCTTACACTTTATTGTCTACCAGCACTGCACTCTCTCTGTGACTGTAACACTTTATCCTGTATTTTTCGAAGTTGAGAGAAAACCAGAAAGTGTAACTTACACTGAAACCCAACACTGAAACTTTCCCACAGATGTTCTCACTTTCCAGAACTCTTCATCTCATATTCTCAACATTTATTGCTAATTTATTTATTATTATTATTTTTTTTACATTTGCACTTTGTTGTCTTTTGCATTTTGCTTGTTTGTCTGTCTTGTTGTATTGATTTTCCACTGATTCTGTTTTTTTTTGTATTTACTGTAAATGCCTTGAGGAAATGAATCCTACTTTGATAATAAGTTAGTTTGAACTTCTGAACTTTAAAGTATATATATGTTACTCATCAAAGTATGTATATGTTACCTTATACTACTTTGAGGTTCATTTTCTTGCAGGCAATTACAGGAAAAAGCAATACAATAGAATTTTATGAAAAAAATCTGTACCTAAACAAAGACTACTGGACAATCAATGTTGAAAAGAGACAAAATGTGCATGTAAAAATAATACTGAGAACATGAGTTGTAAAGAGAACTTGAAGGAGAGTCTATAGGTCATAGAATCAGTTCACAGTAGCGCTGAGTTAAGTTATCCACGCCAGTTCAGAAGCCTGATGGTTGTAAGGTAATAACAGTTCCTGAACCTGGTGGTGTAGGACCTTCTTTACCTAATGGCCAAAGGTAGTAATGAGAAGAGAACCTGGATAATGGGATTTCCATTTCCAAAAAAACAGAACTTCAAGTCAGGTGCTTCTTTCAGAAGTCTGGTGCAAATGTTATGGTCTGAGTACACATTGGTAAATTGATATATTTTTGTCACATGTACAAGATACAGCAAAATACTTTTGTTTTGGGTGCCATCCATGAGGATCATTTCATCACATTAGGATGTACGAGGGAAAAGGAATAACAGAATGCAGAATAAAATGTTAAAGAGAAAGTGCAATGTAAGCAGACAATACAGTGCAAGGCCATAATAAAGTCGTTTGTGAGGTTACGAGACCACCCATGGCCTCTTGCAGTTCTGTGCTTTTTTCAGATTCTTGCCCATTCTTTCTTGTTGCCGAGTGGTGCGAGAGACAGGTTACATTTTGTGTGTTTTTGTTTCTTTTTCTTTTCAGACAGGGTCTTTCTTTCAGCTTATTCTATGTTTTTCTGTAGTTCATGACTACCTGAAGAAGACAAATCTCTGAGTTGTTCTGTGCATACATATTTTGATAATAAATTAGCTCCCCAATGAATCAGATTGAGGGACGGAGACTGAAAGTCTGAACAATGCCACAACAACAACCTCTCACTCAATGTCAACAAGACAAAGGAGCTGATCATTGACTTCGGGAGGAGAAAAGTGGAGGTCTGTGAGACAGTCCTCATCGAGAGTTTAGAGATGGACAGTCAGCAACTTTAAATCCCTTGGTATTATCATTTCAGAGGATGTTTCCTGGGCTCAGCACATGTGCAATTATGAACAGAACATGGTGTTGCTTCTATTTCCTCAGAAGCTGGCAAAGTTTTGGCATGACATCTAAAACTTTGACAAACTTTTATCAATGTGTGGTGGAGAGTATATTGACTGGTTGCATCACGGTCTAATATGGAACCACCAAAGTTCTTGAACAGAAATTACTGCAAAAAATAGTGGATATGGCCCAGTTCATCCTGGGTAAAGGATTGAGCGTACCGCTACAGAGCACTGGAAAGCATCATCCATCAATCAGTGGGGATGACCAATCATCTTCATTCGACTTCACTCGCCCCATCACTGATATGTTTCCACATCTTGTGGACTCACTTTCAATGATACCTCATCTAATTTTCCACAATTAATTAATTTATTATTTATTTTTTCTTTTGCATTTGCACAATTTCTGGTCTTTTGCACATCTGTTGTATTTGATGTCCTGTTGGGTGCAGTCTTTCATTTAATCTGTTGTGTTTCTTGGATTTAATCAATATTCCCTCAAGGAAATGAATCTCAGAGTTGTATGTGGTGACATATATGTACTTTGATAATAAATTTACTTTGACTTTTCGACTCTGATCTCATTGTACTTGGGGAGCATTCAATAGTTTTGTATCAATGGGTCAGAAGTGTTCCTGAGGTGAGTGGGTCTATTATTATACTTGGTTTTATAAGCTATATAGCTTTATTTATTTAGAGATACAGTGCCATGACAAGACTTTCTGGTCCAATGAACCTATGTCTCCCAATTAAATACTCGTGAACAAGTAACCTACATACCTGTAATCATTGGAACTTAGATGAAAAATGGAGCAGCTGGAGGAACGCATATAGTCATGGGGAGGACATACAAGCTCTTTATAGACAGCGGTAGAATTGAACCTGGGTCACTGGCATTGTAATTACTGCAAATACAAATTACATTGGGAGGTAGAAAATACGTGTCAAAAGGACAATGTTACGATAGTGTTGGGTGATTTCAATATACAGGTAGATTGAGTCCTGCCGAAGGGTCTCAGTCTGAAACATCGACTGTACTTTTTTTTCATAGATGCTGCCTAGCCTGCTGAGTTCCTCCACCATTTTATGTGTGTTGCTTGGGAAAATCAAGTTGGTGCTGATTTTTGATCCTGGGAAAGAGAATTTCTATAATGCCTATGAGATGGCTTTTTAGTGTAGCTTGTGGCTGAGCAGCTTGGGATCAGTTATTCTGGATTGGGTGTTGTGTAATGAGCAAGATTTGATAAGGGAGCTCAAGGTAAAGGAACCCATAGGAAACATTGATCATAAATTGATAGAATTCACCATGCAATTTGAGAGGGGGAAGCTAAAGTCAAATTCAACAGTATTACAGTGGAACAAAGGCACGAGAGAGGCGCCAGCTAGAGTTATTTGCAAGGGGACACTAGCAGGAATGATGGAAGTTTGTGGGAGAAATTTGGAAGACACAAAAGAGAAATATTATAAAGGCAGGATGATGCAACTGTGTCTGACAATAGATGTCAAATCCAACATAAAAGCAAAAATAAGGGCATATAATAGAGCAAATATAAGTGGGAAGTCAGAGGATTGGGAAGCTTTTAAAAACCAACTGAAGGCAACTAAAAAAGCGAAACAGTGAAATATAAAGGTAAGCCAGCCAGTAATATCAAAGAAGATACTGACATTTTTTTTTCAGATATATAAAAAGTAAAAGAAGGGTGAGAATAGATATTGAATAATAATGCTGGATAGGTAAATTGTAGGACTTGGAAATGGCAGATGAACTGAATATTTTGCATCTCTCTTCACTGTGGAAGAAATTAGCAGTATGCTGGAAGTTCAAGAGTGTTGGGGGCAGAAGTGAATGCAGTTTTAATTACTAAGAAGAAGGTGCTTGTTAAGCTGAAAGGTCTGCAGGTAGATAAGTCACCTGGACCAGATAGTCTACAACTCAGGGTTCTGAAAGAGGTAGCTAAGGAGATGGTGGAGGCATTAGAATGATCTTTCAAGAATCAGTAGATTCTAGCATGGTCCTGGAAGACTGGAAAATTACAAATGTCACTCCACTCTTCAATAAAGGAGGGAGGCAGAAAAAAGGAAATTATAGGCCCATTTGCCTGACCACAGTGATTGGAATGGTGTCATAGTCAATAGATAAAGATGAGGTTTGAGGGTTCTTTGGGAGTCATGTTAAAATAAGCCAAACTCAGCATGGTTTCCTTGAGGGAAAATCTTGCCTGACCAATCTACTGGAATTCTTTGAGGAAATGACAAAAAAGATAGACATAGGAGAATCGGTGGATGTTGTGTACTTGGACTTTCAGGAAGCCTTTGATAAGGTACCAGACATAAGGCCAGAGCAAGCTAAGAGCCTGTAGCATGACAGGAATGGTCCCAGCATGGACAGAACAAAGAGTATGAATAAAGGGAGTGTTTTCTGATTGGCTGCTGATGACTAGTGGTGTTCTGCAGGAGTTAGTGTTTGGACTGCTTCCATTTACATTGTATGTCAATGATTTGGATGATGGAATGATGGCTTTGTGGTCAAGTTTGCAGACAATATTAAGAGAGGTAGAGGGGCAGGTAGTGTTGAGGAGCAGAGAGACTGCAGAAGAGACAGATTAGGAGAAGAGGCAAAGAGGTGGCAGATAGAATATAGTGTCAGGAAATGTATGGTCATGCATACATGAGAAGCAATAAAAGCATAGACTATTTTCTAAATGGGATAAAATTCAAAAATCCAAGGTGCAAAGGGACTTGGAAGTCCCCGTGCAGTATTTCTTGAAAGTTAACGCAGGCTGAGTTGATGAGGAAGGCAAATGCAATGTAAGCATTCATTTCCAGAGGACTAGAATATGAAAACAAGGATGAAAGGATAAGGCATTGGTGAGCCCTCACTTGGAGTACTGTGAGCAGTTTTGGGTCCTCAGGTAAGAAAGGATGTGCTGACATTGGTGAGGATTCAAAGGAGGTCTATGGAAATGATTGTGGGAATGAAAGGCATGTCATATGAGGAGCATTTGATGGCTCTAGGCCTGTACTCTCTGAAATTTAGACGAATGAGAAGGGCTCTCATTGAAGCCTATCAAATTTTGAAAGGACTTGATGGAGAGGACATGTCCACTCTATGCAAGGGGAGTCTAAGAACCGAGGACTCAGGCTCAGTGTAGAGGGACATCTATTTAGAATAGAGTTGAAGAGGAATTTCTCGAGTCAGAGGACACTGAATCTGTGGAATTTGTTGCTAGAGCTGACTGTGGAGGACAAGCAATTGGGCGCATTTAAAGTGGAATTTGAAAAATTTTTGATAAGATGCTGTGAAAAGTTGCGGGGATAGGGCAGGAGAATGGCGTTTAGAGGGAAATAGACCAGCTATGATCAAATGGTGGAGTAGACTCAATGGACCGAATAGTCTTATTCTGCTCCCACGTCTTATAGTCTTATGATCATAGTGTTGTCCGAACCTCTTCATTGCCATCCTGCTCCATATGTGTACCTCAGTCTAACTGGATCTAAATATTATTACTTCTGTACATTTATAATAGGTAATCAGAATGAAAATCTTATCTGTAGTGACTGCCTTGCTTTTCTTAATAGTTCTCTTTGGAAGTTCAAATCACTGTTCTCTGGGAACATTTCTGTTTAATGAATGCAGCAAACTTTAAAAATGTCTAATTTAGAATCTTAAAAGAACAACTGCTATTTCATAGAAGTCATTAATATAAATTGTGTAAATTGGTGTAAGATTAAACACCTATTTGATTGTTCAGTGTTTCATAATTTATAAATCACAATCTAACAAGTTATAAAATCTGTAAACAAGCATATTAATTTCTGCATTTTAATCAGATGCATAGCACATAATGCAAGACTGTAAAAAATAATTATAAGTAGTAACTTCAATACATAGTGTGATTTTACAGCTTGGTTTATCTGCCTTATACAGATGCAAAAGGCAAGGACTAATTCCTTTCTGCCTTTCATAATATCAGGGACAGCATAAATATGGATTTGGAGTTGGCCCTTTCTCTAAGAAAAGTTGTAATGGCATTGGAGAGAGTCCAGCGTAATTTCATGAGAATGATTACAGAATGAATGGGTTAATGTATGAGGAATGTTTGATTGGTCTGGGCCTGTACTCACTGGCGTTTAAAGGAAAGGAAACATATTAAGTATTGAAATAGCTGGATGGAGTGGACTTCAAGCGGATGTTTCCTGTAGTGGTGTTATCTAATACCAGAGGACAGCCTCAGAATAGAAGGTCGCCCCTTAAGAACAAAAATGAGGAGGAATTTCTTTAGCCAAAAGGTGGTGGAACTGTTGTATTTATTGCTACAGATGGCTGTAAAGGCCAAGTCATTGGATATATTTAAAGTGGAAATTAAAAGGTTCTTGATTAGTAAGAGTGTCAAAGGTTACAGGGAGAAGGCAGGAGAATAGAGTTGAGAGATAATATATCAACTGCAATAGAATAGTGAAGCAGGCTCTATAGGGAAAATAGTCGAATTCTGGTCCTATGTCTTATGGTCTTAAAATCTTATGTTTTGGATTGGAATTGGAATTGGTGTTAAATAAATAGTCTCTGTTTTGGGTTTTATTGGTTATGACTTAGCTATTGAGTGAACTGCTTCTGAGCTCTACCATAGAATGACATCCATTAAAGTTTTAATGATGTAATGCCTTTAATATGGTAACATTTCTAGGAGGAACATCATCGGACACAAGCTGGCACCCCGACACTGGCATATTACAGCTGGTGGCCTACAATTTTAATCTAGGAAATGGGTTTTAAAAAAACAATTTTAAAACATTCAGAAAGTTAAAGTTTAAGACATGGTCAAGATTAGGGTCCACATCCTGAAGGTATGACAACCAGTGGAGGGAAAATACCAAACAGTGAAGGGAAAAGAGTTCTTACAGATTGGTAAACTGGAGAGATTTGCAAGTGCAGATCTCATCTATTCAGATGAGACCCTGTATTGATCTGAATACAAGATTAATGGTTAATTTATGAGTAATACAGTGTATGTCACCAAATGGGACTTGATGCTTAAAAATGGTAAATTTGTAAATATTCTTTCATCTGTTCTAGTGAAGGGGAGGGGGCTTCTTGGGTTAATTCCCTGGCTTTCCCAAACATTTTTTGATGAGGTAGGAGAGAAAGTTGATGATAGGAGTACAGTAGATGCTGTTCATATGGTTTTCCAGGAAGAGTTTGAGAAAGTTCTAAGTAATAAAAAGAAATTAAAATGGAAGGCTATATTAGAGGGGAGGGTTAGCTTGATCTTGGAGTAGGTTAAGGGTCAGAAACACATCTTGGACTGAGGTGGTGTGGTGTTCTATAAGGTTGGTTCATAAAATTGCAGACCCAACAATTGCTAGCATGGAAGCAAAATTGGCTTAAAGCAGGGGTTCACAACCTGGGGTCCACAGACCTCTTTATTAATGGCATTAGTCCATTCCATAAGAAAGGTTGGGAACCCTTGGCTCAAAGTCAGGAAGTAGAGGATAATGATAAATGGTTCTCTTTCACACTGGAGGATTTTAAACAATGGTATCAGTTTAGGATGCACCCACTGCCTAGACAAATGATAGAATTTGACAGGAATGTGGGAGAGTAAAATCTTTACGACTCATGTTCTTAGAATTATTTGTTTATTTACACACTTATTTATTTTCACTATGGAAAAGGGTCTTGGCGATTGTAGGAATGATTTACAGTGGACTGAAAAGCTTGAGCATGTAGATATTAAAGAAGAGGATGTGCTGGAGCTTTTGGAAAGCATCAAGTTGGATAGGTCAACAGGACTGGACGAGGTGTACCCAAGTTACTGTGGGAGGTGAGGGAGGAGATTGCTGAGCCTCTGGTGATGATCTTTTCATCATCAATGGAGATGGGAGAGGTTCAGGAGGATTGGAGGGTTGTGGATGTTGTTCCCTTATTCAAGAAAGGGAGTAGAGATAGCCCAGGAAATTATAGACCAGTGAGTCTTACTTCAGTGGTTTGTAAGTTGATGGAGAAGATCCTGAGAGGCAGGATTAATGCACATTTGGAGAGACGTAATATGATTAGGGATAGTCAGCATGGCTTTGTCAAAGGCCTTATGAGCCTGATTGAATTTTTTGAGGATTTGTTTAAATACATTGATGAAGGTAGAGTCGTAGATGTAGTGTATATGGATTTCAGCAAGGCATTTGACAAGGTAACCCCATGCAAGGCTTATTGAGAAAGTAAGGAGGCATGGGATCCAGGGGGATTTCGCTTTGTGGCTCTAGAACTTGCTTGCCCACAGAAGGCAAAGGGTAGTTGTAGACGGGTCATATTCTGCATGGAGGTTGGTGACCAGTGGTGTGCTTCAGGGATCTGTTCTGGGACCTCTACTCTTCACAATTTTTATAAATGACCTGGATGAGGAAGTGGAGGGATTGGTTAGTAAATTTGCTGATGTCACAAAGGATGGGGGTATTGTGGGTTGTGTGGAGGGATGTCAGAGATTACAGCAGGACATCGATAGGATGCAAAACTGGGCTGAGAAGCGGCAGATGGAATTCAACCCACATAAGTGTGAAGTGGTTCATTTTGGTAGGTCAAATATGGCAGAATATAGTATTAATGGTAAGACTTCTGGCAGTGTGGAGGATCAGAGGGATCTTGGGGTCTGAGTCCATAGGACATTCAAAGCTGCTGCGCAGGTTGATTCTGTGGTTAAGAAGGGATATGGTGCATTGGCCTTCATCAACCGTGGGATTGAGTACAAGAGCCGAGAGGTAAGGTTACAGCTGTATATGACCCTGGTCAGACCCCACTTGGAGAACTTTGCTCAGTTCTGGTTGCCTCATTACAGGAAGGATGTGGAAACCATAGAAAGGGTGCAGAGGAGATTTACAAGGATGTTGCCTGGATTGGGGAGCATGTCTTATGAGAATAGGTTGAGTGAACTCAGCCTTTTCTCCTTGGAGTGATGGAGGTTGAGAGATGACCTGATAGAGGTGTACAAGATGGTGAGAGGCATTGATTGTGTGAATAATCAACAGAAGCGGTTGAGTGGAGAGTACTGCAGCACAACTTATCTCATGCCCCATGCTGCACAGAACATCGCATATCATTTGTGAAAGAAGGCTCCAAGTCAAGGGTGTACAGCGCAGGCCCATGATCAAGCATACTTTCCTCAGCCAATGATTGGTGTGTCAAGGCCGACCTGGATGGGGAAGGCAGTTTCCCGGAGCAAATAGTTTTCACCACATTGCGTCCAGATATAATCATCTGGTCTGACACCAGTAGAGAAGTGGTTATTGGTGAACTCACAGTCCCCTGGGAAGACAACATCGATGAAACCCATGAGCGCAAGTTACCCAAGTATGCAGAATTAAGATCCGAGTGCAGAGACAGAGGGTGGAAGGTCTCATGCTATCCATTCGAAATAGGTTGCCGTGGCTTTATTGTGTTCACTTTCCAGAAGTGGCTGCGTGACCTTGGCTTTACTAGAAGAGAGATCCAGTCAACCAGCAAGGATGTAGCTGAGGCAGCAGAGGCAGGATCATCATGGGTGTGGACCAAGTACGCCCAGAGGGCCGGATAGTCGGACAGTGTATCCATCTTTTCCAAACTCTTCAGTAGCTGCATAGACACCTGAAGAGTAGACTATCTGTTGGATGGAAATGACCAACAACTCTGATAGAGACAGATGCCAAGTTGTTAAGCTCATCAGTGGGAGGTGGTGCTTTAGCACTGCTGGCCCACCACCTTGAGGGAGTCTTGATCATAAGCGGGCTGAAACTCCTGAGGACAGGTGGCAGATCAACTGATGATCCCACTGATGATAGAACAGGACCGTTAACATCTTAGTCCACATGTATTTTCAATTAATTCAATTCTGTGAATAGTCAGAGGCTTTTCCCCAGGGCTGAGATGGCTAGCACGAAAGGAAACAGTTTTAAGGTGCTTGGAAGCAGGTACAGAGGAGATGTCGGGGGTAAGTTTTTTACGCAGAGAGTGGTGAGTGCGTGGAATAGGCTGCCAGTGACGGTGATGGAGACCGATGCAATAAGGTCTTTTAAGAGACTCCTGGACAGGTATGTGGAGCTCAGAAAATTCGAGGGCTAGGAGTAACCCTAGGTAATTTCTAAGGTAGGGACATGTTCGGCACAGCTTTGTAGGCCGAAGGGCCTGTATTGTGCTGTAGGTTTTCTATATTTCTATGTTTCTTTTTGCACATTGGTTGTTTGTCAGTCTCTATTCATGTGTAGATCCTTATTAACTCTATTGTATTCCTTTATTTTCCTGTGAACGCCACCAAGAAAATAAATCTCAATGTTGTATATGGTAACATATACTGTATGTACTTTGATGATAAATTTTCTTGACTTTGACTTGGACTTTGAGTGATTGCCCAGTAGAAGGCAGTTGGGGTGAGCTAGCCATTATTCCTTTGTATGTATGGAGTGCAATAAAATAATTGGAAGTTTTGTACAAAATATGTGCTTTAGCAGACTGTGGCACATTTTGATAAGTTTGAGTAATACTCACTGAACTTGGAGAATTAATTACTAGTCAGAAGAAGCTTTGTAGAATGAGAGGCCATTGTTATCTGTAAGTCACAGGATAAAGTCTGCGTCATTTCTTCAGCATTTCCAATGCTTAGCAAAAGGACTGTGACTTGTTTGTTTACAATGTATTCAGGAACCAATGATGCAATGTAATAACTGAACTTTAGCTTCAATCTTCATTCACACACCTCAGTCATGACCTCAGCAACCTTTACTGCCAAGTTTTGCTTTGGAATTTTGCCAAAGTTCTGGGAAGAAGAATAAAATCTTTTGGCAGGAAAGCAAAATGATGGTTGTGTTATTGTAAAGTCCCAGTGTACTTGTAGAGTGCAAAAGGCTTCAGTTTTAAGTTCATTCTTTCATTGTTACTAAGTGAAAACACTATCTATTTTGTGTTTTATTCAGGCTATACTTTGAGCTTTATAAAAGCAGCTATTGAGTTCCACACTGCCCACACACGAGTAGCTTTTGTTCCTGCCCATTTTTATTTTGCTTGGCTGGTGAGTGTTGTATTTATTTAAGAATCTGGTTTTGAACTTCTTAAAGGTATTTCTTTTGCAAGGTGTAATTTTATAATATCTGTCTTATTTTCATTTCTCTGAATGTCATATGACCTAGATACCCTTCACATTGTACCCAGTGTAGGAAGGTTCTTGAGGCCACGAGGGAGACCCTCTGGTCACTGCAGCAGGCCAGCATCTACTGTGGCCAACCATGCAGTTGTGACTCGCAGTCCATGACAGCGGGCTCCTAAATTGAGCTGAGATCCTAGCTTGCCTCTATATCTGAGTCAGTTCCTCGAAAGTCAATGTGGTTTGTCAGGACTATGTCCCAACACAAAGGATCTGCAATTGCTGGGAGTGAGACATGTTTTGGTCTGCCCACTGCAGGAGGATGGTCTAGGCAAGGCATACGATCTCATCAAGGCAATCTTTTCATCTTGTCTGTACGGTGACGTCGCAGAGCAATGTGTTGTTAAGTGCCTTGCTCAAGGACACAAACATGCTGCCTCAGCTGAGGCTCAAACCAGTGACCTTCAGGTTACTAGTCTGATGCCTTGCCCACTAGGCCACACGCCAACACATGTATGTACAAGTACATACAGTATATACACTGGTACAATGATAAAATTCCTTACCGCAACTTCAAAGGCATACTACCTCAGATAAGCAGCATTCACAAGAAAAAACATAAATTAAGCAAGTTATACATAATTATACAAAAACAATTAGAACAAAATAAAAAAAAACAAAGTGTATTATAGTGCAAAGTGATTAAAGTAGTGTTGCTACACTGGGGTACTGATTAAGGTTGCACATATTGCTTCAAGAACTGAATGGTTGAAGGGATGAAGCTGTTCTTTAAACTGGTGATGTGGGACTTCAGGTTTCTTTACCCCTTGTCTGGCAGTAGCTGTGAAAAGATGGCATATCTTGGACAGTGAAGATAGACGCTGTTACTCAAGGCAGCACTTCTTTTAGATACTTCCAATTATGGGCAAGGTTGCGCCCATGATGTTTTAGACGGAGTTCATTATTCTCTGTAGCTTCCTGTAGTCCTACACATTCAAATTACTGTGCTAAACTATAATGTCTGGATACTTCCAGCAGTGAACCTGTAAACGTTTGGTAGCGTGTTCAATGACGTGCTGTACTTCTTTAACCTTCTATGAAAGTAAAGATGCTGACACACCTTTACTTGACTGGAAAGTTGTTTTTTTCTTAGATCATTTGGAAGAGGGAACACAGATGAATTGCAGTTGAGGTATTCCCTACCTTATGTCAGTGACTACGTTTGAAAGGCATTTTTAGGATACGTAGAGCTTGTGAAAGGTACTATATAGATGCAAGTATCCCTTTCTTCTCCCAGTAGTGCTGCCCTTTTTGGCTGAGGAGTAGGAGTGAATGTGCCATTGGGAAATGGAATAAGAAACTTTTGCTGCTAATTTAAAGCTTCCCCAGAGGCTCCTCGGGCAATCTTCCAGTGAAATAATAGCTTCTTCTTTGACATTTCTCCAGACTGGAGAATTACTAGCTTTCACCATAGTTCTGTGGCTTCTAAGGTTGCCGTTGAAGTCAATATGTTGCCTGAAGACAATTAGTGAGAGCTCCTAGACAGGTGGATAGAGTAATAGAGTACTACAGTAAAGAAACAAAACACTTGGACCAACTAGTCCATGCCAAAATGTTATTTTGCCCAGGATTATTGACCCACACCTAGACCATACATCTCCTAACCATGTATTTAACCAAACTTCTCTTAGTTGTTGCAATCCAACCCACATCCACTACTTCCTCTTGCAGCTTGTTCAACACTTGGACCACTCTCTCAGTGAACAAGTTCCCCCTCAGGTTCCCCTTAAACATTTCACCTTTCACCCTTAACCTATGACCACCAGTTCTATTCTTACCCAACCTCAGTGGTAAAAGCCTGCTTGAACTTACACTATCTATATCCCTTATGATTTTGTGTACCTAATGTACAAATGGGATAATGTGGCTATCCTGCATTCAATTCAACAACAAGCTGCGGATGCAAGGTTTTGACCCAGAACATTGACAATTCCTCTCCCAAACCCACCTTGCATGACATCCAGCAGATTGTTTGTTGCTCCAGATTCCAGCTTCTCCAGCCTCTCGTATTTTCATACAATATTGTTACACTGCTGCCTAGCGTACCTGGAGTTTTGACAAGATTTTATTGGATGAGTATTCATAGTGGTTGGGGCCACCTGTCTTGCAAAGGCACTCCCTAGAATAAGGCAACAGCAAACCACTTCTCTCGAAAAATTTGCAAACAGCAAATATAGTCATGGAAAGACCATGATCGCCTATGTCATACGACATGGCACATAATGAATGGATGATGGTCAGAGGGGTGTTACACCCATTATTTGCTTTCTTTGCAAAGTGAAAAAAATTGTTTTTGCATGATGGAAGGACTGGATAGTCACAAATTAGAGAGTCCTCACTAAATGTGAACTGACATTTCACAACCAAAGGTAGTGGCCATTAACCATCATTAAACACTTTATGGTTAATTCGCCCACTGGAGTGTGGAATGTGGTTCTTTTCTAAACAGACTGGATTATTGAATAGAATAATCATATGAAAGTAGAGCAAGAATTATAGTCATACAGTCATAGAAAACTACAGCACAGAAACAGTCTCTTTAGCATATGCTGACTATAAGTCCGTGCTGAACTATTATTTTGTTTGGTGCTGGCACTCCGTACCCATCCCATCCATGTATATAACCAAATTTGTCTTATATGTTGAAATCAAACCCACATCCACAACTTCCACTAGCAACATGATCCACACCGTCACCATTTCCATGTTGCCTTTAAATATTTGGCATTTCATCCTTAGCCCCTGACTTAGTTCTAGTCTCACCCACCCTCAGTGAAAAAAGGCTGCTTGAATTGACTCTATCTATATCCCTCATGATTTTATATACCTCTATCAAATCTCCCCTCATTCACCTGCAGTGAATAAAGTCCTAATCTCTTCAACCTTTCTCTGTAACTCAGGTCCGTATCTCCTGACAACATCCTTGTAAATTTTCTCGGCGCTCATTTAAACCTTATCTGAGATGTCTGTCATTACAGACCTGGTTCTTCTACTTCCACATTCGGCCTTCTCTAGCCTTTCTGATATCAACAATTACAAACCAATAAGCTCTGGATTGCAATACCCCTCATGATCCAGCTGTTTCTTCCAACCCCATCTCTGCCCTCCAGTTGGAACCACTTCTATGTTACACCGTCCTTTCTGATCATCCTCTCTCTGATCCTGAGCAATTGGTATTCAGCAGAGGCCACAGCTTCTGGAATGTCTACTCCCCTAGATTAATGAACTCTGAGTAACATACAAAATGCTGGAGGAACTCGCAGGCAGCATATGTTGATAGAACTGTAAAGTCGATGTTTCAAATCGAGGCTTTTTATCTGAATAATGAGCTCCACTGCCATTAACTACTCAGTTTCTGCTTTAATTGCTGCACGTACAACGACCACTGTGAAGATATTGGGTTACGTTGCATTTACTCTGACTTATTTGAGAGTCCATTTGCAGTATGGAATAAACATAATCTTCAGCCTCCAACATAAATAGAATCACATCCTCAGAAAATCCAGAGTGAAGTATAGTTACGTATAAAATGAAGACATTGGATGATCAGTCTTTTTTTGTTTTTGTATTATATTTGTTTTAACTATTTAATCTACACATACATACTTACGGTAATTGATTTATTTATATGTTTTTTTCTGTATTTACCATGAATTGCATTGTACAGCTGCCATTAATTTAACAAATTTCATGACATATGACGGTGGTATTAAACCTGATTCTTATTCTGCCGTGCCTTCTATGTAATGGCACTTATGAGCTGGACCAAGAGCAAATCCTCTGAAATGATAAAGACAAGGATTTGAAAGTTGCTGACCCTGCCTTATTCTGATTACAGCAATATGGGCAGCAATCTTGATTGACCTGGGCTTTGGCCAATCATTTCTCTTGTGCCCCGCTGTAGTATTATCATTAGAGTCATGGAACACTAATGATCCACAAAATACATCATTATAAAGAACTTTACTAACAGAAGACCATCAATCTACAGAAGGAAAAACTATGAAAAGAAAGGCTTTCTAAAAGCCTCATCTTAATAACTTTATTGGCCTATTATTAAAATAGATAGGGTCAACTAAAAATAATGTTAGCCAATGAGTATAAGCCTGTCCTAGGGTTGGGGGTCTGTCTGTGCGTGTAAGTGGGTGGGCTGGAGGATGGAAAGGGGGTTTGTCTTGCTGTTCTGATGAAGGGCCTCAGCTCAAAATATCAACTGTTAATTCCTCCTCATTGGTGCTGAGTTCCTCCAGTATTTTGTGTGTGTTGCTCTGGATTTAAAGCATCTGCACAATCTCTTCTGTTTGTCTTGCTGTTGTGGTTGTTGCTTGTGTTGCTCTGCTGAACATTGTGGGTACCGGAATCGAGTTTAGTATCATTGACATATGTTGTGAAATTTGTTGCTTTATGGCAGCATTACAGTGCAATACATTAAAAAATCTATAATCATAATAGGCATTCTACTTTGGCGACAGGATAAGTGACAACACTTGCTTTCTGCCCCAACACATCATGAGGTTGTGTTGGTTGTTAATGCAAGTGATGCATTTTTTTCTATACTGTATACAAGATAAATGAATGAATTGCAATCTGACTGGACTTGAATTAGGAATCAAACATTTAAGTCGATTTAATCGATCTGTTTAAAGAGCAGAGGGAACAGCGTTTATATCTAAATCTGTAACAGAGTCATCTTGTGCGGGCCTGTGGACAACATGATACCTCGCCAGCGTGACTGACTGATGCGTGACGGGAGATCGGAACATTGCGACAGTGGGTGCAGCTGTCAGCGGCCTCTGCGCTCGAGCGATCGGCCTTTCTCTCCCTCTCTCTCTCGACGATGAGATGAACTGATTCTCGAGTTGGGGGGAACTCGAAATAAAGCAACACTTCACACTGTAGCATCAAAGCAGCGAAGCAGCTGTGGAAGGAGTGACGCCTCACTAGAGAGAGAGAGCAAGTCCGTGGGATATTGAGCTGTTGGGATGAACGGTGGTTTTTGATGCACACTAGATCATGGTCTCTTTGGGGGCTTTACAATTGCTTGCCTGCGGGGTGATGGAGGCTGATGCTTTCTGCTGAAGCAAGTGGGGGGAGAGGAGAAAGGGGAGGGTTGATACTTTGTTGCTACTTGTGTGTTGGAGGAGGGAGGGGGCATTTGGGGTTCTAATGTCCTCTTTGGGTTTTTTCTTCTTTTTCGTGAATGTCTGTGAAGAGTAAGACTTTCAGGTTATATACTGTATGCATTCACTGGTTTTGAATGGACCCATTGATTCATTGGATGACATTTCCAGTAAAGTGTAGTGGATGGAGAATATGAGGCCCTCTGTTGGTCAGGGTCAACCATCGATGTTGCATCACAGCTGTCTACATGATGCACAGGGCAGGGCAGTACGATATGAGGCACAAGCAGGTTCCCCCTCTCCATGCAGATGATGAATCCAAAGGAATGGCAGAGACTGATATAATTTGGTACCACTGGTGTCACAGGATGTCCCAGTCAGTACTAAACTCAACACAGGACTGCTTTAGGGACTCCAGCTCCGGATTTTTCTCATGGTTTACTCCAGAAGCTTTCCCTGTGAATGGGTACGGACAAAAGACAGTGGAGGTTTGAGATTGGAGTTTTCTTCCTAGATGAGCTGACAAGCCCCATCTGCCTGAAGCAATTGGTTTTTAAGTGCCAATAAACTGCTGTAAGCCCTTTCTCCTCTCACTAGAAATGATTCCGTTGGGCTTAGTAGCTGAGCCACACATGAAGGCCAGGAGTCGGACTTGATTGTTGGAAGCTATTTGAGATGCATGCCATTGGGAGCATTTAATAGGAAGTGGGAGCTTATGACCACTACCACCCAGCAGCTATAACAACCTTAAGGAGCCAGATGGGAAGTAGTTACATGCAAATGATGTTCATAAACTCCATCATTAGATGCTTAAATCAGGGCAGTCACTTAACATGATTGATGGTGAACTTACACATTCATTCCACTGTTCAAGATTATCATTCTTTTGCACATTGGATGTTTTTCACTTTTTGTATATAGTTATGTTTAAGAAATTCTGCTGTATTTCTTTGTTTTGCTGTGATTGCCTGCAAGAAAATGAATTTCGGGATAGCATATAGTATATGGTGACATATACGTACTTTGATAATGAATTTAATTTAAACTTTGAAATTTAGTTTGAATTTTGAACTTCCATTGTCATGCTAAGCTGTATTAAAAACTTCATGTGATCAATCAATTTGTTGTGACAATTAATTGAATTTTTCTCCCACGAAAGTGTGAGTTTTAGGTGAGATACACTTGTCCGATGGAAGCTGATGATACTCAGTAGATTTCCTGCTTGATATGGGTTTTGAAAGTGCTTCAATAAGACAACCTCTTGCTTATCATTTGATAATCAAGTGCTTATCCACTTCATGGATATTAACATTATATGATTAGTCCAAAATGGAATCATTGCTTCATTGAATTTAGAGTACAGAGTGAGGCCATTCAACCCATCTGTCTCTGCTAGATCTTAGGTTTCACATTGGGGGTTTGATGTTATTGTTCCTGTTTTTTGTAAGGGAAAGAGCTGGAGGTTTGTGGTTTTTGATGTTCTAGCTGTCATTTTTCTGGTGGCTGATCTGTTTTTATGTGAGGTGTGGTCTGGGGTTTAGGGTTTGATGTTCTAGCTGCTGTCTTCCTTGTGGGAGACCTGTTAGTTTTTGTGTGAGGGATGGGGTGGAGGGTTTGGGGTTTGTGAGTTTTGTTTCTTTTTCTTTCATGTGGGGGGGGGGGGAATTGAAGTCTTTTCTTTCAACAGCTCTCATGGATTTTCTGTATTTCATAACTATCTGGAGAAGACAAATTTCAGAGTTGTATTGTACATGCATACTTTGACATTACAATGAAACTTTGAACCTTTGATATAAGAAATTTTAATGTCATAGCTTAAAATGTGACATACGACCACGGCTGACATAGGTTAATCTACCAAAAACATCTTAAGCTATGAAGCTCCTTGATAGGATGGGAAGTCTGTAGCTGGTGGTGGGGTGTGACTGGGACAAGTTGAGGCTGATGTAACAAAAATGTAAATTAGCCATGCAATGTCTTTTTTTGTGCGTATGAGAGATTTTTTCTATGAATGAAGTTTAGTTAATGAAATGGAGCTTCACATTATGAGTAGGTATATTACTGAATTTTATGACTTTGTGGTAAAGTCTGCTTGTGATAAAAATGATTATGAGCTTCACTACCTGAGCAATAAATTTGTGAAACTGAGCTCACTGCCTGTTATAGAATCTGTATGATTGTCTTATTAATGAGACTAAGATTATATAAAGCAGGGATTATATAAATACAACTGTGGTATTGTTTTCTTAAATATTATACATCAGGGAAAATTTTATGGTTTATATAACCATATAACAATTACAGCACGAAAACAGGCCATCTCGGCCCTTCTGGTCCGTGCCGAACGCTTACTCTCACCTAGTACCACCTACCTGCACTCAGCCCATAACCCTCTATTCCTTTCCTGTTCATATACCTATCAAATTTTTTTAAAATGACAAAATTGAACCTGTCTGTACCGCTTCTACTGGTAGCTCGTTCCACACAGCTACCACTCTCTGAGTTCGCTCTCGTGTCGTGCCTAAACTTTTGCCATTTAACTCTCAACTCATGTCCTCTTGTTTGAATCTCCCCTACTCTCAATGGAAAAAGCCTATCCACGTCAACTCTATCTATCCCCCTCATAATTTTAAATACCTCTATAAAATCCCCCCTCAACCTTCTATGCTCCAAAGAATAAAGACCTAACTTGTTCAACCTTTCTCTGTAACTTAGGTGCTGAAACCCAGGTAACATTCTAGTAAATCTCCTCTGTACTCTCTCTATTTTGTTGGCATCTTTCCTATAATTCGGTGACCAGAACTGTACACAATACTCCAAATTTGGCCTCACCAATGTCTTGTACAATTTTAACATTACATCCCAACACTTATACTCAATGCTTTGATTTATAAAGGCCAGTGTACCAAAAGATTTCTTCACCACCCTATCCACATGAGATTCCACCTTTAGGGAACTATTCAACATTATTTCTAGATCACTCTGTTCTACTGCATTCCTCGATGCCCTACCATTGAAGAATATATTATATTTAACCTACTATATTTAATAATTTCTTAATTGTTGTAACCTTACATTGAGAATGACTGATCTATTACTTAAGAATTGTTAAACAATTTCAAGTATCTTTAAAAAATTTTTAAAAATTGTAACCTCGTGATTTTGCTTTGTTTTTATTGTGTGTTTCAGGATGTTTCGAGTGCTGCATCAAGTGTCTGGGGGGCATTCCCTATGCCTCCCTGCTTGCTACCATCCTTCTCTATGCTGGGGTGGCACTGTTCTGTGGTTGTGGCCATGAAGCCCTCTCTGGGACAGTCACAATTCTGCAAAATAACTTTGAGGTGGTAAGAGGTGCTGGAGACACCTTAGATGTGTTCACCATGTAAGTAGTTCCTTCTCCTAAAACTCTACTTTGGCCAGTTGCTCATACCACACATGGAACGAGTGGTTGCAGAAGAGACTTAAAAAAATAGTTTCAAAGACAAAGGATTGTGTTGTGTAGTTAAGCTGATGAAGCTGGGGTTGCTCTCCTTGGGATAGATGAAATTAGGAGGAGATTTTGGAGAGGTATTTAAAATCCAAAAAGCACGTTGGCGGAATCCTCTCAGGACAGTAAAATGGCATCTACTGGGATACCAGTTCAGTATCCTGATTCCAATCAATATCTATGACATTCACTGGAAATGCAGTGACTGAGAAGATCTAAGGTTCACTCCCTGATCGATTGACACTGGAGTTCAAGAACAGAGGAAAATAGGTGCTGGAATAGGCCAAGAGGCCTTCAGGCCTACCTCACCATACAGTTTGATAATTGCTAATCTCTGCTGGCCTCAACTCCTGTTCCAGTTTCCCATCATTCACAGTTCTTTGATTCTTCAAATATTGATCTATCTCCTCCTTAAACATATCTAATGATCACAGACATCCCATCCTGCAAAAACTCATTTCAGGGAGGTAGCACCATCAATTTGCGGGAGTTTCCCGGGGGAGGTGGGATGACTGCAATAGAGTAGCTCCTTAGCAGCGAGCCAGCTAGTTTAAAAAATGTTAGCTATGCTAATGAACGAATGACACCTGTTAAACTCACCTCAACATGTCTTTTACATTTTAACCCACCATAGCAATAGAAAAGTCACTGTTGCAAACAGTGCAGCGAGGAACACTGTCATTATTTTTGACCTCTATTAGGCAGGGGTACACTTTAATGTAGTCTGGGGTGAAGTACGTTTTATATTTTCTTTTTGTTTGGAACACTCTGCCATGGTGTGCTCTCTCTCTCTCTCTCTCTTGCTCTCTCTCGCTCATTCTCAAAATATCTATTTCTGGGATATTGTATATAATTTGCAGGCATCAGGGAGTCGCTATTAATATGCGGGAGACTCCCGGAACTTCCAGGAGAGGTGGGATATCTATGATCAGGCCTCTCCACCCTCGTTGAGCAGGAATGCAAGATATTCACCACCCTTTGAGAGAAGAAATTTGTAGCACCTTGGCTTTAAACGACCGTCCCCTTATTTTGCAGACAGGTCCCTTGTTTTTGATTCTTCCTCTACTGAAAACATCTCAACATCTACTCTTTGGATCCTTTATGTTTGAATACAGCAATCCCTTATTCTCAGTTACAAGGAATGGAACTATAGCAGTCTTTATTCAAAAAGAGCAGCCTAAGACTAGAGTAATCTTGCTCTAGAATGAAGATCATGAGAAATTTCTTTAGCCAGAGGGTAATAAATCTATGAATTTGTTGCCATAGAGAGCTGTGGAGGTGTATTTAAGGCCGAAGTGATAGGTTCTTCATTAGTGAGTACATGAAAGATTACGGGGAAAAGGCAGAAAACTCAGGTTGAGAGGGAAATGGATCGGCCATGGTGGAATGGTGGAGCAGTCTAGATTATTAAGGGATTGGACACGCTGGAGGCAGGAAGCATGTTCCCACTGATGGGTGAGTCCAGAACTAGAGGCCACAGTTTAAGAATAAGGGGTAGGCCATTTAGAACAGAGATGCGGAAAAACTTTTTCACCCAGAGAGTGGTGGATATGTGGAATGCTCTGCCCCAGAAGGCAGTGGAGGCCAAGTCTCTGGATGCTTTCAAGAGAGAGTTAGATAGAGCTCTTATAGATAGCAGGGTCAAGGGATATGGGGAGAGGGCAGGAACAGGGTACTGATTGTGTATGATCAGCCGTGATCACAGTGAATGGCGGTGCTGGCTAGAAGGGCCAAATGGCCTACTCCTGCACCTACTGTTTATTGTCTATTGTCTATTGAGTGGCCTAATTCTGCTTCTATGTCATATGGTCAAGTCCCTTTGGATCCTGTATGTTTAAATAAGACAACTCCTCATTCTAAACTTCAAGGAATGCAAGTACGAGAGTCTTTATGGCTGACACTTTATAGTGTAGGTCACACAGGTTCTATTCCCACTGCAGCCCGTAAGGAGTTTGCATGTTCTCCCCGTGATCGCACATGTTTTCTCCGGGTGCTGCAGTTTCCTCCCACTTTCCAAGGACGTACTGGTTGGTAGGTTAATTGGTCTCTGTAAATTGTTCTGTGTTCAAAGGGCTATGAGGGTCTATTCCATACTGTATAAATAAATAAATCATGTTGCTTTTGTGTACAGAATACGTGATGAAAAGTAGCTGCACTTGTTTATTGAGTGGAATTGTCCTACGACAAGAATTAATGTGTGTGGGTGAAAGGGAATGTCAGGTGTAAATGACTCAATGCTAGTCTTACCAAGATATTTTTACACTGCAAAGACGAATGTGGTGCAAGGGATATGGTATAGTGGGGTCTTCACATTTCAATCATTTGATTTTTTTATCCATTCTGAGGATTTGAACAATACTGATAAGGTGAACATGTAAAACATAAGGATCAATAAGACCTGCAGAGCCCATAGAGTCCCCGGAGTCCTATTCTGGTTGTTTTTGTCATGAGTAGCAGTTTTGCCCATTTTCAGTTGTCCCTGTATCGAGTGGTTTACTCAGCCAGTTCAGAATCAGACACATTGCTGAAGATGGTGCTCACATTAAAGTAAGACTGGGAATACCAAACAAATCTCCACCCCACCCTATAACCCCTGCCCTCCTAGAGAATCGTTAAAATAGATCTTTATTTTAAATTCCAGATTTTTAAATGAATGGTGAGATGCCTGAAATAGAGGTTCCAATGTACAGGATTATAAGAGGCTGCAGAGAGCTCCATCACAAGCACTTCTTTCCCTCCACTGTCAGATATTGAATGGTGTACGACCCATGAACATTTAATCTTTTCTTTTCTATTTGTCTTATTTATTTACTTTTTAATGTTATATTAATTTTGTATATTTGCACTGTACTGTTGCTGCAATAGATTTCATGTTACATTAAACAGTGATAATAAATCTGATTTTAATTCTGAACTTGGGTCTCTGGACTGTTGATAATCACTGCGCACCACCATCATAATACTCTTTTCAGCAATCAATAAGAACATGACTCATCTATTTCCCCTTCCTGATCCCCATTTCAGTGCCAGAAACCCACTGATTCAACCTTAAATGCATTCAAAAGCTAAATATCTGGAGCCGCAGAGCCGCAGAGTTAGAGTATTTCAAGCCTCTAATTTTTCCCTTTTTTCAATCTAAAGTACTGGTTCCTTATTCTCAGTCTGTTCCTTCCAGTTGCCTTTTCTCCATCTCAATGTCCAGTATATCAGTGCCTCCAGCATATTTTAAGGAGATAACCTGTCAATTTTTTCTGAAGGTTTGTTAATGTTGATCCACTACTTTTGCTGAACTGAGTAGTTTGTGCATCCATTTCTGTGGGGATTTCACAGTCTACCATGCCTGCAAGTTTGAGTGAAGTAAATGGTAAATTCCGAAGAAGTTCGGCAGGTCTCCTTTCTGAAAACGTAGTTCTGAAATGGATTGGTTTTGATAACAATCCTGCACTTCATGTTCCCTATTCCTGATAGTAGCTTTCTTGTTCTAAACTGCATTGAATTAATTGTATCTAAATTCCTCAGCCATTGCCTCTATGGATTATAAACAAGTCTCAGGTTTGTTAACTCTGAAAATGAAAATTGAAATCGAACTCCAGATTCTAGAAATCTGAAATAAAATCAGAAAATGCTGAAAATTCTCAGCAGGTCAGTCAACATCTGTTGGGAGAGGAACAGAGTTATTGTTTCAGGTTCTGATGGAATGCTTCTGGTGTTTCTTTGATATTTCAGGTTCTGATAGAATATTGTCGACGTTTTAGGTTCTGATGGAATGCCTTTGATGTGAAGCACCAATTTATTTTTATCGCTACTGATGTTGCATGACTTGCTGTTTCCAAATGTTCAACTTTTATTCCTAGCATAGTAACTTGTTTCCCAATGAAAATGTTATTTGTTTCTCCCCTCGCACCTATCCAACTGACATCTAAAATTGGTATGTGGATACGTATATTGTCCAGTCTATCATCAACTAGGTTCTAAGTACACATATTCATTACTAAGGAGGATACACTTGCAAGGGAATTAAATGAAATCTCACCGGGATTCCAGGATGAAAACTTTTTTAAAATAAATCTGCCAGCTTAGCCTATACTCATTGGAGTACAGAAGCATGAAAAATAATCTTAGTGAAATATAGCAGTCTGAGATTTCAAAAGGATGGATATTGAAAGGATATTTCATTATGGAGAAATCCGCCCTTGGGTTTGAACAGGAGTTCTCAATCTTTCATTATGCCTTGGACCAATCCAATAAGCAGGGGGTCTGTGGGCCCGCAGGTTGGGAATCTCTGATTTAGAACAACATTTACACTCTTAAGATAGAGGTAAGAAGGTAATTCAATAGGAGTGCTAGAGGGGTTAAGCCACTGAATATCAAGGACTTTGTAAAGAGAGGCACTTAAGATGACAGATGCTGGAATCTGGACTAACCAACAGGTTAAGAAGCATTTGTGCTGAGAAATGAATCATCAATGTTTTGGGTTGTGTGGTGAACTATGTGCCTGTCGGGACACGCCCCTGCTGACTGCTCCTGTGGCTCCTCCCACAGGCCCCTGTATAAGGGAGATCTGCGGCCTGACGCTTGGCCTCAGTCTCCAAGACATTGTATGATAGACACTCACTCCTGGTTCCTTCTTCCAGTCAATAAAAGCCGATATCTCGCCTTACGTCTCAGTGTGAGTTATTGATGGTGCATCAGGTTGAAACCCTGCATCAGGATGAAGAGTGGAGAGTGGAGATAGCTGGTATAAAATGGAGAGGGGGAGCAGTGAAAAAGGGGCCAGCGGTGATTGGTGGACTAAGCAGGAGAGGGTGGGGGGGGTGGGTGAAGGATAATGAGCAGGTGAAATCAAACAGGAGAGACAAGGCAAGTAGTTGAGAGATGGAGGCAGACAAATAAAAGATGTGGGGAGGGGAAGACGGTTGTTGGGGGAAGAGAAGCAGGAACACAAAGGTTATGAATTCTGGAATCTGTTAAGTGAGAAAGGCGATAATGGGAGAAGCACACTCAAAATGATGGAGGAACTCAGCACGTCAGGTGAAATCTATGGAGGGGAATAAACTCCCAATGTTTCAGGCTGAGACCCTACTGAGCTCCTCTAGCATGTTGTGTGTGTGGTTCTGGATTCCCAGCATCTGCAAGATCCCTTGTGTAGGTGATAGTGGGAACTATTCAGAGAGAGGTGAAAGGTAAATGGAACCAGATCCAATTAGGAGAGCTGGTGGTAAAAAAATAAGTAGATTGTAGGCTGATGATATTCAGACTGTAATGGTCATAGAGGTCAGGTAACAGAGAGGACTTAACACAAAAATCAGATCAACTACGATCTTACTGAATGTGTGGACAAGGTGGGTGAGCAAGAAAGTGCCTGATTTCTGGAACCAACTTCCATTCCAATTTTAATGAGCTTTATCCTTGGGCATAGTAATCAGATCCTTATCTTTTTCAAGATAGGGAAATAATAGCTTGAACAAATCTAGGTAGAGGGATATAGTGAGGGCAGAAGAGTTCAGTTCACTCACAGAAAATTATTTCACTCTGTTGCTTGAACAACAAGAACAACTGATTACATCTTCCAGTAATTCACATGCTCATGGATAAATGCCTCATGTCCCCTTCAGGCCATACATAGTGTGAAATTCACTGTTTGAAAAGGTGATGAGGGCAAAAATGTTCATTACATTTACACAGTATCTGGAAAAGCTCTTGAAGAATAAACACCTACAGCGCTATGGGATGACAACTGGAATGTGGGATTATTTTTCATCAACATGAGCCAAGTGAATTCCTTCAACGTTGAAAATGATGGTACTTTCCTTTGTATGATAACCTGTTGCTTGTGCACTTGACCTTGCAGGATTGACATCTTCAAGTACGTCATCTACGGGCTGGCAGCTGCCTTCTTTGTCTATGGCATTCTCCTGATGGTGGAAGGATTTTTCACTACCGGAGCCATCAAGGATCTCTATGGAGACTTCAAAATCACCACCTGTGGCCGATGCGTCAGTGGCTGGGTATGTAATGACCTTTCATTGCTTTAGTATTTAGAGTCAGAGCCATTTTAAATTGACACCCCTCTATTCTGAGGCTGTATTCTCTGGTCTTAGATTCTCCCATCAGAGGAAACATCCTCTCCACATCCACTCTATCGAGGCCTTTCAACATATGATAGGTTTCAATTAGGTCACCCCTCATTCTTCTGAATTCTAGTGAGTAGAGGCCCAGAGCCATCAAACGCTTTTCATATGACAAACCTTTCAATTCTGGAATCAATCTCAGGAACCTGCTTGGGACTCTCTCCAATTTCAGCACATCCTTCCTTAGATAAGGGGCGCAAAACTGCTCACAAATCTCCAAGTGAGACTTCACCGGTGCTTTATAAAGCCCCAAAATTACACCCTTGTTTTTATATTCTAGTCCTCTTGAAATTAATGCTCACATCTCATTTGCCTTCCCTACCCCTGATTCAACCTGCAAATTAAACTTCGTAAAATCCTGCACAAGGTCTCCCAAGTTCTTTTGCACCTCAGATTTTTGAATTTTCTTTTCATTTAGAAAATAGTCTACCGTTAATTCTTTCTACCAAAATACATGACCATACACTTCCCAACACTACATTCTACCTGCCAATTCTTTGTCCGTTCTACTAATCTGTCTAAGCCCTTCTGTAGTCTCTCCACTTCCTCAAAACTGCCTGCCTTTCCACCTGTCTTCATATTGTCCACAAACTTTGCCACAAGCCCATCAATTCCATCACCCAAGTCATTGACATATAATCTAAAAAGGAATGGTCCCAAGACGGACCTCTGTGGAATGCCATTAGTCACCGGCAGCCAATCAGAAAAGGTTCCCTTTATTTCCACTGTTTGCCTCCTGCCAATCAGCCACTGTTTAGTCCATGCTAGTATCTTCCCTGCAATGCCATATGCTCTTAACTTGTTAAGCAGCCTCATGTGTGGCTCCTTGTCAAAGGACTTCTGAAAATCCAAGTACACAACATCCACCAATTTTTCTTTGTCTATCCTGCTTGTTATTTCTTCAAAAAAATTCAACACGTTTGTCAGGCAAGATGTTCCCTTAAGAAAACCATGCTGACTACAGCCTATTGTATCATGTGCTCCAAATACACCAAAACCACATCTTTAACAATTGATTCCAATATCTTTCCAACCATTGAGTTCAGACTAACTGACTTGGAGTTACACGCTGACTTCGGTTCTTTGTGAGAATGGGATCTGCTCTCGGGGTTTCATAACCGACCATTGTCGTTCGGCATGCCAAGGGCTCAGCCTAAGAGTTCGGCTTGGATTTGGAAGCCTAGGATCTCGGGACTCTGGAGATGGGCAGATCAAGGGTCGGTATCACAGCAGGAGACTCGTGTGTCCTCGGGGGAGTCGGGATATCTGCTGTGTGACCGAAGGTTCAAGATCTTTGAGATCTTCTGGCACAGAGCTCAAAAAAAACATCGTAAACCAGCGAGTTGTTTGTTATGTCTCCCTGCTCGCTGGTAAAATGGAGTTGCCTCCTTCTCCCTCAGAGAGAGAGAGAGAGAGAGCCTGTGGTATGTCGTATACTGGGTGAAATGCTAAGTCATTGTGGTAACTGCAAGTCTGTGTCTTTGCTATTGCTTTGCTCATGTTTGAGTACTTGGTGGGGGGTGCCGGTGGGGGGAGGGGGGATCTTTGCTTTCTGCTGCTTACTCATGAGAGGGATGGGAGCTGGAGGGGGGGGGGAAGACTTTGGGGTTCTAATATTTAACTGTAGTTCATTCTTTTGGGCACTTCTTTTTTTTCGTGGATGGTTGTGAAGAAAAAGCATTTCAGGATGTATATTGTATACATTTCTCTGACATTAAATTGGATCTTTGAACCTATAATTTCCTTTCTTCTACCTCTCTCCTTTCTTGAAAGTAGAATGACATTGGCAATTTTCCACTCTTCTGGAACCATGCCAGAATCAATTGATTCTTGAAAGATCATTACAAGTGCTCCCACACTCTTTAGCCACTGCTTTCAGAACCCTGGTGTGATTTATCTACTTTTAGACCTTTCTGTTTCCCAAGAAACTTTTCCCTAGTAATGGACAATTCACACACTTCTGCCCCCAGACATTTTCGAACTTCCGGCATACTGTTAGTGTCTTCCACAGCAAAGACTGATGCAAAATACTTATTCCGTTCGTCAGGTATTTCTTTTTCCCTCAGGAATACCTCTCCAGCATCATTTTCTAGCAGCCCGATACCCACTCTCACTTCTCTTTTACACAGTATAGAAACATAGAAAAATTACAGAACTAAACAGGCCCTTCAGCCCACAAAGCTCTGCCAAACATGTAGTGTAGAAATTACCTAGGGTTACCCATAGCCCTCTATTTTTCTAAGCACCATGTACCTATCCAGGAGTCTCTTAAAAGACCTTATTGTATCCTCCTCCCACACCATGTATCAGAATAAACTTTTGGGATCCTCTAATATTATTGGCTAGCTTACCTTCGTATTCCTTCTTAATGACTTTTTAGTTGCCTTCTATTGATTTTTAAAAGCTTCCCAATCCTCTAACTTCCCACTAATTTTTGGTCTATTATATGCCGTCTCTTTGGCTTTTATGTTGGCTGTGACTTCTTTTGTCAGTCATGATTGTGTCATCCCTGCGTTCAGAAAGCTCTCCATTGTGTTGTTCTTCGGTGGGTTAGAATGACCAACTTACCTTTGAGTTTGTAACTTATCAACCTCTCAAGAGGATCTTTAGCTTTAAAAAAAAATCCAAGAGAACAGGGACTACTTAATGATTAATAATCAGTCATTAAAGCAATGAAATCAAAAGGCTGTTTATAATATTATTATAATATAATTAAATCAGCACTAATTTGTAACCTTATGTTCAAAATAATAATTACCTTGAGCTTGATAAAGGATGGTGCTGAAAAGAAACCTGTGCTCTGATTTTCCCTCAAATTTATGATGAAATTTACAGCTTTGTTAAAATCTACAGCAATTACATGAGAGAATAAAGGAACTTTTTTTCGCTAATGGGCACTTGACACAAGATGTCAATTCTGTGCCTTGTCAAGATACTACATGGAATCATTCTTTCATAGTTTTGCTTACAAAGCAGCCACAGCTTATGATTAGCTGTTAGTTAGTAAATCAGTACATATGTTGACCATTGCCTGTAGCTAGCTTGGCTCAGGAATTTTAACCCAACAGAAAGATGGAGAGATTTATTTGAAGAATAAAAATTGGACTTTGGGTTAATCTGTAAAATTTGAGGAAAATAATGAAATATACTGAAACTCGATCTTACATCTGAAGTAATGATTTTTAATATTCAATCCAATGTTTATGTCATGTATACTTGAATTAACAAATCTGACATTGGATCCATTTTCCTTTATAAGACAGGGCGCCGGTTGGAGAAACCTCTCAACCAAGGGATTCTCCTTCCCGCTGCACTGCTAGCCTGCAGGTCACTCCTGGATATTCTTTAGCACCTCCTGCCACCCGCCCCCCCCACCAATCATAGTCACGTGAAGCCATGGGAGCAGGTGGCGGATGGTGGTATCCACAGCTGGTGCATATCACGTCCTGGTTATGTGACCACTGATGCCAGGCAGAGAGTCTTTGAAGAGTATTGATAATAGCTGGGGTTACCTGTCTTGTATAGGCACAGCTCAGAAGAAGGCAATGGCAAAACACTGGTGTAGAAGAATTTGCCAAGAACAATTGTGGTTATGGAAAGATTGGGATTGCCCACATCATACGACACAGCACATAATGAACGAACAATAAATGAATTGGGTCAGGCAATCATCCTGACTAATGCAACCTAATTAAAAGCATTTAGGTGTTGCTAACATTCTCCAATTGAACAGTCTGGGACACCGTTTCACTGAACACCTACGCTCTGTCCCCCAGAGAAATCAGGATCTCCCAGTGGCCACACATTTTAATTCCACGTCCCATTCCCATTCTGATATGTTTATCCATGGCCTCCTCTACTGTCAAGATGAAGCCACACTCAGGTTGGAGGAACAACACCTTATATACCGGCTGGGTAGTCTCCAACCCGATGGCATGAATATTGACATCTCTAACTTCCTTTAATGCCCCTCCTCCCTTTCTTACCCCATCCCTGATATATTTAGTGTTTCCCCCCTCCTTTTTTTCTCTCTCTTTCTGCCCATCACTCTGCCTGTTCCCCATCTCCCTCTGGTGCTCCCCTCCCCCTTTTTTTCTCCCTAGGCCTCCTGTCCCATGATCCTTTCCCTTCTCCAGCTCTGTATCCCTTTTGCCAATCACCTTTCTGGCTCTCAGCTTCACCCCACCCCTTCCGGTCTTCTATCATTTTGCATTTTCCCCTCCCCCTCCTACTTTCAAATCTCTTACTATCTTTCCTTTCAGTTAGTCCTGATGAAGGGTGTCGGCCCGAAACGTCGACAGTGCTTCTCCCTGGCCTGCTGTGTTCCACCAGCATTTTGTGTGTGTTGCTTGATTCTCCAATTGAATCTTTGGTGTTCACTTTTCTTTCCATAACTTGATTCAAATTCTTTTTGGTTTTATTGCTTTATATTCTTTAGTGCTCAATTGCATTCTTCTGTCAGTCTTGCCCTTTCATGACTAAACTGTTCCAGTTTCCAGATTCTTTCCACAGAAGCCATTATTAGCTCTTGGGTTGTGAGATAATTTCTTATCAAATGTCCAGAGAACAACTCAAATTAGCACACTCAAAATGCTGGAGAAAGTCAGTAGGTCAGGCAGAATACTGAAAACGAATAAGCAGTCAACATTCTGGGCTGAGACTCTTCTTCAGGACTGAAAAGGAAGGAAAAAGAAGAAGCCAGAATAAAAAGGTGTCGAGGAGGAAGAAGGAAGATAGTTAAAAGGTCAAGCCTGGTGGGTTGGAAAGATAAAAAGCTGTAGAAGAAGGCACGCAGCAAGCACAATAAAATCTGCAGATACTGGAAATCCAAGAGAAGAAAGAATTTGATAGGAAAAGAGGGTGGACCATAGGAGCGAGGGAAGGAGGAGGGAACCCTGAAAGAGGTGACAGATGGGTGAGAGGAAGTAAGAGGCCAGAGTGAGGAATAGAAAAACTTTTAAAATGGCTTTCCAGAAGAGCTCAGGACATTGCCAGTTTTTTTTTGTTTTGGTGTTCCACCATAATGGTAAATATCTCCTATAGCTTCCAATTCTCTCTTCTACTTCTTAACTACTACATGCAAGTTTCAATTTATGTCACTGTCTAATTGGCATTCCTCTGGAACAGTTACCAATTTAATCAATTTTTTCCAGGCCCTGGATGTTTACTTCGACCTGAATTCATCAGCTTGACGCTGATCATAACCTGATCAAACCTGGCAAGGCTGCTCCTTCCTCAGTAGAGACATGCATGGCTTCACGTAGTTCATTATTGCTGGGTAACAGCAGATTATCAGACAGTTAGACCAAGCAATTCCATGTACTGCACACACCAGGATTTCCTTAAGGCATCCTCTTCATGTTTGAGTGGACATTATCGGTTGTACTTCCCCTACCGTGTGCCGATGAGCTCTGACAATTGAATGAGTGAGACAACGGAGAATGTGTCCAGCGATATGCCTTCATTATGATTCTTCACGCTTACCTCTAATAGGCAAATGAGTGATGAATAGCAAGTGCAGGTCCATAGATACCTTCGTGTAGCTGTACAAATACATGGAGTAGTGAAGAAGGTTTAATAGGATGCATTCTCAAAGAAAATGCAATTTATAAACTGCAGATGATGGAGCATTTGAAAAGAGGAAAATAGGAGCAGCAGTAGGTTACCAGAGATCTCAAACCTGCCCTACCATTCAGTGACTGATCTACGCAGCCAGTCCTGCACAAGCTCTTCTCAGCCTTCAGTTCCTAAATCTTTAATATATCTGTCTTCCCCTTAAATATATCTAACGAGGGCTGGCGCAGCACACCCTCGGATGGCATTGGTTATTGACACAACCTACACATTTCAATGTACGTGGACGTCTGCGAGTTGGGCCAGTGGGAAGAATTTAAAAGGAGAGCATTTTTTATCAGTGGTTTGATCGAGGCGTGATGGCACAGGCGCATGGATGTCATCGAGTTAGACCGGCAGGAAGAATTTAAAAGGAGAGCATTTTTTATCAGTGGTTTGATCGAGGCGTGACAGTGCAGGTGCATGGACATCAGCAAGTTAGACCGGCGGGAGAATTTAAAAAGAAGGCAGTGGGTGACTGAGCAGAGGAAGTCATAGTAGGAGGGCTTTGACTCAGTGGGGCATTGGCGAAAACGGGTCGAGGCAAGTTAAGTTACTTGTGAAGAATAGGAATAGGAAGTATGTCTGTGAGGCCGGTGTTCTGTACTGGGTGTCAGATGTGAAACTCCCAGCCTCCTGGACGGCCACATCTGCATCAGATGTGTCGAGCTGGAGCTCCTTAGGGACCGGTTAGGGAACAGGAGATGCAGCTCAATGACCCTTGGCTGGTCAGGGAAAGTGAGAAGGTGATAGAGAGGAGCAATAGGCAGGTAGTTACACCAGGGCCTCAGGAGACTGATAAGTGGGTAACAGAAGAGAGGGAAGGGCAAGAGTTATTTACTGGAGAGTACCCATGTGGCTGTCCCCTTAACAATAAGTACTCCTGTTTGAATACTGTTATGGGGGACAACCTACCTGGCGGAAAAGCAGTGGCCGCGTCTCTGGCCCAGAGTCTGGCCCCGTGGCTCAGAAGGGTAGCGAAAGGAAGAGGATGGCAGAAATGATAGGGGACTTTATAGTTAGGGGCTCAGACAGGCGATTCTGTGGATGCAGGAAAGAAGCACTGATGCCAGGGTCTGGGATGTTTCTGATTGCATCCATGATATCCTGAAGTGGGAAGGTGAACAGCCAGAGGTCGTAGTACATATTGGTACCAATGACATAGGTAGAAAAAGGGACTCGATCCTGAAAACAAACTACAAGGAGTTAGGAAAGATGCTGATAAGCAGGGCCACAAGAGTGGTAATCTCAGGATTGCTGCCTGTACCACGTGACAGTGAGAATAGGAATAGAATGAGATGGAGGATAAATGCGTGGCTGAGGGTTTGGAGCGGGGGGCAAGGATTCAGATTTCTGGATCATTGTGACCTGTACAAAAAGGACGGGTTGCTCTTGAATCCCAGGGCGATCAATATCCTGGCAGAGAGGTTTGCTTAGGCCATTGGGCAGAGTTTAAACTAGTATTGCTGGGGGGTGGGAACTGAACTGAAGAGACGGAGGAAGGGGTGGTTGGCTCACAAATAGAGAAAGCTTGTAGGCAGTGTGAGAGGGAAGATAGGCAGGTGATAGAGAAGGGATGTGCTCAGACTAATGGTTTGAGATGTGTCCATTTTAATGCATGAAGTATTATGAACAAAGCAGATGAGTTTAAAACATGGATCGGGGCAGGAATGGCTACTTGGAGCTATGACATTGTGGTTATTACAGAGATCTGGATGACTCAGGGGCAGGAATGACTACTTAAAGTGCCAGTCTTTAGATGCTTCAGAAAGGACAGAGAGGGAGGCAAAAGAGGTTGGGGCTGGTCAGAAATAGTATCACGGCTGCAGAAAAGAAGGAAGTCATGGAGGGATTGTCTACTGAGTCTTATTAGTGGAAATTAGAAACAGGAAGGGGTCAATAACTCTACTGAGTATTTATTATAGACCCCCCTATAGTAAAAGGGACAGCAAGGAGCAGATAAGGAGACAGATTCTAGAATGGTGCAATAATAACAGTGTTGTCGTGATGGGTGATTTTAATTTCCAAAATATTGTTTGGCATCTCCCTAGAGAAAGGGGTTTAGATGGGGTGGAGTTTGTTAGGTGTGTTCAGGAAGGTTTCCTGACACAATATGCAGATAAGCCTACAGGAGGAGAGGCTGTACTTGATCTCTACTTGAACCAGGTCCAGGTGTCGGATCTCTCAGTGGAAGAGCATTTTGGAGATAGTGATCACAAATCTACCTCCTTTACCATAGAATTGGAGAGGGATAGGAGCAGACAAGTTACGAAAATATTTAATTGGAATAAGGGAAATATGTAGCTATCAGCCAGGAACTTGTAAGTATAAATTGGAAGCAGATGTTCTCAGGGAAATATATGGCAAAAATATGGCAAATGTTCAGGGGATATTTGCCTGTCATTCTGCATAGATACATTCCAGTGAGACTGGGAAAGGATGGTAGGGTACAGGAACTGTGGTGTACAAGGGCTGTTGAAAATCTAGTCAAAAAGAAAAGAAATGCTTACAAAAGGTTCAAAAAAACTAAGTAATGATAGATCTCTAGAAAATTATAAGGCTAGCAGGAAGGAGCTTAAGAATGAAATTAGGAGAGCCAGAAGGGGCCATGAGAAGGCTTTGGTGGGCAGGATTAAGGAAAACCCGAGGCATTCTACAAGTATGTGAACAGCAACAAAATAAGATGTGAGAGAATAGGACCAATCAAGTGTGACAGTGGAAAAGTGTGCATGGAACCAGAGGAGGTAGTGGAGGTAGTACTTAATGAATACTTTGCTTCAGTATCACTACAGAAAAGGACCTTGATGATTGTAGGGATGACTTAAAGCGGATTGAAAAGCTTGAGTCATATAAACATTAAGAAAGATGATGTGCTGGAGCTTTTGGGAAGCATCAAGTTGAATATGTCACCTGGACCAGATGAGATATACCCCAGGCTACTGTAAGAGGCGAGGGAGGGGATTGCTGAGCCTCTGCAAATGATTTTTGATTCATCAACGGGGACAGGACAGGTTCCGGAGGATTGGAGGATTGTGGACATTGTTCCCTTATTCAAGAAAGGAAGTAGAGATAGCCCAGGAAATTATAGAACAGTGAGTCTTACTTCAGTGGTTGGTAAGTTGATGGAGAAGATCCTGAGAGGCAGGATTTATGAACATTTGAAGAGGCATAATATGATTAGGAATAGTCAGCATGGATTTGTCAAAGGCAAGTCGTGCCTTAGAAGCTTGATTGAATTTTTTGAGGATGTGACTAAACACATTGATGAAGGTAGAGCGGTAGATGTAGTGTATATGGATTTCAGCAAGGCATTTGACAAGGTAATCCATGCAAGGCTTATTGAGAAAGTAAGGAAGCATGGCATCCAAGGAGACATTGCTTTGTGGATCCAGAAATGGCTTGCCCACAGAAGGCAAAGAGTAGTTGTAAACGGGTCATATTCTGTATGGAGGTCGGTGACCAGTGTGTACCTCAGGGATCTGTTCTGGGACTCCTCCTCTTCATGATTTTTATAAATGACCTGGTCAGGAAATGAAGGGATGGGTTAGTAAATTGCTAATGACACAAATGCAAAACTGGGCTGAGAAGTGGCAGATGGAGTTCAACCCAGATAAGTGTGAGGTGGTTCATTTTGGTAGGTCAAATTGATGGCAAAATATAGTATTAATGTTAAGATTCTTGGCAGTGTGGAGGATCAGAGTGATCTTGGGGTCGGAGTCCATAGGACACTCAAAGCTGCTGTGCAGGTTGACTGTACTGTGTATTGGCCTTGTACCATGTGATTGAGTTCCAAGAGCCAAGAGGTAATGTTACAGCTATATAGGACCCTGGTCAGACCCCCACTTGGAGTACTGTACTCAGTTCTGGTTACCTTACTACAGGATGGATGTGGAAACTATAGAAAGAATGCAATGATTTACAAGTTTGTTGCCTGGATTGAGGAGTATGCCTTATGAGAATAGGTTGAGTGAACTTGGCCTTTTCTCCTTGGAGTGATGGGGATGAGAGGTGACCTGGTAGAGGTGTATACGATGATGAGAGGCATTGATTGTGTGGATAGTCAGAGACTTTTTTCCAAGGCTGAAACGGCTAACATGAGAGGGCACAGTTTTAAGGTGCTTGGATGAAGTTACTTTGGAGATGTCAGGTGTAAGTTTTTTACTCAGAGAGTGGTGAGTGCATGGAAAAGGCTGCAGGCGACGGTGGTGGAGGTGGATACGATAGGGTCTTTTAAGACTCTTGGATAGGTACATGGAGCTTGGAATAATAGAGGGCTATGGGTAACCTTAGGTAATTTCTAAAGTAAGTAAATGTTTGGCACAGCATTGTAGGCTGAAGGACCTGTATTGTGCTGTAGGTTTTTAATGTTTCTATGAGTCATAAGGTCATAGGAAAGTTCAGCACAGAAACAGACCCTTCAGCCCATCTAGTCTATGTTGAACTATTTAAACTGCCTAGTTCCATCAGCCTGCACCTGGGCCATAGAACTCCATAACCCTCCCATCCATCTACCTATCGAAGGGCTATGGTCTGAGACTTTAATATTTAATTATCTGTTCTCCACCACCCTCAGATTTCCGGAGATTCATTATCCTTCAAGAGAAGATATTTCAATGCAACTCAGCTTTAACTGGCCAACTCCTTTACTTGTATCTGAGTCCACTATTGTAAGCATCTCAACATCTACCCTAACAAGCCACTTGGACTCTCAGACAGCATGCTTGAATTATATCACTTCCTTGTTCTTCTAAACTCCGAGGAATCCAGACCTAAATCCAGACTGGAAGCCCGGCATAAAAACTGAAAATGAAAGAACAGGTCAGGCAGCATCTCTGGACAGGAAATACAGAGTTAGCATTTCACCACAAGGACCACTCATCAATTTAGAATGTGCACTGTGCAAAGGTCTCAGTCACATATACGTATATAGTTAAGGTGCCTAAGAGTTTTGCATAATACTGTAGTAATTTTATGAGCTGCTAAAGTAAGAATTAAAACAAATTACATGATAGATGTGAGTGATGACAAACCTGATTCTGACATGGGTCTCTGTTGTGGACTGAGATTGGGAAGGAGGAAGGGAGAACAGAATCATGGTTGGGAGAAGGGGAAAGAATGGGAAACACAAGAGAGATACTCTGTATCCGTCAATAAACCAATTGTTTGTAATCGAGTGACCTTGCCTGGTGTCTCAGGGCTGAGTGTGTCTGTACCCACACCACTCCCTGTACTCCACTCCTTCTCTGCCACCTGTCCCACACACTTCCCGCAATGCTCCACCCTTGCAATTCTGATCATCCTTTGCTCCCACCACATTTACATACTCTTTCTCTCTGCTCCACATTGACAAATACAGTACTATGTAAAAGTCTTAGACACCGTAGCTATATATATGCACCTAAGATTTTTGCACAGAAATGTAAGAGGATGGGAATCATACAATTACTTAAAACACTTATTCAAATTTAAAAGTAAATTTATTCAAAAATTCCATATGTGTCTTCATGTACAACCCTGAGTTTCATTCTCTAGTGGGCACACTCAATAAATCCATAATAGAGTCAATGAAAGACTGCATGAACTTGGGTGTTCAAACAATATTCAAATGACCACAAACTATTAAAATACAAAATAATAATAATAATAATAAATAACTAAGCAATATATGTATATATATATATATAAAACATGAGATGGAGAGTCTTTGAAAGTGAGTCCATAGATTATGGGAACACTTCAATGATGGAGCAAGCGAAGTTGAATGAAGTTATCCCCTTTGCTTCAAGACCTTGATGGTTCATGAAGCTGGTGGTGTGAAACGTTGGAACTGAGAACCATGACTGCACCATTCTTAAACTTTGTCTGTTACTATATGCCCACCCTGCCTCTAAACAACCCTGCTCTGCATTTCACCACTTTTACCTTCTTTTTTGCCAATGTTTTCATCTCCAGATGCTCCCTTTTACTCAGTCTTTTCTGCAACTGATCCCCATGGTCACCCAGGTTTTACCCTGTCACAATCATCACCCTCCCTTCACCATCCACGCAGGCTAATGCGCTTCATTAATCCCTGTCCCAGTTCTGACAAAGTGTCTTCAACTCAAAACTTTGATCATTTCTCTTCCCACAGATGCGTCCTGGCCTGCTGAGTATTTCCATCATTTAAAAAAAATTTTTGATTAGTTGCATCTGGAGTTTTTTATATATATTTGTTTTACCCAGTACTATCTGTGATCTGCCAGAACATAACCCCATAAGAGATGGTTAAAAGGTCTAATGTTGGCCTTCATCACAAGAAAACTTAGAGTACAAAGGAGTGGATGATGTAATAGAACCATAGAGCTTTGATTAATATCCAATAAGAGCTGTGGATACAGATATTTATGAACTTTACAGTGCTCCTTTGGTAGAATGTTACTGGGGCAAGAAGAATTAAATTGTAATTATGATATATAGGAGCAGAATTAGGCCATTCAGCCCACTGAGTCTGCTCTGCTATTTGATCATGGCTGATTTGCTTTTGCCTTTCAACCCGATTCTCCTGCTTTCTCCCAGTAACCTTTGACACCCTTACTATTCAAGAACCTATTAACCTCTACTTTAAGTATACCCAATAACTTGACCTCCATAGCCATAAGGCAATGAATTCCACAGATTCACCACCCTCTGGCTAAAAGATAATACCTTCTCATCTTTGTTCCAAAGGGGTGTCTTTTTACTCCCAGTCTGCGCCCTTTGTTCCTAGACTTTCTCACTACCGGAAACCTCCTCGTCCACTTCGTCCAGGCCTTACAATTTTATAGGCTTCCCTGGGATTCCCCTTCCTTGCAAAGTATTCTAATGGCCTGGATATATAAGTATTTGTGTGGACAGAGCTTCATAGCTAGCATGGCATTGGTTTTGGTAGATCATGACTAACCAGTCTTATAGAGTTTTTTGAGAAGTTTACCAGGAAGGTTGATGAGAGAAACACAGTGGATGTTGTCTACACGGATTTCACCAAGACTTCTGACAAAAAAAAAGTCTCTGGAGGCTGGTCAATAAGTTTCATTGGGTTGGCGTTCAGGAGTAAATTGAATTTGACATTTCCTTTGTGGGAGGAGCCAGAAATTGGTAGTAGATGGTTGCCATCAAGGATCTCTATGGAGACTTCAAATTCACCACCTGTGGCCAATGTGTCAGTGGCTGGGTATGTAAAGACCTTTCATTGTTTTAAGTATTTAATACAGCATGGAGACAGACTCAAATCATCCATGCTGCCCAAGTGTTCATTGAAGCTGGTTCCCTTTGCCCACATTTGTCCCATATCCCTCTAAACTTTTCATATCCATGTACTTGTCCTATTGTTCTTGTACATTTATCATACCCACTTCCAGCCTATAACCCTATAAGCCATCCTCTTCCCCATCCACTAGATATTTATTTTTGTAATTTATTGTAAATTTTATATATTTACATTGTATTGCTGCTCTAACACAACATACTTCATTTCAGATATGTCAGTGGTAATAAATCTATTTCTGATTTTGCACAGTAATTGAGTGATCCCTTAATCTAACATTCCAGTTCACTTCAGTTTTCATGCTCTCTTGGTTGCCTTTATATAATATATGCTTCTTTCACTAGGAATTTAGAAGCTGAGGGATGATGATTTGCATGTGGTTTGATGCAAGCAATGAGAAAATCAAATTTATTGGGATGCAGGGATGATTTTTCTGAGGAATAAGGGAGATGGGGTGAGGGGAAATCAGAAGTACAGTGAATGAATGGAGACGTTCTAAATAAAGAAGAGGATTTATAGTTCAGACATGTAGGACCTCTTTTCTCTTGTGAGGATCTTAAATTTAGGGGCCATTAATCTGAGGTAGTCTGCAATGTAGACAATAAAAAGCTTCAAGGAATGTCATCTTTACAAGGATAGAATGCAACATTTCTTAACACAAGAGCAGTTGAGGTGAATAACATAGTGGGAATCTGAATAAATATGAACAAGAGGAAGGTGCTAACATTAATGCTGACAGAGCAAGTCTGGGAAGAATAAGTAATGGTGTAGAGGGTATGTCAAATTGTTTGTGTCTGTGTAGCAGTTTTATGTTATCAATAAGCATAATAAAGCTAAGGCAGCAAATTTAATTCCCTGGTTAAAATCGAGCAATAGTATTGTTCAGAGAGCCAAAAGCCATACTACAAAGCAAATGAGTACGGATTAATTAAAATTTTAACAAGGCTAATGAATGCTTGTTAAAGATATATTTTACCTTTGCTAATTAATTACCCAAGCCTTAGTTGAAAATTTGAAGAGGTTAAGTGGATGAGAAATTAATTTATGAATGTTAATTTAAATGGCCAAAGGTTCAGAGGTGGAGTTTGGAGATTTTATGGCATGGAATGTTCCGCTTGAGATGAGAAGAAGCCATAAGAGGTTATACACTTAATAATTTTGAACACTTCTCTCATGTCTCCTCTCATTCTATGTCTACTTAGGCTAACATGATCTAATTCTTTCAATCTTTCTTCATAGCTCATATCCTGCAGATCTGGAATGAGTCTCGTTGCCCTTCTCCGAACTCTCTCCTGTGCCTGCATATCCCTCACAAAATATGGAGACCAAAATTGTCCACGCTCCTCAAGGTGTGGCCTCACAAGCACATTATACACCTTAAGAGAACAACTCTAGACTTGAACTCCACTGAGCACATTATATAGCTCAACATTCTATTAGCTTTCCTAATCACTTCTGTGCATTGTCTGGATGTTGATAGTGATAAGTCTACCAAGATGCCCAAATCCTTCTCATAAAGTGTTCTTTCTAAACAAGGCCCCCCTTGTATATTTATATCTAATATATTTACTTTCTATATGTAATATTTTACATTTACATACATTAAAGTTCAACAACTATTTATCTGTCCACATCTACTGTAGATTTTGTTTAGATGTAACTTTATTGATTCTGCTGTTTGCATGTTACCAGCCCATCCCCATAATTTTATGTCATCTGCAAACTTTACTAGTTTGTTTGTTCTGTGCTCATCCAAATCATTAATGTAAATTAAAAGCAGCAGTGACCCCAAAACTGATCCCTGCAGAACCCCACTTTTAACAATTTCTCAGTGTGAAATGATCCTTTCACCATAACTCATTGCTTTCTCTTTTTGAGCCAATTCTGCACCCAATCGCACATATTACCCTGAATCACTACCTCCTGTAATTTGATTATTAACCTCTTGTGGGGTACTTTGTCAAAAGCTTTCTGAAAGTAAATGATTTCAACTGCTCTATTGTTATCATAATTTTTTGTTGTCTCTTCCTAGAACGCCAGCATATTAGTAAAACAAGATTTCCCCGTTCTGAACCTATGTTGGCTTTCTGCTAACATGCCTGCTCTTATCATCTGGTTTTCCATCTCATTCTTTATTAATGTTTCCATTAACTTCCTATAATATACATTAAGCTTACTGGTCTATAGTTACCAGGGTCTGTGTGGTCACCCTTCTTATATACTGGGACAAGTTTAGATCATTTGCATATATATAAAATCATAGATCCCTTTCAGTACATTTGGATAAATGTTGCCTGGCCCTGGAGACAGATTAACTTTCAGCCTTTTCATCTGAAGCAGGACCTCATACCCTAAGTAAGTCGCTGAAAACAACCATAGCTTTTCTATACTTAGTGGCATATTGTTAACATGTTGCTGGTGAATATTTTAGCAAAGTATAAGTTAGGAGTCTCTTCTATGTCCTCTGCATAATTTATCACCCCATTATTATTCCTACCACACTTATCTTCCTCCTTGGCTTTTCTTTTACTACTCAAATATTGAAGAAAACCTCTTGTGGTCAGTCTTAGCATTATCAGCAGTATCCTTCTCAACCTGCCTTTTGGCAATCCAAATTTCCTTCTTGACTATAGCTTTCATATTGTCATATGCCCTACAATTAACGTCGTTACTATTTTTCCTATATTCCTTATATAGCTAATGTCTTATGCAATACCTTTAGATTCTTATGTGAAAAGGTTAAGCAAGATAGGGCTTTTTTTCTTTGGAATGAAGGAGGTAACTTAATAGAGATGTATAAGATTATAAGAGATATAAATAGAGTCGATATCCAGCCCCTTTTCCCCAGGGCAGCAATGGCTAATGCAGAGGACATCCTTTCAAGATATGGGGAGAAAATATTAGGAGGAGGGGAGTCAGAGGTACGTTTTTTTTCAAAAAAATGGTAAAGTCTAAGAATGTACTGCCGGGGTGGTGGTAAAGTCTGTCATATTAGGGTGATTTAAGCAACTCTCAGATAATCAGATGGATGAAAGAAAAATGGTTATGGGCTGTGTAGGAGGGAAGGGCTAGATTAAGCGTGGAGTAGGTAAAAGGTTGGGACAACATCATAGATGAAAAGAACTGTACTATGCTGTACTATTCTATGTTCTATGTTATGTATTGCCTCTTGAAATTCATTGGCCAATTAATTCGTCACTTCTGTACAGTCCAGAATCATGAAGCTTCCCTTACTGGTTTAAAGGTGAATTCTGGAGATTGGAGGAAGAGCATTCTACCTGATGAGAGGAAAGGAAGTGTAGGCAATCAGATATGTGAAGATGGATGAAGCTGAGCACGGACATAATGGGCTGAATGCTCTATTTCCGTGTCAGTGATTTGCTCTGTGGCTGAGACAGTGGGTAGCTCATCTTCCTTTGAGTCTGTTACCTGTACAATAGTTTCACGAACACTACCCTGAGAAAATAGCAGAAACTGTCACACACAAGTCTCAGTAGCCTAATCTCCCATGCCGTTCTGTTATTGCCCATTCTTTCTTGTTGTGGATTAGCAAGCTGGGTGAACTGTTAGTTTTTGTGCGAGGGAGGGGTTAGTGAGGGTTTGAGGTTTGCGAGTTTTTCTTTCCGTGTGGGCAGGGTTGGGATTGATATCTTTCTTTCAACTACTTTTATGGTTTTCTGTATTCTGGAACTATCCGGAAAAGAGACAAATTTCAGAGTTGTATTTCTGCCTACACACTTCGATAAGAAAATCAAAATGAAATGAAATCGCTCTATTTCTCTTTTGCTTACAAAGAAAAGGAAAGCCAATTCAGTAAAAAAAAATCCAGGCAAGACTTGAAAAAGCAATGTTATCTTACAAATCTGTAAGAAGAGCGATGACATTTGCAGCCCAAAAGTAGGGCTTTCACTTGTCGTATCCACATTAATGAAAAGCGAGCTCAATCTTCCCAGATCTTCATTTATGACATGCCAGGTCATGATTTCTAAATCCTAATCCAGGGACTGTTTAATTGCAGTGGCAGTTTTTGCCTCCACGGTCTTTTCAAGCAGTGAGGTACCCTTATGAACTGAGAACTTTTCCTTTAATAACTATCTAATCCCTAGACCAATTACCTTAAATCACCACCGCCTGCTTAGTGACCTCTCTGCCAGACTGAATGAGCCCTGCATTCATTATGTTATCATTCATTTTTTCTTTCATTTCCAAACAGGTTCATTCCCCGATAGAAAAATATGAGGAATTGAAGTCATGCATTGGCCTTGCATAATTTGATATACCTCAGATAATCTCCGTCAGTTAAATTTTACTCTTCATTAACAACGTACTGTGCCTTTATATTTGGTCTCCAATATGCAGCACTTCACATCTGGCCAGATTAAACTCCAATGTCTTCTATTTCAGTTCATCATGCTGACGTACATCTTCATGCTGGCATGGTTGGGAGTGACAGCCTTCACCTCTCTGCCTGTCTTCATGTACTTCAACATCTGGACAGTCTGCCAGAACATCACCATTGCGGATTCCACTGATCTCTGCTTTGATCTTCGTCAGTTTGGTATGTACCAAGCATTGACCTCCTCCACTCCTGTTCACATGTCTGGACAGTCTTCCTTCTCACTTGGGGTATACTGAGCACAAAACCCAGATGGGGTCCTCCCAGAGCCAGACTCAGGGAATGCTGATGTGCCCTCCTTCCAATTAGATGTAATACTGTGGCCCCCTTGGTAGTCCCTGGTAGAATTAAATTCTTCAATGGGATTACTTTGAGGGAGAGCTGGAGAGCTGTCCGTGGTATCCTAGCCAATGGTTACCCCACTGTCAGAATTACTAAAGCAGGTCGTGTGTAATCTGTAACCTGTGCGGATTGCCCCCTATACAATTGTTTGCCATATGTCTCATAGTTACAAGAGCACCCACCCTTTACAAGGAAAGCATTTTGGACACCTGTTGAAATATGTCTTCCCTTTCTTCCCTCCCTTTGCCTCCTTTCTTCCCTCTTTTTACTTTTCTTCCCTCCTTTATTCTTTTCTCCTCCTCTCTTTGTTATTTTCTTCTTTTCTTCTGTTCTTTCTGTCCTTACTTCCTGTCTTTCCTTCCATTCCCTGCTTCCTGTACTGCCTTTTTCCCTTCCTTCCTTCCTGTCCCCCTTCTCTCCAAAATGAATCATTAAACAACCAAATGCCTTGCTTTCCTTACTAAGCCCCTGTTGATGGTATTTGACAACTGGCTGCTAGGATCTGTTGCTATGAGCATTCTGATTCAGAGTTAATAATCAGCACCCGGGTTTATTACAACCCTTGTAACAATGGTGAGATTGTGGTTTCATGACAATTGCTAATTAGCAGATGTTCTCGTTCCAGGTATTGTTCCTATTCTGGAACAAAAGACAGTCTGCACCTTAAATGAGAGCTTCAGCAAGTTGTGCCTATCTCCTGAGGTAAGCCCCAAGGAAACAAAGGGATGCACATTCTGGCATCTTGGCCATCTCCCAGTATATCTGCATAGCAGTTCCAAACACATCATGGAATGCACACTTCCTTACTCAGGCTTCATGTCCTCTCATGGTGTTGATCTGGATAATTTATTTCCCATCTGGTTTGTTATGTCAGTTGCAAAATGTTGTTATAGACTTCTACTCTCATTTGGGGCTGGATACTGTGTCCGGGTATCTGTTGGGAAATCAAGAAATGGGGGATTAGTGAATGATAGGGGCAAATAGGTAAGGAAGCAGTCACAACTGTATTGCATGGTAGAGAAGCAACGAGTGGCAGATGATTATCTCTTGATTCAATTACTTTAACTCTGCTACTGTCTAACAACCATTGAAAAGGCCTGAAGATATTCTGAAGATCATATGAATCAGTTGTAGAAATATAATAGCTCGAAGAGCACGTCCAATGCTGGGTATGCTGTAGCAAATAACTCACCTCCTGATGGTCCAAGTCAGAGACTTGATGCTATAGAATCCTACAGCAAAGCAAGCTATGCAGGCCAATTCATCCATGCCAATTAGTAGACACGATTGTGTATTAACCCTATTGTCCTGTATTCAGTCCATAGCCCTCTATCTCTCAGCAATTCAACTGTTCATTTGGCCTCTTCTTAAATGCTGTCAGCAAACCCAGTTTCAACCACTTTCTCAGGCAAAGTACTTATCACTAGATCACTATCTGGCTGAAGAAGGACATCCTCATATTCCCTGTGAATCTCTTCCCTCTTTCCTTAAATATATGTCCTCCAGTTTTATCTATCTCTAATATTGGGGAAAAGCTTCCTGCCATCTGCCCTATCTATCCCCGCATAATTTTATATATGTCAGTCAAGTCACCCTCTTAACCTGCTCGATTCCAGCGAGAATAGACCTAGCTTCTTCAGTCTCTCCTTATAACTGACATGCTCCATCCCGGCAAATCCCCTCTCTTGCCTTATCATATCCTTTGTTTACCATGATGATCAAAACTGCATGTGGTGCTCCAGATGAAATCTTCACTTTATTTAAGATTTTATAAAGTTAGAGTATAACCTCCCAAATTCTGCGCTGAATATCACAATGAATGAAGGCTGATATTCCTTACGTATTTCTAACTTTGAAGGATCTATGAGGTTGTACTCTAATGGCACCTCTGTCCCTCAATACTCCCTAAGACCCTACCATTCACGAACAAAATCCTAGGCATATATGTATTCCTAAATACATCACCTCCCATTTACTTGGATTAAACTCCATCTGTCATTTATCAGCCCATTTCACCAAAAGAGTGACATCTCTCTACTGCCTAGGATGACCTTGCACACCATCAACTCTGCCAAACTTCGAAGAATCTCATCCAATTCATGCATGTATATGACAAACAGCAAAGTGTTTCAATGCCAACTGGAGTCACAAGCATGATATTACCAACGCCATTTGTGTTCTATTGCCAAATCAATTTTGGATCCAATTTACTAACTTGCCTGGAATCCCAGGATGAATACAGTGTTCAGCAGCTTCTGTCAAGAAGTAGAGTCCGTCCAAGGCAAAGCAATATTCTTTGATTGTCACCCCCAAAGCTACCTTGGACATTCATTCCTCTACTATCTGCACACAATGGTTCCACTAAGTATTATATACAAGGTAATTAAGAAAGGTGATAGAGAAGGGACGCACTCAGACCAAAGATTTGAGATGTATCTATTTTAATGTGACGATGTGGTGGCCATTACAGAGACGTCTCAGGGATGGCTCAGGGACAGGAATGGTTACTTCAAGTGCCGGGTTTTAGATGTTTCAGAAAGGACAGGGAGGGAGGCAAAAGAGCGGGGGGGGGGGAGGGTGGCACTGTTGATCAGTGATAGTGTCACGGCTGCAGAAAAGGTGGACGTCATGGAGGGATTGTCTACAGAATCTCTGTGGGTAGAGATTAGGAACAGAAAGGGCTCAGTACCTTTACTAGATGTTTGTTATAGGCTGCTCAATAGTCATCATCAATCGTGGAATTGAATTTATGAGCCAAGAGGTAATGTTGCAGCTATATAGGACCCTGGTCAGACCCCACGTGGAGTACTGTGCTCAATTTCGGTCGCTTCACCACAGGAAGGATATGGAAACCATAGAAAGGGTGCAGGGGAGATTTACAAGGATGTTGTCTGGATTGAGGAGCATGTCTTTTGAGGATAGGTTGAGTGAAGTTGGCCTTTTCTCCTTAGAGCGATGGAGGATGAGAGGTGACCTGATAGAGGTGTATAAGATGTTAAGAGGCATTGATCGTGTGGATAGTCAGAGGCTTTTTCCCAGAGCTGAAATAGTTGCCACAAGAGGACACAGGTTTAAGGCGCTGGGGAGTAGGTACAGAGGAGATGTCAGGGGTAAGTTTTTTTACTCAGAGAGTGGTGAGTGCGTGGAATGGGCTGCCGGCAAAGGTGGTGTAGGCAGATACGATAGGGTCTTTTAAGAGACTTTTGGATAGGTACATGGAGCTTAGAAAAATAGAGGGCTATAGGTAAGCCTAGTAATTTCTAGGGTAGGGACATGTTCGGCACAACTTTGTGGGCCAAAGGGCCTGTATTGTGCTATAGGCTTTCTATGTTTATATGTAACCACAAAATCTTAACATATTTTGCCCATGCTTCATTATCGCTGGATCTAAACTTTGGAACTTACTGCCCAACAACACTTTGGGATCATTTCTACCAGAATTCCTATGGTAGTAGAAGGAGGCAACTCCCCACTATCTTCTCGAGAGATAGAAACTAATGTTAGTCTTAACAAAAAACAAAGATCCTGAAGAGTGTATGAGAAAGAGAAACCCATCTTGGTCTGTTGAAATTCTGAAATCAAGACAGTTAAAGTTCTTATGGTGGGGGTCAAGTCAGAGCTCACTTTTTTCCAATTGAATAGAAACTGGCCCAGACAGATTACTAATTTGCATTGACTGCCTTTATGGGAATAGTGCTGTCTGCCTGAGTGGGACGTATGCTAAAGGTGAGACAACTGTTTTGAAAAGTGTGGGGAAACTATGCAATTCATCTCTTTTACCTTATTTTGTGCATTGGCCCTGAATTGGATCTCCTCACATACTTTCAACAAAACATCCCAGATACCACATGGCAACCTGGTTGCCAAGGAGCAGGCAAGGGATTGTCCTAACATCCAGACACCAGAATAGGATTAGCCACTGTTGGTTTCACAAGGCTTATTATAGTACCTCACAACGTGAACAGGAGAGGTGTTTGCAATTAACTGTTATGTTCTCTTGGTTTAAAAACACTTAGGTTTAACATCAGCTTCCCTCTCCAGAGTGACAAAGATCAGGAGTTAGAGTGTAAGAAAACAGGGCAGAAAGATGCCGGTTAGTCTATCATTCCTTCTCCACAAATCAATTACATTATGGCTATACCTGATTCCTCAATTCCACTTTCCTTCACTTTGCTTATGTCCCTTAATCTTCAAGAATGTGTTATGGATAAAGTTGAAGGTTGAGCATTAATTTCTGAGACTTCTTAGCTGCAATAAAGGAGTCTGATATGGACATGGAAGCAAGTGATAGATCGTCTCACTTGCCTCCAAAGTCAAGTAACTCTTTCAGGGAGGTTTCTTACCACCCACCAACCTCACCACTCACCCACAGCCCCAGGAAATTCCTTCAAGATTTGCCTTAAAACTTTTCCATTAAGCAAGCTTTATCCTGTGTCTTAATGTCTCCTTGTAATGCACGCAAAATGCTGGAGGAACTCAGCAGGCCAGGCAGCATCTATGGAAAAGAGTAAACAGTTGACATTTCAGCCAACACCCGTCATCAGGACTGGAAATAGAGGTCGGCGTAAGAAGGTGGGGAGGAGAGGAAGAAGTACAAGGTAGTAGGTGATAGGTGAAACCAGGAGAGGGGGAGGAGTGAAGCAAAGAGCTGGGAAGTTGATTAGTGAAAGAGATAAAGGGCAGGGGAAAGGGGGATCTGATGGGAGAGGACAGAAGGGCATCGAAGAAAAGGAAGGGAGTTTTGCACCAGAGGAAAGTGATGAACAGGTAAGGAAGAGGAAATAGGAATGGAGAAAGGTAAAGGAGAAGGGGGTGGTCAATTGCCAGAAATTCAAGAAATTGATGTTCATGCCATCAGGTTGGAGGCTACCCAGGAAGAGTATAAATTGTTGCTCCTCCAATTCGGGTGTGGCCTCTTTGCAGCAGTAGAGGAGGCCATAGACTGACATGTTTGAATGGGAATGGGAATGGGAAGCAGAATTGAAATGGGTGGCCATCAGGAGATCCCACTGTTTCTGGCAGACAGGGGGTAGGTGTTCGACGAAGCAATCTTCCTATCTGTGTCAGACCTCACTGATACACAGGAGGCGGTACTGGAAGTGCTGGATACAGTGAATGACCCCGACAGGTTCAAAGGTGAAGTGCCACCTTGCCTGGAAAGACTATTTGGCGCCCTGAGTAGTTTTGAGGGAGGAGCGGTAGGGGCAGGTGGAGCACTTGTTCCACTTGCAAGAAGGGAGGGAGATCCGTGGGGAGGGATGAATAGACAAGGGAGTTAAATAGGGGGTAATTGTGCAGAAAGTGGAAAGTGAGGTGGTGGGCGGAGTGGAAAGATGTGCTTGCTGGTGGGATCCCATAGGAGATGACAGAAGTTACAGAGAATTATGTGCCAGATGTGGAGGCTGATGGAGTGGTAGGTAAGGACATGAGGAACACTATCCCTGGTGGGTAGCGGGTGGATGGGGTAAGGGCAGTTGTGTGTGAAATGGAAGAAATGCAAATGAGGACAGCGTTGATGGGGGAGGGAGGAAAGCCCCTTTCTTTGAAGAAGGAGGACATCTCATTAGCTTTGGATTGAAAAACCTCATTCTGAGAGCAGATGTGGCAGATACAGAGGAATTGAGAGAAGGGGATCTCATTTCTACAAGTGACAGGGTGGAAAGAGGGATAGTCCAGGGAGCTGTAAGAATCAGTGAGTTTATAAAAGATATCATGGCAGATAAACTGTTTTCAGAGTTAGAGAGAGAGATTGAAAAAGGTGAGGGAGGTGTCTGAAATGGACAAGGTAAATTAAAGGGCAGGGTGGAAGTTGAAGCAAAGTTGATGAGGACAGTGAGCTTGGCATGGGTGCAGGAAGTACACCAATGTTGTCGTTGATGTGGCGTAGGAGCAAAGTTGATGAAATCGACAAGCTCAGCATGTGTGCAGGAAGAAGCTCTTGCTATGATTCAGAATCCCTTGCAATGAGGAAGCTTCTTTTCAATCTATTAAGGCTCTTTCTGTGTACCCATTATGTCAAATGCCACAACAACCCACAGAGTTATGTGTGCCCTTAAATAAAATAGAATGTAAACATTTGGAGCATTGGTGGGACACTGGTGAAAGCTTGATCACTTATGATGACTGAAGTATTTCTTTTTGAAGTCTGAGTTAATTTTTGTCATGTTAGAAAGTGTCAGGGACATCTAGTTCTAATTCTGCTGACCCTCATCATCACTACTGCCTTTACTCAAGTCTCTGAACTTTTCTATGGAGACACAAGGAGACACAAAGACTTCAAGGGTGTGATCCAAAATATGAGTAGTTCCTACACCCACCACCCTATTCCCCATTCCTGTTTACTCCAGAAAAACACACACACACACACACACACTTAAAATGCTAAGTTCATCCAGCAAATTGTTGCTTTAAACTTAACAGTGGGGTTATGCTCCAGTATAGGTCAACTGAGAGATGTCCTTGTCTCTTTGACCTTGCACCATGTCACACACTGCCTGCAACCTTCAAATGGTTGCACCAGTTATTATTGCCGCACAGATCTTACCCTCCTCCACACTCTGAGTTCTTGATAAAGTATAAAATATGTCAAAGATCTATGGTTGACTAACAGACAGTAATGGTCATTTGGATAGAGTGGAGATGAAGTTTCCTATTACAAGAGTGTAAGAATTACTCAGTCACAGAGAAATACAGTACAGAAGTGGTAGTGTAGCACTGTTATGACACCAACAACCCAACTACAATTCCCACTGCTGTCCGTAAGGAGTTTGTATGTTCTCCCCATGACTGTGTGGATTTCCTCCAGGTGCTCTGGCTTTCCCACACATTCCAAAGGCATGTGGGTTTAGTAGGAAAATTGCTCATATGGGGTTTGTTAGGCCAGAACGGTCTGTTATCATGGTGTATCAGGAAAGGAAGAAAGAAAGAAATAGATAGATAGACAGATAGATAGATAGATAGAAATGGGTTCTTTGGCCCAGTAAGTTTATCTTAGCCAAGTACACTATTCCCCTGATGACCCTATTTCTTTTTAAATTCTCCCCACATTCTTATAACAACCCCAGCTTCTACCACTCACCTACATACTAGGGACAGTGAATTATTTTATTTTATGTAGAGATACTGCACGGAACAGGTCCTTGCAGCCCCATGAGCTGCACTGTCCAGCAACCCATCCATTTCACCCTAGTCTAATAATCTACTAACCGGTACATCTTTGGAACATGGTAGGAAACTGGAGAACACGAAGGAAACTCACTATACATGCAAAGGACATACAGACTTTTTACAGAAAGCATCAGAATTGAACTCCAAACTCCAACGTCGCGACTTTCAGTAGCATTGCTTTAATCACTTTGCTGTCGTGGCGCCCCACTACATGTTAGCTTTAGGGAAGAGGGGAGCAAGCTGGAACATACAGAGGAGACCCTCATGGCTATAGGGAGAATGCGTAAACTCCACACAGACTGCACCAGAGGTCAGGGTTGAACCAGGGTCTACTAACAATGCTTGCAGAGATACTACTTCACAGTGGGTGCACTGTAACAGTGCTGCAGTGTTTAAAAAGCAAACAACTGGAGGAGCTCAGTGGATCAGGCAACTGAGTAGAGGGAAATGGACAGACAACGTTTTGAGTCATGAACCTTCACCTGGTCTTGTCCATTTTCCTCTGCTTGACCTGCTGACTTTCTCCAGCAGATTGCTTTTTGCTCCCTGTTCCACCATTTGCACCCCCTGTTATCACCAGCACTACTGTGTCCATGCACTGTACCCAGATCACTTGTAAATTCACTGCATGTCACCTATCTTTATGACCTGGATCTTTCTGATCTGTCAGCCCTCGTTCTCATTGCTACCATCAGGAAGGAGGTACAGAATCCTAAAGGCACAGACTCAATGATTCAGGAACAGCTTCCTCCCCTCTGCCATTTGATTTCTGAATGGACAACGAACCCATGAGCACTACTTCCCTACTTTTAAACTACTATTTTTGCACTACTTACTTAACTATTTAATATACTTACTGTAATTCACATATTTTTTTCCTATTGCTATGCATTGCTGCCTCAATGACAACAAATTTCACAACATCTGCCTGTGATATTAAACCTGATACTGATTCTGGAAATACGCTCTCAGTGGCCACCTGATTGTTAATGCAAATGTCTGATCACCAACTATGTGGTAACAACTCAATTCATAAAAGCACCCAGACATGGTCAAGAGGTTCGGAGTAGGCAAGAAATGTGAACGTGGCAAGATTCTTGGTGCCAGATTGGTTGTTTTGATTATCACAGAAACTGCTGGGATTTTCATGCTCAACAGTCTCCGGAGTTTACAGAGAATGGTCCAAACAAGCAAAACAACATCCAGTGAGTGGCAATTCTGTGGACAAAAATTTCCTTGCTAATGTGAAGAGAGTGGCCAGACTGGTCCAGGCTGACAGGAAGGTGACGATTATTCAAATAACTATGTGTGACAACATGTGCAGAAGAGCATCTCTGAATGCACAAGTCAAGCCTTGAAGTGTTTGGCTACAGCAGCGGGTGACAACAAACATATTTTATACTTCCTGTACTTAATAAAGTAGCCATTGAGTGTGTATCACCACTTGTCCCTTGTCATGTTATCAATATCCAGGATTTCCTTATCTGACCCCATGTTGGAGATGCATAATTCCAAGGCCCGCAGCGGTTCAATATCCCTCAAAGCCATCATCTGAATAGCAGCTGGGGATGTACAATAAATTCTGCCCTTGCTGCTGCCCTGATCCTGTGAATAGATTAAATAAAAAGTGTCCTGTCAAATGCGCTTGCAGAGAATCCCTCCACTCGCTGCTTCACCGATTCCTTTGACAACACAGTCAATGTAGTTTGATCAATTAATTTAAAAGCCGCAGAGCTGAATTTCAATCCCATTAATTCTCTGAAGATCACCTCTGGCCAGCATTTAGACGCAGAACATGTTGTGAGTTGCCTCTGAAATTTATTCTATTGACTTCAACAGACAATGTTCTGAGGTAGAATACAATTTGCTGAGGTCTTAATATAACGCTTTTTGTGCAACTGATTAGAGATACATTTCTAGGCCGAGGTTTCTATGAAATTTTCACTTTCTTGATTACTCATGGGCATTGTATGATGGCTGTGTTTTACTCCTCTTACTCCTAGCTGAACATGACATTCCACTTGTTCATCGTGGCCCTGGCTGGTGCAGGAGCTGCCGTCATCGCTATGGTGAGTACATGTCACGGTCCACTGCAAGACTGCAAGTGAGGTGTGACCTGCGTGTTAATGGATATCATGAAAAATATCGTTCAAATCATCGATACCACGCTGCACTCATAAAAATCTGTATTACTTCAAGTGCCAGTGAAGTCAGAGGACAGGAAGATGGTAAATCTCTTTGTCTTTTGTTTCCAATGGAGTCAGGTGTAAATCTTCATTAACAGGACATTTACCAGAGGATTGGGCTGCACTCAGTGTGATGGGTTTCTGACAGCAGGATGTATATTGTGTTCACACAGCAGGAACTGATTCTCTGTTTTAGTGGGCTATCTAAGCAGAAGCAGTTGCTTTAATCAGTCATGTCCTGAAGGCTCAGTGCTATCTCTGCAGCAGCAAGAAACTAAAATATACCAGCTCCGGGGAGAGTTCCAAGCAAAATATTGCTGATTTCTGCTATTTTCTTCCAACGCAGGAGAAGGTACTGTACATCCCATTGAGTGTGTGCTGGCTCCCAGAGCAAATTTCACTCATTTCCACGTGATCCTTTCTCTCTCACACATCCATGCTGGTTCTCCAACTCCCCACCGACACTTGGAGTACTTTACAACAGCTAATTAATCTTCTAACCTGCATGCCTTTGGAATGGGGGAAGAATCATCTGCCAGAGGAAGTGGTTGAGATTTTATAAAGATTAGATTTACTTGTCACATGTACATCGGACATACAGAGAAATGTGTTATTTTGCGTCAAAAACCAACACAGTCTGGATACATGCTGGGGGCAGCCCACAAGTGTCACCATGCTTTTGGTACCAATAGAGCAAGCCAACAACTTTCTAGCCTTTACTAATTAAGGTCAGGTACAATAGCTTGAATGGAAAATCCTACAAAAAGTAGTGGATAAGGCCCAGTCCATCACAGGTAAAGTCCTCCCCACCACTGAGCGCATAAACATGGAGCTGTCGCAGGAAAGCAGTGTCCATCATCTCTTCTTGCTGCTGCCATCAGGAAGAAGCATAGGAGCTTCAGGATTCACACTCTCAGATTCAGAAAGTTATTGCTCCTCAACAATCAGGCTCTTGAACCAGAGGGGATAACTTCATTAAATTTCACTTGTCCCATCATTGAAATGTTTCCACAACCTATGGACTCACTTTCTAGGACTCTTTATTGCATGTTCCTGATATTTATTGCTTATTTGTTTATTAATATTATTTTAATTTTTTCTCAGCTCAGGCTGGTAAAACCTGAGGTACGGGTATAGTCAAGCACAGCCATACCTCAGATTTTACCAGCTTGTACTTGAGTTATCCTTTTGTATTTGCACAATTGGTTGTTTTTGCACCTTGGCTGCCTGTCCTATTGGTGAAGTCTTTCATTGGTTCTATTATGGTTATTTTGTTTATTGAATATGCCCACAAGAAAATGAATTTCAAGTTTGTAAATAATGACATGTATGTAATCTGATAGTAAATTTACTTTGAACTTTGAATTTTGAACAACTTTTAATAGATATAAAGTCAGCACCCTGGCTCAAAATAGAACCCTGGGACAGAGCACATAGAACATAGAACAGTACAGCCCAATATGGGCACTTCAGCACATAATGCTGTTATCCTTCTAAGCACAATCAATCTAACCTTTCCCTCCTACACACCTCATTTTTCTTTCATCTATGTGCATATCTAAGAGTTGCTTAAATATCCATAATGTATTGGCCTCAACCACCAACTTAGGCAGTGGATTCTAGGCATTTACTGAACTGAATCAGATCGATTATGAGAAGGTTGCAAGAGGGCATGATTACACGATGAATCAATTGGGCATCCTACCTGGGGAAGGCCCTCTTTTTTTCTTGCACATGTTTCAAGTGCACCTGATTTCATCTCACCAGGCCCATTGATTACTCCTGCACTGTGAGCTGCCCAGCATCTACCGTCGCTAATGTGATTCAGTTAAACCATCACTCCATTGCCGTTCTTGCTCTGCACATATCTAACACTTACCACTTTTTGTGTAAAAAACTTATCTCTGACATCTCCCCCAAGCATTCCTCCACTCATCCCAAAGGGACGTCCTGTAGAATCAGCACACTCTCAGATTCTGTCTTTGTGTAGTTTGAACAATGTTTACTGCGCCTCTGTTCCAAATTACTGATTGTATAAATCTGAATTCAAGCTGGAACATGTTGTGAACTCATGCAGCATCTGTGGGCAGAGAACTGAGATGATGCCCCAGGTCAATATTCTTTTCAAAGGAATTGGAATAAGAATAGAAATAAAATGAATTGTAAGATCCAAAGAAAAATATTCAATGTTGGATTCCCTTGACTGAATGATTGGAACTCAGGATCACAAAGTCAAAATCAGGGATCAGCAAGTTCAAAATTCAAAAGTACATTTATTATCAAAGTAAGTTTATTATAAATATGTCAGTATATACACAGCTGAGATTCATTTTCTTCCAGGGATATTCAATAAATCCATAATAGGATAATAACCATAAAAGAATCAATGAAAGACTGTGCCAACTCAGGTTTTCAATCCAAGATAAGATAAAATTTCTTTAGCTAGAGGGTGATGAATTTTAGGAGATCTCTACCTAAACAGACAGTAACGGCCCAGTTGCCACCTTATTGACTTTCAGAGATTAAAGAAGTCAATGGGTGTAAATTTAGGGCAGCAAATTGGCGATGGAGTGAAAAATCATGGTAGAATAAGGTAGAAGTGACTGAAATCTGATGTGATTGTTCGTAAGGAGGGTAGACTTGGAAGCTATTAATCAGCTGGTAGATCATGCAGACAATGCTAAATTGAATTTAAACCTGTTAGGTATGAGGCAATGCAATTTGGGAGGACTTTAATGGTAGAACATACACAAGAGTGGTAAGGTTCCAGAGAGCACTGATGACCAAGAATATTGGTGTAGAAGTTGAAGGATCCCTGAAGGGGCAGCACAGGATAGGTAAAGTGGCGAAGAAGATCCTTGTCCCCTCATAAACTGAAGTGAGTAGGAATTTCTTCTCACAAAGGGTGGTGCATTTGTGGAATTACCTGTCCTGGAGGGCTGTGGAATCTTGATTACTGAAGGTATTTAAAAAAAAAAGTGGCAGGTAAATACTTGTAAGACTGTCAAATTGAGAACTGTATAAAACTGATACGGAAAAAGAGGCAAGGCCTGGGGCAGATAAACTAGATCTACCCAGTCTCCTGTGTTACAATTAGGAGCAGGGCAAGATAGAGAGGCCAGATGTCCTGCTTCTGCTTCTAGTCTCTTATATTCTTGGGAACATTCGATTTCTGGTGAAATATGCTGAAATCTTTTTTGCATAGTTTCTAGTATTTCTGTAATCACTACTTCAGGACAGCAACACTCTGAATGACCACTTAAACCACTTTGCACTACAATGGATTTTGCTTTTTCTTTAGTTCTTTCCAGCATAATGTTATCTAGGTTAAGTTGTTCTTGTAAATGTTGTCCATCTGGTCCCCTGTCTGTGATGTCTGCTGCAAGTAAGTTTTTCACTGCATCCATACATACATACATACATGGAATTGTGCATATGACAATGAACTCAACTTTGAAACCAGGTTTAATTGAAAGCATTTGCCAACTCAATGGTATATGGGCTGAGAAAGGTGCAAGCCTGTAAAACATGCTCCCTACCAGCAACATACAAGGGCTGGCAGGTAGAGCCGAAAAACTGCAGAGAAATTGAAGAAAGTTCCAAGAATTACTCAGGGGGCCATGAATATTCTTAAATACAAGATGCCTGCTGTGTGAGAGGTCCGTTCTCCTAGGGTTCAGTACTCCCACCTACAGTAGAGTCCATAGAGTTGTCTCCAGCTGCCTCTACCCCTCCAGCAGGTGAAGTCCCTATTTTGTGCAAGAATCCTTGTCCATATAGGTTGCATCACGGAGTGTGGCTGGCCATGGGAAACAGCTCTAACCATCCTATTCAGTAATGGAATCAGTTTTTTAATATTTGATGAAGTGAAGAAGTGACCTCTCAAAATTGTAAGCACATATCAAAGAACATATCTGTCACCATATACTACCCTGAGATTCATTTTCTTTCAGGCATTCACAGTAGAACAAAGAAATACAAGAGAATCAATGATAACTACACACAAACACAGACTGACAATCAATATGCAAAAAGAGAAAATCTGTGCAAATAAATAATTGAATAATTAAATAAGTAATGGAGAGTAAATAATAATACTTGAATGGCCATCTTTTGTTTTGGATTTTTCCAAAAGTTGCATTTGGTAGTTTGTAAGGGCACTTGAGGAGAACATTCAGTTCTAAAAGCAAGTCCTTTTCTGAATACAAATTGCACCCAGCTTGAATCTTCACTCCACAGCTGTAGATGCACAAGAATGATGGATATTGCAGTAGCATGCCGTGAAAAACAACCCAAAGACTACACACAGTGTTGTCCTGATAAATGGCCTCAGCTTATAGGTGCTGCCTGTCCTGCTGAGTTCCTCCAGCATTTTACTTTGGGTTTCCAGCATCTGCAGGATCTCTTATGTCCAAATATGATTATTATCTGTAGCTGGATCCTAAATCAACTAGCCCATGCCTTCAACTTGCTTCTTTCAGGATATACATGACATTTAGAACTAGTTGGAATACTAAAGGAATAATTTCAACAATATAGAAAATAGCAAATCAATTTAAAACATTCACTTATATATCTATTTAAAAATGAATTAAAACTAAGATTTACAAGCACCAGTGCTTACCAGTGAAGGTAAGTGATCCCATAAAGATGAATGGGCCCAAGATAGATCCTAAGGCTCAGGTATAAAATGCATCCAGTTTCTCAGAGGTGGGTGGCCAGGGATGCAGTACCCACATCCCCTCCATCCCCCGCCCCCCCACCAGTGCCTCTCACGCTGTTCAAAAGTTCAAGGTAAACTATTCAAAGTATCCATTTACAACCCTGAGATTCATCTTCATTTGGGCAATCACAGTAAATAGAAGAAACAAATTAGAACCAATGGAAGACCACACCCAATGGGGGAACAACAACCAATGTGCAAAATAAACTGCAAATACAAAAAAGAAAGAGGGGAATAAAAAAAATAATGATGATAATAATAAATAAATATACATAAATAAATAAGCAATAAATATCAAGAATATGAGACGAAGAGACCTTGGAATGAGTGAAGTTGTCCCTATTGGTTTAAGAGCCTGATGACTGCAAGGTAATGACTGTTCCTGATCCTGATGGTGTGAGTCCTGAGGTTTCTGTACCTTCTTCTTGATAGCAGCAGGGAGAGGTGAGCATGGCCTAGATGGTGTGGGTCCTTGATGATGAATGCTGTTTTCCTGTGACAGCACTCCGTGTGGATGTGCTCAGTGGTGGGGAAGGCTTTACCGATGATGGACTGGGCCGTATCCATTGCTTTCTGTAGGTTGTCCAATTGAATCCTCTACTGTATGTTGGCAGGACATCACAGCAAGGCCTTCCATATCAAAAATTTGGATGAGGATTTACAAGGTCCGGTTGATAAGTTTGCAAATGACACTAAAATAATTGCGTCATTGGCAGTAAAGATGCCTTTCGAACATTTTGTTCAATTTTGGTTACCCTGCTGCAGGAAAAATGCCATTAAGCTGAAAAGAGTGCAAAGGAGATTTACAAGGATGGTTCTGGGACTTAAGGGTCTGAGTTAGGAAGAGAGGTTGCAAAGGTTTGGGCCTTTTTTGATGATGTATAGGAGAAAAAGAGGAACTTTTATAGAGGTGTATAAAATTATGATGTCCAAAGATAGGGTAAATAGTCTCTTTTTTCACCCAGGGTTGGGGAATCAAGAAACAGATGCCACATGTTTAAAATGAGAGGAAAGAGACTTAATAGGAACATGAGGGGCAACTTTTTCACCAAGAGAGTGATCCATATCTGGAATGAGATGCCAGAGGAAGTAGTTGAGGCAGGTACATTAACAATAATTAGAAGGTAGTAGACAGGTACATGGGTAGAAAATTAGTTTGGGGTGATATGGTCACAAGCAAATGAGACTAACTTAAATGCGAATCTCGGTCAGTATAGACCACTAGAGCCAAAGGGTCTATTTCTATGTTTTATGACCCTGTATGACTTTAATGTGTGGTACTCTCAACAGAGACAGGATTGCATTGTGCAGTTCTGAGGTGAGGTTACAGTCTGAAGAAGCATCCATTATCTTGATCAGCAGGTTTAAGGTGTGAAAAAGGTTCAACGTGTTAGTGCAACATTATGCAGAATTGCACATTGTACAGAAGCTTTAATTGATATCTCGTTGCTGATCTCAAGAGGTTGTAATTGTTTATTTTAGTGGGTGGTTGTAGATTGTACCCAAGACCTCCAATTTATGGTCATAAGTGAGGAAATATCTATTCTGTGATCTGTGACATTATCCATTACATGACCTATGCTGAAATATCAGAAAGGCAAAGGTAATGGTACATAGATGTGCCTGGACCAAGTACTCAATGGATATAGTTACACCTGAAAATGACCATCAGTGGTATCTAATCATTACACAACTTGAGCTTGAGTGTATACAACCAGAGGGAATAGTCTGCTCATTCCTCTCAACTTCCAACCCTCAATACCACAGGAAGTTCTACATATGTCTCTAAATCTTCTCCCTTTCTATAATCCAGTGTTCTGAGTAGCCCATCCAGGTGAGGTATAGATTCACGTGCACCTCTGCCAAACTCATCTACTGCATCCAGTGCTCATGATGTGGCCTCCTCTATATTGGCAAGACCAATCACAGATCAAGCAATGGATTTGCAGAGTTGGAACCTGTGCTCCCTCCTAAATGCCCATCCCCTGGTCTTGGTTGCATTATATTTCAGCTCTTCTTCCCACTTTAACACTGACCTCCCCATCAGCTTTTCCCGTTGCAAGGTGAGCGACAATTCAAATGAGAGGAACAATGCCTCATATTCCTTGGGTAGCATACAATCCAGTGGTACAAACATTGGTTTGGCAATGTGCTCCCTATCCTCAACCCTTCAACTGTCTCTGTCCTTCTGAACCGCCTCTGGTTCTCCCATCATTGCTTGCTTTCCTACACTACCCGGGCCATCCTCCCCCTCCCATCACACATTTTCATCCTTATCCCCTTCTGATTCCATCCACCTACTTCCCATACATTTTACCCACAGGACCCATCTCCCTGCCGCATGGAAGCATCTGCCTTCCTTTCCCATAATGGATTCCAGTACCACCTTCCTTATTGGATTCAACACTTGCAGCCTTTATGTTCCTGTTTATCACCTTCCCAGCTGCTTCCACCTTCAACGACTTGGATTCATCTGTCTTTCTTCTTGCCTGCCTTCATCTATCAGCCACCTGCCTCTGTCTCCCATCTTAATTTCTCCCCTCCCCTCCCCTACCTGGCTCCACTTGCCTATCGTCTTTCACCCCTCTTCTAACCACTATCACTATTATCTCTACTGGCCCTTGCTTTACCATTTCTCCTCTCCTTTCACGGGCTCTTTCCTCTCCTACTTTCAGTTCTGGATCAGTGCTTTGACTGAAACATCGACTATTCTTTCCCTCCAAACCTCACAAATGCAGCTTGATCCTCTGCGTTCCTCCGGCAGATAGTTTGTAGCTCAAGATTTCAGCATCCTCATTCCCTTGTGTTTTCAATGATTCAATTTAATATCAGAGAATGTATCCAGTACATAACCTGAAATCCTTACTCTTCGCAGACATCCACGAAACAAAAATAATAAAAACCTAAGAATGAATGACAGAAAAACTATTAGAGCCCCAAAGACCCCTCCCACACACAAGCAACAGCAAAAGCATCAAAACTCCCCCTCTTGATTCACCAAAAGCATCAGCCACCCCCAACCACCATGCAAACAATAGCAAGCAACCAGAGACCATGATCAAGAGTCCATCAAAAGCTACAGTACATCCCGACATGCTCTGTCTCTCACTAGCGAAGAAGACAGAGATATAGCTGCTGCCACAGTGAGAGGGGAGGCCAGAGCTCACTGTTTCAATGCTGCAATCTGCAGCGTTGCTTATTTGAGCTCCCCCAGCTCTGAGATAACAGACCCTTACTCACTATTGAGAGAGAGAGAGAGATCGCTCGAGTACAGTACCCTCCAACAACTGCGCCCATTGTCTCGCCGTTTCAATCTCCTGCAGCGCTACAGTGGGCGACTTTGGCAAGGTACCAGATCATCCACAGGGCTGCACCCTGAAGGTCTACATCTTCCAAGCCTCTCCTGGAGACCTCGAAGCGCAAGGCCGCTCACCGAGTTCCGAAGAGCGAGAACCCTCCCCGTCCCTCTGTGGAGAATGTAGTTTGCGCACAGCCGTAGACCATGGACTCCAGTCACCTTGAAAATGAAAGAAACAGATATGAGAACAGGAGACCTAAGCCGGATTTAGAACTGGAAGAAGTCACCTAAATCCACAAAGTCCTCCGGCACCATCTTTAGCTCCTCCCACTCCAGACTTCGTAGATTATTACACTGCCGTCTAGCACACTTAGAATTTGGGCAAGATCTCACTGGCTGTGACTTTCTAAGAGCTGTCACAAAAAGAACGGGGTGCAAAACCCACCATGCTATTTATGCCTGTGATATTCAGAAGGTAGCCCAGTGGTGCAGCAATTAGTGCTGTCGTCAGACAGCCCCAGGAACCAGGTTCAATCCTGGCCTCAGATGTCGTCTATGTGGAGTTTATACGTGACCATGTGGGTTTCCTCCAGGTGCTCTAATTTCCTACCATGCCTCAAGGATGCACTTGTAAGTTAATTGGCTGATGTACAGCACTGTCTTGGTCAACTAGATATGTATAGCAAGGGTGCCTAAGTCTTTTGCACAGTACTCTGTAGCCATCATGGGGGGGGAGAGCGAGTTTGTAAATCTGATGGGAGCAAAGGATGTTGGGAATGGCAAGGGTGAAGCGTGTGGGAGGGGTATGGGAGAGGTGGCAGAGAAGAAGTGCCAGAGGCTGGATGAGGTGACACACGTGCAGACACACCCAGCCCCGAGACACCAGGCAAGATCATTTGATTCAAAACAATTGTGGTGATTCCCACTCCCTCCCCTCTCCCTTCCCCCTTTCCCAACTACAATTCCCTTCTCCCTGCCCCCTTTCACTCTCAGTCCACAATAGAGACCCATATCAGAATCAGGTTTATCATCACTCACATATGTCATGAATTTTGTTCTTTTTCTGAGGCAGCAGTGCAGTGCAATGGATAATATTACTACAGTACTGTGCAAGTCTTGGGCACCCTAGCTATATATATGTGCCTAAAACTGTAAGCTACAAGGAGAGGTTGGACAGAAAATATTCCGCTGGGGCATCGGAGACTGAGGGAACACCTGATATGGTTATAATATTATGAAAGGCATAAGTCAGAGAGACGGTCAGAATCTTTAATTTCCAGTGTCAAATAGGAGAGGATGTGCTTTTAAGGTGGGGGGAGGGGTAAAGTTTCCGATATTGATATTGGTTTATTATTGTCACGTGTACTGAGATACAGTGAAAGGCTCGTCTTGTGTTCTGTTCATACAGATCAATTCATTCTACAGTGCATTGCGGTAGAACAAGGTAAAACAATAATACTGCAGAATAAAATGTAACAGCTACAGAGAAAGTGCAGTGCAGCTGAACAATTAAAACAAGGAAGATTGTGAGGTTAAGAATCCATCTTATTTTACAAAAGGTCCTTTGAAGAGATTGATAACAACAGGATAGAAGCTGTTGTTGGAGATGTGGGGAGCGAGTCTTTTGAACAGAGAGTGTTTGGTGCCTGGAATGAGCTGCCAGAAAAGGTAGTGGAGGTAGATGTGGCAGTGGTGTTTAAGAGGTTATTAGGTAGTCGTGTTAATTTACAGGGAATGGAGGATCATGTGCACAGAGAAGGGATTTTGTTTAATTTGGCATTAGGTTCGGCACAGACATCATTGGCCCAAGGGCTTATCCCTGTGGTTTACCTTCATGCTGGTTCAAGCACCTTCATATTGCCCCCTTTTGAACTAAAAATGGTAATTAAGTGGTAGAGACCAGAGGGGAGCAGGAATTGGGAACAGGATGCTGGTTGCACTCCAGCCCGTTCAATTGCTTCGGCTCATTTGCAATGGCAGTTCAACAGAAGGTGTTTCACATTAAGGTACCACGTCTCTGCAGGTCATCAGGTGCCGAGGACCGGTGGGTGATGGTCAGTGAGTCGTGCCACTGCCTCCAGCCATGAGTCCAGAAGTGTGCGCTTGTTTTCTGGCAGATGGTCAGGGCTCGGCAAGATGGCACTCTCACCACAGGGTTGGAGTCGGCATCACACTCTGTGTGCAGGCTGTCTCAGACCCGGATCCAAGTATCTGCAACTCTTGATCCACCTCAGCAGGCGTGGACAGGCTTTCAATGCTTCATGCTGCTTTCCTCAAGTATGGTACATTCTCATTCCCTCACCACAAGCTCTCCATCCCAGGATGTGCATCTGAGCACTGGGCCCCTGTGATAACAATGCATTCATTATCACTGACATAAAAGACCTGATTTTTTAAAATTTTGTGGCAGCAGTACAGAGCAAAGGCATAAATTTACTATAAATTACAATACAAAATAAATAGAACAAATAAAGAGACTAACAAGTTAAATTCATGTGTTCTTGGGCCATCCCTAAATGAGATGGCCTGTTTCGGAAACATTGAGTGTGTGGGCCTTCCTCCTTCTCGATGGTGGAAGTCAGAAGAGGACATGTCCCGGATGTTCTGGATCTTTTATGTCATCTACTGTCTAATGAGGATCGGTTGAGTGAGCTCGGGCATTTCTCTAAGGAGCAAAGGAAGATGAGAGGTGACTTGATGGAGCTCTACAAGATGATAAGAGGTATAAATGGAGACATTTTCCCAAGGAGGTGGGAGCAATTTTGAGATGACTGAAGGAAAGTATAGGGGGGAAGTCAGTGGTAAATTTTTTTACACAGAGAATGCTGGGTACATGGAATCCCCTGCCAGGGGTGGTGATAAAGGCAGATACATTAGGGACAGTTAAGAAATTCTTAGATAGGGCACATGGATGATTAAACAAATGGAGGGCAATGTCAGAGGGAAGGGTTAAATTGATCTTAGAGAAGGTTAAGCAGTCAACACAGCATTATGGGCCAAAAGGTCTATACTGTGCAGTAGCATTCTGTGTTAAACCCCATTCAGATCTCTGCAACCTCGGCAAGATATCCCCTAGCCTTACAACCCTCATAGTTTCTGGCTTCTCCACCATTTAGAACCATAGAACATTACAGCACAGAAACGGGCCCTTTGGCCCTTCTTGGCTGTGCCGATCTATTTTTCTGCATAGTCCCACTGACCTGCACCTGGAACATAAACCTCCATACACCTCTCATCCATGTACCTGTCCAAGTTTTTCTTAAATGTTAAAAGTGAGCCTGCATTGATCACTTCATCTGGCGGCTCATTCCACACTCCCACCACTCTCTGTGTGAAGAAACCCCCTCTAATGTTCCCTTTAAACTTTTCCCCCTTCACCCTTAACCCATGTCCTCTGTTTTTTTTTCCTCCCCTAACCTCAGTGGAAAAAGCCTGCTTGCATTCACTCTATCTATACCCATCATAATTTTATACACCTCTATCAAATCTCCCCTCATTCTTCTACGCTCCAGCGAATAAAGTCCTAACCTATTCAACCTTTCTCTGTAACTCAGTTTCTTAAGTCCCGGCAACATCCTTGTAAACCTTCTCTGCACTCTTTCGTCCTTATTAATATCCTTCCTGTAATTAGGTGACCAAAACTGCACACAATACTCCAAATTCGGCCTCACCATTGTCTTATACAACCTCACCATAATGTTCCAACACTTATACTCAAATTTCTAGCCTTTTTCTAGCTCTTATTTCTAGCCTTTTTTTTAAATCAGGAGACTCAAGAAAATGCACATGCTGGAATCTGGGGAAAAGCAACACCTCTGGAGGGACTCAGCTGGTTAGGCAGCAACTGTGAATGGGAGACGGTTCAGCCCAAGATTCTGATGCAGTGTCTCACCCATGAATCATTAACTATCTGTCTGCCTCCACAGATGCTGCCTGACCATCTGAGTTCCTCTAAAAGATTGCTTTGTGCTCTTAACTTTTCATCATTCCACTATTAGCTGCACATCCCTGAACTCTGGAATCCCTTTGATGAACTCTACCATCTCTGTTTCTTCCTTTAAGGTGCTCCTTGAAACTACCTCCTTAACCAAATTTCCCCTCACCTATTCTCATATTCCCTCTGGTGCAAGATGCCATTTTTTCCCCTCCATGTGCTTTTAGCTGTGTTAAAGGCTCTACGTAAATGCATCTGATTATTGTTTTAAATTATGACGCTCTACTATTGGGCACTGTACTGCTGCAGCAAACAAGATAAGCCAATGATATTAAACCTGATTCTATTCTATGTTAATGATCGTAAAGAACAGGATTTTTGTCCTGGGTTTCTTCGTGTGTTCATCACAAAATGAACAAAGGTCACAGGTCTCTTACCAAGACGTCCAGCGATATATAATGATTGCGTGGACCCCACTCTGAGTTTTCAACAGGCCAATCCTGATGAAGGAGGTCAAAGGTTGCCGGAAGAACCTGCTTCTGCTTGACTTAAGGAGGACCTGCTAGAGCAGGATCCAGTCCATTGCTGGGAACCCAGCTGAGCAATGTCCCCTGTGGGTCTGCTTATTTGGATCCCGTGGTTCCTTGGAAGTCAAGAATGGGGCATAAAACGTAACTATAGCTGTTTTATTAGGTGTTTGTAACAATAAAACGGGAAAAAAAATGGCAACCGACTCACTGTACTGCAGGGATTCCCAACCTGGGATCCATGGTCCTTCAATAATGGGAGGGGTCCATGGCATAAAAAAAAGGTTGGGAACCGCTGTTCTACTGTAAGAGAAAGAGAGAAGAAGTGAAGGATAAGAGCAAAGAAACAAAGCAGGCATGGTTGGCTTATACTAAGACTAACTCACCAGAGAGATAAAGCACAATCCAGTGTTAAGAGGTATTTTATGAAATTGTCAGGTTCAAGTGGCATTGCACGTGCTCAGAAAATCTGGAGGGTTATGTGGGAGCAAAGTGTTAGGTTGATCTTGGAGTAGGTTAAAAGACTAGCATAACATCATGGACTGAAAAGCTTCGGTGTTGTATGGATCTATGTTCTCAAATAGCCAAGGCCCTGCCGTGCAATTTCCGTAATCGCACCTCTCACAGGCACTAAGGAGTTTCCAGGCCATAATCAGTTATTAAGGATGAGAATTATCCCATGTTCCTCTAAGATAAAAACATTGTCACTTAGTGAAGGCTAAGGAAAGAACATGACCAATAAATTAATTGCTGAGATTTTTCACTGCTTTTAAAATAATCCAGAGAAGTGCTCAATAACAAGTACTGCCTATGGCTTCTTAATTTAGACATCTGACCTTGTTATCTGTCTGTTTTTACAAAAAAACAAAACAAGCCTTTTGGCTATAACATACAAATCTGTAGTGGGGAAGGTTATCATTGTGCATGGTGCTGGAAATGAGCAAATCCTGCAAACACTCTCAGACTAACCAGGTTAAGGGCACCTTTAAATCAACCCAGCCTGACCAATTGAAAGAAAAGCCATCTTAATAAGCTGTAACTAAGGACTGTGTGCCAGTGCACTGTAAGATTCGATGAATGCTTGAGTGAACTTCATCCAACTTAACGCCACAGGACTCCACAATCTGTTTTGGAAACACTCGCAGAACAGGCATAGCCACTAGGTTAAAAATAACTTGGTAGCACAGAGTGAGTGACGCATTAAGTAATTACTCATATTATTTCTAATATTAGTGAGCTTCTTTCTGCCATATTAGCTGCAAGGGCTGGGCTGGTAGAATTGGCCTCCACTATAGTTGAGCCTGAATGATCTTGTATTGATCTTGATCTTTCTTTGCAAATACCCCTCCCCAGTTGCCAGGACCATTTCCCAACAGCCACTGGGACTACTGAAGTTGCAGACACTAGACAGATAGATGCTGGTAAACTGGAGCAACCCCCAAAATGCTGGAGGAACTCAACAGCATCTGTGGAAGGAAATAGTCAGTATTTCAGATTGACACCCTTCCTCTGGACTGGAAGATGTACCTTCATGAGGCTGATCTGAGAAAAGAAAGTAACAAAAAATATCAGAAAAACTTAAGTCTGGTGTCATCCATGGAGAATGAAACAATGTTAATGGATCAGGTTACCTGGAACCAGCTGCTGGCCAGATTCATTGAGACCTTGTCCTCATCTTTTCTAGAGTACTGGATGGCATAACTTTCTGCACCTAAGTGGTATCCTGCCACTTGGGTCTTGAGAAGGCCTAAAGGCTCAAATTCCAAAAGCCTACTGGAAGACCATAAGACATAGGAGCAGAACTAGGCCACTCAGGGCACTGAAACTGTTCTGCCATTTGATCATGGCTGATTTATTATCCCTCTCTGTCCCATTCTCCTCCTCCACAATACTATTGATGGCTACTGTTAGTGACTTTTAAACATTATTCAGATGGAAATGCTCACCAAGTCAGTCAGCATCTGTGAGGAGAGAAACAGAGTTGACATAGCAGGCTAATGATCTTTCTTCAGAACCAAATCTTATTCTGGCTCTCTCATCTCCATTAACGTATGTTGCCTGACCTGCTGAGCATTTTCTGGTAGTACAATTTTTATTCTGGATTTCTAGCACCTGCAATATTTTGCTTCTGACATTAATTGTTTGCACGTGAATCTTAAAACTGAGGCCTTTGATCCTTCTCTTACCAATTGTTCAGCTTAATTTACATGATTTGTCTCCCTGAACCAATCCCTCTCATCCTTTAAACACATTTTTTTGTTATAATCTTGGCCCTTTCAATGGTCACTATATTCTCCTTAAATAGTAAGTAGTAAGTAGAACTATGTACTTATATTATCAGTGCAGGTGCATCATGGAAGTGATTCTAGCTGAAACAACTTGTGGTAGGATATTGGCGTGCTCAGACACAGCAGCTTCTACGGGGCCAATCAAAGGTGTTATTGTCTTTTTGAAGCATATTTGTTCCAATCACAAGAGCCTGCTGGACATTAAGAACTTAAAGTACTGCAGATCCACCCCCATCAGTGAGTTGCCCATTGGCGGAGAAACAGAAGGAGCTGGATTTGGTGCAGATCTTGTGGCTGCCTGTGTCAGGGAGGCATTGGTGCAAGCAGGCAGTGTACAGTCAACAGCAAGTGATTGTCTTACTTGCTTCTCTTGTGATTGCAAGACCCTGTTGGACATTACTGTAAGCCCGATTCACTTTTTGATTGGTGAACAGCTGGGGAAGACAGTGGGGGAGCTGCTTGGCCTCGATCGAGGTGAGCACTGGGCATCAAACCACAATGTCATCTGTCTGCAGCTGCTCGGAGGACAGGGGCCAGAGTTAGTGCACTCTGGCAGGGTGCAAAGGCAGTGCGGTGCAGCAGCAATACTGCTCTCCAGTGTTTGCTCAGCAGAAGACAAGAGGCCTTGTGTTCAACAGCAGACTGCTGCAACATTCATGGACTCAGGGACATAGACTATACTTTTTTGAGTATTACTGCATTTTACTTTCTTATACATGCTGTAAAATACAGTTGATCATGAACACATGAAAATCTGCAGATGCTAGAAATCTAAGCAACACACAGAAAATGCTGGAGGAGCTCGGCAGCCAAAAAGTATCTATGGAAAGGAATAAACATTAAATGTTTCAGTCCTAAACCCTTCATCAGGACTGCAGTACTGTGTTTTGCAACTTGGCCCTGGAGTAATTCATTTCATTTGCCTGTACTCATGGGTGTTCATGATGGTTGAATGATAACTGAACTTGAACTTGAATATTAATCTACTATGTATAAGTGGTTTGCTTCATTCAGATTTCCACACACATGATTTTAGGGTTCTTGTTTTTGTTTCATATAGTCACAAATGATTCTTTTGATCTTCCATTCATTTTGCATAATCACTTTCTCTTTCTCTCTCTCCACCTCTCCCTCCCTCCCTCCTCTTCTTCCCCCTCTTTCTATCCTCCTCCATTCTTCCTGTTTCTGTCCCTTTTCAACCTCCACCCCTCATATGTCTCCTTTCTCCTCATGGTCCAGTTCCACCCATTTGCTAGCACATATGTCACCCATTGTCTCTTCCCTCACCAATCTGACCCTGGTTTATTCTGCCATTGGCCTCTCCTCTAATGGTTCCCATTATCACAGCCTTTACCTATTGGATTCCAGCACTGGTAGCCCTTTGTGTTCCTGCTTATTTTCCTCTAGCAACTTTCTCTCCCTTCACCCTCCCCACTGACTCTTGCCTTCATCTTTTGTCTATCTCCATCTTTCTGGTCTCCCAGCTCCACTTCTCCCCCCCCCCCCCCCTTGCCTGGCTCTATTTGCCTCTCATCCTTCTACACCCCTTCCCCCTCCCAGTCTATAATCACCTCCAACCTCTACCTGACTGTTCCTCATCTCCTTCTTTACACTGTCTCTCTCCTCAGGCCAGAAACAGGGTTTTGAGATGAAAAGTAAACATTTCCTAACCTGCACCAACCCCCCTCCCCACGAATGATGCTGCTCAACCCGCTGAGGTCATAGAGCTCTACTACACTGAAACAGGCCCCTCAACCCGTTTAGTCCATGCCAAACTATTATTCTGCCTCATAGAAGAGGTCCTCCAGCAGACTGTTTGTTGCTTGGTGATTAATGTAGGAGTAGTATAAATGGCTGGTTGGTGTGGACTTGGTGAGCCAATGGGCCTGTTTCTGTGTTATATAACACATAAGACTCTATGATAGTTAGACAAAAGGCTTTTCTAATTGATATACACTACACACATCACATTATCCCATACCCTATGTGGCATATGTCCCAAAAGCACTGGCTTAAAGCCTGCAGCTATATGAGGTTGTTGATTACACTGAAATTGAATTATATTTATGACACAACAGTACTTATGATTCCCTTACACAGTCTGTTTCTCAGAAAATAGGTTTGCATTCAACTCTTTTCTCCCCACTTTTTTCCATTATTTGGCATAGTGCAGTATGAGCATGCCAATTCCAGTTGCTATGGTGACAGCAACAGATATAAAGAACTTATATTGAACCTGAATCCTATTCAGTGGACTGTCCTCCCACATGAAACAGAATATATAAATAAGATTTATGCAGCACACACAGAACACTGGAGGAGCTCAGCAGGTCAGGCAGCATTGATGGAAAAGAGTGAACAGTCGATGCTTTGGGCCGAGACCTTTCTTCAGGATTGAGAAGGAAGAGGGAAGATATCAAAATAAAAAGGTGGGGGGAGGTTTGGGAAACTAGCTGGAAGGTGATAGGTGAAGCCATGTGAGTGGGGAAGGTCAAGGGGCTGGAGAAGAAAGACTCTGAGAGGAGAGGAGAGGAGAGGAGAGTTGACAGTAGGAGAAAGGAAAGAAGGACGGAAGTAATAGGTAGGTGAGAAGAAGTGAAAAATCAGAGTGGGGAATAGAGGAGTGGGGGGGAGGGGGGGATTTGTTTACCAGAAGAAGAAATCAATACTCACACCATCAGTTTGGAGATACCCAAGTGATTTATGCACATGAAGTACCCATAAGATTTTTACTCAGCATGTATAACAAAGGAATGTCAAAAAACCAAGACAAATGTTTTTTTTCTGATTTCCCATTCAAGTGCCATAGCTTCAGTGAGGGATCAGCGAGAATCTGAAAATTGGCATCTGTGGTCATGTGCAGTATTCTTTCAGGATTCCCGCTGCGCTGTTGTTCCAGTGTCGAGTGGCAGAAATGCTTCCGTTGCAGATAAGAAGGTTTTAGTATATAATCAATAAAACTTGCAAAAGCATTAGGATCTGCCAGGAGATTGTAGTTTGTGAAGAGGCCACCGGCCTTTCACACTGAGACTTGTTTGTGCTGACTTTGCCGATGTCTTCATCAGCCGGAAAGGCACAGCCTGAAATTCTCACAGACGTTATTGATAGGGCGGATCTTGGCAGAGTGGAGCAGAATTGATCAAGTGTTGTGGATTGTGCTGCACAGATCTTTGAATTAACTATTTGTTGTCAGAAATGAGCTAGATGCCCAAATTAAATATTCTAGTTTAGAAGAAAACTACCAAGGTAGTTAACTCAGGGTAATCTTAGGGTGGTATATGGTGATCTAACGAAAGTGAGTCCTGGAGAAGTGTCTCAGCCTGAAACATCAACTTTTTCTTCATTTCCATGGATGCTGCCTGACCAGCTGGGATCCTCCAGCATTTTGTGAGTACTCCTATGGTAAGATGAACATACTTTGATAATAAATTTACTTTGAACTTTAAACTTTGAACCTTGACACCTGCCTACAGTTGGGTGCGTGAGTTATGACCTGCTTGCTTTGAGGGTCTTCCTGACCCCAGAAAGTCAACAATAAGCAGAAAATATTGAGCAGGAGATGGAGGAAAGAGAGAGGAAGAGATAAATATGAGTACAGGTTTGGCTTACTTGACCAACTCAAGAAAATTACCAATCACAATGAGCTTCAGAGAATCAGAATTAGAGTTGTTATCACAGTTATTATTATATGATGTGAAATTTGTTGTTTTGCAGCATCAGTACAGTGCAAAGACATAAATGACTATAAATTACAAAATAAATAAATAGTGTAAAACAATAGGAATAGTGAGGGTTCATGGGTTAATGGACCATTCAGAAACCTGATGGCGAGGGGGAGAACCTGTTACTTATTCATTGAATAGGGGTCTTCAGTCTCCTGTACTTCCTCCATGATGATAGTACTGAGAAGAAGGCATGTCTCAGATGGTGAGGGTCCTTAGAAAAGAGTGCCACATTCTTGAGGCACTGCCTCTTGAAGATGTTCCTGATGTGGGGAGGGTTGCTCTTGTGATGGGTACAAAACAACGAGAGATGGAGATAAAATGCAAAAGCAAGACCTTAGTGCAAAAATAAATACACTCAAGTTCATGGCAATGCAAGAAATTGAGTACAGGAGTTGGGATGTTTTTTGAAATTGTTGAAGACATTGGTGCAGACAAATTTGGAGAACTGCATGCAGTTTTGGTCACCTACCTACAGGAAAAATGTAAATAAGATTGAAAGAGTGCAGAGAAAATTTACAAGAATGTTGCTGGGACTTGAGGAACTGAATTATGGGGAAAGGCCGAAGAACTTCGGACATTATTCCCTATAATATAGAAGATTGAAGAGAGATTTGACAGAGGCATACAAAATTATGAGGGTTACAGATCGAGTGAATGCAAGCAGCTTTTTCCACTGAGATTGGGTGAGACTACAAAGAGAGGTCTTGGGTTAAGGGTGAAAGGTGAAATGTTTAAGGGGAACATGAGGGGGAACTCCTTTATTCAGGGTGGTGAAAGTTTGGAACGAGCGGCCAGCACAAGTGATGGATGCAGTGCTGATTTCAACATTTAATAGTAATTTAGATAGGTGCATGGATTGGAGGAGTATGAAGGGATGCTGTAGTGTTCTATTACTCTCTGATTCTAGACGATTGCACTGCTCTGTTGCTGAGGTAGGATGCAAGTTGTGCAGGCCATTTCAATAACTTGATGGTTGTAGCTATTCCTGAACCTGGTGGGTGTCTGTGTGTGCATGTGTGTACGCAACACTATTAAACATGTGTATCGACCGCTGTGTTAGTTGATCACTGAAGGTCTTGCACTCCTGTCTTGCAGGTTCATTACTTAATGGTGCTCTCTGCTAACTGGGCCTATGTGAAGGATGCCTGCAGAATGCAAAAGTACGAGGACATCAAATCAAAGGAGGAACAGGAATTGCATGACATTCACTCCACCCGCTCCAAAGAGCGGCTAAATGCCTACACATAAAGAGCCCCTGCCCCCTTGCTCACACCAGTTACTGCTTTTGTGTCTGACTAAAGCTTAACAATTGACTTACGACCCTTGTTACTGGTTCAGTAAGTTCCTATGCGACTCAACTATGTGTTTCTTTTTTTTTAAAAAAGCAGCGATCAAAAATGCAAAAGCCATGTTGTTTGATAAAGGGTCAGCCCTCACCTCTCACACATACATTGAGTTTTTTTTATGCAATCAGGTCTAGTAACTTCTTGCTCTATTTTCTTTTAAGAAGACTTTGATATTGTAATTTTTCTGTAAACACTCCAAATTCAAGCAGAGTAACCTCTGCTGAAAATATCACTGCACACTCATTTCACATCAGTACTTCTCACTTTAATGGAGATGATCTCCCATTTATTGCAGATGCGTGAAGGAAAGTAATTTGATACCAGCATGATGTTATTCATCATCTGTGGTTATTTCCAGTCTATTTTTCCAAGACGTTCGTCCAATACAAGATATCTCTCAGATATACCTACATTGATAAATTTCTGAACCTAATAATTATGTTCATACTGTACTGATTGTTTTTGTATATTATCTAATTTTAGATACTTTCATTGATCAAACAGTTTAATATTAATCATTAACCCTTGGGTTTATGTCAATTTAATTTGCTTTATTGATAATGATTGACTCTCAGTGCATGATCAAAATCTACTAAAAAATAAATGTTGCAATGGGTACAGTTCCTTTTCAAGGGTGATAATTGGAAAGTGTTTTATTTACTTCTCTGGTGCAGTGGTTTACTATCTGTTCCTCCTCTGGAAATAGAAACATTCAACATTTTTGGGAAGATAAATAAAAATCATGGTGTCCAACCCAGATCAGTCTGCATGTTCTCCTATCAGGCAATCAGAACGTTGTAATCAAGTGGGGGTGTGGACAACTGCTAAGCACACTAAATACATGAGGGCAGCATTGACATGAGTTTCACACCTCATGTTCAAATGCCAACATGTATAGAGGTGCTTAGTATAGGAATCAATCCATTATTTTCATATTGGATTCATCTCAATGTCAGTCACCCATTCCGATCATGTTGGGTTCTGGGAAGTTTTCTGCCTATGGCCCCTCAAAATCAGGCTTTGAATTTTTTTTGAACTGATGGATGAAGGTTTTTGAGATACATGCATGGGCCATTAAGAGTCAAAAAAGGTGTGCCTGGAAAGTTGCGTGTTTAGCTGACTCTAAGGAAGCAAGTGAAACCCGTTTCATAGGAGCTTACTACTATAGGACACACTTGCATATTCCATTTGTTTAGAACTTTTTATCTAACTTTGTGAGGACCTTCCCCAAGCACTTCACACAAAATGGTGGGGTTGGGGGCAGGACATAACACTTCGGGTACTCTACCTTTCATTTCTGTTCTGACACCAAATATCGGTGTCAGACCAAACCGCCAAGCTTTTGGGAGTTTAATCAGATGGTCTCCACTGAGTGAAAGTAGTTTCGCATGCAAAATATATAAGAGGAGAAATTCAGCTTTAGTTGCCATCACTAAACATGTGAAGCTCAGCTAGCAGCTGGTACACGTTAAATGCAAGTGACCGAAGTCAAATTTCTCCCGCGTCACGTTTGGGGAAACAGCACAAAACCTTTCGCTGTGAACGTATTCAAGCCACCAGTGACAAATGTTGGTGTTAAATATTTATAAGAGGGAGAAATGGTTTAAAAAAAAGCTACCTGTGAATTTTGTACTGTGAGAGTCATTGAGAGCGTTCCATCAAAACTCAACCAAAATGGGTGTGTTGAATTTTATTCTGTATTGCCTATTGATACTGCAGTATGGTGTCTCCCTGAAACCCTAGCCTGAACAAAATCTCCATTGATGTTCTTTGGATGTAAAATCCTGGTCTGTTTTTTTTCTTCTTTTGGTCTAACTTTTGGACCTCTTGTGGACTATGGTGAGCTATTTCCTGATGTAAGTGCATTTCTAATGAAGTTAAGGGAACTGAGATCTGCTTTATACTGTAACGGTCATGCAAAATTTGGTCATTTCTAAGCGTTTTATGTATTAGATAAGAACTTTGATGTAGCTGTTAATCGCGGCATGATTATACTCTAGGTATGGGGATAGCTTCTTGAGAGTTGATTAGCGTTTATTTTAGCATTAGGCTGTCTTACTGTATTGTGTACAGTATCATGGTGCTTATGCTAGCAGGTTTATGCTGTGACTCTCATAGAATATTTTAATGTAGTGTTTGGTTATTTTTGTGTGATATCTATAGGTTGTGTCAATTTAATCAATGTCCTTTGATTCAGATATGATGTCTTGTATTCAGTAATAATGCTATTGGCTTTCTGGTACTAGTCTTTGTATTTTCACAAAGAATGCTTTGTAGCAGGCTGTATAATTAATCTGTTTTTGTACATGAATGTGCCAACAGCTTGACAGTGGCTTTTTTTTCTTTTGACTGTAGGAAGAAAATGCTTGCGATTTAATAAATAAAATAAATAAATTTGTGTACTTGTTCCTTCGTGGAAATTTTGTCTGTAATTAATTGATGCCTTCCCTCTTCCTCCATCTGCTGGGTGTGTGTACTTCTCTGTAGCAAAACTTCCAGCAGCAAGTTCTGCAAGTAAATCAAGTTCAAGTTAAATTTCATTACCTTGCAACCATATGCTTGTATACAGCTAAAGGTGACATCGTAAAGGTGCAAAACACAGTACATGTAAAACATACAGCACATAAAGTAATATTGACACAATAATATTCATAGATAATGAAATTATTCTGTAGATGCACAAGTTGATATAAAGTGCATATACAACGTTTAGCTAAATGTACAACAGTATAATGTGTTGGCGTGTGGCCAAGTTGTTAAGGCATTTGTCTAGTTACCTGAAGGTTGCTAGTTCGAGCCTTGGCTGAGGCTTGTGTGTGTGTCCTTGAGCAAGGCACTTAACCACACATTGCTCTGCGACGACACCAGTGCCAAGCTGAATGGGTCATAATGCCCTTCCCTTGGATAACATTGATGGCGTGGAGAGGGGAGACTTGCAGCCTGGGCAACTGGCAGTCTTCCATTAAAAAAAAACCTTGCCCAGGCTTGTGCCCTGGAAACTTTCCAATGTGCAAATCCATGGTCTATCGAGACTAACGGAGGCCTGCACACTACTGCTTTACTGGCACCCAGTAGCAGGGTGCTGTAAACATTCAGCAGGCCAAACAGCATCTGTGGAGGAAGAAACAGTTCCTCTTTCAGGTCATAAACTATCTGTCAGAGGTTAGCTGCAAGTTATTGCTGATGCTTTATGTGGCACAAGGCCTTTTGAATGTATACTACGTGACTGCCCGGGATTTGAAGTACCTCCACCCACACATATCCTTCTACAGCGTGATTCTGACATTCATGCATTATTTAAAGATACTCACTATTATTTGTTTTAAAAATTATGATACTTTCAAAATACACTTAGTGGCCACTTTTTTACCTAATAAAGTGGCCACTATGTTCGTAGCCTTCAGCTGCTGTGGCCCAACTACTTCAAGGTTCGACGTGACCTCTTCTGCACAACACTGTTGTAAAGTATGATTATTTGAGTTGTTACTGCCTTTCTGTCAGCTTGAACCAGTCTGGCCATTCTCCTCTGACCTCTCTCATTAGCGAGGTGTTTTCACTCACAGAACTGCTGCTGAATGGATGTTTTTAGTTTCTCGCACCATTCTTCGTAAGCTCTAGAGACTGTTGTAAAAACCCCAGCAAGTCAGCAGTTTCTGAGATACTCCACCATTCTGTCTTGAAACAACAACCATTCCACAGTCAAAGTCACTTAGGTCACATTTCATCCCCATTCTGATGTTTGGTCTGAACAACAGAACACCTTGACCATGTCTACAGGCTTTTATGCACGGAGTTGCTGTCGCATGATTGGCTGATTAGATATTTGCATTAATAAGCAGTTGTACAGATGCACCTAAGAAAATGGCTACAGAGTTCACAAGAATCTAACACCACTAGCGCTGTCATTAATAATGGGTACTGGGTGGTGGCAGGCTGCTGTAAATATTCAGCAGGCCGGACAGCATCTGTGGAGGGAGAACTGAAGTTTAGGTCAAAGACTATCTGAAGTTAGCTGCAAGTTATTGCTGAAGCGTTGTGCACAAGGCCTTTTGAATGCATATTACGTGACCCACCGAGATTTGAATTAACTCTACCCACACGTGCTGTATATATTTTAACAGCATGATTCGGATGTCACTATTTAAGGATAAAGGGGAAGCCTTTTAGGACCGAGATGAGGAAAAACTTCTTCACACAGAGAGTGGTGAATCTGTGGAATTCTCTGCCACAGGAAACAGTTGAGGCCGGTTCATTGGATATATTTAAGAGGGAGTTAGATATGGCCCTTGTGGCTAAAGGGATCAGGGGGTATGGAGAGAAAGCAGGTACAGGGTTCTGAGTTGGATGATCAGCCATGATCATACTGAGTGGCGGTGCAGGCTTGAAGGGCCGAATGGCCTACTCTTGCACCTATTTTCTATGTTCATGAATTATGTAAAAATAATCACTTTTAAATTAAAATCCATCAAAATATTAAAACATAAACACAAGAAAATATAAAGTATTAATTACATTTGTTATTTAGTTCAAACATGAGATTATGAAACTCTACTCACTATATCTATTTGTGATATGAATAAATACACATGTACACTGTATGTCTTCATTTTCTTTTGTGCTTGTGATCTTCCATGCAAGTTAGGTATAGAAACAGAAATCTACAGCATATTGCAGGCCCTTCAGCCCACAAAGTTGTGCCAGCCATGTAACCTACTCTAGAAGTTGCCCTAGAATTTCCCTACCGCATACCCCTCTATTTTTCTAAGCTCCATGTAACTAAGAGTCTCTTAAAAGACCCTATTGTATCCACCTCTTCCACCGTCACAGTACATTTCACACACCCACCATCTGTGTGAAAACTTACCCCCGACATCCCCCTTGTATGTATAGATTGTCATTCTTAAACATGTGGGTGTGCACATACATATGAAGTATACTTATATGTGTGTATGCACATTGGCATTTATGTTCCCATCTGTGTGCACACATGTCTGCCAAATGTTGTTATTTATTAAAGAGATTGGACCTAGGATTGGATTATTGGAACCTGACCTATCAGTGTTAAGGGGAATCTAAATGTAAGCCCTCCATTAGTGTTACAAAGAAGGCTTGAGTCCTTCACAAAAAAATAGCAGGGCAAATTCATTCTGTTAATTGTTGCTCCATCAGCATAATCAATGGTAAGTTGTTGAAAGTATTTATAAATAATGTTATTAAGCAGCTCCTAACTATAACTTACTCACTGATGCCAAGTTTGGAATCACTCAGTTCCAGACTTTGTTTTCCATTTGCTATAAATCTGCAGGATCAAACTGAATTCCACAAGTGAGGTGACATGACCGAGGAAAAGCATCCACAGTGGTATTCAGCCAGAATTAATGTTCATTTGTGGCTTCCTCGTGAAGTCCCCATCAGCACCGGAGCAAGACTTCACCCAAACCAATTGACTGCATAACGTCAAGTTGTACAAGACATTGATGACACCCTTTTAAGTGTATTGTGCACAGTTCTGGTCATCTACTACAGGAAATATATCAATAAGATTGAAAGAGTGCACATTTCCAGGACTTGAGGACCTGAGTTATAGGGAAATGTTAGGACTTTATTCCCTAGAACAGGGGTTCCCAACCGGGGCTCCACAGATCCCTTGGATAATGGTAGGGGTCTATGACATAAAAAAGGTTGGGGACCCCTGCCCTAGAGTTTAGGAGAGAGAGGGGAGATCTGATTAACAAAATTATCAGTTAAATGCTAGAACTTTTTTCCTGCAGTGGTTGTGTGAGACTAGAACTAGAAGTCATGGCTTAAGGGTAAAGGGTGACATGTTTAACAGGAACATGAGGGAGAACTTCTTCATGCAGAGGGTGGTGAGAGTGTGGGACAAGTTGCTAGTGCAATTGATGGATGTAAGTCAGATTTCAGCATTGAAGAGAAATTTGGATAGGTACATTGTTGGGGGCTGTATGGAGGGCTATGGTCTGGGTGCAGGTCAATGGGACAAAGCAGAATAATAGATGAGCACCTCCACTCCGTCCGCCACAACAGACAGGATCTCCTGGTTGCCATCCACTTCAACTCTCCTTCACGTTCCTGTTCGGATATGTCCATACACAGCCTCCTCCTCTGTCATGATGAGGCCAAACTTAGGTTGAAGGAGCAACACCTCATATACCGTTTGGGTAGTCTCCAGCCCCTTGGTATGAACATTGAATTCTCCAACTTCCAGTAATTCCATCCCTCTCCCTTCCCCTATCACACTTTCACTCTGCCTCCTCTTCTGGCTGCCTATCACCTCTCTCATGATTCTGCCTTCTTCTACTACCTATAGTGCTTTCCCTTTGGTGCTTCTTCATCTCTCTGGCCTATCCCCTCCCTGCTTCCCCTCTCCCACCCCTGGATCTTTCCTCTGATTGGTTTTTCACCTGCACCTTCCCCCTCCCCCCACTTCTTTATAGGGCCCCTGCCCCCTCCTTCTTCAGTCCTGACGAAGGGTCTCCCGGCCCGAAAAGTTGACTGCTCCTCTCAACGGATGCTGCCTGACCTGCTGAGTTCCTCCAGCTTGTTTGTACGTGTTGATTTGACCACAGCTTCTGCAGTGTACTTTGTGTTTAGAATAATAGATGGCATGGACAAGGTGGGTTGGAGGCCCTGTTTCTGTGTGGTAGTGCTCTATGACTATGACCTTAAATGTCTGAGAGCACCAGATGCAATAATGACTGCAAGTCCAAACAGCATTCTGGCAGTAGAACTTCAGACCTTTGCTCCAGAAGTAGGTGCAGTTCTTGCTGCTGGGGAAACTGAATGGATCAGGAGGTAGAAGGGTAGTCGATGTTTTAGGTTGAGTCCGTGCACCAGTCCCAAATTGTTGACTATCCTTTAGATTAATGCTGTGTGGGCTCCTCCTCTTCCTTGTCTTTAAATGTGGCACATTTCACATCCCTCCTTTGATTTCACGCCCAAGTACCATCCTCAGACTGGTTCTCCCTATTTTCCCTTCCTTCTCGCTTCTGAAACAGGATCACAATCTGAAATGTTGACCATCCCTTTGCCTGTTCAGAATCAGGTTTATTATCACCAGCATGTGATGTGAAATTTGTTAACTTAGCAGCAGCAGTTAACAAGAGAGGGGGGAAATTAACAAATAAAATAAAACATAATAATAAATAAATCCATTACGTGTGTTGAATAGGTTTTTTAAAAATGTGAGAAAAACAGAAGACAGACTGACAGACAGACAGACAGACAGACAGATATACTTTATTGATCCCGAGGGAAATTGGGTTTCATTACAGTCGTACCAACCAAGAATAGTGTAGAAATATCGCAATATGAAATCATAAATAATTAAATGATAATAAGTAAATAATGCCAAGTAGAAATTAGTCCAGGACCAGCCTATTGGCTCAGGGAGTTTGACACTCCGAGGGAGGAGTTGTAAAGTTTGATGGCCACAGGCATGAATAACTTCCTATGACGCTCAGTGTTGCATCTCGGTGGAATGAGTCTCTGGCTGAATGTACTCCTGTGCCTAACCAGTACATTATAGAGTGGATGGGAGACATTGTCCAAGATGGCATGCAAATACTGTATATTAAAAAAAAGTGAGGTAATGTCCAAAGCTTTAATGTCCATTTAGGAATCCAATGGCAGAGGGGTAGAAGCTGTTCTTGGATCACTGAGTGTGTGTCTTCAGGCTTCTGTATCTCCTACCTGATGGTAACAATGAGGAAAGGGCATGCCCTGGGTACTGGAGGTCCTTAATAATTGACGCTGTCTTTCAGAGACACCGCTCCCTAAAGATGTCCTGGGTACCTTGTAGGCTAGTGCCCAAGATGGAGATGACTAGATTTACAAACTTCTGCAGTCTCTATCAGTGCTGTGCAGTAGCCCTTCCATACCAGACAGTGATGTAGCCTGTCCGAATGCTCTCCATGGTACAGCTATAGAAGTTTTTGAGTGTATTTGTTGTCATGCCAAATCTCTTCAAACTCCTAATTAAGTATAGCCGTTGTCTTGCCTTCTTTATGACTATTGGATCCAGGTTAGATCCTCAGAGATCTTGACACCGAGGAACTTGAAGCTGCTCACTCTCTCCACTTCTGATCCCTCTATGAGGATTGGTATGTGTTCCTTCGTCTTACCCTTCCTGAAGTCCACAATCAGCTCTTTGGTCTTACTGATGGTGAGTGCCAGGTTGTTGCTGCAGCACCATTCCACTAGTTGGCATATCTCACGCCTGAACGCCGTCTCGTCACCACCTAAAATACTGAGTTACTGCACCTGGCTGTGTATTTCTCCAGGTTTCAGCATCTGCACCTCTAGAACATTAAGAGCAATGTCAGATCAGAGGCTGAGTATCCAGCAGCAAGAAATTCACCTCCTGATGATCCAATGCCTTTCCACCATCTGCAAGGCACAAGTCAAAGTCAGGAGCATGATAAAATACTCTCCATCTGCCTGGATGAATAGAGTCTGAAAACTTTCAATCACCCTGCTCACAGCAGTGCCACATGAATTATTTGGGAAGAATGCATGGGATTCCACTGGCTCTGCTTTTTCCCCACAGTCCAAAGACATATTTGGTGGTAGGTTAATTGATCATTGTAAAATTTTTAATGAATAGACTAGGATTAAATTGGAGGCTGTTGGTGCGGCAGTGCTTGAAGGACTGGAGGGGCCTATTCTGCGCAGTTTCTCAATAAACAAACAACAAAAAGTAAATAAAGCGCGGCAGAGTGGAGTCTGTTGCAGTGCCCGTGACCTGGTTTCTGTTCCGCCTCTGTCTGTAAGGAACTTGGATGTTCTCTCCGTGACCGCATGGGTGTTTTCCAGGTTCCTACCACATTCCAAAGGCGTATGGTTTGGTAGGTTCATTGGCCACATTGGAGTAATTATGTGACAAGTGCTCATTAGGATGGAAGGGCCTGCTACCAAATAAAACAAACAAATAAGCACATCACCATCCAGGACATAGAATCCTGCTTTACTGACACCTCATCAACCATCCTCAAACTTCATTCTCTCCACCACCAATGCACAACTGCTACCGCACGTACCATTGACAGAAGCCATTGAAAATACTTGCCTTGTCCACTGACATCAGTCCCCTTCAAATCTACAACGAGAAGGACAAGGACACTGGATACAATGGGGCACCACCACCTGAAAGTTCCTCTCCAAGCTGCAAATTATTCCAGCTCATAAATAAACACAGACCTGCGCCATCATTGTGTTTAAATTGGGAACTCCCTCCACAACAGAATATCTACCAGAAGGATATGGCGAGAAGGGCCGAATGGGACCCGGGATCAGCCATAATGGAATGGTGGCACAGACTCGATGGGCCCAATGGCCTAATTCTGCTCCTTTGTCTTATGGTCTTATGGAATACAATGGTTCAAGAATGTGGATCCCTACACTTTTTTCAAGGGCAATGAAGGATGGTTGATAAATACTGGCTTTGCCAATGATGCCCAGCTCTCAAAAAATGAATTATTTAAATTAAGTTGCATAGGACGATAAATTGCTTTTGTTTATTATGGTCACATGTGCCAAAATACAGTGTAACACTTCTCTTGCATACTGTTCATACAGATTAGCTCATTACCATGGAGCATTGAGCTAGTGCAACCTAATGCAGTAACTGAGTGAAGAATAAAGTCTTCTTAGAGACAGAGAATTTAAGCTGAATGGCCACTTTTTTTAGGTATGTCCTGTACCTAATAAAGTGGCCATTAACTATACAGCATGTTCGTGGTTTTCTGTTGCTGTAGCCCATCTACTTGAAGTTCATCATGTTGTACATTTAGAGGTGCTCTTTTGTACATCACTGTTGTAACACGTGTTTATCTGCGTTCTTGTCTCCTTCCAGACAGCTTGAACCAGTCTGACCATTCTCCCTCGACCACTCACATGGAAAGGGTGTTCGCAGCCACAGAACTCCTGCTCACTCAATGGTTTTTGTTTCTTGCATCATTCTCTGTAAACCCTAGAGACTGCTGAGCGTGAACATCCCAGGAGATCAGCAGCTTCTGAGATACTCAAACCACCGCATCTGGCACCAACAATCATTCCACGGTCATAGTCCTTAAGATCACATTCCTTCCCGATAGTTGCTCCCAGCGACAACTGAACCTCTTGACCATGTCTGTATGTTTTGATGCATTGAGTTGCTGCCACATGGTTGGCTGATTCGATATTTGCATTAACGCACAGATGTGCCTAATGAAGTGGCCAGGGAGTGTGGACATAAAAGAGTAGAAGGATTATACTAGAAGCAATGAGCTGACCTGCACGGAGCAGCAACAGTGAATCACCATGCTCTGGCACCACCTCCTGTCACATGATTGAAAATCAATTGGAAAACAATGGCAATCACACCTCGTACTTTGAACAAAAGAAAATATGCAGATTCCTGAAATCTTAACAACACACACAAAATACTGGAGACAGCATCTATGGGAAAAAGTACAGTCAATGTTTCAGGCTGAAACCCTTTGGCAGGACTGGGTTTTTGTGTGTGTTCCTCATATTTTGAATTAATTTTGCGATATATGTTTTTGATTGATTTTGGTATTTAATTTTAAAAGTTCATCATTTTGATTTTTTAAAATCATTTTCTTTTGAATAGTGCAAGGTGCTCATGGCTTTGCTGTACTGAGGTAGTGATTAGGGTTGTGCAGATTGACCGAATGGTTGAAGGGGAGTAACTGATCTTGAACCTGGTGGTGTGGGACTTCAGTCTTCTGTAGTTCCTGCCAAACGGTAGCTGCAAAAAGATGACACAGCCTAGATGGTAGAGACCTTTGATGCCCATCAGCGCCTTATGTAGATACTTCTGGCGGTAGGGAGGAATGTGCCAGTGATATATTGGGAGATCTAAGGAGGACATATATAGGCAATGCTAGAAAAACTCTCCTCCCACTAGCTTTGCTTGAGTCAGGTTAATCGTTGTACTAACTAACTCTGTAAACATTACCTGAAATATTTTTTTCCTTTGCTGGGAATACTTATGAAAATATCCATTTGAAAAAAATGTATTTAATAAGAATATTTAATTGCTTGATAAAGGAAGGCCATTGTGACATAGATAAAATGCTGGGGGATCTCCAAGTTAGGTGGCATCTGGGGAGACGAATAAACATTCAATGTTTTGGGCTGAGATCCTTCATTAGATCTGGAAGAGAATGGGGAAGAAGCTAGAAAGAGAAGTCAGGGAGGCCATTATCTGTTTAGTTTTCTTCTGCAATCATTTTTGTCACAATTTATACTGAAAATGGAGTAACTAACTAACCATAACAATTCATCCCCTTCAATTAGGCCACAGCTTGTCAAACATGACACAAGGAACTCTCTTTTGTGAGGAGCTATGTGAATCAAATTTTCAAAGGGATCTGCTCTTTGCAAGCCTTCTGCACTAAACACTTCCCTCAAATTAATCATAAGCCTTTAAACCAAAGAGTTTTCTTTCTGACCTATTAGTGACACCTGATAAGATTCTCCTCAAGTCTTGTGCTGTCTGCAAGACTAATTGTACAACAGAAAATCTAAAGGGATATTATAGGAGGGGATAGTTGGCAATTGACAGATTTAACAAATTATATTAGATTATACGTGTAATGTGCCTTTTACTAAATTGTGTTAAAGTCTGTAATAAACCGTCTGATCACTTTACATTGGATTCCGTTTTTCTTTGTAAAAGAAAGGTTGAGGCAAACAGAATTTTTTTTTCATGGGGCAGCAGGGTAGTGAGTGCAACACTATTACAACACCAGCAACCCAGGTCCAATTCCTACCACTGTCTGTCAGGAATTTGTATATTATCCCGGCAACCTCGAGGGGTTCTTCGAAGTGTTCAGGTTTCCACTCACATCCCAAAGACATATGGGTGAGGATGTTAATTGGTCGCATGGGTGTAATTGGGCGGTATGGGTTCGTTGGCCCAAAGGGTCTGTTACTGCACTGTGTCTCTAAATAATAAATAAGTAAATAATCTTCCCCTTGGTACTTGCAGGGGAGAGCATGGGAGGCATGAATGCCCAGCTGTTAATGCTTATTCTCAGTAACTCATGAAAAGATGAAAGAGAGCAGAATTCTTGGCCATTGTATCTACTCCCCCAGTGCTGTTGGGTAAGAATTCTAAGGTGTTTTTTTAATCATCCTTTAGAAAACAAAAAAAAACCATTGATCCTTCGCTGCTCCCAGGTGCATTCTCCTCTCATTCTCTTGTAAGCTGTTCTCTCCCATTGACTGCCCACGATGGTCTTCAAGATTGTTTATTGTCATACTTCATTACACCAGCGTAAAGGAAAAGGAAATGAGTGTTGCTCCAAGTCTGATGCAGCAATAAAAAAAAACAATAAGCATAAGGAACACAAAAGATACAATAAATAAAAATATAAAATCAATCCTACAAAATATGTACATAAAGTGACACTAGCTGATATATATGTAGTGGTAGGGTGGGTTAATGTGTGCAGGTATTTTGATCAGCCTGACGGCTTGTAGAAAGTAACTGCTTTTGAATCTAGTGGTCCTGGTTTGAAAACTGCATAGCCTCCTCCCTGATGGGAGTGGGATGGACAGTTCATGAGCAGGAAGGGCAGGATCCTTTGTGATATTGCTGGCCTTTTTTTGGCACCTCTCTCGGTATATGCCATTGATGGAAGGTAGGCTTGTGCTGGTGATGCACTGGTCATCTTTAGCAACAAGTCCTCCTTTCTGCTGCAGTTAAGTTTCATACCACAGACCTACACTAGAAGTAGTTTACTGCTGCCAATTAACTCCATCAAGATATCATTGACATGTGAGCACTCAGGAATAGACCCAGGTGGATGGGGGGGGGCTGCATGCAAACTCCACACCGACAACACCAGAGATCAGGATCAAACCCCAATTGCCGGAGCCACGTCTCCCACCAACAATGAAGAAACAGCGATATATGTGCAGACCAAACTTGGTGGAAGATGAGGAAGCAGCCAGAATCAAAAGCAGATTTACTATCACTGACATATGTCATAAAGTTTTTGTTTTATTATAGATGTACATTTCAATACACAAAGTATTCTATCAGTTACAATAAGAAATATAAAGTTGTGCATAAAGAGAGTAAAATGATGAGGTAGTGTTCAAGGGATCACAAACCGTTTAGAAATCTGGTGGTGGAGGACATTTTTTTTCCATTTAAACTATTGAGTATGTGTCTTCAGGCTCTGCCCTGTTGCTAGTAATGAGAAGAGACATGTTTTTGATGGTGAGAGTCCTTAGTGATGGATGCCATCTACTCAAAATGTCGCACTTTGAAGATGCCCTCAATGGTGCTGAACTAGATGGTGTTTAGAAGGATGAGGGGGTGTCTCAACATAACAGAAAGACCTAGATAGAGTGAACATGGAAAGGATGTTTCTTATAGTGGGGCAGTCTTGCACCCGAGGGCACAGCCTCAGAATAGGACATCCTTTCAGAAAAGTGATGAGCAAGAAATTTTTTACCCAGAGGGAGGTGAATCTGTGGAATTCATTGCCACAGACAGCTGTGGAGGCCGAGTCATTATGTGTATTTAAAGCAGAAGTTGATAGTTTTTTGATTAATAAAGGTGTCAACTGTTATGGGGAGAATGCAGGGAAATGAGATTGAGGTGGATAGTAAATCAGCCATAATGGAACAGGGGAGCAGACTCGATGGGCTGAATGGTTTCATTCTGCTCCTATGTTGTATGGTCTTATAGATGGTGGGTAGGCCAGTGCCCATAATGGTGTTGGCTGAGTTCACAACCCTCTGATCCTGTGCATTGGCAGCCCTAGATCACATGGGCAGGTGGGGGCAATAACCTGGCATTCACTTCTCTCTAGTAATTAATGTCATGAGTTTGGAAACTCGTTGCTTGTATACTTTGTGGGTGGTACACACTCCAGTGCTGGAGTGGATAGGAGTTTAGGGTGATAGTTGGGCCACTCATTAAGCAGGCTGCCTTATCTTAGTTAATTTTCTTGAAGCTCCAGTCAAGTAAATTCCACAGTGCAGCCAGCCTGCACCTTATAAAGGCTGGGAAGGTTATGTGCAGGTTACCCATTCTTTGACCTGGTTTTTGGACTCTGAGATAAAGAACTATTTACCAATGTTGCAGCCAGCACATAGTGGTTCAAACCAGCAAATGGAGAGTGAATCCTTGTAGCTGCACCTCACATTTCTTTCTCTTGCCTGCTCAGTTAATTGGGATAAAAATATGACATGTGATATACAATTAAACCGTTCACATCATTTATGCACACAGACTTGTCAACCTCAGGGAAATACAGCTGTTAATAAAATGTGCCACATTCACTCAGATTGTCAATCCTGATAAATGAAGCAGGACTGATGGTTGCTGGCCCTCTGTAACAGTAGTGGCATTGAAAAGTGAATAGTGAGTGGTTTTGTGAACAACAGGAGTTAGTGCAATGGAGCGCAGTATTAGAGAGCTACTGGGTGAATAGAAGTTGCACTAGCACAAGAGATTCTGCAGATGCTGGAAATCCGAAGTAATACACACAAAATGCTGGAAGAACTCTGCAGATCAGGCAGCATCTAAGGGAATGAATGTACAGTCAACTTTTCAGGTCGAGACCCTTCTTTAGGATTGGAAAGGAAGGGGGAAGACTCCAGATTAAAAATGTGGTGGGGGTGGGGGGAAGGAGGATAGCTAGAAATAGATAATCTGAAGCCAGGCGTGTAGCAAAGTTAAAGGGGTGGAGATGAAGGAATCTGAAAGGAGAGGAGACTGGACCATAGGAGAAGGGAAGAAGGAAGGGCCACCAGAGGAGGTGATAGGCAGATGAGAAGGGGTAAGATGCCAGAGTGGGAAATAGAAGAAGAGGAGAGGGGAGAGTTTTTTTTAAACCAGAAGGAGAAATCAATATTAATGTCGTCAGGTTCAAGACTACCCAGACAGAATGTAAGGTGTTGCTCCTCCACCCTGAAGGCAGCCTCATTTTGGCCATGGACCAACGCATCACAATAGGAATGAGAATCTCTGGGAATTTCCACTTTTGGTGGATGGAGCAGAGGTGCTTGATGAAGCGGTCTCCCAATACACACCAAAGTAGAGGAGGTCTCCTTGAGATCACCACCAATGTAGAGGAGGGTAGAAGTTGCATTAGCATTCATTGTCTTTGGAACAGAGATCATCTTATTTTATTACCAAAATGGTAGGCTCTCACCTTAAATCTGCTGAGATAACCACGTTAACTTTGCACAAAATACTTTCATATGGCAAAAGTTTCCATTCACATCATGGCCTCTCTTACATTTAGCACTAAATGTTTGCTCTGTAACAGCAGAAGAATAGATTTTGTTCTTGGTGTTACTGATGAGAGCTACTGGATAGTTCAAAGTGAAGCTCCTTCTAATCTGCACATATAAAATGATCCAACTTTAGATACAATTTCCAAACTGCACCAGTGTTCATAGTCATTGAGTTATACTGGACAGAAGGCCCTTTAGTCAATTTCGTTTATGATGAACTAGTTATCTACTTGAGCCTATCCCATTTGTCTGTGCTTGGCCTATATCTCAATAAACCACGGGGTCCTAACCTGGGGTCCATGGACCCTTTGCTTAAAGGTATTGGTCCATGACATATGGAAGATTGGGAACTTCTATCCTTTCCATCAATTCTAAACCTTTCCTATTCATTATAAACATTCCCCACCCATTACAAACCATCCCTTTGTATTTCCTATTGCAGAAGTGATCACCTTTGCTGAGTCACTGTCATCCTGTGTTACTGTAGCTGGATGTTTGCAGCAAGAGTGCATAATCATGGTTAATCAAAAACCGGCCACAGAAGACTGAAATTTCTATTGCAGTGTGCTGTGGGCTCCAGAGTGACAACTTTATCTGTTGGCTAACATGGAAATCCTGAAGTACTCATTCATTTTGGGTGATGCAGGAATCCTGTGTCCACGCCGCCAAGCTTGGGAGGAGTTGTTGCCCTACTGTTCTCAGGCTCCTGTTTTGGCATCACTGGTCTCAGCAGTAAACTGATTCCATGGCTGTGGCTGGTAGCCAGCGACCTCCTGGACTGGCTTCACTTACCTCAGCGCCGACTGGCTCTGTGGCTGTGGAATTACTTCCAGGGACACATCAGTTCATGTTTTTGTGCTATTTGTTTACTTTTTAAAATTATTTGCATGATTTGTTGTTTTTTGTTGCAAATTGGATGTTTGACGGTCCTTGTGCTATGGTGTTCTTTTCACGGTTTCCATTGTGTTTCTTTGTTTTGTGGCTGCCTGCAAGAAGATGAATCTCAAGGTCATGTATGATATACAGACTTTGATGATAAATTAACTCTGAACTTTAAAAAAACTTTTCATCTGGGCCTGTATTAAATGACAATGACAAAAGCAAAGTAACACAATAATATTCAGACTTCAAAGAAAAGCTGTTAATGTCTTTTTCTTCCTTTTCTTTCCTTTACAATAGAATGCTAGAAGCCTGTTAACTAATAGCCAGAGAAGGGTTGTTAATGGATTATTTTCCTTTTCATTTCCTTTTTTTTAAAACTTTCAATGGAATGCTAGAAGATTGTTCGCTAATGGTCAGGGGATTTTAATTCTGATAGTACTATGTGAAGTTGTAGTGACAAAATTGTGACAAAAAGAGATGTTGGAGGAAGAATTTCTGGATGAAAAGTATTTGCTGTGCTTGAATGATGCTCAGTCGGTGATGGTAATGTACTACATTGCTCTGTCAACCCCCATTAAACAGAAGAAGAAGATTTATAGAATAAGTAATGTTTGGACTTAAAACTATAGCTGCAAGGAAATTCCAAGGAGAATTGACTGAGAAAGAAGCCAGCAACTGCATTTTAGAGTTAAAGCACATTAGTTACAGATACCCTATTACGTAACACTATATTCAATATTATAAGTTTGCTTGTGTTAAGTCAGCTGCTTAAAAGAGCCCTGAGTCATGTTGCTCTGTGAGCCATATCTGATTTTTCCCATCTGTAGAGGTCCAGAAAACAATAGCAGCAGTAGAATTTACCTGCAGTTCATCACTGAGAGAGAGAGAGAGAGAGAGAGAGAGAGAGAGAGAGAGAGAGAGAGAGAGAGAGAGAGAGAGAAAGTGTGTGTGTGTGTGTATGGTGGGTGGAACCTTGTAGTAAGTATAAGTGGGAATGTACACGTGTGTGTGATCTTGCGTGCACATGTATGTGCATTTCTGCGAATGCAAATATGACCGTGTGTGCACACTTGTCTGATTATGTGATTGGGTTTGTGGGAATGTCTGTGTATGGCATAGGATGAGAGTCTGACAGTGCGGATGTGTTACTGTATGAGAGGGTACAATACTTATGTGAGTATGAGACTGTATGAATGAAAATTTTGCAGGGATGTACATTTGTGAGTGAAAGGGTGACTGTATATGCATTTGTACTGTGTTACCAATGTGCGTGACTATAACATGTTGGTTTGTGATTTTGGGTGTTGTGACACTGTCTGTGTGTGTGTTTTTTACAACAGTAGTTGCTCAAGCATATTTTACTAAGAAGCAGAGAAGAAATCTTCACCCTGTTAATCTAGCATGAATTATAATCAAGGTCACAACAGTAAAAGAATTAGCCCACTTTAAACCTTAAGGCTTTCAGCAGTGTAGGAGAGGTCTATAGGGCATTCAAAAGAAGAGACATTTTAAAGGAGACGTTAAAGCAGGAAGGTGGCAAGGTGGAGATAAGCCTCTGTTGAAAGAGGTGTAAGGTGCTCCTTCCCTCTACTAGCCTTCAGGTTACCTTAGGCAAAGATTAGCACCTTCCCCGATCAGGGTCACATAAAGCGTTCGGAGCAGATGGTCGTCAGAGCAGCTGGTGCATATCACAAGTCCTGGTTATGCGACCATCAACGTTAGACTGACCACCTCTGAAAACTATTGATAATGGCCGGGGTAAAGGCACTTCTGTAGAAAGATTTACCAAGAACATGGAAAGATCATGATTGCCCACATGATACAACACCACGCATAACAACGATGAATTGTGAAGTGATTGCTGATCAGATTCCACACTACAACCATGACTACACTTTAAATATATTTTACTGATTGTGAAGAGCTTTGCGATGCCCTGCAGCCATATAAAGCGCTAAAGTTAGTTCCATTTTTATCTTCACTGGGATCAGATCCAAATGACTAGATCTCTTTTATAATCATATCATCTCAGCTCCTTGAGAACAGTTTTGCAAGGTAATAAATAGAAGCTATGAAATTTCCAGCCAGCAAAATAAATCCCCAGGACACTGATATTTAAGTGCTCAATAAGAGGTAGGAGCCAGCTGAAGATTGATGTCTACCACAAATTGGTGTTAAATGGAATAGAAAATGTTACACTTGGTACAAGCAAAGTTGGAAGAAGCAGTTAGTGTTGGACACTGAGTATGTATTCCATTTGTCACAATTATTGCTTGCCTATAGATTGTCTGAATGATTTAGAGCCAAAGACGAAAAATGATTAAATATCCCCTACTGCTTGTTTATGTTGGAAAATGCAGCACGCATTACATTAATATCTCATAAATATCAAAGTGATAATAACCAGTTAAATCATTTTACTTACACCCAGTGACCGTAGTCTTTCATTGATTCTGTTATAGTTATTATTTTATGGATTTATTGAGTATGCCTGCAAGGAACTGATTCTCAGGGTTGTGTATGGTACATTGATAATAATTTTACTTTAAACTTTATTAGGTAAACCTGGATACCTGCCTCTTAAGGCAAGTATCTAATCAGTCAATCATGTGGAAGCAGCTCAGTGCATAAAAGCCCATAGACGTGGTCAAAAGATTCAGTTGTTGTTCAGACCAAGCACCAGGATGGAAAAGAAATGTGATCTAAGTGACTTTGACGGTGGAGTGATTGTTGGTTCCAGACAGGGCGTTTGAGTATCTCAGAATCTGCTGATCTCCTGAGATTTTTACACACAACGATCTCTAGAGCTAACAGAGATTGGTGTGAAAAACAAAACAAGGTATCCAAGTAGCGGGAGTTCTGTGGGTGAAAACATCTTGTTAATGAGAGAGGCCAAAGGAGAATGGCCAGACTTTTTCAAGCTGATAGGAAGGCATTAGGAATGCAAATAACCGTGAGGTACAACAGTGGTGTGAAGAAGTGCATCTCTGAATTGGATTCGCTACAGCAGAAGACCATGAACCAGAATCAATAGACACTTTGCTAAGTAACTCCCGTATGTACATAATAAAGTGGCCACTGAGCGTACATCGCCTATAAGCATTGCTTCCCTGTGTATGTTCATGTGTGTGGGCTTGCATGGTTCTGTGCCTGAGCATGTGCATGAGTGGTTGTATATGTATACATGTGCATCTATTGATGTGACTGCGTATGTTAATGCAAAACGTGTGATTTTGTTTGTGCATCTGTAAATGCATATGTGTGATTCATTTTGTATTTGTACTGGAGAGGAAGACTGATTGAGTTTGCATGTGTGACTGGGTGCGAACGACCGCACACATGGGTGCCCTTGCATGCAATTATTTGTTGGACCTTGTGTGTGTGTGGAAATGGACTTCTGAATAAGTCCATTTGAACTTGGGTGACTATGTGCATGAACACTTGTAAAGTGAACAGATGAGTGAGAGTGTGACTCGTGTTTGTGAGGGAGACACTGAGATTGTACATGTTAGGCTGTATGTACATATATCGGGCTGTTGCTCGATCATTGTAGGAGCAAACTGAAAGACCGTACAGAGTTGAGCTTGAAATAATGGGCAATTCGTTAATAACTTCAATGCATCCAAAGCTGGTCTACCTGAATGTGAATTTGGTACAGCTTTTAAGATTCAAAATTTATTATCAAAGTTATAAATTACTCAGCCTTGAGATTTATCTGCTTACTGACAGCCACAATGCAAGAAATTCGAAGGAACCCAATTAAAATAATTAAAGCCAATGCGCAGCAAAAGAAGGGAAAAACTCGAATCATGCAAACAATAGAAGCGAGCAACAGCATTCTGAGCCAAATTGAGTCCATAGGCCTGAATCCTTGGAGCAGCCAGAGTAGGCCCAAAGCCTTGGTTTCAGTTCATCATATAGTGGGGCAAACTGCCACAAAGCTCGCAGACACGAAGCGCATAGCGACAGGAGCAGATTCACAGCCTCTGCGCTGCAGAGTAAAGAATGAAAATCACCGGCGAGCGACCCTTGCCTCTGTTTACATTCTCAGTTGATGAGATTACCAGTAAAACTACAATGAATAAAAGAATGGTGGCTACAGGAAGACTTAATTAAGTAACAGACCAGGTCCCGACAATAGAATAAAATAATTATCCACAGGTCTAACAGTAAATGCAGTTTTCCATTACAACAAAGGGTGGACACTGTAACATAATTAGTGAAGTTCCTGAAACTTGGGTGTTGTTGCTGCTACATTCCATGTCTCTAATGGTTCTCTGTTATCACATGAGCAGAATCCACATCACTATTTGCTAGTTATTAGCCGTCAGTATTGATTCCTCTGCACCTATCATGTACATGTTACTCAGTGGCCATGCCTTTGGATGCGCACCCGTGTTGGAGGGTGACCACGTGTGAGGTGTGGAGTATGTAACAGGTATTTGTAACTCCTGCAGTCTAGTACCACTTAAATGTGATAAGTACTTGAGTTGTGCTTGATCCCCGTGGCCCGCAGGACAACACAGCCACTCTTGGAGACTGAGAAAGATGAAGAGGAACAATTGAGGCTACCGCTAAAACAAATTAACAGAGATTACATGGGGAGGAAAAAAAATGGCAGTGTCGAGTGGGTTGAAAGGCTGTAATTTAATTTAAAGGTTGAGATCATCCATAAAACCTGCTTCATGCCATCATCTGAACATCCCAATTAAATTAGCATCTCATTATTTCCCCAGCTATCTGTTACTCAACTGGCTTTTATTGATTCATCAATTCCATATTGGATGAGAAAACATGATGTAGAATTGGCACGATTCAATTTAAAATGAATAATCTATAAAAGATAAACCTTTCAGATACATAATCAAAACCAGATTCATATTAGCATATGTCATGAAACCTGTTGCTTTGTGGCAGCAGTAAGTGGCAATACATTATAAAAAACCGTTAATTTTCACTAAGAAATATATATGATTTTTAGTTTTAGGCACATATATACAAAGGGTCAAAGGTACATTTAATGTCTAAGAAATGTATACAATATACATCCTGAAATGCTTTTTCTTCACAGCCATCCACAAAAACAGAGGGGTGCCCCAAGAAATGAATGACAGTTAAGTGTTAGAACCCCAAAGTGCTCCCCTCGGCTCCCCTTCCTCCCTCACGTAAGTGGCAGCAAACAATGATCCCCCCTCTCCCCACCAGCAAAAAAAAAGCATCAGCACCCACCATCAAGCACTCAAGTGTGCAGCAAAAACAAGAGCAAAGGCAGATTTGCAGTACTCCAACCCCCTCCCTAATAAAGGAGAAAGAGATGTCTCCGTTTCTGCAGCAAGAATGGAGACATAACAACCAACTGGCAGTTTTCATTGTGTTGCAGTATTTTATGTATTGCATTGTACTGCTGCCGCAGAACAAAACTAATTTTGTGACACGAGTAGCCTCCGTGCCTCCAGTTGACCCCGTTCGCCTAGGGTGAACCTCCGTTGCCCCGCAAGTAGTGCAATACTTCGGTGTAAATACGGTGTAATGCCCCCCCCCCCAAGTACACGCTCGCAACACAAATACCAGACAATACCCAAAAGCAGGTAAATAATTGCAACTTTATAGCTATTTCTTAGTGATGGGTTAGTAAAAACAGATAACCTAAAGGTGCCAAAGTAATAATCAGTTTGTCAGTTTGTGCACATATTTTAATACGTTGGAGCTCACACCTCCAGTTCCTTCCACAATGACCTTCTGAGCCTTCGGCTGCCGTCCGAACCGCTGACGTCCAGTATCCGTTGCTCTGGAACCGCTGTCTGCTCCACACACGACCGTTCTCCTTGTTCTCCTCCCGAAAAAGACAGCGAACTCCCACTCAGCTTACACGGACAAGATAGCTCAACAATTCTCAATTGGTTATTTTCCCCCTTATCAGTAACTATAACCCAAACATACCAGACACAGAATCCCATTATAACAATAAAGAGAAGCCATTTTTTTTAGCCTGAACAGTTAACACCACTGTTACTGTTACTGAGAACCCTACACACACATGAGTGATGATATACCAGATATTGATATGGGTCTTTATTGTGGACTGAGAGTGGGAAGGGGGCAGGGAGAGGGGAATCATGGTTGGGAAAAGGGGAAGGGAGAGGGGAGGGAGCAGGAAGCGCCAGAAAGACATTTTCTAATGATCAGTAAACCAATTATTTGGAATCAAATGACCTTGCCTGTTGTCTCAGGGTTGGATGTGGCTGCACCCTCGCCACTCCCTGCCCCTGGCAATCCTTCTCTGTCACCTGTCCTACATCCCTCCCGTGACACTCCACCTTTGCCATTCCCAACATCCTTTGCTCCCACCAGACTTACAAATTTTGTCTCCACTCCACATTGACAAATAGAGTACTGTGAAAAAGTCTTAGACACTGTAACTATATATATATATATAGACAGACAGACATACTTTATTGATCCTGAGGGAAATTAGGTTTTGTTACAGCCGCACCAACCAAGAATAGTGAAGAAATATAGTAATATAAAACCATAAATAATTAAATAATATTAAATTAATCATGCCAAGTGGAAATAAGTCCAGGACCAGCCTATTGGCACAGGGTATCTGACACTCCGAGGGAGGAGTTGTAAAGTTTGATGGCCACAGGTAGGAATGACTCCCTATGACACTCAGTGTTACATCTCGGTGGAATGAGTCTCTGGCTGAATGTACTCCTGTGCCTAACAAGTACATTATGGAGTGGATGGGAGTCATTGTCCAAGATGGCATGCAACTTGGACAGCATCCTCTTTTCAGACACCACTGTCAGAGAGTCTAGTTCCACCCCCACAACATCACTGGCCTTACAAATGAGTTTGTTGATTCTGTTTGTGTCTACTACCCTCAGCCTGCTGCCCCAGCACACACAACAGCAAACATGATAGCACTAGCCACCACAGCCTCATAGAACATCCTCAGCATCGTCCGGCAGACGTTAAAGGACCTCATTCTCCTCAGGAAATAGAGACAGCTCTGACCCTTCTTGTAGACACCCTCAGTGTTCTTTGACTAGTCCAGTTTATTGTTCATTCGTATCCCCAGGTATTTGTAATCCTCCACCATGTCCACACTGACCCCTTGGATGGAAAAAGGGGTCACCGATGCCATAGCCCTCCTCAGGTCCACCACCAGCTCTTTAGTCTTTTTCACATTAAGCTGCAGATATATATATGTGCCTGACTTTAGCACAGTACAGTAAATAATAAAATTAAACAATGGTGCAAAAAGAGAACAAAAAAAGAAAAAAGAATAATGAGGAAGTGTGGATAGGTTCATTGTCCGTTCAAGAATCTGACGGCAGAGGGAAAGGTGGTGTTCCTAAACACTGTGTCTTTAGGCTCCTGTTAGAATCAGTTTGTTCCTTGAGAAAATAATTGCATAATCTTTGTAACTGAACAATGGCTGCAGTGCCTTTAATCTAGCTTTCCACCGGTACCAGTACAATTCTCCCTCACCTTCAAGCTTGACAATTAAGTTATTCTCAAATGAAGTATATAATTGGTCTTGCTGGACTTAACAAGTTAGCATTGTCAACACAGGCATTCGTACTGTACACAGCAATAAACAATCCAAGATTGCAGTAGTTTCTTGTGCCTCAACCGTGAGAAAATCTGCAGATGCTGGAAATCCAAGCAACACGCACAAAATGCTGAAGGAACTCAGCAGGCCAGGCAGCATCTATGGAAAAGAGTGAACAGTCAACGTTTTGGGCCGAGACCCTTCATCAGGACTGGAAAGGAGGGGGAGAAGTCAGAATAAGAAAGTGGGGTGTGGGGAGGAAGAAGCACAAGGTGGCAGGTGATAGGTCAAACTGGGAGAGGGTGAGGTAAAGAGCTGGGAAGTTGATTGGTGAAAGAGTTAAGGGTTATCAGAGAGTATAGAAGACAATGGAATAAAGGGAAGGGGTAGGAGCACCAGAGGGAGGTGATGGGTAGGTAAGGAAATAAGGGTGAGAGAAGGAAAAAGGAATGGGGAATGGTGAGTGAGCATGTGTGGGGATATGTTCTGGTCCTTTTCACTGGTAGACATCTGTGGACAAGTGAATTTTGTCAGAAGCAACACACAAAAAACGCCAAAGGGACTCAGCATGTCAGGCAGCGCCTCTTGAGAGGTCAATGTTTCAGGCTGAGAACCTTCAACAGTCAATCAGTTCTAAAGAAGGGTTTCAGCCCAAAACATTGATTCCTATTCCCCTGTATAGATGCTGCCTGACCTGCTGAGTTCCTGCAGCATTTTGTGAGTGTTGTTCTGTAATTCTAGCACCTGCAGAACCTCAAACAAGAGAAAATCTGCAGATGCTGGAAATCAAGAGTATACACACAAAATGCTGGAGGAACTCAGCAGGCCAAACAGTATCTATGGAAAAGAGTAAACAGTCGATATTTTGGGCCGAGACCCTTCATCAGAATCTCATTGTGTTTTTATCATAAGTCCAGTGACCAGTGCATGATGCACTCATGGCCTTTAGGTAATATTGAGACTACCTCTGACACAAATATACCAGAGAAAGAGATTGGTTAGTCCATTATGTATCAATTGAAACTGGAGTTTCAGGAGCTTGTGATACCCTAACCATTATTAAAATAGAGAACATATAGCATTCAGAATAAGGTGGATGAACTCGTGGTGTGATTACAGATTGGTTGGTAGGATGTTGTGGGCATCACGGAGTTGCGGCTAAAGAAGGATTAACTTCGAAGGATATACTTTGTATCGAAAGGATAGGCAGCAAGGCATAGGTGGTGGTGTGGTCTGTTGGCAAGAGATGCAATTACATCTTTAGAAAGAGGTGACGTAGAATCAGAAAATGCCCAATCTTTGTGGGTGGAGTTAGGAAACTGCAAGGGTAAATAAACCATCACAGGTATTATATATAGGCCTCCAAATAGTCAAGATATGGGGTTGAGATTGCAAAGAGATCTGGACAGGGCATGTAATAAGGGTAACGACACAATGGTAATGGGGGACTTCAATATGCAAGGGGATTGGGAAAAGCAGGTTGGTGTTGGATCTCAAGAGAGAGAAATTGTTGAATGTATGGCTTTTTAGAGCAGCTTGTGCTTGAGCCTACTCGGGGAAAGACTATCTCAGATTGGGTGTTGTGTAATAACCCAGATCTTATTAGGGAGCTTACTGTAAAGGAACATTTAAGAGGCAGCGATCATAATATGATTGAAATCATACTGCAATTTGAGTGGGAGAAGCACAAGTCACATGTATCAGTATTATAATGGAATAATGGGATTTACAGAGGCATGAGAGGTGAACTTGCCCAGGTGGATTGGAGGAGGATACTGACAGGGATGACGGCAGAGCAGGGATGGCTGAAGTTTCTGGGAATAGTTCACAAGGCACAGGATAGATATGTCCCACAGAAGAAGTTCTCAAATGGCAGGGGTAGGTAACTGTGGCTAACAAGGGAAATTAAGGACTGCAGAAAGCCAAGAAAAGGACATATGAGGTAGCAAAAGTAAGTGGGAAGTCGGATGAGTGGGAAGCTTTTAAAATCCAACAAAAGGCAGCTAAAAAAGCTATAAGAAGGGAAAAGATGGAATATGAGGGCAAACTAGTCAATAATATAAAGCAGGACATGAAAAGTTTTCTCAGTTATATAAAGAGTAAAAAGGGAGATGAGAGTTAATATTAGACCACTGGAAAATGATGCTGGTGAGGTAGTAATGGGGGATAAAGAAATGGCAGATGGACTTAATGGGTGCTATGCATTTGTCTTCACTGTGGAGAGTGCCAGAGGTTTGTAAGTGTCAGGGAGCAGGAGCGAGTGCCATTGCTATTACAAAAGAAAAAGTGCCAGACACACTGAAAGGCCTTAGTGGATAACTCACTTGGACTAGATGGATTAAATCCTAGAGTCCTGAGAGAAGTTACTGAAGAGATAATGGGTACATTAGTCATGATCTTTCAAGAATCACTTGATTTTGGCATGGTCCCAGAAGACTGGAAGTTTGCAAATGTTACTCTATTCCTCAAGAAGGGAGGAAGGCAAAGAAAAGGAAATTATAGGCCAGATAGCTTAAAGTCAGTGGTTGGTAAACTGTTGAAGTCTATTATTAAGAATGTGCTTTTGAGGTACTTGGAGACTAATGATAAAGTAAGTCAAATTCAGCATTTTTTTCTGTAAAGGGAAATCTTGCCTGACAAATCAATTAGAGTACTTTGAGGAAGTAACAAGCAGGGTGGACAAGGGAAAGGCAGTAGATGTCATTTTCTTGGACTTTCAGAAGGCATTTGATAAGGTGCCACACATGAGGCTGCTTAACAAGATAAAATCTTATGGTGTTACAGGAAAGATACTGGCATGGATAGCGGAATGGCTGACAGGCAGGAGGCAGTAAAAAGGGGGCCTTTTCTGATTGGAAGTCAGTGACTCGTGGTGTTCCTCATGGGTCAGTATTGGGACCACATACATTGTTTGTCAATGGTCAATGATTTTGATAATGGAATGGATGGCTTTGTGAATGATACAAAGATAGGTGTTGGGGAAAGTAGTGCTGAGGAAAAAAATGCAATTGAGCAAGACAAATAGGAAAAACGGGCAAAAAAGTGGCAGATGGAATACAGTGTTGGGAAATATATGATAATACATTTTGATAAAAGGAACAATAGTGTGGACTGTTATCTAAATGTGGAGAAGCTTCAAGCATCAGAGGTGCAGAGGGATTTAGAAGTCCTTGTTAAAGACTCCCAGAAGGTTAATTTACAGTTTGAGTCTGTGGTAAAGAAGGCAAATGCTATGTTGGCATTAATTTCAAGATGAATAGAATATGAAAGCAAGGAGATAATGCTGAGCCTTTATAAGACATTAGTTTTGGGCCGCATATCTCAGGAAGGATGTGTTGTCATTGGAGAGAGTCCCGAGGAGGTTCGTGAGGGTGATTCCAGGAATAAAGGGAGAGGAGAGAAACATATGAGGAGAGTTTGGCAGCTTTGGCCTGTACTCACTGGAACTTAGAAGGATGTGTGGGGATGCAATTGAAACCTACTGAATATTGTAATAACTAAGTATGGCAGATGTGGAGAGGATGTTTTCTATGGTGGGGGCATCCAGAACTTGAGGGCACAACCTCAGAATTGAGGGGTGACCTTTTAGAACAGAGATAAGGAGGATTTTTTTTTGCCAGAGAGTAATGAATCTGTGGAATGCCCTGCCATAGACTGCAGTGGAGGCCAAGTACATAAGTATACTTAAGGCGGAAGTTGATCTTTTACTGATTGGTCAGGGCATCAAAGAATATGGTGAGAAGGCAGGGGTACTGGGTTGAGTGGTATCCAGGATTAGCCAAGATGGAATGGCAAAGCAGACTCAATGGGCTGAATGGCCTAATTCTGCTCCTTTGTCTTATGGTCAGTCATAAGGCAAAAGAGGTAGAAAAATAGGTCTAATAAAGAGGAAATATCTTGGGGGTGGGTGCATAGAAGTCCCCTCCAAATACCTTTAACCTTAGATAAAGGAAGTTGAGCAAATCATTGAGTGTGGTGTAGAAGTGATCTCACTCTTGGGTTTAAGAAGAAGGTTGCTTTGGATCCTTGGAAGATGAGGCTTGACTTCCATCTAGTGACCAAAGCTGGAATAAGAAGAATGTTATATAATAAGAGCAGAAGGATAAAATAAGAAACGTTCACAGCAAACTTATTATCAAAGTATATACATGCCACCTTATACAATCCTAAGATTAATTTTCTTGTGGGCATTCACAGGAAATACAAAGAAACACGATAGAAATAATGGAAAAAAGCACACAACAAAGACAAACAACAAGTGTGCAAAAGACAACAAACTGTACAAATACAAAAGAAAAGAAAAACAAAATAATAATAATAATAATAAATAAATAAATAAATAAGCAATAAATATTGAGAACATGAGTTGATGAATCCTTGAAAGTGAGCCCATAGGTAGGTTTTAGGATCATTGTGGGTGTGAGTGAAGTTGAGTGAAGTTACTTCCTCTGGATCAAAAACCTGATGTTTGAGGAGTAATAACTGTTCCTAAATTTGGTGTTGTGGAATTCGTGGCTCCGGTACATCCTTCCTGATGGTGGTAGCAAGAAGAGAGTACAGTCTGGGAAAGATGGCAGGGATTCTTGATGATGGATGCTTCTTTACGGTAACAGTGCTTCTTGTAAATCTGCTCAGTGGTGGGAAAGGGCTTTACTCATGAAGGGCTGGGCTGCGTTCATCACTTTTTGTAGGATTTTCCATTCAAGGGCACTGGGGTTAAAGATTTATGATCAGAGTTGAGTGCCTTAAAAGAGATATCAGGGGCAACTTCACAGAAAGGGTGCTGTTGAATTCAAGTGAGCTGCCAGAAATAGTGGTTAAGGCAGGCACATTAGCAACATCTAAAAGCTATTTGGTAAAGTCCCTGGATAGGAGAGGTTTAGAGAGCTATAGGATTACAATGGAGCAGGTGAGGTCAATCCCCAGTCTCCGCCTAGAATCTACTGAAGACCTGGGCTTTGAGTTCTGGTAACACTCCTGTAAGTCCTCTTTGCATTTGTTCCAGCTTAATGATATCTTTCTTATAACAGGTTGATCAAAACTTTATACTGCAACCTCACCAACGTCTGTACAACTGCAAGATGTAACTGCAACAACTGCAATCTCCCAACTCCTTCACTCACTGCCCTGACTGATGAAGATCCAAATATCAAACATTTTCTTCATCACCCTGTCTACCTGAGACATCATGTCCACTGAACGATGTACTCCTCAGTTCCTCTGTTCCACAACACTCCTCAGGACCCGATCATTCTCCATGAGTCCGACCCTGATTTGACTCCCCAGAATGCAACCTGTTGCACTTACCTGAACTGAAAGACAAGGATCTGGGCCCGAATCATCAACTGTTTATAACTATATAACCATATAACAATTACAGCATGGAAACAGGACATCTCGGCCCTTCTAGTCCGTGCCGAACGCTTACTCTCACCTAGTCCCACTGACCCACACTCAGCCCATAACCCTCCATTCCTTTCCTGTCCATATACCTATCCAACTTTACTTTAAATGACAATACTGAACCTGCCTCTACCACTTCTATTGGAAGCTCATTCCACACAGCTACCACTCACTGAGTAAAGAAATTCCCCCTCGTGTTACCCCTAAACTTTTGTCCCCAACTCTTAACTCATGTCCTCTTGTTTGAATCTCCCCTGCTCTCAATGGAGATTTACTTTATTCTTGTTTACTTTATTCCTTAGATGCTTCATGCCCTGACCTTGCCTATCCCTGAAGAGATGCTGCCTGATCCTCTGCGTTTCTTCAGCAGCTTGGTTTTTTTTACTGTTGTTAATGTAGAATGGATTAATATTAGGATGAAATGCCTCTGTAACTTGGATTTTCAGTCAAGAGAGGAGTTTATTGGCCCACTTCTTCAAAGAGTTGCAAATAACAGTATAAACATATAATATCCAATACAATAGTCTCCAAACCACGAATTATTTTGGTAAATCTCTTCTTTCCTTTGAGCTTTAAGCCACCCTGAAGGTAACTTCCCTCTCAGCAGTAGATAGAACGGAATAATAGTTATGGAGCAAAACATTCTCAAGCCTTTCCAAAACTACCTGCTTACTTTGTCCTAACTCTTTGGCCATCTCCCTTCATCTTTGGGTCATAGAAATGTATAGCACAGAAACAGGCCCTTTGGCCCATCTAGTCCATGCTGAAACCATTTAAACTGCCTACCTACAATGACCTGCACTGGGACTATAGCCCTCCATATTCCTAGCTATCCAAACTTAAATTAAATATTGAAATCGAGCTCACATGGACTACTTGTACTGGCAGCTCATTCCACATTCTCGCAACCTTCTGAGTGAAGAAGTTTCTCCTCATGTTCCCCTTAAATTTCTCACCTATCACCCTTAAGCTATGACCTCTGGTTGTATCCCACCCAACCTCAGTGGAAAATGCCTGCTTGCATTTACCTATCTATACCTCTCATAACTTTGTATACCTCTATCAAATCACCTCTCAATCTTTTATGCTCCAAAGAATACAATCCTAACCTATTCAATCTTTCCTCATAACTCAGGCCCTTCACCATCCTTGTAAATTTTCTCTGTACTCTTTCAAATTTGTTTACATCTTTCCTGTAGGTAGGTAATCAAAATTTCACACAGTACTCCAAATTAGGCCTAACTAATGTCTTACTTGACTTCAACATAGTATCCCATCTCTGTACTCATTACGTTGATTTATGAAGGCCAAAGCGTCAAAAGTTTTCTTTATGATCTTATCTATCTCTGATGCCACTTTCAATGAATCATATACCTGTATTTCCAGATCCCTTTGTTCTACCACATTCCTCAGTGCCCTACCATTCACTGTGTAAGACTCACCCAGATTGGTCCTACTGACGTTCAAAACATCACGCTTATCTGCATTAAATTCCATCTGCCACTCTTCAGCAAATCCATCTGCCATGATAGCCTTCAGTAGTGTCCATTACACCCCCAATCATGGTGTCATCTGCAAATTTCCTGATCCATATTTTTATCAAGATCATTAGTCCCAGCAGGGATCCCTGCAGCACACCATTAATCCCAGGCCTCCAGTCAGAGAGGCAACCCCCTACCACCACCCTCTGGCTTCTCTCACAAAGACAACACCTAATTGAATTTACTACCTCATTCTGAAGGCCGAGTGACTGAATCTTCTTGACCAGCTTCCCATGTGGGACTTTTCAAGTGCCTTACTGAAGACCATGTAGACAACATCCACTGTCTTGCCTTCATCCACTTTCCTGGTAATTTCCTCAAAAAATTCTATAAGATTCGTCAGATGTGACCTACTGTGTACGAAGCCGTGCTGATTATCCTTAATCAGCCTATGCCTATCCAAATACTGAGATATCCAATCCCTTAGAATAACTTCCAATAATTTCACCACAACTGACGTCAGACTCACTGGCCTATAATTTCCTGATCTGCGACTGAAAACAATGTAGAGGGTGAATTCTAACCTCTCAAGTTTGCAAGACAAGGGACACAGAAAAGTACACCCAGTAACTTAAGTGTGTGGTGTCTTTTTAACTAAAGTACAGATAGTTCATCTGGCAAGGTGTCTAGACATTCCTCCTCAAGACAAACATAGTGTTTGTTGAAGTTATCCACCATGGTGTCTTATCCGAAGCTATTTGCTTGCACATCTGAACATGACATTCACTGCTTCGTGTAGTTCGGGGGGTTATGGGAAGACAGGAATTTGGTAGTGGGATAAATTGTACCGACTAGAAAGCAAAATTCAAAGTTTGACTATTCTAAACACAAGAGATTCTGCAGATCATCAAAATAAGATACTGGAACTCCAGAGAGACACAGACAAAATACTGGAGAACTCAGCAGGTCATACAGGACCTATGGAATTGAAATAGCAATCAACATTTTGGTCCGTGACCCTTCATCAGGACTGGAAAGGAAGGGGAAGAAGCCAGAATAAGAAAGTGGAAGGAGAGGAAGGTGTATAAGCTAGAAGGTGATATGTCAAGCCAGGAGGGTAGAGGAAGAGGAATGAAGCAAGAATCTGGGAGGTGATAGGTAGAAAAGGTAAAGGGCTGGAGAAGAAGGAATCTGATAGGAAAGGAAATTCAACCAATAGAGAAAGGGAAGGAGAAGGGACATGAGGGGGAGATAAGAGGCAGGTGAGGAGAAGAGCTGAGAGGCCAGAGTGGGGAATTGAAGAGGAGGGAAAGAGGAGGAGGCAAAATTACCTGAAGATGGAGAAATTAATGTTCATGCCATCTGATTGGAGGCTACCTAGAGGGAATATGAGGTGTTGTTCTTCCAACCTGGGAGCGGCCTCATCATGGAGGCACCATGGACTGGCACATAGGAATGGGAACGGGGAATTGGAATTAACATGGATGGCCACTAGAAAATCCTACTTTTTTTTGTGGATGTAGCAAAAATGCCCAACAAGGTGCCCCCCCCCCATCTACTTTGGGTCTCAGCAATGTAGAGGAGGCTGCTTTGAGAGCACCAGATACACTCGACGACTCCAACAGATTCACAGGCGAAATGTTTCCTCACCTGGGGGGGCCTTTTGGGGCTATGAATGGAGGTGAGGGAGGAGGTGAATGAGCAGGTGTAGCACTTCTTCTGCTTGCAGGGGTAAGTACCAGGAGGGAGATCAGTACAGACGGGTGACTGGACATGGGAATTATGGAGGGAATGATCCTTTCAGAAAGCAGAGAGCAGGGGCAGGTAATGATGTGCTTAGCTGAAGATGGCAGAAGCTGCAGAGAATCATGTGTTGGATGCAGAGGCTCATGGGGTAGTAGTTGAGGACAAGAGGAACTCTTTCCCTGTTACGACAGTTGGGTGAAGGCAGGTGTCTGGGAAATGGAGGAGATGCAGGTGAGGGCAGCATCAACAGTGGAGGAAGGGAAACCCCACTCCTTGAAGGAAAATATCTCTGATGTCCTGGAATGGAAAACCTCATCCTGGGAGTGGAGATGAAGAGACTGAGAAAAGGAAATGGAACTTTTGCAGGAGACAGGATGGGATGAGATATAGTCAAGATAGCCATGGGAGTTGGTAGGTTTAAAAAAGATATCAGTAGACTGTGTGTCTCCAGAGATTGAAATGGAGAGATCTGGAAATCCAGAGTAAAACAATATGCTGGACGAACTCAGCAGGTCAGCTATGAAAAGAAATAAACAGTCAACCTGTTGGGTGGAAAGGAATATCCTATTCCTGCATGTAGTTTTTTTTTGTGTTTCTTAAGTTTGAATGAAAATGATTCACACAGTTGTGGAAAATAGCTGCAAATTTTGCCAAGCCATAGAGCCACATGACACAGAAACAGGCCGTTAGGCCTATCAAGTCCATACTAACCATCCTACATTTACATACTCACTTACATCCTACATTTACATAATTTCCATGTTCTCAGCAACTCCTCTCATCCTCTACCACTAACATACACACTAGGGACAATTTACAATGACTAATTGACCTACAATCTGTGTCTTTGGGACGTGGGAGGAAAGTGGGGGACCAGGAGGAAACCTGTGTTTTTGGGATGTGGGAGGAAAGTGGGGGACCAGGAGGAAACCACACAGCTACAGGGACACACTTAGAATGCTGTAGGAAGTCATCAAGTCAGATAACATCCATAGAGGGGAATAAACAATCGACATTTTGGGCTAAGACCCATCATCAGGACTCAATCCCTGTACAAACAGACACAGGGATAATGTGGAAACTCCACACAGACAGCATCTGAAGTCAGGTTTGAACCCACATTTGAGGCAGCATCTCTTCAAATTGTGACCCTGTGCTACCATGCACTTAATACCTATCAAGGATGCACAAATAGAAAAAAATGTTTTTACTGTTCTTTTAGTGGAAACAGGGGCAATGGTACTGTACTTGTAGGTACACACAGTGGTCTGCATACAACTAGGTAGATTGCCGATTCATCCCACATTCCAAAGAAAATTTTGATTACAGTTGTAAACATTTCAATTTCAGACCATGCCACCAGAACTATCAAATAGACAAACTTCATTAGCTGGTTCAAAATGACTTGAAATGAAACAAGCTTCATAGAGTTATAGAGTCAGACAGCGTGGCAAGAGGATCTTTGGTCCAACAGGTTAATGCTGACCAAGGATTCCCTTCATTTGACCCTTTTTCCCTCTAAAAGTGGATGCAGAGGCTGGTGAAGTAGCAGAGTTACTGGGCAAGCAGACAGATTTCTAGGACCATTGATCCAGGAGCAAGAGTTTAAATCTGATCACCACAGTTGGAGAACTTAAACTCAAGTCATTAAGATGTTTAAAATAGAATGAAAGGAAGCAGACAATTTAACCATGAAACTGCTGGATTGTTGTAAAGACCACTTTGTTCACTAATGACATCTGCTTGACTCCAGATATTCCTGATGCTTGATGTTGGGGGACTAAGGGAGGGAAAATTGTCCGCATCACAATGGGGCATTTGAAGTTGTACTTCACATGTATATAATTATTGTTGAGATGTAGGAGGCAGCACAATGTTGGTATCTGGAAGAACTCATTGGGTTGGGCAGTACCTGTGGGGGGAGGGGGATAAAAGGTTTGGGCCGAAACTCTTCATCAGGACTGGAAAAGAAAGGATCAGAAGTCAATATATGAAGGTGAAGGGAGGGGAAGCAGGTGATAGGAGAGGGGAAGGAAGTGTGACTTAAAAAACTGGCAGAGTGCATGAAAAGGGAATTAGATTTTGTTGCTATGTTCACTGAATCTCTTTATCAAGTAAGGCTGCTAAAAAGATCATACTAGCTATTTATTGATGTGTCACTCCTTTGTTGCAAATGCATATACACTAAGTGGCCTCTTTATTAGGTAGCCTTTATCATCATCATTATGTGTCGTGTCATATGACTTAGGTGATCATGGTCTTTAACCATGATAGTTCTTGGCAGATTTTTCTGTAGAAGTGATCAGCAATTACCTCCTTCTGGTCTAGTGTCTTTACAAGACAGATCACCCCAGCATTTATCAATACTCTTCAGAGATTGTCTGACTGGCATCAGTAGTCACATAACCAGGACTTGTGATGTGCACCAGCTGCTCATACGACCATCCACCACCTGCTCCCATGGCTTCACATGACCCTGATCAGGGGGCTAAGCAGGTGCTACTTCTTGCCCAGGGGTGACCTTCAGGCTAGTGGAGGGAATGAGTGCCTTACACCTCCTTTGGTAGAGATGTATCTCTACCTGCTATACCAAATAAAATGGTACTGAGTGAATATTTGTGGTCTCCTAGTGCTGTAGCCCATCAACTTCAAGGTTTGATATGTCATGCATTCAGAGATGCACATCTGTCCACCACTGTTTCGAACACAGCATCTGATGTTGGTCTGCATTAAGTCCATCGCTGATCCTCTTCTCGACCCACTACAGTTTGCTTACAGAGCAGATCACTCAGTTGAGGATGCAGTTATTTTGTGTCTTAATTATATTTGGGCACCCCCAACACCAATGGGAGGATCTTGTTTGTGGATTTCGGCTCCAACTTCAACACTGTTTTTCTGGAGTCGTTTCACAGTAAGCTAACCCAGCTAGCTGTATCCTACAGTATCTGTCAGTGGATTACGAACTTCCAGACAGAAAAATAACAGTATGTAAGGCCGGTCTCCAACTGGGCTCCAATGTCCACAAGCACACGCTCTCCCCAGGCCTTTGTTCTTTTACTCCTCCTTTTCTCACTTTATACAAATGACAGTGCCTCCACTGACAAATCCATTAAAATTCTAGTGTTCGCAGATGACATGACGGTAGTTGATCTCATCTCTAATAATGATGTGACGTTCTATCAAAGAGAGGTAGACCACCTTGTGGCATGGTGTACTCATAAGAACTTGTAGCTTAATGCCATCAAGACAGTGGAAGGATTGCATTATCCTATGTTTTATGCTTGGCAATGAACCACAATCAGTTCAGGTGTGCTTCATATACTGGTAATGAAGTGATTCTGATTTTGATTTTGGTTCTGATATAACATGTTGTTATTTGCTTATTTGAGTTACTGTTGCCTTCTTGTCAGCTTGAACTAGTCTGGCCATTCTCCGCTGAATTCCTCATTAACCGGGTGTTTTCACTGCCACTCACTGGATTTTTTGCACCATTCTTTGTAAACTCCGGAGACTGCTTATCTGTGAAAAAAAAGCCCAGGAGGCCAGATGCTTCTGAGATATTCAAACCATCCTATATGGCACCAATAATCATTCCATGTTAAGGTCACTTAGACCACGTTTCTTCCACATTCTGATGTTGGGTCTAAACAACAACTGAACCTCTTGACCATGTCTGCATGCTTTTATGCATTGAGTTGCTGCCACATGGTTGACTGATTATATCTTTGCATTAAAGAGCAGGTGTACAGGTGTACCTAATAAAGCGGTCAAAAAATGTAGAGTGCTTGTTATAGATGAAATTCTTCTTTATTGTAGGTTCATGCCATAGCATCTCTCAAGATATAAAAACTTTTTGAGGTTAGGGTCAACCATGGATGTTGCAGTCCACCTGTCGACATGATGTGCAAGCTAGACCCAAACCTGGATGCAAGCCAGAACAATGCATTGACCATGAACGTTGCATCTAGATATGCAAGCCTGGGCAGCACAATGTGAAGAGCAAACTGTTGCTCATGTAGCATACTCCCCCCCACCCCCCAGGCATCTGATGAACTCAAAGGAATGGCAGAGACCAGTACAATTTGGTACCAGCAGTGTCGCAGGAGTTGCCAGTCAGCGTTGAACTGAATGTAGGACTGCTTTAGGGACCCCACCTCAAGATTTTCACTTGGGGTTTACATCTGAAGCCTTCCCTATGAGTGTGTCTAGCTGCAAGGTAGCAAAGGTTTGAGGGCAGAATTTCCTTTCTCCTAGATGAGTTGCCAATCACAGTCGATGAGCCCTGGTTTTGGGAAGTGACTGATTTCAAGGCACCAGTAACCTGCCTATGCCCCTTCTCCTGTCAGTAGAAACAGTTCCACGAGCTTAGCAGCTGAGCCAACAGAGTTTCTTAAGGTTGTTCTAGCTGCGGGTGGTAATGAAGACCTATTAAATGCTCCCAATGGTGTGCACTTCAAGTCCATCTACTAACCCATATGTCTTTGGAATGTGGGAGGAGACCAGAGCCCCCTGAGAAAACCCATGTGGCTACAGGGAGAAGTTACAAACTCCTTACAGACAGTGGCAGAATCAAAACCAGGTCACCTGTGAAATAATAGCATTATGCCAACCGCTAATGTACTGTGCCACCCTACAGGTTTTGTGATAGTGCAGGTTGTGTTCACAACTTTCAGCAAGGCCTTTGAAGGAGACCAAGTTTGGGAAAGTGCTCCATTGGATGAATTCCCTGCTGGACATGGAGGGAGCTACAATTTGAAGTGAGAATCAACATTAGAGTGATGGATCAGATTGTAGATAATCTGGCTCACGTTTTGCATTCACCAGCATCTCCATCTCCCCCTACCCCACCTCGTACCATCAAATAACTAGTGACCGCACTGATCTCTTGTGGTACCACGGGACAATCAAGCTCCAGAACTTCCTTCTGACCATCTTGTGCAGGGAAGTAGTATCTGAGTCTCAGTGGTGATATTTATTATTTATTTCTTATTTATTTATTATTATTACTTCTTTTGTATTTGCAGAATTTGTTCTCTTCTGAATCCTGGATGAACACCCTCGTGGGGTGGCCTCTTATTGAATCCGTTATGGTTATTATTCTATAGATTTATTGACTATGTCCAGAAGAAAATGAATCTCTCAGGGTTGTATATGATAACATGTAGGTACTTTGATAATAAAATTTATTTTGAACTTTGAAAAATGTTAAAAGCCAACATATAAAAGCATAATATTTAAATACATGCTGTATCATCGACGGAGTTGATGAATCTGTGGCACAAGTTCAAGAACCATGGAAACAGGGGCTATGCTGACCATCAAGCGCCCACTTACAGTAATCCTACACTAATTCACTTCCCACAGAGTCTGACCCTCTCAGAAATTATCCACCCCTAATGGTGTAAGGAGGTACCAGCTGCTTGCTATTAGAGAAAAGGGGCTGAAGTGTAAACAAATCTACAAATTAAATACTAAAGTGGTTTTTAAAATTCAGTAAGGACATGTATAAGCAAAAAAGCAGATGCAGTATTGCTGTTAATAGGTTTTGACATTAGCACAATAACTAGGAAGAAAATTGGTTTAAAAGTTGTACAGTTAGAATCAGATCAGAGGTTGCAGGAAGCTAAGGGAAGAAAAAATTGGTGGGAGTGTTTATAAGGTGGGGATGAGTAGAATAGATATAGGGGCCAGAATCAATGAGGAAATTAAAGGCAATTGTAACAAGGTAACAATGTAATTATAAGAAATTTCAATTTGCAAATAGACTTACAAGAGTCTGCAGATGACCAGGGAAAAGGACCTTGACAATTGTGGGGATTGCTTACAGCAAACTGAAATGCTTGAGCATATAGACATTAGGAAAGTCATTGGGTCTGGATGAGATATATCCCAGGCTACCGTGGGAAGAGAGGGAGGAGATTGTTGAGACTTTGGCAATGATCTTTGCATCTTCAATAGCAACAGGAGACGTACCAGAGGATTGGAAGGTTGCAAATGCTGTTCCCTTTATCAAGAAAGGGAGTAGCGATAACCCAGGAAATCATAGACCAGTGAGTCTTACTTCAGTGGTGGACAAGTTGTTGGAGAAGATCCTGAGAGGCAGGCTTTATGATCATTTGAAGAGACATAATCTGAATAGGGATAGTCAGCATGGCTTTGTCAAGGGCAGGTCATGCCTTATGAGCCTGATTGAATTCTTTGAGGATGTAACAAAACACATTGCTGAAGGTAGAACAGTAGATGTAATGTATATGGATTTCAGTAAGGCATTTGATAAGGTTCCCCATGCAAGGTTCATTCAGAAAGTAAGGAAGCATGGGATCCAAGGAGACATTGCTTTGTGGGTCCTTGCTTTGCTTGCCCACAGAAGGCTAAGGATGGTTGTAGATGGTTCGTATTCTGCATGGAGGTAGGTGACAAGTGGTGTCCTGCAGGGATCTGTTCTGGATCCTTCCTCTTTGCTATTTTTATAAAAGACCTGTATGAAGAAGTAGAAGGGTGGGTTAGTAAGTTTGCTGATGGCACAAAGGTTGGGGGTGTTGTGGATAGTGTGGAGGGTTGTCAGAGGTTACAGCGGGACATTGATATGATGCAGAACTGGGCTGACAAGAGCAAATGGAGTTCAACCCAAAAAGGTGTGAAGTGCTTCATTTTGGAAGGTCAAATTTGAAGGCAGAATATAGTAATAAAAGTAAGACTCTTGGCAGTGTGGAGGATCAGCAAGATCTTGGGGTCTGTGTCCATAGGACACTCAAAGCTGCTGCACAGGTTGACAGTGTTGTTAAGGAGGCAAATGGTGTGATGCCATTCATGATTGAGTTCAAGAGCCATGAGGTAATGTTACAGCTATGTAAGACTTGGTCATACCCTATTTGGATACCGTGCTCAGTTCTGGTCACCTCACTAAAGGAAGGATGTAGATACCATAGAGAAAGTGCAGAGGAGATTTAAGAGGATGTTGCCTGGATTGGAGAGTGTGCCTTATGAGAATAGGTTGAGTGAACTTGGCCTTTTCTCCTTGGAGTGATGATGAGAGGTGACCTGATAGAGGTGTATAAGACAATGAGGGGCATTGATTGTGTAGAGGCTTTTTTCCAGGGCTGATATGGCTAACACAAGGGAGCATAGTTTAAAGGTGCTTGAAATAGGTACAGAGGGGATGTCAGGGGTAAGATTTTCACACAGAGAGTGGTGGATGTGTGGAATGCACTGCCGGCGATGCTGGTGGAAGCGGATACAATAGGGTCTTTTAAGAGACTCTTAGATTAGGTACATGGAGCTTAGAAAAATAGAAGGTGAAGCGCTAGGGAAATTCTAGGCAGTTTCTAGAGTAGTTTACACGGCTGGCACAACATTGACAATAGACAGTAGGTGCAGGAGTAGGCCATTTGGCCCTTCTAGCCAGCACCACCATTCACTGTGATCATGGCTGATCATACACAATCAGTACCTGGTTCCTGCCCTCTCCCCATAATTGGGATGAGTAAATGTGTATATGTTGTTTGTAGACTGTATTTAAATTAGTACTTCTGTTTATTTTGTAATATCATTGCAACTACTTAATAGGTGCACCAAATTCTAATGTATAGTCTTAAATTAACGGTGACTAATTAAGGCTGGTATGTCCTACTGCCTAATAAGTAGGACTCTTCACCTTCGGTAGGAAACACAGAGAACGATCAGGGCTGCCAGGAGTTCACAATAGACAATAGACAGTAAGTGCAGGAGTAGGCCTTTCGGCCCTTCTAGCCAGCACCTCCATTCACTGTGATCATGGCTGATCATATACAATCAGTACCCCGTTCCTGCCCTCTCCCCATATCCCTTGACCCTGCTATCTATAAGAGCTCTATCTAATTCTCTCTTGAATGCATCCAGAGACTTGGCCTCCACTGCCTTCTGGGGCAGTGCATTCCAAATATCCACCACTCTCTGGGTGAAAAAGTTTTTCCGCATCTCTGTTCTAAATGGCCTACCCCTTATTCTAAACTGTGGCCTTTAGTTCTGGACTCGCCCATCAGCGGGAATGTGCTTCCTGCCTCCAGTGTGTCCAATCCCTTAATAATCTTGTATGTTTCAATCAGATTCCCTCCCATCATTCTAAATTCTAGTGTATAAAGCCCAGTCACTCCAATCTTTCAACATATGACAGTCCCGCCATTCCGGGAATTAACCTTGTGAACTTCACACCTGTTTGGGTTGAACTCCATTTGCTCTTGTCAGCCCAGTTCTGCATCATATCAATGTCCCGCTGTAACCTCTGACAACCCTCCACACTATCCACAACACCCCCAACCTTTGCACTCCCTCAATAGCAAGAATGTCCTTCCTCAAATTTGGAGACCAAAACTGCACACAATACTCCAGGTGGGGTCTCATCAGGGCCCTGTACAGCTGCAGAAGGACCTCTTTATTCCTATACTCAATTCCTTTTGTTATAAAAGCCAGCATGCCATTAGCTTTGTTCACTGCCTGCTGTACCTGCATGCTTGCTTTCATTGACTGATGTACAAGAACACCTAGATCTCGTTGTGCTTCCCCTTTTCCTAACTTGACTCCGTTTAGATAGTAATCTGTCTTCCTGTTCTTGCCACCAAAGTGGATAACCTCACATTTATCCACATTAAACTGCATCTGCCATACATTTGCCCACTCACCCAACCTGTCCAAGTCGCCCTGCATTCGCATAACATCCTCCTGAGATTTCACACTGCCACTCAGCCTTGTGTCATCAGCAAATTTGTGGGCCAAAGGACCTGTAATGTGCTGTAGATTTCTAGGGTCTATGTTCTATGTTTTATGATGGGATCTGGAACAACAATCTGATGGTTCCGTGTGAGGGAAGGTTGGTGCTTCGGGGATAGACCCCTGTCAGAGTATTGTTTCTGACATTGTACATGGAACAGTAGAAAGAATGGACTAGATTCTACGGCACAAAGCCTGTAACAAACATAATGCTGAATTAAGCTAAATCTCTTCTGCCTGTACTAAGTTCCAACTCTGCAGGCTCCCGTGTCTCCATTGCACAAAACCACTGTAAAGTCTTCCAAAGCAAACCAACTTTGTGAGGTACATTAGTTGTTTGTCAGACTTCATTTGTGTGGAGTTTCATTGATTCTAGGTGCGTTACTTTGCTGTACTGTGAATGCCTGCAACAAAGTGACTTTCAAGGTGGTGCACTATTTGTACTTTGATAATAAATTCAATTTGAACTTGAAATTTGGACATTGAACTTGAACTTGAACCTTGAAGAATCTTCCCTTCTCACTTGCTCTGAGGTTCCACTTCTCTCTATTTACCTCCCCACGAATGACCAGCTACCTTCCCTCTCCTTCAATGTCAAGTTCAAGTTCTTGTCATTCAAACATACAATACCCTTGAATATAGCCAAACTAAACAGCATTACTCCAGGGCCAAGTTGCAAAATATAATGCCAGCAGTCACATACAGCACAAGGCAGATATAGTACACATTAAGGAAAATGCAGCATTGATGCAGGGTCTCAGCCCAAAACATTGTTAACTTCTTTCCCCACACAGATGCTGCTGAGTTCATCAAGCAGATTGTTTTAATTTACATATCAAATCAAATTAGTAGAAGCATTTTTGTAAAAATGATGTAGTAGAGGGTTCCCGAAATGTGTACAAGATGGCCTTTTAGGTCAGTATTTTGAGTCAGCAAAAAGGGAGAAGGTTTTATTGTACCTAGTATCGTATAACGAGAAAGTATGAATTAATAATCTTATCATCAAGGAGCCTCAGGAAAAGGTAAACATGAAAAGATTAAATTTACATTGAGCTTGAAAGTGATGTGGTACAATCTGAAATCACGGTTTTTAACCTAAATAAAGAAGACTATGATGAATGACACTTTGGCCTTTATAAATCAAAGTACTGAGTACAGAAATTGAGATGTTCTGTTGCAGTTGTATAAGGCCTTCATGAGGCCAAATTTGGACCATTGTCTGCAGTTTTAGTCACCTACCTACAGGAAAGATATCAGTAAGATTGAAAGAGTACCGACAAAATATACAAGGATGTTGCCGGGACTTGAGGGAACTGAGTTATAGGGAAAGGTTGAATAGGTTCATTCATTTTTCCACTGCAGTGCAGGAAATTGAGGGGAGATTTAATAGAGGTGTACAGAATTTATGGGCAGTATAGACAGAGTTAATGCAAACAAGCCCTTTCCACTAAGGTTGGGTGAGACGAGAACTAGAGGTCGTAGCTTCAGGGTGAAAGGTGAAATGTTTAAGGGGAACCTGAGGGGGAACTTCAATACTTGGAGGGCGGTACAAGTGTGGAGCATGCTGTGAGTGGAAGTTTGGATGCAGGTTTGACTGGAATATTTACAAGGAGTTTGGATGGGAGGGCTAGGACCCAGGGGAGGATCAATAGGGTCTTGACTGAAATGACTAGCGGAGGAGTGAAGGGTTAGTATTGAAAGCAGGCAATATGTGTGTAAAAGTTGAAGAGAAAAGGTCAAAGTGAGAGAGCGAGAAGTGGAGAAAGTTGGGGGACAAGAGGTCATACGTAGTATAGATTTAGGCACAGGGTCGATCAAGGGTGAAAGAAGACCAAACTTCCCAACATCTTGGATCCCCTTGCAACTGAATCAAGACCTTCTGCATTTCTAAAGTACAGCTTACAGACAGTACCATTGCCTCACATTAATTAGGTCTGGATTGAGCCCCTTCCCTCAGTGTCCAAAATTCAAAGTAAATTTATTATCAAAGTATGCATATGTTGTCATATATTATCCTGAGATTCATTTTTGTAGGCATTCACAGTAGAACAAATAATAAGCACAAAGTACACTGCAGATGCTGTTGTCAAATCAACATGTACAAACAAGCTGGAGGAACTCAGCAGGTCGGGCAGCATCTGTTGAAACGAGCAGTCAATGTTTCGGGCAGAGACCCTTTGTCAGGACAAATAATACATAGAATCAATGAAAGACTGTACACAAATATTTACTAGCAATCAATGGGCAGAAGAAGACAAACTGTGTAAATAGAAAAAATAGCAATAAATAAATAAATAGATAGATAGATAAATAAATAAATAAATAAATAAATAGATGGATAAATAAATAAATAGATAGATAGATAGATAGATAGATAAATAGAAAAATAAATAAATAAATAAATAGATAAATAGATAAATAAATAGATAGATAGACAGATAAATAAATAGCTGGAACAATAAATAAATAAATACAGGAAACATAACATGTAGGATTCTTGACAGTGTGTCCACAGGTTGTGGAATTAGTTGAGTGTCAATGTGAGTGAAGTTTTCCACTCTGGTTCAAAAGCCTGATTATTGAAGGGTAATAACTGACCCTGAACATGGTGATGTAGGTCCTAAGGCTCCTGTACTTCCTTCCTGATGGTAGCAGTGAGAAGACAGCATGGCCTGGATGCTAGGGGTCCTTCATTATGCAAGCTGCTTTCTTGTGGCAGCAAACGTAGATGTGTGGATGAGAGGCTCCACTTAAAGTAGGAACTTAAAGTCTTCAACAAAACTTTTACTTTTCAGAAAATTAATACTTTTATTTTTTTCATACTTGGTTTCTGTTTAATTCTACATATTATATTTTGAACAATATAAAAAAATAGCTTTTCTGTTAAGACTGTGGAAAAACATTATCATTCTAACAACTCAGCTACCTTGCCTGACATGTTGATGGCGCTATTGCCTTGTGTTACTTACAAGTGATAAGGCAAAAGGAGTACACATTGCTTTCTGATTCAAAAACAACTAACTAATGAATTGTACAACAAAGTGTTGCTGAATTAAAAGATTAGTCATGGTGGTACTGAATGGTGGTGAAATAACCAACTCTGGCTTCAACTTTAACATGGAGGGAGGTTTGCTAAGGCTACTGGGGAGAGTTTAAACTATAATTGCTGTGGGTTGGGAACTGAACTGAAGAGACAGAGGAAGGGGCTGTTTGCTTACAGATAGAGAAAGCTTGGAGACAGTGCGAGAGGGAGGATAGGCAGGTGATAGAGAAGGGATGTGCTCAGGCCGATGGTTTGAGCTGTGTTTATTTTAATGCAAGAAGCATCCTGAACAAAGCGGATGAGCTGAGAGCGTGGATCATCACTTGGAGCTACGATGTTATGGCTATTGCGGAGACTAGGATGGTTCAGGGGCAGGAATGGTTACGTAGAATGATAGGCTTTAGATGTTTCAGAAAGGATAGGGAGGGAGGCAAAAGAGGTGGGGGCGCGGCACTGCTGATCAGAGATAGTGTCACAGCTGCAGAAAAGGAGGAAGTCATAGAGGAACTGCCTACTGAGTCTCTCCGGGTGGAAGTTAAAAACAGGAAGGAGTCAATAACTCTACTGTGTGTTTTTTATACTCCACTCTGTAGTAAAAGTGCCAGTGAGGAGCAGATAAGGAGACAGGTTCTAGAACAGTGCAATAATAACAGGGTTGTCATGATGGGAGATTTTAATTTCCATAATACTGATTGGCATTTCCCTAGAGCAAGGGGTGGAGTTTGTTAGTTGTGTCCAGGAAGGTGTCCTGACACAATATGCAGATAAGCCTACAAGAGGAAAGGCTGTACTCGATCTGGTATTGGGAAATGAACCTGCTCAGGTGTCAGGTCTCTCAGTGGGAGAGCATTTTGGAGATAGTGATCACAATTCCATCTCCTTTACCGTATAATTGGAGAAGGCTAGGAACAGGCAAGTTACGAATGTCTTTAATTGGAGTAAGGGGAAATATGAAGCAATCAGGTAGGAACCTGGAAGCATAAACTGGGAGCAGATGTTCTCAGGGAAATGTACGGCAGAAATGTGGCAAATGTTCAGGGGATATTTGTGTGGTGTTCTGCGTAGGTACATTCCAATGAGATGGAAAGGACTGTAGGGTACAGGAACCATAGTGTACAAAGGCTGGTGAAAAGCCAGTCAAGATGAAAAGAAAAGCTTACAAAAGGTTCAAAAGCTTGGTAAGGATAGAGATCTACAAGATTATAAGGCTAGCAGGAAGGAGCTTAAGAATGAAATTAGGAGAGCTAGGAGAGAAGACCTTGGCGACCAGGATTAAGGAAAACCCGAAGGCATTCTACAAGTAAATGAAAAGCAAGAGGATAAGACGTGAGAGAATAGGACCAATCAAGTGTGTCAGTGGAAAAGTGTGTATGGAACCGGAGGAGATAGCAGAGATACTTAATGAATACTTTGCTTTAGTATTCACTACAGAAAAGGATCTTGGCAATTGTAGGGATGACTTACAGCGAGACATTGATGGGATGCAGAACTGGGCTGAGAAGTGGCAGAAGGAGTTCAGCCCAGATAAGTGTGAGGTGGTTCATTTTGGTCGGTCAAATATGATGGCAGAATATAGTATTAATGGTAAGACTCTTGGCAGTGTGAAGGATCGGAGGGATCCTGGGGTCCGTGTCCATAGGACGCTCAAAGCTGCTGCGCAGGTTGACTCTGTGGTTAAGAAGGCATTCAGAGCATTGGCCTTCATCAATCATGGGATTGAGTTCAAAAGCCGGGAGGTAATGTTGCAGCTATATGGGACCCTGGTCAGACCCCACTTGGAGTACTGTGCTCAGTTCTGGTCTCCTCACTACAGGAAGGATGTGGAAACTATAGAAAGGGTGCAGAGGAGATTTACAAGGATGTTGCCTGGATTGGGAAGCATGCCTTATGAGAATATGTTGAGTGAACCTGGAGTGGAAGAGGATGAGAGAGGAGATGTATAAGACGATGAGAGGCATTGATCATGTAAATAGTCAGAGGCTTTTTCCCAGGACTGAAATGGCTAACACAAGCAGACACAGGTTTAAGGTGCTAGGAAGTAGGTACAAAGGAGATGTCAGGGGTAAGTTTTTTACACGGAGAGTGGTGAGTGCGTGGAATGGGCTGCCGGCAATGGAGGTGGAGGTGGATACAACAGGGTCTTTTAAGAGACTTTTAGATAGGTAAAATAGAGGGCCATGGGTAAGCTAAAGTAATTTCTATAGTAAGTACATGTTTGGCACAGCATCATGGGCTGAAAGGCCTGTATTGTGCTGTAGGTTTCCTTTATTGCTGTGTTTCTATGTTAACTTCTAATATTCATGTCAGTTGGAGATGGGAGAGGCACTGCTTCACTTCCCCAGTGGTCCGGGCTCGATTCTGGTCTCTGGTACTGTCTGTATGGAGTTTGCATATTCTCCCTGTAACTGTGACAGGTTTCTTGGGTGTTTAGGTTTCCTACTTTATTTCAAGGTCACATGGGCTGGTAGGTTAACTGGTCTACGTAAATTGCTGTTGGTGTATAGGAGAGAGGTAGAAACTACGGGAAGTTTACTAATTTGGCAGGAGAATGGGAAGCAGAGTGACAGAGCTGAGGAAAGGGCCATTGGTTTGCAAGCAGTGGCCATGTGTAGGGAGAGTGTCAGGAAGGACAGGTAGATGATAGGGCAAAATTAGAGTTAGTGGGATGAGTTGCAGTGTAAAAGGGGGCAAAATCAAAAAGGATGACAGATACAGGATCGAAGGTGATATATTTGTGCATTATTCATGCAGTATACAAAGTAAGGTAGCGTTTCTTGAGCACAGTTAGGGATTGGTAGGTATGACTTTGTAGGAATTACTGAATCATGGCTGAAAGAAGATTATAGTTGGGAGCTTAATGTCCAGGGATACACATTGTATCTAAAGGATAGGCCGGTAGGTAGAGGGGTTGGTTTGGCTTAATTGGTAAAAATGAAAACAAATTCTTGGAAAGAGGTGACGCAGGTGACTACATCTGAAGATGTAGGATCATTGAGGGTAGAGCCAAGGAACGGCAAGGGTAAAAGACCCTGATGGGAGATACTGTGTATACAAGCTTCTGAACAATAGCCGGGATGTCGTCTACAAATTACAACAGGAGATAGAAAATGATTGTCAAAAGGTCTTTTTTATGATAGTTGATTAGGGAACTGAAGGTAAAGGGTTTCTGAGGAAGCAGTTATTATAATATACAGGAGAAAATCTGCAGATGCTGGAAATCGAAGTAATATGCACAAAATACTGGAGCAACTTGGTAGGTCAGGCAGCATCGACAGAAAAGAGTAAACAGTTGACCCTTCATCGTGACTGGAAAAAAGAGATGAGAAGTCAGAGTTAGAGGGTGAGGGAAGGGGAGGAAGAAGTACAAAGTAGTAGGTGATAGGCGAAACAGGAAGAGGGAGAAGAAAGCCCTTAACTCTGAGTGAAATCATTGGGATGCCATCGTGATGACGTTTTTTTCAGCAGGCTTTCTTGTTTTTATGAGGCTGAGTTGCTAGCTTGATGCTCAACCCAGCACGGATGGAAAGCGTGTAAGGGAGCTGGCTGGATTCGAACCCGGGTGCCTTCGCTCCAAAGTCTGACGCTGATGCCACTATGCCAACAGCCGGCGGAGGAGGAAGAGGGGTGAAGTAAAGAGCTGGGAAGTCAATTGGTGAAAGAGATAAAGGGCATAAGTGGGGACTTAATAGGAGAGGACAGATGGAATGTAAGATATTGCTCCCCCAACCTGAGTGTGCTCTCAACACAGCAGTAGAGAAGGCCATGGACTGACATATCAGAATGGGAATGGTAAGTAGAATTAAAAAGGGTAGCCACTGGGAGATCCCGCTCTTTCTGCCAGATAGAGTGTAGGTGCTTGGAGGAGGCCACACCAGGAGCACCAGGTACAGCAGATGACCCCAATAGACTCACCTGGAAGGACTGTTTGGGGCCCTGAATAGTAGTGAGGGAGGTGGTGTAAGGGTAGGTGTGGCACTCGTTCCACTTGCAAAGTTAAGATCCAGGACGGAGGGAGATTAGTAGGAAGGGATGAATGGACAAGGGAGGTGCATGGGGAACAATCCCTGCACAAAGCGAAAAGTAATGGGAGGGGGATGGAAAGATGTGCTTGGTTTTGGGATCACGTTGGAGATGGCAAAAGTTATAGAGAATTATGTGCTGACATGGAGGTTGGTTGTGTGGTTGGTGAGAACAAGAGGAACCTTGTTTGAGATGGGGATGTAAGTCGATGGGTTGAGGGCAGATGTGTGAGAGATGGAAGAGATGTGGGTGAGGGCAGCATTAATGGTGGAGGAAGGAAAGCCTCTTTTTTTGACAAAAGAGGACATCTAATTAGTTCTGCAAGGAAAAACCGCATCCTGAGAGTAGATGCGGTGGAGACAGAGGAATTGGGAGAAAGGGATGGTATTTCCACAAGTGACAGGATTGGAAGAAGAAAAGTCCAGGTAGATATGAGAATCAATAGGTTTATAAAAGAGGTGTTGTGGATAGAGTGGAGGGCTGTCAGAGGTTACAGTGGGACATTGATAGGATGAAAAACTGGGCTGAGAAGTGGCAGATGGAGTTCAACCTAGATAAGTGTGAAGTGGTTCATTTTGGTAGGTCAAATATGATGGTGGAATATAATATTAATGGTAAGACTCTCGGCAGTATGGAGGCTCAGAAGGATCTTGGGGTCCAAGTCCATAGGATGCTCAGAGCAGCTGTGAAGTTTGACTCTGTGTTTAAGAAGGCATATGGTGTATTGGCCTTCATCAATCGTGGAATTGAATTTAGAGCTGAGAAGTAATGCTACAGCTATATAGAACCCTGGTCAGACCCCACTTGGAGTACTGTGCTCAGTTCTGGTCGCCTCACTCTCGGAAGAATGTGGAAGCCATAGAAAGGGTGCAGAGGAGATTTACAAGGATGTTGCCTGGATTGGGGAGCATGCCTTATGAGAGTAGGTTGAGTGAAATACTCAAATGGCAAAATAGTACAACCATGGCTGACAAGGGAAGTCAAAGGTATTGTAAAAGCAAAAGGAAGTGCATACAACAAAGTAAAAATATTTTTTTTATAAAATTGATCAAAATCCCTGGTTGTAATACTCACTTATTTGAACAAAGGCTTGGGGGCTGAATACCTTTACAGTGTACAGTTCTGAAATAAAGAATAAAATGCCAAATTATTTATGGGTTGAAATTTCTACTTGCTTGAACAATAAAGCTATTTTATAATATTTAGGATTTAATGTATCGGTTTCCGTTACCTGAAGTGCTTCTCACTCTCTCTCACATGAACAAATCAATTTTAGATTAGCACTGACCTTCAAACTAGCTCACTTTGTTGTCTGGGTGGAATTTGTTTAAAGCAATTAGTAGCAAATCAGTGGGAGGTATAAACTTAATACAGAACACTGTCTTAATGATAAACTAAATATAGACAGTAATTGCAATGAACTATAACCCATGACATCTACAAAGCATGGAGGGGGAGATTAATTTACAGCTTGTTACTGAATTAGAGACTCAAAAGATTGCAGATACTGGAACCTGCAGCAACAAATAACCTGCCAGAGGAAATCAGTGGGTTGAACAGCATCTGTGGGAAGGAGGGGTGATGAGGGGAGGAGTGGGTGGAGAGAGAGTAATTCTGATTCAAGATTTTAACCTGAGATGTGGCAGGTTTCTCACCCTCTTACAAATGCTGCTCAACCCACTGAGGTCCTTCAGCAGATTGTCTGTTGCTTATCATTAAAGTAAACCGTTTGGTGAAACTTGGTGACACAGTCAGAATTAAAATTAGACTGTTTTCTTTTTCTTAGTATTTTTAATGAAAATCTTCTTGCATTTGCATTCAAATATATAAAATCCAACCGTTTCAAGATTAACTGCCAAGGGATCTCTGAATTCAGACCATTAACAGAGTCTAGAAGATTAAAGATTAAAGATTAGCTTTATTTGTCACATGTATATTGAAACATACAGTGCAGTGCCTCATTGCGTCCAATCACGTCAACAAGAATTGTGCCTGGCAGCTCACAGGAGCTCCCATGCTTATGGCACTAACATAGCATGCTCACCACCTACTAACATAAACTGTACGACTAAGGAATGTGGGAGGAAAGTGCGGCACCCAGAGGAAAACCTTGAAGTCACGGAGAGAACATGCAAACTCCTTACAGATAGTGGCTGGAATCGAATCCTGATCAGTGACTGATCGCAATAACCACTCCACCCACCCCACATCGAGCGAGAGCATTGTCACAGCCTGCTGCCTAATTTGAAAAGCTGACCTGCAAGTATGATCTTGTGTCTGATTCTAGCAAGTATGTTTGCTACTCTCCAGTTTCAATAAATGACTAATTTTAAGAGGCATCACTGTAAACTCACACCCAATCCTTATTGGCTAAGCTGTAGACTCTCTAAGTCTTTAGGTCTTCAGGTGGCAACAAATAATCTGCTGGAGGAGCTAAGCAGGTCAAGTGGCATCTGTACGAGGAAGGGAATGCCAATGTTTCAGGTCAAACCCCAGCACCGGTACTAAGTTCAAAGTTCAAAGCTTGAAGTAAATCTGTCATCAAAGAACATACATGCCACAATATGCAACCGAAGGGTCTTGGCCCGAAACATTGACTGCTCGTTTCCACGGATGCTGCCTGACCTCCAGAATGTTGTTGCTTTGCCCCCAGCATCTGCAATGTACTTTGTGTTTGGGATTCATCTTTTTTTTTGCAGGCATTTACAGGAAAATAAAGAAACACAATAGAATGTAGGGAAAAAAACTATAAATAACAAAGACTGACAAACAACCAATGGTGCAAAACAAGACAAATCATGAAGGTAATAAAAAAAATAAATATGGAGTTGCAGAGTCATTCACAGTACATTTAGAGGTTATGGAGTTGGTTCTTTGTCAAGGTGAGTGAAGTTATCCACACTGATTCAGGAGCCTGATGGTTGTAGAGTGGAGAGTAAGTAGTTGATATAAAGAGGAGAATGATAGGGGTGAGATAAGTGGTGGTAAATGATAGACTGGATGGTGTGGGAATGGGAAGAGGAGTTGAAATGGTATGCAAATGAGAGCTCGCGATGACAACTGCAGACAGGACACAGATACAGCATTACTGTCAGACGGATCATGGGCTGCAAGTCCATTGCTTCCTGAAGGTGACAAGACAAGTAGATAGGGTGGTACAGAAGACACAGTAGTGTACTGGTCAGCGCAACACTTCACAGTGCCAGTGATCACCAATCAGTTTTCAATTCCCACCACTGTCTGTAAGGAGATTTTGCATTTTCCCTATGGCTGAGTCTGTTTCTCTGGCTGCTCCGGGCTCCTCCAACGTTCTAAAAAGGTGTGTGGGTTAGGGTTAAGGCTAGTAAACTGTGGATGAGTTCAACTTGAAATTTGATAGTGAGAAATTAGTCTGGTGTAGCAGTATTTCAGTGGAGTAAAGGAAATTACAGTGGTATAAGAGAGGAGTTGGCCAAAGTAAATTGGAAGGAGATGCTGGCAGGGATGTCAGCAGAGCAGCAATTGCGTGCATTTCTGGAAAATGAGGAAGGTGCAAGACATATGTATTCCAAAAGTGAAGAAGTACTCAAATGGCAAAATAGTACAACCATGGCTGACAAGGGAGGTCAAAGCTGTTGTAAAATCAAAAGGAAATGCATACAACAAAGTAAAAATTAAGGGGAAGATAGAGGATTTGGAAAATTTAAAAACCTGCAGAGAGCAACTAATAAAATCATTAGAATGGAAAAGATGAAATATGAAAGCAAGCTAGCAAATAATATCAAAGTGGATAGTAAAACTTTTTTCAAGTATTTAAAAAATATAAGAAAAGTAGGAGTGGATATAGGACCACTAGAAAATGAGGCAGGAGAAATAACAACAGGGGACAAGAAGATGGCTGATGAAATAAATTAGTATTTTGCATCAATCTTTACTGTGGAAGACACTAGCAGTATATCTAATGTTGTAGTGTGTGAAGGAAGAGAAATGGAAGCAGTTACTGTTACAAGAGAGAAGGTGCTCAAAAAGCTAAAAGACCTAAAGGTAAATAAGTCACCCAAACCAAATGAACTGCACCCTAGGGTTCTGAAAGAAGTAGTGTTAGAGATTGGGTTGGCATTAGAAATGATCTTTCCAAAATCATTGGACTCTGGCATAGCACAAGAGGACAGAAAAATTCAAGTGTCACTCCACTCTTTAGGAAAGAAGGAAGGTAGCAGAAAGGAAATTATAGACCAGTTAGCCTGAACTCAGTGGCTGGGAAGATGTTAGAGTCAATTGTTAAGGATGTGGTGATGGAATACTTGGTGACACAGGACAAGATAGTTCAAAGTCAGTATGGTTTCCTTCAGGGAAAATACTGCCTGACAAACCTGTTAGAATTCTTTGAGGAGATTACAAGTCGGATAGATAAATGGGATGTAGTGGATGTTATATACTTGGATTTTCAGAAGGCCTTTGACAAGATACCACACATGAGGCTGCTTACCAAGTTAGAGCCCATGGTCTTACAGCAAAGTTACTAACATGGTTAGACCATTGGCTGATTGATAGGAGGCAGCGAGTGGGAATAAAAGGCTTCTTTTCTGTTTGGCTGCCAGTGACTAGTGGTGTTCCGCAGGGGTCGGTGTTGGGATCACTTCTTTTTATGCTGTATATAAATGATTTAGATGATGAAATAAATGGTTTTGCTTCCAAGTTTGCAGATGATACAAAGATTTGTGGAGGGGCAGGTAGTGTTGAGGAAACAGGTAGGATGCAGGAATTTGATTAGGAGAATGGGCAAGAAAGTGGCAAATGAAATACAATGTTAGAAAGTGCATGGTCATGCACATTGGTAATAGAAATAAATGTGCAGACTATTTTCTAAATAGCCAGAAAATCCAAAAATCTGAGAGATGCAAAGGGACTTGGAGGTCTTTTTACAGAACACCCTAAAGGTTAACTGGCAGGTTGAGTCGGTGTTGAGGAAGGCAAATGCCATGTTAGCATTTGTTTCAAGAGGTCTAGAATACAAGAGCAAGGATGTGATGCTGAGGCTTTATAAGACACTGATGAGGCCTTACCTTGAGGATTGTGAACAGTTTTGGGCCCCTCACCTTGGAAGCAATGTAATGGCATTGGAGAGGGTCCAGAGGAAGTTCACAAGGATGATTCCAGGAATGAAAGGGTTATCATATGTGGAACATTTGATGGCTGTAGGTCTGTACTCACTGGAATTCAGAAGGATGGGGGGGAATCTCATTGAAACCTTTCAAATGTTGAATGGCCTAGACAGAGTAGATGTGGAAAGGATGTTTTCCATGGTGGGAGAGTCTAGGATAAGAGGGCACAGCCTCAGGATAGAGGGGCGCCCTTTTAAAACAGTGATGCGGAGATATTTCTTTAGCCAAGGGGTGGTGAAATTGTGGAATTTGTTGCCACATGCAGCTGTGGAGGACAGGTTGTTGGGTATATTGAAGGCAGAGATTGACAGATTCTTGACATGGCATCAGAGGTTACAGGGAGAAGGCTGGGAACTGGGTAGGAGGAGTAAAAAAAGGATCAGCTATGACTGAATGGTGGAGCAGACTTGATGGGCCAGTTGACCGAATTCTGCTCCTTTGTCTTATGGTCTTATAGTCTATGGACTATGCATTAAGACCATAAGACTATAAGACAAAGAGCAGAATTAGGCCATTCAGCTGATCAAGCCTGCTCCATTATTCTATCATGTCTGACTGACATTCCGTCATGTCCCTCTCAGCCCCATTCTCTTGCCTTATTTCCTGCATTTATTTCATTGCATATTTCTATGTTTCAAAGTACATGGGACAAATAAAAGCTAGGCATTTCTTTTTCTTTCTTTTTATGTGTTTGAGAATTGAGTATTGTAGTTATCAAGCCTTACTGTAATGTGGCAAGGCAGTTAGCACAACAGTATTACTGCTTGGGGCCTTGGAGTTCAGAGTTCAGTTCTGGCATCCTCTATAAGTTTATATGTCCTTCCCATGAGTGTGTAGGTTTTCTCCCGCAGTCCACAGATGTATTGGTTAGTAGGTTAATCGTCCTGTGATTAGACTAGGGTTAAATAGGTGGGTTGCTGGGAAATGTAGTTCATTGGGCTGGAAGGCTCTTTTCTGTGCTGTATCAGTAAGTAAGTAAGTAAATAAGTGAATAAATAAATGAATGAATGAATGGACAAACAATCAAACTTTAGTTTGGCCTTATCTGGAATATTGAATGCAATAATGGTCATCACACCACAGGGAGGATCTGAAGGTTTTGGAGAGGGTGCAGAAGAGATTCACCTGGATGAGAGAGTATAAGTTACAAGGAGAGGTTGAAAAGACCTCTTGTTTTCCTCTGGCATGTACTAGGCTGAGGGCAGACATAGCAGGAGTATAAAAAAAATGTGAATGGCAGAGATAGGGGAAATAGCCTTTTTCCCCAGGTGGAAATGTCAAATATTAGAGGCATAGGTTAAAGGTGCAAGGGAAAGAGCTTAAAGGAGATTTGCAAGCCAGTTATTTACAGTGAGTTGTAGGTTGCTGGAAGCTGGAGCGAGTAAAGATAGTTGGAAGTGGATCGGATCACAATGTTTAAAAAGCATTTAGACAGGCATGGTCAGCACGGTAGTTTAGTAGTTAGAGTAACACTATTACAGCAACAGGAGACTCAGTTTAATTCCTGCTGCTGCCTCTAAGGAGCTTGTATGTTTTCCTTGTGTCAGCATGGATTTCCTCCTGGTGCTCCGGTTTTCTCTCACATTCCAAAGATGTACGGGTCAATAGGATAATTAGTTGTATGGGTATAATTGGGCTTGTAGGCTGGAAGGGTTTGATGCTGTTGTGCATCTTTAAATAATTTAAAAAAAAACATTTGTAGGGAGATGGAATTAGTTTATAGAATTGTTCTATGTTTTGTAGACTCATTACATTGAACGCTGGTATGAGGAGCTTGTCCAGCAGTACAGAATAAAGACAGATCCACATTCATTGGAGAAGTAGGAGAGGTGGTCTGACCTTGAAAGAGCTGAACTCGGTCAATGATGAGAGGCTATTCTCAAAAACCTTTAGGAATCGGAGGCATAGCATCAGGATTAGAGGTTGGCTCTTTAGGAACAATGTGACTGGGGGAATGCCATACTAGATGTAGTATTAAGTAATGAACCAGGTTAGGTCACAGATCTCTCTGTGGGTGAGCATCTGGGGGACAGTAACCACCGCTCCCTGGCCTTTAACATTATCATGGAAAAGGATAGAATCAGAGATGTTAGGAAAATTTTTTATTGGGGAAGGGCAAATTATGAGGCTATAAGGCTAGAACTTGCGGGTGTGAACTGCGATGATGGTTTTGCAGGGAAATGTACTATGAACATGTAGTCGACGTTTAGGGATCTCTTGCAGGATGTTAGGGATAAATTTATCCCAGTAAGGAAGATAAAGATTGGTAGAGTGAAGGAACCATGGGTGACAAGTGAGGTGGAGAATCTAGTCAGATAGAAGAAGGCAGCATATGTGAGGTTAAGGAAGCAAAGATCAGATGAGTCTATTCAGGAATATAGGGTGGCAAAAAAGGAGCATAAGAAGGGGCTGAGGAGAACAAGAAGGGACATGAGAAGGCCTTGGTGAGTAGGGTAAAGGAAAACCCCAAGGCATTCTTCAATTATGTGAAGAACAAAAGGTTGACAGGAGTGAAGATAGGACCGATTGCAGATAAAGATGGGAAGATGTGCCTGGAGGCTGTGGAGGTGAGCGAGGTCCTCAATGAATACTTCTCTTCGGTATTCATCAATGAGAGGGAACTTGATGATGGTGAGGACAATATGAGTGAGGTTGATGTTCTGGAGCATGTGGATGTTAAGGGAGAAGAGGTGTTGGAGTTGTTAAAATACATTAGGACGGATAAGTGCCCGGGGTCTGACAGAATATTCCCCAGGCTGCTCCACGAGGCAAGGGAAGAGATGGCTGAGCCCCTGGCTAGGATCTTTATGTCCTCGTTGTCCACGGGAATGGTACCGGTGGATTGGAAGGAGGCGAATGTTGTCCCATTGTTCAAAAAAGGTAGTAGGGATAGTCCGGGTAATTATAGACCAGTGAGCCTTACGTCTGTGGTGGGAAAGTTGTTGGAAAAGATTCTTAGAGATAGAATTATGGGCATTTAGAGAATTGTGGTCTGATGAGGGACAGTCAGCATGGCTTTGTGAAGGGCAGATCATGTCTAACAAGCCTGATAGAGTTCTTTGAGGAGGTGATCAGGCATATAGATGAGGGTAGTGCAGTGGATGTGACCTACATGGATTTTAGTAAGGCTTTTGGAAAGGTTCCACACGGTAGGCTTATTCAGAAAGTCAGAAGGCATGGGATCCATGGAAGTTTGGCCAGGTGGATTCAGAATTGGCTTGCCTGCAGAACGCAGAGGGTCGTGGTGGACAGAGTACATTCAGATTGGAGGGTTGTGACTAGTGGTGTCCCACAAGGTTCGGTTCTGGGACCTCTACTTTTCGTTATTTTATTAATGACCTGGATGTGGGGGTAGAAGGGTGGGTTGGGAAGTTTGCAGATGACACAAAGGTTAGTTGTGTTGTGGATGGTGTTGAGGATTGTCAAAGATTGCAGAGGGACATTGATAGGATGCAGAAGTGGGCTGAGAAGTGGCAGATGGAGTTCAACCAGAGAAATGTGAGGTTGTACACTTTAGAAGGACAAACTCCAAAACACAGTACAAAGTAAATGGTAGGATACTTGGTAGCGTGGAGGAGCAGAGGAATCTGGGGGTACATGTCCCTGAAAGTTGCCTCACAGGTAGATAGGGTAGTTAAGAAAGCTTATGAAGTGTTAGCTTTCATAAGTCAAGGGATAGAGTTTAAGAGTCGCAGGATAATGATGCAGCTCTATAAAACTCTGGTTAGACCACACTTGGAGTACTGTGACCAGCTCTGGTCACCTCACTATAGGAAGGATGTAGAAGCATTGGAAAGGGTACAGAGGAGATTTACCAGGATGCTGCCTGGTTTAGAGAGTATGCATTATGATCAGAGATTAAGGGAGCTAGGGCTTTACTCTTTGGAGAGAAGGAGCATGAGAGGAGACATGATAGAGTACAAGATATTAAGAGGAATAGACAGAGTGGACAGCCAGTGCCTCTTCCCCAGGGCACCACTGCTCAGTACAAGAGGTCATGGCTTTAAGGTAAGGGGAGGGAAGTTCAAGGGGGATATGAGAGGAAGGTTTTTCACTCTGAGTGGTTGGTGCATGGAATGCACTGCCTGAGTCAGTGGTGGAGGCAGGTACATTAGTGAAATTTAAGAGACTACTGGACAGGTATATGGAGGAATTTAAGGTGGGAGGTTATATGGGAGGCAGGGTGATGCACCATCAATAACTCACTCTGAGACGTAAAGGCAAGATATCGGCTTTTATTGACTGGAAGAAGGAACAAGCAGTGAGTGACCACCATACTACATCCTGGAGACTGAGAGGCCGGGCTCAGGCCTTGATCGCCTTTATACAGGGGTCTGTGGGAGGAGCCACAGGAGCAGTCAGCAGGGGGCGTGTCCAGACAGGTATATGTAGTTCACCACACAGGGTTTAAGGGTTGACACAACATTGTGGACTGAAGGGCCTGTAATGAGCTGTATTGTTGTATGTTTATTCCTTCAACCACTGCAGTTCTCCATCTCTTTGCTTTTTGAAAGCCTTTAAGCTTTTGATCAGCTGGAGTTTTGTTTCCTTATCAAATGTACTGTCAAACTCTTATTGTGAGTACTTTTGAGAACATGTTATACCCTGGTAAAAGATAATGGCAAATAGCTGGAGAATATGCAGGCTGTAGTATTACAGATGCTGGAAAACACAATATGCTAGAGAAACTCAGCCAGTCATGCAACAACTATGCAGATGAATAAATATTCAACATTTCAGGCCAAGACTCTTCATCAGGAGATTATAAAATAAGTAGTAGCATATCATTTATATGATAGTATTTATAATTTCTCCTGTATTACTGTTTTCTGAAAAATTCACAATAGATTTAATATTTAGTATCATGAATAGTAAATAGCAGCTGCACAGGTTGACTCCGTGGTTAAGAAGGCGTATGGTGTATTGGCCTTCATCAATCAGGGATTTGAATTTAGGAGCCGAGAGGTAATGTTGCAGCTATATAGGACCCTGGTCAGACCCCACTTGGAGTACTGCGCTCAGTTCTGGTCGCCTCACTACAGGAAGGATGTGGAAGCCATTGAAAGGGTGCAGAGGAGATTTACAAGGATGTTGCCTGGATTGGGGAGCATGCCTTATGAAAACAGGTTGAGTGAACTTGGCCTTTTCTCTTTGGAGCGACGGAGGATGAGAAGTGACCTGATAGAGATGCATAGGATGATGAGAGGCATTGATCATGTGGATAGTCAGAGGCTTTTTCCCAGGGCTGAAATGGTTGCCACAAGAGGACACAGGTTTAAGGTGCTGGGAATTAGGTACAGAGGAGATGTCAGGGGTAAGTTTTTTACTCAGAGAATGGTGAGTGTGTGGAATCGGCTGCCAGCAATGGTGGTGGAGGCGGATACAATAGGGTCTTTTAAGAGACTTTTAGATAGGTACATGGAGCTTAGTAAAATAGAGGGATATAGGGAAGCCTAGTAATTTCTAAGGTAGGGACATTTTCAGCACAACTTTGTGGGCTGAAGGGCATGTATTGTGCTGTAGGTTTTCTATGTTCTATGTTCTAAACAACTATGAACTTCATGACCTATCATAAAGAGTTAAGATACTTATCATTTTAACACACTAGCAACACAGACAAAATGCTGGAAGAAATCAGCAGGCTAGGGAACATCTATGCAAAAAAGTAAACATTTGACATTTCAGGCCAGGACTGTTTAGGTTCTGATGAAAGGTCTTGGCCCAAAACATTGACTGTTTACTTTTTTCCATAGATGCTGTGTGGCCTGCTGAGTTCCTCCAGCATTTTGTGTGTGTTGTTTGGATTTTCAGTATCTGCAGATTTTCTCTTGTTTATGATTTTTAAACTCTAACTAGACCACAAGACCATAGGAGCAGAATTAGTCCATGTTATCCATTGAATCTGCTCTGCCACTTCATCATGACTGATCCAATTATCCCCTCAGCCCCAATCTCCTGCCTTCTCTATGTACCCCTTCATGCTTTGACCAATTAAGAATCTATCAACGTATGCCTAAAATATACATGAAAGTTTGACGTCTACAGCTGCCTGTGGCAAAGAATTACACAGATTCACCACTCTCTGGCTAAAGAAATTCTTCCTTATTTCTGTTCTAAAAGGATACCTGTTTATTCTGAGTCTGTGTCCTCTAGTCTTTTACTCTCCCACCATAGGAAACATTCTTTCCACATCCACTCTATCAAGATCTCTCACCATTCAATTGTTTCCAATGAGGTCACTCCTGATTCTTCTGAATTCTAATGAATACAGGCCGAGAACCACCAAACGCTCTTCACATTACAAGCAATTCAATCCTGGAATCATTTTCTTGAGCCCCCTCTGCACCCTCTCCAGTTTCAGCCCATCTTTCCTTGGCTAAGGGGCCCAACACTGCTCACAATACACCAAGTGAGGCCTCTCAGTGTTTTATGAAGTCTCAACATCACATCCTTGCTTTGAAATGAATGCTAACATTGCATTTGTCTTCCTCACCACAGACTCAACCTGCAAATTAACATCTAGGGAATCCTGTACAAGGACTCCCAAGTACCTTTGCCCCTCAGATATTTTGTATTTTCTCTCCACATAGAAAATAGTCAACTTCTAATATCTTCTACCAAGGTGCATGACCATACACTTCCCTACACTGTAGTCCGTCTGCCATTTCTTTGCCCATTTTCCTAAACTGTTGAAGTCCTTCTGTAGTATCTTTATTTTCTAAAAACTACCTGCACCTCCACCTATTTTTATTTTATCGTTAAACTTTGCAACAAAGCCATCAATTCCATTATCCAAACCACTGGCATATAATGTAAAAAGAATCATTTCCAACACAGACCCCTGTAGAACACCACTAGTCACCAACAGCCAGCCAGAAAAAGCCTCCCTTTATTCTTACACCTTCCAATCAGCCACTGCTTTATCGATGCTAGAAGCTTTCCTGTAATACCATGGGCATGCAGTTTGTTCTTCAGCCCCATATGTGTGTAGCACCTTGTCAAAGGCATTCTGAAAATCCAAGTACACAACATCCACCGATTCTCCTTTGCCTATCCTGCTTGTTATTTCTTCAAAGAATTCCAACAGATCTGCCAGACAAGATTTTCCCTTGAGGGAACCATGCTGACTGTGCCCTATTTTATCATGTGCCTCCAAGCACCCTGAGACCTCATCCTTAGTAATCAACTCCAACATCTTCCCAACCTCTGATGAGACTAATTGGCCTATAGTTTCCTTTCTTCCACCTCTCTCCCTTCTTGAAGAGTGGAGTGACATTTGATCATTTCCAGTCTTCTGGAACCATTCCAGAATCTAGTGATACTTGACAGATCATTAGGAATGCCTCTGTGATCTCTTCAGCTCACTCTTTCAGAAGTCTAGGGTGTACACCACCTGGTCCAGGTGACTTATCCACCTTTAGACCTTTCAGTTTCACAAGAATCTTCTCTCTAGTTATGGTAATTTCATACATTTCATTACCCCGGACACCTGGAAATTCCACCACACTGCTAGAGTCTTCCACGATAAATACTGATGCAAAATACTTATTTAGTTTGTCTTCTATTTTGTTGTCTCCCTCTACTATTTCTCCAGCATAATTTTCCAGCAGTCCAATGTAAGCAGTCCAGCAGTCCAGACTCTCTTATGAGTCTGAAGAAACTCTTGGTATCCTCTTTAATATTATTGGCTAGCTTACTTTCATATACCACCTTTACCTTCTTAGAGACTTTTTTAGTTGTCTTCTGTTGGCTTTTACAAGCTTCTCAATCCTCTAATTTCCCACTAATTTTTGCTCTGTTATATGCCCTCTCTTTGGCTTTTCTATTGGCTTGATTTCTCTTGTTGCCACGATTGTGTCATCTTTCCTTTAAAACACTTCTTGCTCTTTGGGATGTATATATCCTGAGCCTTCTGAATTCTTTCCAGAAATTCCAATCATGGCTTCTCTTCCATCATCTCTGCCAGTGTTCTTTTCCAATCAATACTGGCCAACTCCTCTCCCATACCTCTGTAATTACCTTTACTCCACAATAATACTGACTTTCAACTCCCTTACTGGAGTGGTTCCAAAATAAAGATCAGCTTTATTTGGCTCATGTGCACCACAACATCCAGTGAAATGCTTTGGTTTGCATCAACAACCATCACATTCTGAGGATTGTGCTGGGGCAGCCTGCAATTCTGCAAATGCTTCTGGTGCCAACATAGCATGCCCCTAATTTACTAGCATTAACCTGTACATCTTTGAAAAGTAGGGGAAATCAGAGCACCTAGATGAAACCTATGCTATCATGAGGGAAATGTATAAATTCTTTACAGACAATGGTAGGAATCAAACCCCAATCAATGATTGCTGGCACTAATGACAATACTAACATGCTAGCCTAATGTATCAAGAAAATACATTTTTCTTTCTGCTGGAGCATTTAAACTCATAACTCGATCAACATTGTCGCCAAGATCTCGACCTGGCCTGAATTTCTCTCCTCAGTGACATTTGGTAAAAATGATTATTCAAAACACTAGACTTGTTTAAATTTGTTGAATTCCTTTTTAAGAACTCTCCCCAAATCTACCAGCATCCCTACTGGGAGCATCAAATTGATTTTGACTTCAGTGCATTAACAACTAAACTTTAAAGTAAATGCCAGGGGCGACTGAGTTTTAAAGCCTTTGCAATCTGAATTCTTAAGCTACAACAATGATTGGATTTATATGGCTCCCTTAGCAAGTTAAAACATTCCAGGTCATCATACAGGAAGTTTTCCAGACAAAATATAACACAGAGACATAGGTCATATCAGAGCTTGATGAAAATGAAAGGATTTAAAAAAAATCTTAAACATTACAGCACAAGAACAGGCCCTTTTGCCCGCAATGAACACAATGCAAAATGAAATAAATTCTCCTCTGGTTGTATATAATCTTTTATCACCCCATTCCTGAATATCCATGTGTCTAATAGCCTCTAAAATACCACTGTCACATTTTGTTCCATTACTGCATCTGGCAACCTGTTCCAAGTACCCAATACCCATTGTGTAAAAAAAAGAGATCTGCTCCCTCATATCTCCTTCAAACTTCATCCTTCTCCCCAACCTTAAATGTATGTCTCCAGTATTTTACATGTCTATCCTGGATCAAAAAACGATTCATACTGTCTACACTATCTGTGCCTCTCATTGTCTCAAGAACGTCTATCAGCTCTTCCTTCAGCCTTTGAAACTCCAGGTTTCTCCAGGCTCCTCATCTAGCCAACATTCTCTAATCCAGGCAGCATTCCAGTAAAACTTTCCCACATCCTTCTGTTAATGAGGCAACCAACGTTCTCTGAGTGCTTCCTAACTAAAGCTTGATGTAACTACAACATAACATTGTGACTCTTAAATTCAATCCCCCACCCAGTGAAGGCAAGCATGCCATATGATTTCTTAGCACCCTATCTATCTTAGTGGCCACTTTCAGGGAGCTATGGACTTCGCACTCCAAGCTCCCTCTGTATATCAATGCTTTTAAGTGTCCTGCCATTAACTATATAATTGCCCCTTAGGATACTCCTCCCAAAATGCAATGCATGTTTCTGTGCTGTAGTACTCTATTTCTCTTTGATTTCCATCTCCATTTCTCTTCCCCTGATCCATACTCTGCTGCATCCCTTGACAGTCCTCTAGAATGTCCACAACTCTATTGATGGTGTCGCAACACTATATTGATAGTCATGTTATGATAAGGCAACAATGAATATAGAATCGAGACAGGTTTTTTTAAATAAATAAATAAACACTTATTAAACTCTGCTCAATAAAAATGATAAATGAACAAACGACTAACTCAACTGGAAGTTAACTGCTATATGGCAACTCGAACAGTTCTTAAAGCGATAAATGCGAACACAGTTCTTAAAGTGGTAAATGTGAAACTCCAATTGATTTATACAGTCAATTAGGAGAGACTTTCCTGAAGTAACAAATTCCTCAATGACTTGACGTTACTGCTGATCCCAGCTGAAATATGTCTTGCCTGAAAGAATCATGATGAAGAAAATAAAAATGGCTTGAAGGAACTGACCTTTCCCTTGGCAAATAACACTGCATCCCAACCCTTTCTGCTCTTACAATGAAGGGGCTATCTCAGATGCAGGTTACTATTTCCTGAACGAAGATCCAATAAGGTCAATTCTATATTAAGCCACTGACGACACCAACTTTACTCTATCCTTCGGGTTTCTGTACTTCGATAAGTCTTCATTCTCCAATACTTAGATTTTAGGATTAAATCGAAGATATATCAAACATAACTGGCAGTGAGTTTGAAAACTGCCGGCACAACAATAATGATATTAAAGCTCAATAAAAATATTACAGTAGATATTAAAACTCCACTTTAAAACAAAACTGCATCATAAAAACAAATATGCAGCATAACGGAGTAACGGATGACTTAAACGACATCCCAACAAAACTCCTGTGTCACAGCAGGCTTTCCCCATTTTATATCTGTTGGAACAGGCCATCACGTGACCTCACACTGGCGGGAATTTACATCACGAGACCTCACACTGGCGGGAATTTACATCACCTGACCTCACACTGGTGGGAAAATACATCACATGACCTCACACTGGTGGGAAAATACATCACCCTACCATCACAAGACCATTACATCATGCTCAGCAGATACTCAAGTACATCATGGTCATAAGACAGTCACAAGATACCCACGGGGGATGTAACAGTCAACACTATCAATGTAGCGTACAGAATTATAGTCAACACTTTCAATATAGGTAGCCAAAAATTTTATTCCAATTTCCATTCCCATTCCAACATGTCGGTCCAAGGCTTCCTTTTGTGATAGGATGAAGCCACTCTCAGGGTGGAGGAGCACACATTTTTTTCCGTCTGGGTAAACTCCAACCTGATGGCATGAATGTTGATTTTTCCTTCCTGTGAACAAATTTACCCCAATAACCCCTGTCCTCTATTCCCACTCTGACCTTTCACTTCTTCTCACCTACCTGTTACTTTCCTTGGGTCCCCTCCTCCTTCCCTTTCTCTATTGTCCACTCTCCTTTCCTAACAGACTCTTTCTTCTCCAGCCCTTGACCTTTCCCACCCACCTGGATTCACCTATCACCTTCCAGCTAGCCTCTTTCCCCTCCCCCAACCATTTTATTCAGGCATCCTCCCCCTTTTTCTCAATCCTGAAGAATGGTCTCCGCCCTAAATGTCAACTGTTTACTCTTTCCCATAGATGCTGCCTGACCTGCTGAGTTTCTCCAACATTTTGTATGTGTTACTATCAATATAGTGCTATATTGATAGTCAACACTATATTGATAGTGTCTACAACTCTATCACTCATTCCATCTGACTGATCCATATTCTGCTCCATCAGTTGACAGTACTCTACAGAGTACTCAACTCTATCAATCTTTGTGTTGTCTGAATATATATATCTCACAGGTTTCAGAGCTTTCAGTACCAATCCCTGCGGAACACACACTTCCAGCCAAAATAGCATCATTCCATCAATACTCTGTCTTCTATGGACAAGTTAATTCTGAATCCAAACAGTCAACCCACTGTGGATTCCATGCAGTTTAACATTCTGGATCAGCCCACCATGAAGAACCCTGTCAAGTATCTTACAATAACCCATATAGACAACATCCACTTTCCTACTGTTGGCCACCTCCCCAAAACCTCCATTACTTTTTTCCTTATCTCAACCCTGCTTTATATTTTAGTTTCACCCTGCTCCTGCCTTTGTTAGTCTAAAGTGCTGAAGATCAGTCTAACATTTAACAGAACAATGAGCCAATAGAGATTCAAAAATTCGCAGTACATTTATTATCAAGGAATATATAAATTATACACCTTGAGATTCATCTGCTCACAGGCAATCACAAAGCAAGAAACCCTAAAGAACCCGATTTAAAAAAAGACTAAATCACAATGCGCAGAGAAAGAAAGAAAACACAAATCATGCAAACAATAAAAATAAGCAACAGCATTCTGAGCCAAGTTGAATCCATGGACTGGAGCCCAGAGCAGCTGGAGTAGGCCCAAAGCCTCAGTCTCAGTTTATCACAGAGCGGGGCAAATCGCCGTGAAGCTCACAGACACAAAGAGCATAACATCCAGAGCAGTCTCAGTACTGCAGAGAAAATGGTAAGTATTGTGAAACAGTGAGTGGAATCAGCCCGACCTTTACCTCCGGTCCTGACACCCTGTCCTTTCAGTCTATCTGGACTGGCGCTAGTATCTTGTATGGTTAAAATGTAAGCTAATTCTTTAAAAAATGATTTTAAAAAAGCAAACTGGATATTTCTGAAGAATTGCTCCAAACTGCAAAGGCACAATAATTGCAAATTAAATTTTAGCAGCTTTCTGGCTTCCTCAGTTCTTTGCATTAACATCCTGTCAACACAGAATTCACAGCAGCCCACTCAAACCTAATTAAGGGGTATATCTCAAAATGTAATTTAAACGAGGGAAATAAAATGTCTAAAATAACTATACTTAACTAACATATGGTGTACTACAGGGAGCTTCATAAATTGTGTGAGAAGCATATCCATTGGGAACTATCTTTTCAATTTGGAGGCACAAGAGACCACCCTTTAGTGACCATGTGACATAAACTACGGCCAGCTTTCCCTTACCGATATTGTCAGAGGCAGTGCCTTATCAGTGAATTTCTTCAACAGAAAAGGAGATTTTCCATGCGGTCATGGGATGGGTGTGTTGCTGGCAAAGCCCATGTTTATTGTCCATCCCTATGAGCTCTTAAGAGTATGGCGGTGAGAAGCCTTCGTCAGGAACTGTTATCTTATTTGAGAAGATGTTTCCCACGGTGCTGTTGGTTAGGGAATTTCAGATTTAGTCTCAGCAATGCAGCTGTCACGGTGTGCACTGACAGACGACTGAACCCAGGTGTGGAGGAATGACAGACTCCCATGTTGAGACAGAAACAAGAGTTTATTCATAGGAACTTCAGCTGACTACCAGTGTCTTGACCGATTGACACTGTGAGAAGAACCACTCTTGAAACCATAAGGACCCCATGATCTGTGCTAATGGGAGCCCACTTTAAACAAGTGCAGCACACAGAAAACCCATGCCAGTCAAAATAAACCTGACAAGATTAACCACAGGGTTAAATGACGAGATGGGTCAACAGTTATGGAATACAGGTGGACTTGTTTGCAGGGCTCATGACAGCTGCTGGGTAAGGTGTGATATGGAGGGGCTGTTCCAACAGTGCCATTCTCATAAACTACTTGTTATTGAAGAAGCCTTGGTGAGATATTGCTGTGCATTATTCCAATTAACATTCGCTCTCTGACATTTTCCAACTGCGCCACACCATGGAATTAAGATCAGCTCCTTAGAAAAACTTATCGAGAAACAGGATAAATACACACTGGCTATGACAACGTTTATAAATATATGTACAAACATGAGAAATGCTTGAGGAACTCAGCAAGTCAGGCAGCATCTAATATATATGCTTCAGCTTATGATCTCATTTCAGCTCTAAAATTCAATTTGCTTTTTCCACGCATTAGTCAATGTAAAATTAGGATTTTGCTATAAAGGTAGTTGACATTAAAACAGATTACTTTGAGTTTACATTACAGAAATAACCTGCTATCCAAAATGGTCTCTGTCAGTATTTATGCTCTATGCATCTCATTTAACACTTGGAGAAATTCTTTGGATAACAGCAGATGAAGCCAAATATTTTGTGCCTGGTTTGAATGTAATTTAGGAAGTGAATTATTTGCACTGTTCAGAAAAGTAAAGATACAGAAGGATCTTGAAATGCTCATACACAGATATGCTGAGGTTGATAAAGTAGTTAATGAGGTTTATGGCATACTTTAGTTAGCCGAAGGCTACAGATGAAGGGTGGGGGAACTGTATGAAACACTGGCATTCTAATGAGGTTTATGGACAATACTGAGCACCACATTATGAAGAGGATGTGATAGCATTTGATGTATGTATGAGCTGAATTGTGAAAATGTTTCAGAAAAATGGAAAATATGAGATAGTCTGAACATGATTTCTGCAGGAAGGAGATCGTTCATATTTTGAAAAGGCTTTTTAGTGTGAACAGAATGGACCTACTTCACTTGTAATAGAAGATATAAATTATGGGGGAAGAAAATTAATTGGTTGATGGATTGGAAGGGAGTTGAGGAAAAGAAAAAGAGTTGAAGTGGTTCAAAATTCACAAACTGAAACCACTAGAAAGGCACTCAAAATAATATTCAGATGGTTCAATTTAATATCAGAGAATGTTTACAGTATACAACCTGAAATACTTCGTCTTTGCAGCATCCATGAAAACAGGACAACCCAAAAGAAAGAATGACAGAAAAAAAAACATTAAAACCCCAAAGCCCCCTGTCCCCTTCCACCATGCAAACAGCAGTGAAAGCACTAATACATCATCTTCCCCACCACCCAGCAAGCAATAGCAAAGCACCCAAATGTGCTAATGTAAAACAGTACTTGGCTGATCCTATACTTTATTTATCCTATAGCTTTCAAAGCCAAATCCAAAGAGTTGTGAAGTGTGAGCATGCTGGATCTATGATGAGATAAGTTCCATACCTATGATGAGGTAAATAACTTGCTCCAGTTCTACACAGGGCAAGCTCCAGACAACACCACTGTGTGGATATCTTGAAATAAACCTGGGCTGTGAAATAGGAACCAGCAGTGTAAAAATGTTGATAAAATTACTCATCTATGCCAGCACTAATTGATATGATGCTCTCTGGAGACCACACCCCAATTCCTTCCCCTTGCAGGATATTCAGCTGGAATGCTCATTAGAGCCTAATCCACTACGAGGACATCTCATCCATTGCCTGATCAGGTGTATCATCCAAGGCCACCGTCACCATCTCCAGATATGTGCGGGGAGTGAGAAAAATTTCCTCACAGTTCAATGGATTCCGATGCTTCACGTTAACACCATGCCAAAAAAAAAAGATTTAGTTTAATATCACATCCAGCCTGTTCACATATTCAGATAGGAGTTTAAATGTGTTCTATGAGCATATCATTAGTAACAGAACAGTTCAAAGGAAAATGAGACACTTTAATGACAAAATCTTGCACATGGGTGCTGAAGATGCTAAATGGGTACTTTCCATTGATTTTCATGAGGAAAGAGGAATCAGAATCAGAATTGAAATCGGGTTTATTATCACCGGCATGTGTCATGAAATTTGTTAACTTGGTGCAGCAGTTCAATGCAATGCATAATATAGAAAAATAAATAAATAAATTACAGTATGTGTACATTGAACAGATTAAAAATTGTGCAAAAACAGATTATATATGTTTCAAAATGTAACAGTGATAGAAAGGGTTCTGGGGGCAGGTCCTCTCACAGCATTTAAGAATACCTAGATCAACAATTTCCAAGGAACAGGTGGGGATAAATGGGATTAGAATAGTTAGGTACCATGTCGCTCGTGATATTTTTGAACTCTTTCTACACCTTTTGAAGATGTTTTACAATTGTTTTTCTTTCACATTACTCTCCTTGGTTTGTTCTTCTCAAAGTACCCCCACTCAATTTTATATTCCTTTACTGTTTCTGCTATACCTCCCAGTTTGCTTGTGGGTCTTGAACTCCCTCACACTTTGCTAACTTCACTTCTGCTTTTTCTTTCCCACCTTATGAACAACCCCACTGTCTCTCAAGCACCAGAGCCTCCCGGTCAAAATCAGAAGCAAAAGCTCATATGCTGTAAACCTGAAATAAAAATCGAAATTGCGAAAAATACTCTCCAGGTCAATTTGATTGCAAAATCAGTAGCAATATGGAATCACTGAAGCTAGCTGATAAAGAACTAAGTCTGGTTTAAAGCTCAATGGTGTGGAAGGGCTGCAATTAAGTGATGTAATGAATAACTATTTGGCAGTAAAATTTTAGAGTGTAATTATAACAGGTCTAGATACAATGGAATTGGACAAGTTGTGTCTGATAGTAACGGAGTCTAGGACCAGAGGGCACAGCCTCAGGATAGAAGGATGTCCTTTTAGAACAGATGAGGAAAAATGTCTTTAGCCAAAGGACAGTGAATCCGTGGAATTCATTGCTGCAGGTAGCTGTTGAAGCCAAGCCACTGGGTATGTTTAAAGTGGAGATTGATAGGTAAAATTGTCAAAGGTTATGAGGAAAAGTCAGGAGAATGGGGTTGAGAGGGATAATAGATCAGCCCTGATGGCAGAGCTGACTTGATGAGCCAAATAGCCTAATTCTTCTCAAGGTCTTATTTATTAGTGCTGTAGTCAGCTTGGACCAGGTGAGTCATTTGACCTGTTTTGGGTGTTATGTGAGTCTTTGACTCCAAGAGTTGAGATGCTACATAAGTTGAAAATTAATAGCACAAAGGTATTAGAAAAATTGAATCAGAATCAGGTTTATTATCACTGGCATGTGACGTGAAAATTGTTAACTTAGCAGCAGCAGTTCAATGCAATATGTAACCGAGCAGAGAGCGGAGAAAAATTAAATAAAAACAACAATAAATTAAATAAAATCATAATAATAAATAAACAAATCAATTATGTATATTGAATAAATTATTTAAAAATGTGCAAAAACAGAAATACTGTATATTAAAAAAAGTGAGGCGGTGTCTAAAGCTTCAATGTCCATTTAGGAATCAGATGGCAGAGGGGAAGAAGCTGGTTTTGAATCACTGAGTGTGTGCCTTCAGGCTTCTGCACCTCCTTCCTGATGGTAACAGTGAGAAAACAACATTTCCTGTTGTTTTATGGTAGCACTGTACTGCCGCCTCAAAATAACACATTTCATGTTGTGTGTCAGTGATAATAAACTTGGTTGTGATTCTGATTCTAATTTATTAGGATACAACCCAAAAGTTGAAGGGATGCATGGGAGGAAATTGTGGGGCACTGAAGCTTCCATTGCTCTTGAGATAAGGGGGTAATATCTCAAGATTAGGGAGTAACAGATATACTCCCTAACTGAAAACGAATGGGACTAAGGAAAAGCTCAACAACTCCAGGCTGGTCAGTTTAACCTTAGTGATGATAAAGCTTTTAGAAACATTGACCTGATAGTCAGCTGGAAGGAAATGCCTTAGTTAAGCAAACCATAAGACCATAAGACAAAAGAGCTGAAGTCGGCCATTCGGCCCGTCGAGTCTGCTCCACCATTTCATCATGAGCTGATCCAATCTCCCCTTTAGTTCCATTCCCCCACCTTCTCACCATAACCTTTGATGCCCTGACTACTCAGATACCTATCAATCTCTGGCTTAAATACACCCAATGACTTGATCTCCACTGTCGCCCGTGGCAACATATTCCATAGATTCACCACCCTCTGGCTAAAAATTTTTTTTCGCATCTCAGTTCTGAATGGGCGCCCTGCAATCCACAGGTCATGTCCTCTCGTACTAGACTTCCCCACCATGGGAAACAACTTTGCCACATCCACTCTCTCCATGCCCTTCAACATTCAAAATGTTTTATGAGGTTCCCCCTCATTCTTCTAAACTCCAAGGAGTACAGTCCAAGAGTGGTCAAACGATCCTCATATGGTAACCCTCTCATTCCTGGAATTATTCTAGTGAATCTTCTCTGAACCCTCTCCAATGTCAGCACATCCACATGAAAGTGGAGTCTCATGTAGATAGGGTGGTGAAGAGGGCTTTTGGAACGCTGGCCTTTATAAATCAAAGCATTGAGTACAGAAGTTGGGATGTAATGCTAAAGTTGTACAAGGCATTGGTAAGGCCAAATTTGGACTATTGTGTGCAGTTCTGGTCACCGAATTATAGGAAAGATATCAATAAATTAGAGAAAGTGCAGAGACGATTTACTAGGATGTTACCTGGGTTTCAGCAATTAAGTTACAGAGAAAGGTTGAACAAGTTAGGTCTCTATTCATTGGAGCGTAGAAGGTTGAGGGGGGATTTGATCGAGGTATTTAAAATTTTGAGAGGGATAGATAGAGTTGACGTGAACAGGCTGTTTCCATTGAGAGTAGGGGAGATTCAAACTAGAGGACATGATTTGAGAGTTAGGGGGCAGAAGTTTAAGGGAAACACGAGGGGGTATTTCTTTACTCAAAGAGTGATAGCTGTGTGGAATGAGCTTCCTGTAGAAGTAGTAGAGGCCAGTTCAGTTGTGTCATTTAAGGTAAAATTGGATAGGGATATGGACAGGAAAGGAGTGGAGGGTTATGGGCTGAGTGCGGGTAGGTGGGACTAGGTGAGATTAAGGGTTCGGCACGGACTAGGAGGGCCAAGATGGCCTGTTTCCGTGCTGTGATTGTTATATGGTTATATGGTTATCCTTTCCTAAATAAGGAGCCCAAAACTGCACACAAACCACAAAAGATCTGTTAAGAGCAAATCATGTTTTGTAAGATTATCAGAAATTCTATATTTAAAGTTTCTCCAATGTTACAGGATTGCTTGATGAAATAACACAGTCGCTGAGGGCAATATCTATCTATGACAATCCTATCTACAATAATGGTGTTGACAAGTGCTCCTCTAAGTGCTTCTTAAAACACCCTCAGCCATCCACTTAATGAAACTTCTTCCTGAAATCCCCTCTCGATATCCTCTTGGAAATAAGAGTGGCCTGGATGAGCTTGCACCGACACATTCCAGCGTCTCCATCCTGATACATATTGCTACTTTGGAATACGTTATTATTTAGTCCCATAGTAATAACAGTACTAATGATTGCCAATAAAGATTGCCTTGCTCACCTCATCCTTAAATCAATTTGTGCTTTGGTGTTAAATAGTCCTTGAGAAAGTGTTCTCATGACACCACTTTGCCATTTACACAGATCAAAACTGATCCTGTACCTCATCTGTTCTTTATTTATATCTATCAGGAATATTTTGCTGAAGACTGTGAGCCAGTCTCGTAATGCTTCTATAAGGTCTGATATGTTTTAATATGTTATAGGTGTGGTGAACTATATATACCTGTCTGGACACGCCCCACCCCCCACTGACTGCTCCTGTGGCTCCTCCCACGGACCCCAGTATAAAGGCGATTGGGGACTCCGCCCCGGCCTCAGTCTCCAGGATGTTGTGTGGTAGTGAATTGCTGCTTGTTCTTTCTTCCAGCCAATAAAAGGCTATATCTCGCCTCACGTCTCAGAGAGTTATTGATGGTGCATCAATAGGTATTACATAAATGCTGGGAGTTGATTACATTTGTGACACCTGAAGTACAGGGGTTGCATTTTAGATAAACTCCATATGGTTCACTTGTGAACATAGCTGAAATTCATACTCAGAAGACCCCTCAAGGATACCTAACCTGGAAGTGTCCTGGATCTCAATAGAACTGAGTTATTTTTGGCTGTAGAATTCAAAAGGATGATTTCCAGCAAAGTTATATACATCCAGTGGCCACTTTATTAAGTACACCTGTATGCCTGATTATTAACACAAACACCTAATCAGCCAATCATGTGACAGCAACTCAGTACATAAAAGCATGCAGACTGGGTCAAGAGGTTCAGCTGCTGTTCAGACCAAACACCAGAATGTGGAAGAAATTTGATCTAAGTGACTTTGACCATGGAATGCTTGTTAATGCCAGACTGGGTGGTTTTACTAGAAATGGCTGATTGCCTGCAATTTTCACACAGAGTAGTCTCCAAAGCAAGGGTTCCCAACCTTTTTGATGCCATGGACCCTTACCATTAATTGAAGGGTCCGTGGACCCCAGGTTGAGAACCTCTGCTCTGGAGTTTACAAAGAATGATGAGAAAAATAAAAAGAAATCCAGTGAGCAGCAGTTCTGTGGGTGAAAATGCCTTGTTAATGAGAGAGGTCAGAGACGAATGGCCAGACTGGCTCATGATAATAGGAAGTCTACAAGAACTTAAGTAAACACATGTTACAACAGTGATCTGCTGGACAGCATCTCTGAACACACAACACATGGATAGACTACTGCAACAGAAGACCATGAGCATGGCCAGCGGCCACTTTGCTGAGTGCAGGAGGTTCCTAATAAAGTGGTCACTGAATGTAGTTCAACACTTTGCAGATGTTTGTTCATGCACCTTTTCAACAGCTCATCATTTGCCAATGTCACTGTGAACTTCCCCGAGTCTGACACTACAGGATGCAGGTCTAAATTAATCATTGCCAGTCTGCCTTTGGCACTTCCTTTAGCTTGACATGTTTGTTGCTTTTTCTTTACAGGAAGGAACCTTTTTTCAAAACAATATTGGAGCAGCTGATTTTTATTTTAACCTGAGGGTCATAAAGTTCTTTCTATATATAAGGTCTATAAATAGACGTGAATTCCCTACTCTCAACAATTAATCACTCCCTGGATCAGGTCAGCAGTGTTGTAACCTTGATAAGGAGCAAGGCATTGGCACTCTAGGGTGCAATTAGAACATGGAACATGGAACACTAAAGCACAGCACAGGCCCTTTGATCCATGATGTTGTGCTGAAATTTTAACCAATTCTAAAATCAATCTAACCCTTCCCGCCTACATAGCCCGCCATTTTTATATCATCCATGTGCCTATTTAAGAATTTCTTAAATGGTCCTAAGGAATCTGCCTCCACCATCCTCGGCAGTGTGTATCACATACGCACCACTCTGTATAAGGACTTATCTCTGACACCCACCTTACACTTTCCTCCAATCACCTGAAAATTATGCCCCCTTGTGTTAGCCATTTCCACCCTGGGAAAAAGTCTCTGGTCAGTCACTCTATCTACTTCTCTTGTACACCACCATCAAGTCTCCTCTCACTCCAAACAGTAAAGCCCTTGCTCACTTAACTTATCCCCATAAGATGTTAAAGGTTACAGGGAGAAGGCAGGAGAATAAATTAGCCATGCTGGAATGCTGATTTGATGGGCCAAATGGCCAAATTCTGTTCTGATGTCTAAGGCCTTATTTTTAAAATTTTATTTTATTTTATTGAGATACATGGAATACTAACTGGTACATTTTTGAACTGTGAGAGGAAACCAGAACACCCAGAGAAAACATACACATTTCACGGGGAGGACTCCTTACAGATGACGTTAGAATTGAACTTTGAACCCCAGCGCCCTAAGCTGTGATAGTGTTGTGCTGACAGCTATGCTAGCATGTGCCAGATATGCCCTCTAGTCCAGGCAGCACCTCTTAAATCTCCTCTGCCCCTTCTCTAGTTTCCACATCCTTCCTATAATGATGCAACTAAAACTGAACGCATTATTTCAAGTGTGGTCTAATGAGGATTTAATAGAGCTGCAATGTTTCCTTGTGACTCTTGATCTCAATCTCCAGTTAATGAAGAATAATGCATCATTTCACTTACAAATATTTTCCATCTTCCCATCAAATAACATGCACCAATTCTGAATCTAAATCCAAAATGGTTCAGTCATGAGTGCCAACTTGTCAAACTTGAGTTTGATTGGAACTAAGGTTACACAGTAAAATTTTCCTGATGTGAAAAGTGTAATAAGTATGACTGAATCTTTGCATTTCACTCAAATGCAGAGAAATAATTGAAACCAAAAGAGCAACCAGCCTGAGCTATTAAGGGCACTAAGACCTATTTAAAAGATTTGGTTCTTTATGAGGACTGTATTTGTCAACATTATCTTTCAAAATTCAAAAAAAGAGAGAGGGAGATACCACTACACATTTCCTCACTGAAAATCAATTTTACTGTTGCCTAGTAGACAATGAGATGTTCTGAAATGCATCTAGTTTTAAGGGGTTAATGAAGAAATGAAAATAAAAGAAAAAAATTAAAAGATGAAAAAAAATTATTTTCAACACTATTTCTGATACCATGCAAAAGTACATAACATGCTTTCCTATCAAAACAAGGTACACAAGCCTCAGAACTCATACCACCAGATTCAGAAACAGTTGTTGCCCCTCAGCCATCAGGCTCTTGAACCAGTGGGACAACTTCACTCAATTTAATCAGGCTCATCACTGAATTGCTCCCACAGCCCATGGACTCACATTCAAGGACACTTCATCTCATTCTTGATATTTATTACTTACTTATTTATTATTAATTTTTTCTTTTGTATTTGTACAGTTTGTTGCCTTTTGCACCTTGGTTGCTTGTCTGTCCTGTTGGCTGCAGTCTTTCATTGATTGCATTATTGTACTGCCGAGTGTATCATTGGAGCCTCCCTGCCCTCTATTGTGGACCTGTACTCTTCCAGGTTGAAGAATAGGGCGGGGAACATCATAAAGGACTCCTCCGATCCTGCGCACGGACTGTTTGAACTGCTTCCGTCTGGTAGGCGCTTCAGATCCCTCCAGACTAAGACTAATAGGCACTGGAGAAGTTTTTTCCCTACTGCGGTCACTTTGCTGAACAGTTAACTGCCGGTTAACTGTCGGCTAACTATTACTTGGATTGCACTACTTGTATGTATAATCTATATTTTCATTTATATTTATCATCTGTTATGAGGAGAGAGACAACATCTGCCGGAAGTAAATTCCTTGTATGTGCACAGGTACTTGGCGATTAAAGTCCGATTCTGATTCTGATTCTTGGATTTACCGAGTATGCTCCCAGCAAAACAAATCTCAGGGTTGTATATGGTGGCATATATGTATTTTGAGAATAAATTTGCTTTGAACTTTGAAAACTGAACATATTTTTACTGCAATAAATGTGATTTGCATTTCTTTTGTGCAGTGGGCATGGTTTTAAAAGATTTATAAAATGTCACTGCTATTCTGAAGCAAATAGCAGCGGGCACTGTTTCCAAATCTGTAAGGAGAGCAGTAGGCTTGTACATTTGACAAGAGGTATCATTCTCTCTCGAGGGTACCAGGATGATAACACTACCAGCTTTCTCTTCACAGATGGAGGAGCATGGCCTAGGCTTGAGGGTAACACCTTTGATTTAGCATCATGGATGTGAATAGCTACATACATTTTGAAGCGAATGCCACTTACCATCAATATTTATGTAAAACATTGCTCTTTCATGTAAAAACTGCTTTCATTTGGAATTGACTACAGGCAAGATGACCTTTTACATTAACAGCCAGATGTTTAGATGACAAGTGGCCTATTTTCTCACTTTCCTTTTTATTAATATTGTTAGTGGTCTGTATGTTTTAATTTTGATTTTGGGGGGATGGGTGAATTTGGGTATCACTGACATTGTTAGCAATTATTGTCCCTTCCTACTGGTCCTTGAGAAGTCTGTGGCCAGCCAAATGAATGAAGAAATTACCTCATCATTTCAGTTTTCGCTGACAAGGTTGTGGCACCATCAGCAGCAGAACCAGAGTATACCACTTAGTTCCAGGAGTCTTCTCTGCTATTTGATGATGCTCCCTGATTCATATACTTTCTGCCCTTTCCCTATGAATCCTTGTGTTGAGCTCCAGATTACAAAAATGTGTATTTCAGCCCCAAATATACCCAAGATCTTTGCCCCAGCAGTTCTCTGAGGCAATGCGTTTCCAAGACACACAATCTTGAAGAAAATCTTCCAAAATTTGTCTGAAATGGGTGCCACCCTTTTTTTGAGACCATGACTCTTGTTCTGTATTTTCCTATGAGAGGAGGCACCTTCTCACCATTTACCTTGTCCTGTCCCCTAAGAATTGTCCATTTTTCCAATAAGTTCACCTCATTCTTCCAGATATTAATGAGTATAACTCCAGCCTATTTAATTATTACACATGGGTCAACCCCGCTATATCTGGACCTTCCTAGTACTTCTTTCTAGAAGTTATTATATTTTAGTTAAATTGAGGAAACAAAATTGTTCACAGTACTCTAGATGTGCTCACACTGGTGTTCAGTACAGTTACAGTAAGAATTCTTACATACATAGTTCAATCTCTTTCAATAAGAGCAAAAATAGAATTTTCTATTACTTGCTACACAGAAACCTCTATCTCCCTTTGTGCTGCAGATTTCTGCAATTTTTCTCCATTTAAATAATATTGTCCTTTCCCTTTGTGCTGCAGATTTCTGCAATTTTTCTCCATTTAAATAATATCGTCCTTTCATTTTTTCTTCTAAATGGAATAACTTCACATTTTCCTGTAGTGTGCTCCATATGTCAACATTTTGCTCACTTATTTAAGATACCAATAGTAACACACAAAAATATTGGACAAACTCAACAGGCCAGGCAGCATATCCAGTGGCATACAAAAGTTTGGGCACCCCTGCTCAAAATTTCTGTTACTGTGAATAGCTAAGCGAGTAAAGATGACCTGATTTCCAAAAGGTAGAAAGTTAAAGATGACACATTACTTTAATATTATAAGCAAGATTACTTTTTTATTTCCATCTTTTACACTTCCAAAATAACAAAAAAGGAAAAGGGCCCAAAGCAAAAATTTGGGCACCCTTCATGGTCAGTACTTAGTAACACCCCCTTTGGCAAGTATCACAGCTTGTAAATGCTTTCTGATTATTATCCTGCTGTAGAAGCCATCCTCTTTTCATCTTCAGCTTTTTTTACAGAAGGTGTGATGTTTGCTTCCAGGATTTGCTGGTATTTAATTGAATTCATTCTTCCCTCTACCAGTGAAATGTTCCCCGTGCCACTGGCTGCAACACAAGCCCAAAGCATGATCAAACTAGCCCTGTGCTTAACAGTTGGAGAGGTGTTCTTTCATGAAATTCTGCACCCTTTTTTCTACAAACATACCTTTGCTCATTGCAGCCAAAAAGTTCTATTTTAACTTCATCAGTCCACAGGCCTTTTTCCCAAAGTGCATCAGGCTTGTTTAGATGTTCCTTTGCAAACTTCTGACACTGAATTTTGTGGTGAGGACACAGGAAAGGTTTTCTTCTGATGGCTCTTCCATGAAGGTCATATTTGTGCAGATGTCACTGCACAGTAGAACAGTGCACCACCACTCCAGAGTCTGCTAAATCTTCCTGAAGGTCTTTTGCAGTCAAACAGGGGATTTGATTTGCCTTTCTAGCAATCCTATGAGCAGTTCTTTCAGAAAGTTTTCTTGGTCTTCCAGACCTCAACTTGACTCCTCAAACCTTGACCTCTACCATTCCTGTTAACTGCCATTTCATAATTACATTACAAACTGAGGAAATGACGACCTGAAAACACTTTGCTATCTTCTCATAGCCTTCTCCTGGTTTGTGGGCATCATTTATTTTAATTTTCAGAGTGCTAGGCAGCTGCTTAGAGGAGCCCATGGCTGCTGATTGTTGGGACAAGGTTTGAGGAGTCAGGGTATTTATAAAGCTTTGAAAATTGCATCACCTGGCCTTTCCTAATGATGACTGCAAACAAGCCATAGCCCTAACAAGCTAAGTAAGGTCTGAGACCAAGAGCTCAACTCTGTTGGGGTGCTCAAACTTTTGCATGGTGCTTCCTTCCTTTTTTTCACTCTAAAATTGTACAAATCAAAAATAATACACTAATCTTGAGTAAAATGTTGAAAAGAATGTTCCATCTTTAACTTTATGACTTTTGGAGATCAGTTCATCTTCTACTCACTTAACTATTCACAGTAACAGAAATTTTGACCGGGGTGCCCAAACTTTTGCATGCCACTGTATGGAGGGGAATAAAGAGTTAGTGTCTTGGGCCAAGAACTTTCATTAGGTCTGGAATGAAAGGGGGAAGAAGCCAGAATATGAAGGTGGGGGAATGGGGAGGTATACAAGCTAAAAGGTGATTGTTGAACCCATGAGACGGGGAAGGTAAGTGGGAGGGTGAAGTGAGAAGCTGGGAAGTGGTAGCTGGAAAAGATAAAGGGCTAAAGGAGAAGGAATCTGATAGGAGAGGAGAGAGGACCATTGGAGAAAGGGAAAGAAGAGGGACTCCAGGGGGTGGTGACAGGTGGGTAAGAAGAAGAGAAGAGGTGAGAGGGGAACCAGAATGGGGAGTTAAAGAAGAGAGAGAAAGGGAGGGAGAATTAAAATAAGAAAGTTAGATGTTCACAAGGCTGGCTACCAGGAGATCCTTCTTGTTGCAGATGGGGTGAAAGTGCATGACAAAACATCCCCCAGTCTATGTCAGCTCTCTCCAATGAATAGGAGGTCACACTGCCAGCACCAGATACAGTAGGTGACCCAAACAGACTAAGAAGTGAAGCGCTGCCTCACCTGGAAGGACTGTCTGGTGTCCCGACTGGAGGTGAGGGAGGAGGTGAATGGACTTCTTCTACTTGCAGGGATAAGTGCCAGGAGGGAGATCAGTGGCAAAGACAAATGGAGAAAAGAATCACGGAGGGAGTGAAAGTGGAGAGTGGGGGAGGGAAGGAAAAAATTGTGTTTGATGGACACTACTAACAATGCTCTGTAGATTGGAGGCATGAGAGACTGTAGATGCTGGAATAAACGGTCTACCTGAGGAACTCAGTACGTTGAACAAAGTCTGTGGGGGTGGGGGTAAAATAGATACAGGATTCCGACCAAAACCAACTTCTTTTCCTTCCCCCCCACCCTCCACAGATTCTGTGCAACCCACTGAGTTCATCCAGCAAACTGTTTATTGCTCCAGAATGCTCCAGAGGTGCCTGTTGTCATGCTGCATCTCAAAATCAATCTGAACATAAAAAATAAATGAAACACTTTTTTTGCCATTTTAAGAATTTTAAACTGAGCTAAACCCCATCAAACTGGCAACATCCAGACACTGAATGAAAACAGTCCTGTTGCTATTGCTACAGAATTTATTCACGGGTGCTCTCAATCTATTAATAATATGTTAAATGAAAGCATACCTTCTTTCTCATTTGGCAGTAGAAGCAATTAAAGTTAGAATGGGGAAAGCAATTACTGGTTCTTGACACTCTTGTACATCTGAGAGTCCTGCTGTGGAACATATTTGTTAGCAAGGATTATATTACCATTCGTTTATCAGACCTTGAGATCTTGATGAAAAAGCTCGCACTAAATAAGAAAAGAATGCTGCAATGCAAACTAATATATATTTGTGTCAACATATGTATAAAACTGGTAGAATTTAAAACTATTTATTTAAGAATAGTTTTCATCAACGGTGCATTCTGCCACGGTGTGTGCTGACAGTTGACTGAACCCAGGAGCAGAGGAAAGAAAGACTCCCATGCAGAGATAGAAAACCAAGTTTATTCGTGGGAACATCGCCAGATCATTGGCGGCTTTTTCGAGAGACGCCACGAAATGATTCTTTCTGGAAACACGCGGACTTCGTGATAATCGCTAATTGGAGTCCACTTTAAGTAATCACAGCACCCAGAAAACCTGCGCCAGTCAAAATAAATAGCAAGATTAAACAGAGAACACCAGGGATTGATGACTCTAGATGAAACAACGATTAACAAATACAGGTGCAAAATCCCGTAGAGCTCATGGCACATTCATTCTTACTGATTGTGGAAGCCAATCAATAAATAACATGTTACATTATGAAAGTTATTGTAAATTCCCTCCTGGATTCCTTATGGAGGTAATATTAAAATAACTTGTGTTGGAGAAGTTGCAGGATTGATAGGACCTCATGATTTACAGTTCTTCAGGGAATGCATCTCAATGATTTCAGAATTCTGACAGATAGATTGGATTCGAATTGACTCCCATACACAATACTCATCCACAATCCACTGGCTGAGTTTCTTTAAATAAATGGAGTTCTATATGTAATGCTGGTTGACAGTAACTATTTCTCAACAATCAATAAAATAGAAAAGCCAGTCATTTATCTCATCACTATGTGAGATGCTGACTGATATGTGTCCTGTTTAAATCACTGAACTGGTAATCCAGAAGCCAGGACTAGTAATCCAAAGCACTGAGTTCGCAATTCCTCCACGACAGCTGTGGAATTTAACTTTTGTGAATTGATTATCCAGAGTTTGCAAAAAAATCCAGTTTGAATAGGAATAAACTCAAGACTGTTGGATTGCTGCAAAAACAACACAGTTCAACAACACAGTTCCACAAGACCATAAGATATAGGAACAGAATTAGGCCAATTGGCCCATCAAGTTTGCTCTGTCATTCCATTATGGCTGATCTATTCCTCTCTCAGCCGCATTCCCCATAATCCTTCATACCATGACTAATCAAGAACCTATCAAACCCTGCCTTAATAAACTCATCAAAAAGGCTGGATCAGTCCTTGGTTACAGCCTGAACTCTTTTGAGTTAGTGGTGAAGAGGAGGTCATTAAACAAACATATCCATTATGGACAATCAGGCTCATCTTCTCCATGACCGAATGAATAAGCAGCAGAGCAGCCTTTCAAACAGACTCAATCATCTCCGCTGTCACAAGAATCATTACAGAAAATCTTTCCGACCAAATGCAATAAGAATATACAACAGTTCATCTCTGTGCAACAGGAGAACACACAGCATTGTACAATAGTCCCTTATTATTTCATACAGTATTATTGCACATCAGTGCATTATTATTCTGTATATTTTTATTCTGTACTTTATTATCAGTTAATATTACAATTAATATTCTGATCTGTATTATTAGTTAATATTACAATACTTTGCTTCAGTATTCACTATGGAAAAGAATCTCGGCAATTGTAGGGATGACTTACAGCGGACTGAAAAGCTTGAGCATATAGGTATTAAGAAAGAGGATGTGCTGGAGCTTTTGGAAAGCATCAAGTTGGATAAGGCTCTGAGACCAGACAAAATGTACCCCAGTCTACTGTGGGAGGTGAGGAAGGAGAGTGATGAGCCTCTGGAAATGATCTTTACATCATCAATGGGGACAGGAGAGGCTCCAGAGGATTGGAGGGTTGCAGATGTTGTTCCCTTATTCAAGAAAGGGAGTAGAGATAGCCCAGGAAACTATAGTCTTACTTCAGTGGTTGGTAAGTTGATGGAAAAGATCTTGAGAGGCAGGATTTATGAACAGTTGGAGAGGCATAATATGATTAGCTATAGTCAGCATGGTGTTGTCAAAGGCAGGTCATGCCTTACGAGGCTGATTGAATGCTTTGAAGATGTGACTAAACATATTGATGAAGGAAGAGCAGTAGATGCTGTGTATATGGATTTTAGCAAGGCATTTGATAAAGTACCTCGTGTAAGGCCTATTGAGAAAGTAAGGAGGCATGGGATCCAAGGGGACCTTGCTTTGTGGATCCAGAATTGGCTTGCTTGCAGAAGGCAAAGAGTGGTTGTAGACGGGTCATATTCTGCATGGAGGTCAGTGACCAGTGGTGTGCCTCAGGGATCTGTTCTGGGACACTTACTCTTCGTGATTTTTATAAATGACCTGGATGAGGAAGTGGAGGGATGGGTTAGTAAATTTGCTGATGACAGAAAGGTTAGGGGTGTTGTGGATAGTGTGGAGGGCTGTCAGAGGTTACAGCTGGACATTGACAGGATGAAAACTGGGCTGAGAAGTGGCAGATGAAGTTCAACCTCAATAAGTGTGAGGTGGTTCATTTTGGTAGGTCAAATGTGATGGCAGTATATAGCATTAATAGTAAGTCTCTTGGCAGTGTGGAGGATCAAAGGGATCTTGGGGTCCGAGTCCATAGGACGCTCAAAGCTGGTGCATAGATTGACTCTGTGTTTAAGAAGGCATGCGCTGCATTGGCCTTCATCAATCATGGGATTGTGTATAAGAGCCAGGAGGTAATGTTGCAGCTATATATGACCCTGCTCAGACCCCACTTGGAGTATTGTTCTCAGTTCTGGTCACCTCCCTACAGGAAGGATGTGGAAAATATAGAAAGGGTGCAGAGGAGATTTACAAGGATTTTGCCCGGATTGGGGAGCATCCCTGTGAGAATGGGTGAACTCAGCCTTTTCTCCTTGGAGCAGCAGAGGATGAAAGATGACCTGTAGTGGTGTATAAGATGATGAGAAACATTGATAGTGTGGATAGTCATTCTCACAAGAGGACACAGGTTTAAGGTGTTGGGGAGTAGGTACAGAGGAGATTCAGGGGTAAGCATTTTACGCAGAGTGTGGTGAGTGCATGGAGTGCAGGCTGCCAGCGATGGTGGTGTAGGTGGATACGGTAGGGTCTTTTAAGAGACTCCTGGATTGGTACATGGAGATTAGAAGAATAGAGAGCTATGGGTAACCCTAGGTAATTTCTATAGTATGTACATGTTCAGCACAGCATTGTGGGCTGGAGGTCCTGTATTGTGCTGAAGATTTTCTATGTTTTCTATTATTATACTAATTATTATTATTTATTATTATTGCTAAGTGTATTTTTATTATTATTATATACCCAATGATTTGGCCTCCGTAGCCCTCTGTGGCAACAAATTCCATAAATTGATTGCCACAGATTCGTGAATTCCACAATGGAACAACTCTCTGCTCCACTGAAGGCAGCGGTAAACCAGACTCAAAGCCCAATAAGATGGCTTAGCAAAGCTACAAGCTGGGCAACACAGGGTGTCTTGTCACCAATATCCACATCTAGAAAGCTGAATTAAAAAAAAAAGCAGGGCTTTTACATTTCAAAATCATTTGTTGGTTGCATATACCCTGAAATCATGATGGGTGCTGTACATGGAGGATGGCCTCTGTGTTCGAGTGGTCTCCCTCTCCCATGATGCTGTTGAAGGATATTATGGATTGGACTGTCATTCAAAGTGGACTCTTTCAGTTTTATGATTTTACATTCTGTGTTTTTGCCCGTTCTTTCTTGTTGCCGTTTGTGCGATTTGTTAGATATGTTTTGCATGGGGGTGGGGGAAGGGTTGATATTCCTGTTGCCTTTTGCACGATCTGTTGTTTGTGTGTGTGTGTGTGTGTGTGTTTGGGGGGGCTGATGTTCCTGTTGCATTTTGCGCAATTTTTTGCTTTTTGCATGGTGGGGCTGTTTCATATTTCTGTTGCCGTTTGCATGATGTGTTCCTTTTTTGTGCATGGGGGAATTGATGTTTTTCCTTGAACGGCTTTAATGGTTTTCTTTGTTTTGTGGTTGTCGGAGAAGATGAATCCCAGAGTTGTATACTGCCTACATACTTGGACAATAAATGTACCTTGAACCTTGAAGTGGTGGATACAGCCCATTCCATCAGAGGAAAAACCCTCCCCACCACCGAGCACAACTAAAAGGACCACTGCCACAAGAAAGCAGCCTCCATCATCAGGGACCCCCACTGTCCAGGCCATGTGTGCTTTTCACTGCTCGCATCATGAAGGAGTTACAGGAGCCTTTGGTCCCACACTGCCAGGTTTAGTGACAGTTACTATACTTCAACCATCAGGCTCCTGAACCAGCACCTCAACTCTGAAATGATTCCACAACCTACAGACTCACTTTCAAGGACTCTACACCTGGTGCTCTGAGTATCAGTTATGTATGTACTGTATCTATCTATCTACTTATTCATCCATTTATTTATTTGTCTGTTTGTCTATATATGTATTTATTTATTTTTTGTATTTGTACAGATTGTCTTTTTTTTGCACATTGGTTCCTTCTCAGTCTTTGTGTATCGTTTTTCACTGATTTGATTGTATTTCTTTGTTCTACTGTGAATGCCCACAGGAAAATGAAATTCAGGGTAGTGTATGGTGACACAGATGTACATATAAAAGTTTACTTTGAATTTTGAACTTTGAAACTGTGTGAAAATTGGAGAGCATTTCAGACCATGAAGTTAGAAAATGACAACGACATTGAGCTGGTAGAACAAAAGATGTTAAATTGATTTTTATAATTTTACATTAAACACCATGCCAAGGGTGGAGAGATGAATAAAATAAAATGATGAAAATGAGTACTAAGCCATGTAAACTGCTACAGAAGGAATATAATTTACTCCTGCAATTAAAATACAAAGGCAAGACAAGATCAAATTTTAATTTTAAAGGAACCTAAAAAGTGCAGAAATACACTCAGTGGCCACTTTATAAGTTACACCTGTACACCTTTTCATTAATCCAAATAATTAATAAGCCAATAATGTGGCAGAAACTCAATGCAGAAAGAAAAATACAGACATAGTCAAGAGGTTCAGTTGTTGTTCAGACCAAACATCAGAGTGGGGAAGAAATGTGATCTAAGTGACTTGGACTCTGGAATGATTGTTGGTGCCAGATGGGGTGGTTTGAGCATCTCATAAATTGCTGATCTCCTGGGATTTTCATTCACAGCAGTCTCTATCTTATGGAGAATGGTGCAAAAAATAAAAAAAAAACATCTGGAGAATGACAGTTCTCTGATCAAAAATACATTGTTAATAAAGAGGTCAGAGGAGAGTAGCCAGACTGGTTCATGCTGACAGGAAGGTGACAAATGCTCAAATAACCATGCATAGTGTACATAAAAACATCTCTGAATGCACAACACATCGAACCTTGAAGTTCATGGGCTACAGCAGTAGAAGACCACTGAATGCATATTGATTTCTGTTTATATAAATATGACAAATGATGCATCTTTGTATGCTATATTTATTTAGATATGTTTTATTTCCAACTCATATGCAATAAAAATAATCCAATGAATCTGGACCAAGGTGGAGAAGCAATTGAAATATTAACTCCAGATGTTGCCTGATCTACTGAGCGTTTCCAATGTGTTTGATGCACCATCCATAACTCTCGGTGACGGGAGGCGAACAACAGGCTTTTATTAGCGGCAAAACAGAGCACAGCATCTCGGAGACTGAGGGGGCAGCAGTGCCTCCAATCGCCTTTATACAGGGGTCTGTGGGAGGAGCCACAGGAGCAGTCAGCAGAGGGATGTGTCCAGACAAGTATACATAGTTTACCACAGTGTTCTATCTTTTTTTCTAATTTCTTGCATCTGAAGTTGTGTCAGGAGATTATTTTTATCTTGTTTACTCTTTGTTATCTGGGCATTGCTAGAAGGTGAAAATTTTTTCCCCTCAGAAGGTGGTGGTGTGCCATCTTCTTAAACACTGCAGTCCATCTGATGAAGGTATTCCTCAGTGCAGTTGAATTTGTGCCTCAGGGTGAACGTACAGAATATAACTGCAACATGAGTAGAAGAAGGCATTTGGCATGTTTGTCTTCATTGGTCAGGGTACTGATTGAAGGGGTTTAGAATTCGTGCTACAGCTTTACAGCTGTAAAGCTATAGGAAGGATATCATTAAATAGAAGAGTGCAAAAAAGATTTATATGGATGTTACCAGGGCCAGAGGTCTTTCTTTATAGAGGCTAGATAGATTGAGATTTTTTACCCTGGTAGGAGGCTGGAGGGTGACCTGATAAAGGTTTATAAACTCATGAGAGGCAGAGGTAAGGTAAAAAGCTAAAGTCGCTCCCTTAGGTTAGAGAAGTCCAAAAATAGAGGGCATGGGTTTGAAGTGAGAAAGGGAAAAATTAAGAGACAGAGAATGGTAGAGGTGGATATGTTCACAATATTTAAAAGGTTTTAGGATATGGAGAGGAAATATTTAGAGGGACTAGCTCAGTTAGCATGGATGTGTTGGGCCACAGTTCCTGTTTGGTAAATTATTAAATTGATTTATCATGACCACATGGACTGAGTTTTTTTACATGCCACTCGTACACATTATTTCATCACATCAGTACAATGAGGTAGAACAGAGCAGAGAATAATCAAATGCAGAATAAAGTATTACAGTTACCAAAAAAAGTGTAGTGCAGGTAGATAAGAAGGTGCAAGGCCATGACATCTCCCTATGAATTCTCTTCTGTATAAAGAGAATGTTTTTGTTAGTTCCATGGTGCTATGACCCTATTCATGAGTTCCACAACTTAGACCTAATGATGAATGACGGAATGAAGATGTGTTTCCCAAGCAAATGGTGTGAAATTTGGAGGGGGTCCTTCAGACAGCGAAGTTCCCCATGCACCTGGAGCACGACAAGTCCAAGAGAACATCCTCTCACTTTAGACAGCAGTCATCAGTTGAGTGCAACACTATGATACAACAGAGGGGCTTTCTCTCCCATATTGGAGTCAATCACTTCAATGAACCCAGAAATGCAGACAAGCCAGGTGGAGTCAGATTTCCTCCCTTGGTAGTAATTAAAAAAAAAACACAAGAAACTTCAAACTAAACTAGTAGATTTCATTATCAATAGCTTGAAAAAAAAATCCAGATTATTTATTTATTTATTGATCTATTTTTTTGTGTTACAGTGTGGACAATCCAGTTCTGCCAGCCGCACCTCCCAGCAAACCCTGATTTAACCCAAGCCTAATCCCGGGACAAATTACAATGACCTACCAACCTATTAACCTACCAATCGGTGCGTCTTTGGACTGCGGGAGGAAGCTGGAGCACCCAGAAGAAACCCACATGGTCACTGGGGGAACCTACAAGCTCCTTACAAACAGAATCCGGATTTGAACCCAGGTTACTCTTACTCTGCTATTGTGCCATCCTCTGGAATTTGGATTCCACAGCTGCCAAAGGAGAATTTGAACTCACATCTGTTTGGATTGTTAATCCAGACCTCTTGCTTAGTCACACAGTAACAAATGCTGCTCCACCGCCACTTCCTTTTTGATCAGTAAAAATAAAACAAGTTGCACATTCTTCAACCTTTCAAAAATGGATAAAAATGGTGGCACAGTAACATAGTGGTTAGTGTAATGCTTTACAGTGCCAACTGTAAGACGGGAGGTCAACTCCTGTCACATTCTGTCAGGAGTTTGTATGTTCTCCCTGTGACTCCATGGATTTCCTCCCACATTCCAAAGATGTACGCTTAGGGTTGGTAAATTGTGGCATGCTGTGTTGGCACCAGAAGTGTGGCAACTCTTGCAGGCTGCTCCCAGCACGTTCACAGACTGTGTTGGTCATTGACGCTAACAACATATTTCACTACTTTTTCTGATGTTTCAAATTCAAACTTGTCATTCAGCCATACACGTTCGTACTGCTAACTGAAAAGACTTCCCTCCAGAGCCAAGATGCAAAACACAGAACCACAGTCACATATGACACACAGCACATATATTTTGTAATGTTGAGACTTTGTAAAACACTGGTGAGGCCTCATTTGGAGTATTGTGAGCAGCTTTGGGCCCCTTATCTTAGAAAGGATGTGCTGAAACTGGAGAAGGCTTAAAAGAGTTTCACAAAAATGATTCCAGGATAGAATGGCTTGTCTTATGAAGAGTGTTTGATGGCTTTGGGTCTGCATTCACTAGAACTCAGAAGAATGAGGGATGACCTCAGGGATGACCTGTCGAATTTTGAAGGACCTTGATAGAGTGGATGTGGAGAAGATGTATCCTGTGGTAGGAGACTCTAAGACCAGAGGACACAGCCTCAGAGAAGAGGGTCATCCTTCAAGAATGGCAAGCCAGAGAGTACTGAATCTGCATAATTCTTTGCCACAGGCATCAGTAGAGGCCAAGTATTTATTTATATTTAAGGCAGAAGCTGATAGATTCTTGATTGGTCAGGGCATGAAGGGATATTGGGTGAAGGCAGGAGATTGGGACTGAGAGAAAAAATTGGATCTGCCATGATGAAATGATGGAGCAAACTCAGTGGGCGAAGTGGCCAAATTCTGCTCCTATATCTTATTGTCTTATAATATTAGTGTAGGTCCCTGAGTGACATTGATGGTGCATGGGATGTTGTCCTGGAGCCATGTTTCTGCATGGGGAGGTATGCATCAATTCCTTACCTCACACTGGAAACAACTTGTCTTGCACTGGGCCAGCTGCAGGCGATGTAGCTTGACTTCCGTGGAATGACCATTGGAGAGCAGCACCACAGGAGGGACCAGCCCCGAATGAATCACGCCTTCCAGTGTGCCCACTGTACCTCTGGTCTCTTCCACATTGCCTCAGGTGTCTCCTCCACGTATGGCTGTAAGAGGCACAATAAGGGTGTGTGACAAATGAAGCTTTTTTTTTATTCTTTTAAAAGGTTCAAAAATGCACCTGTCCTTTTTCTTTACTTTTACTTCAAATCATCTAGCACTGTATCCTAACTTCGGTACAAATGTTCTTGAAGAAAAAAGATCACAGTTCATTTCTTACTGCTGCTTTGATGATAACTATTTATATTATTAGCTAACCATGAACACAGGCAGAAGTAAACATCAGGAAACCACTCACACAGAGGGTGCTCAGCCAGGCAAACTAATTTGCTATCAATCCGTGCTGTGCTTCAGACACAATTTATTATTAATAACATGAGTTGGTGGTGTAATTCGAGGATTTCAGATTGTTTTGCAAAATGAGCCACATTTGAAAGTGCGGTGAGTGTTATTTTACAATCAAGTATGAGGGTTGTATGAAGAGGGCAATTCTCATCCAGCAGCCCTGAGAATCAGGAGAGCAAGAAGTGAGGATGTTTTACAATGGGTCAGGCAGCATCTGTGGAGGGAGATGGACAGTTGAAGTTTTGGGTCAAGGCCCTTCATATAGACTGGTCCCTATATAATTCTGCTGATGTTCATTCCATTGGATAGGAGCCAGGCCTTGCTGATGGCCTTCAATGTTTTGCTGGCCAGTTGAGAAGGTACTGAGCTGTGGTCCCTGTCTAGATCATGGCTCAGATGTCTTTTTTCAACTTGTAGGCATGGTGTTGGGGATTGAGAGGGGAGTTAGGGATTAGGTTATGGTTTAGTAACAGGGATGTGGGGGAGTTAGAGATCAGATTTTGGTTTAGGGGCGGGTATGTGGAGGAGTTAGAAGTCAGGCTAGAGTATAGGTCCTTGCTTTACCTTCAAAGCACAGTGAATTGGTTGGGTGACAAAGGGCATCTGCGGTCTAGGCCTCCACTGCAAGGGAGGAAAGGGATTTATTTTGCTTCTGATGTTTTGCTATGTTCGACATTGTTCTGCTGAGCATCGTGGACATGGTACGTTGGTGTCGGAATGTGTGGTGGGCTGCCCAAAGCACATCCTATGGTTGCGCTGATTGTTCATGCAAACAACACTTTTCACCGCAAATGACGCAGTCCTCACTTGCATCTCCTCCGCTCCCGGAACATCTGTGCTCACCCCATCTTCCCCGAAAGAATTCCGCTTGTCCTTTCCTATCACCCATGGGCATCCAACACATCATTCTCCCCAACCTCCACCATCTACAAAGGGATTGAACCACCAAACATATCTTTACCTTCCCCTCCCTTCTGTCAGGTCTAACTGATACTCCAGTGACCATGCTTGATAATCTCTGGACTTCCACAGCCTTCTTAGACACAGACCATATTAAATGATTCAACACCAAATAGAAATGAGAAAATTTGTGAAGAAATAAATTTATAAAGTTTATCTTTATTTGTCACATGTACGTCAAAGCATCAAAATGCACAGTGAAATATATAATTCGTGTCAACGATCAACACTCTCTGAGGAGGTGCTGGGGGGGAAACCTACAAGTATCACCATGCATCTCGTGTGAACATAGAATTGCCCTCAAATTATTAACCCTTACTAGACCATGTGTGTTGGAATGTAAACCGGATCACTCAAAAGCAATGCACAAGGTCATCGGGAAAATGGACCATTTCCTAACATCACACACAAAATGCTGGTGGAACACAGCAGGGTTAATCCTGATGAAGGGTCTTGGCCCAAAACGTCGACAGTGCTTCTCCCTATAGATGCTGCCTGGCCTGCTGTGTTCCACCAGCATTTTAGGTGTGTTGCTTGAATTTCCAGCATCTGCAGATTTCCTCGAGTTTCTAACATGGCAGGAACTCTGATCGCTGGCCCTGTAAAATATTACCTTAACCACCATGCCGCCAACCAGAATTTAGTGTTTCTGCATTTTCCAATGGATACACAGATCTTCAAAAGTTACTGACTTCTTCCAGCAAACTCTGGCCCAAAATCTCTTATGTCGCTTGGTGCCACATTCTGTTGGAAATAATACTGTGAGTAATGCTGAAAATGCCATGCAAATCAAAGCTATATCTTTCATGTTTGACTGCTCATAATCTGAAGCAAATTCTTTCCCAGTATATTTACCATTTCTCTAGAATTGCAGAAGCAAATATATTTCTGTGATTGCTGCACAGCTGAAGTATTTGTCTTCCTTCACTTCAGTTTGTGACTTTATGAAGGTTGAGGAGGTGGCAATAGCAAGTCTATATCTGAAAGCTGTTTGCAGCCAATTATTTTGAAGTGTTTGCCAAGTTTTTTTAAACAGGCTTGCATGTGGGTGTATATTGCAGCTCAAATGAATATTTCAAAGAATGGTCAAGTGATACAGTTGTGATCAGGAGATACCATGAGGTATCTGTGAAATATTATTAGAAGACGTGCTGAGACCCAAGAGACTGCAGATGCTGGAATCTGGGGCAAGAGAAAAACCTGTTGGAAGAACAGCATTTGCTGGAGGAAAGGAATTGATGAGATTTCAGGTCAAAACGCTGCATCAGAACTGAGAGTGGAGAGGGGAAATGGCCAATATAAGGTGGAGAAGAAGGGTTCTCAGGTGATTGGTCGATGGAGGAGGTATGTTAGATGACAGGACATTGCCATGTAGGGATGGTGAGCAGGGGCGGAATTGGAATACAGTAGCAGGCGAAAAATGGATAGAGGCATTCAGAGAGAGAGGAAAAAGGGGTAAAAACAGATGGAGTAAGGTGTGGGGGAGGCAAATGTGAAGAAGGGAAATAGCTGCAGGAGGGAGATAGGCTGAAATACAAAATGCTAGATTCTGATAAGTAAAAGAAGTGAGAGTAGGATCCATTCATTACAGGTGAGGTAAATGGCTTGAATGCTGTACAACTTCCACAAAATGCTGAAGGAACTCAGTGGGCCAGGCACAATCTATGAAAAAGAGTAAACATTTGACATTTCAATCCAGGTCCCTTCACCAGCACTGGAAAGGAAAGGGAGAAGTCAGAAGAGAAAGGTGGGGGGGGGGGGAGGTTGAGGGGAGGAAGAAGTACAAGGCGGTAGCTGATAGCTGAAACCAGAGGAGGGTGGGGGGAGTGAAGTGAAGAGGTGGGAAGTTCATTGGTGAAAAAGATGGAGGGCTGGAGAAGGGGGAATCTGATAGGAGAGGACTGAAGACCATGGCTGGAGAAGGGGGAATCTGATAGGAGAAGACAGAAGACCATGGAAGAAACGGAAGGGGATGGAACATCAGAGAGGTTTTGGGCAGGTAAGGAAATAAAGTGAGAGAGGGTGACAGGAATGGGGAATGGTGCCAATGACTCAGCTTGCATTATTCGACAAAATTCCTCCACCAGGGCCCTATACTAATGCTCCTGTCCTCCCTTTATACACCCAATTATTGCTGAATCATCAGAGAATTTCTGCAGTTGACATGATTCAGTGTGGTATCAAAAGTCTGAGGTAAATGTGGTAAACAGGAAGGGAGCCAATACAGTTTCCTGTGGGGTCCCAGTGCTGCTTATAAGACCATAAGACACATGAGCAGAATTAGGCCAATCAGCTAATCAAGTCTGCTTCGCCATTTCATTATGGCTGATCCTGGATCCCACCTGCCTTCTCGCCATATCTTTTGATGCCCAGACTAATCAGGAAACTATCAACTTCCACCTTACATATACCCATTGACTTGGCCTCCACCGCAGTCAGTGGCAGAGCATTCCACTACTCTCTGGCTAAAAAAATTCATCCGTACCTCTGATCTAAAAGGTTGCCCCTTAAATTTGAGGTTGTGCCCTCAAGTTCTGATACCCTCGTGATTGGCAACATTCTTTCCACATCCATCCTATCTAGTCCTTTCAACATTTGGTAGATTTCAATGAGAAACCCCACATTCTTCTAAATTCCAGTGAGTACAGACACAAAGCTGCCAAATGCTCCCCATATGTTAACCCCTTCATTCCCAGAATCATCTCAGGAACCTCCGCTGGACTCTCTGCAATGACAACACATCCTTTCTGAGATATTGGGCCCAAAACTGTTGACAATACTACAAGTGCAGCCTGACTAGTGTCTTATAAAGCCTCAGTATTATATCCTAGCTTTTATATTCTATTACCCTTGAAATAAATGCCAACATTGCATTTGCTTTCTTTTACAACAGATTCACCTACAAATTAACCTTCTGGGAGTTTGGCACAAGGTCCCTCTGCACCTTTGATGTTTGAGCCTTCTCCATTGTTCCTTTTACCAAAATGCATTATCATCCCTTTCCCAACACTGTATTCCATCTGCCACTTTTCAGCCCATTCTTCCAATCTGCTTAAGTCCTGCTGAAAATGCATTGATTCCTCAGCACTACCCACTGTTCACCTATCTTTGTATCATCCGCAATCTTTGCCACAAAGCCATCAATTCCATCAACCAAATCATCGTCAAACAAAGTAATGGTCCCAATACTGACCCCTGAGGAACACCACTAGTCACTAGCAGCCAGCCAGACCCCCCCCCCCCCCCAATTTACACTCATTGCCTCTTTTTATCAGTCATTCCTCTATCCATGCCAGTATGTTTCCTGTAACACCATAGGATTTTATCTTGTTAAGCAGCCTCATGTGTGGCACCTTATCAAATGCCTTCTGAAAATCCTAGTAAATAACATCCACTGCCTCTCCTTTGTCCACCCTGCTTGTTACTTCCTTGCAGAATTCTAACAGATTTGTCAGGCAAGATTTCCCTTCACAGAAACATGTTGACTTTGACTTGTTTAATCATTAGGTTCCAAATACCTGAAACCTCATCCTTAATAATGGACTCTAACAATTTCCCAACCACTAAGGTTAGGGTAACTGGCCTATAATTTCCTTTCTTTTGCCTTCCTCTCTTGTAAAAGAGTGGAGATAATGTTGCAATCTTCCAGACCTCTGGGACCATACCAGTATCAAGTGATTCTTGAAAGATCATGACCGATGCATCTGTTATCTCTTCAACAACCTCTCTCAGGGTTCTGGGATGTAGTCTGTCTGGCCCAAGTGACTTACCCACTTTAAGTCCTTTCCTTTGTAATAGCAATGGCACTCTCTCCTGCTCCCTGACACTCAATGATCTCTGGCACACTGCAAGTGTCTTCCACAGAGAAGACTGATGCAAAGTATGCATAAGTTCATCTGTATTTCTTTGACCCTATTTAGTACATCACCAGCATCATTTTCCAGTGGTCCAATATCAACTCTCACCTCCCTTTTACTCTTTATATAACTGAGAAGTCTATTAGTATCCCGTTTTATATTATTGGCTAGTTTGCCCTCATGTTTCATCTTTTCCCTTCTTATAGCTTTTTTATTTGCCTCTTGTTGGATTTTAAATGCTTCCTAATCATCAAACTTCCCACTCACTTTTGCTACCTTATATGCCCTTTGCTTGGCTTTTATGCAGTCCCTAACTTCACTTGTCAGTCACAGTTGCCCATCCCTACCATTTAAGAACTTCTTCTCTCAGAGATACTTACTCTGCACCTTGTGAACAACTCCCAGAAACTTCAGTCATCTTTGTTCTGCTGTCATTCCCACCAGTATCCTTTTCCAATCCATCTGGGCAAACTCCTCTTTCATGCTTCTGTAATTATCTTTATTACATTGCAATACTGATACACGTAACTTATGCTTCTTCTTCTTAAATTGCATTACTTCTATCATATTATGATCACTGCCTCCTAAAGACTCCATTACATTAAGCTCCCTAATAAGATCTGGGTTATTGTACAACACCCAATCTCAGATAGCCTTTTCCCAGTTAGGCTTAAGCACAAGCTGCTCTAAAAAGCTATCTCATAGGCATTCACCAAATTCCCTCTCTTGTGATTCAACATCAGCCTGATTTTCCCAATCCTGTTACATATTGAAGTCCCCGATTACAATTGTGAGATTACCCATAGTATGCGCCTTTTCCAGCTCCCTTTGCAATCTAAACCCTACATCTTGGCTACTATTTGGAGGTCTGTATATAATTCTCAAACTGTTTTTTTTTCACCCTTGCAGTTCCTTAATTCCACCCACAAAGATTTAACATTCTCTGACCCTATGTCACCTCTTTCTAAAGATGTAATTCCAACTCTTATCAACAGGACCACATCCCCGCCTATGCCTTCCTGCCTGCCCTTTTAATACAAAGTATATCCTTTGATGTTAATCTCCCAACTATGGGTCTCTTTCGGCCACAACTCAGTGATGCTCACAATATCTAATTGTGCCATGAGCTCGTCCACCTTATTCCGAATGCTATGTGCCTTTAAATTCAACTTACAGTCCTGATTTCTTTGTCCTTTTGAAGTTTACCTTTGTGGTACAATTTAACTCTTTGCTCTGTCTGCATTTGTACCCAGTCATTGGCTTGTCCTTCCTTACATTCATGGTACATCCATTGTCTACTTGTCAACCTGCTGGCTGATTCTCAGCTCTATCGTACTGGTTCCCAGTCCCCTGCCATATTAGCTTAAACCACTCTCAACAGCTCTAGTAAATCTGCCTGCAAAAATATTGGTCTTTCCTCCGATTCAAGTGCAATCCATCCCTTTTGTATAGCTCCCATCTGCCCCAGAAGAGGACCCAATTTTCCAGAAATCTGAATCCCTGCCCCCTGCTCCAATTCTTCAGCTGCGCATGATCTCCCACCTTATTCTGTTCCTGTACTCACTAGCAAGGCACAGGCAGCAATCCCGAGGTCCTGCTTCTCAGCTTCCTTCCTAACTCCATGTATTCTGTTTTCAGGACCTCCTCTCATTTTCTACCCCTGTCATTGGTACCAATATGTACCATGACTTCTGGCTGCTCACCCTCCCTTTTTGCCATGTCTGACACACAGCTCTGAAGCTGCACTAACTGTGGTCTGCCAGTCAGGTAGTCTATTATCCAGGATATATAATGAAAGTTCATCCTTCATTGGATGGAACTTTTGCCCTAGAAATGAGGGCTGTATGGTACTGAAGGCACTAGAAATATCAAAAAACAAGATCCACACAGTGCTGGTCTACTTATCCAAATGGGATCAGTGGGTAGACGACAGCATTATCAATTCCAATGAGTGGCTGGAGCGAATGTTCTCAGCAAAATGGTCTCCTCATCTACGTCAGGTCTCACCGATATACAGGAGGCCACACCGGGAGCACTGAGTACAGTATATTACTGCATCAGACCCGTAGATGAAGTGTCACCTCAACTGGAAGGACTGTTTTTGGCCCTGAATGGTGGTGAGGGAGGAGGTGTAGGGGAAGGTGTAGCACTTGTTCTGCTTGCAAGGATAAGTACCAGGAGGCAGATCAGTGGGGAGGGATGAATGAGTAAGGGAGTCACACAGGGAGCAATCCCTGCGGAAAATAGAAAGTGCAGGGGAGGGAAAGATGTGCTTGGTGGTGGGAGATAGTGGAAGTTACAGAGAATTATGTGCTGGATGTAGAGGCTAGTGATGTGGTAGGTGAGAACAAGAGGAACCTATCCCTGGTGTGGCAGTGGGAGGATGGGGCAAGGGCAGTTGCGTGCAGAATGGAAGCGATGTGGGTGAGGGCAGCATTGCTGGTGCAGGAAGGGAAGCTCCTTTCTTTGAAGAAAGAGGACAACATCTCAATAGCTCTGGAATGAGAAGCCTTATCCTGAGAGCAGATGTGGCAGAGATGGAAGAAATGAGAGAAGGAGATGGCATTTTCACAAGTCACAAGGTCGGAATAGGTGTACTCCAGATAGCTGTGAATCGTTGTTTCTGAACTATGAGTTAGACCCATGGTTTCTGCTGGTTCCTGCCCCACGGAACTTATATCTGCATACCTCAGCTCAGTTCTATCCCCCCTGGCTGCACCTATGCTGAGGTCGTCGACTTCATTGACTTTGCCTCCAACTTTCATCCTGCCTCAAATATACCAGGTCCATTTCTGACACCTCCCTACCCTTTCTCGATCTCTTTGTTTCTATCTCTGGAGACTTATTCACTGATGTCTTTTATAAACCCATTGACTCTTACCACTACCTGGACTATACCTCTCTCCACCCTGTTTTTCCATATTAGCCACACCCCTTTTCCAAATTCCTCTCTCTCTGGCTCATCTGCTCTCAAGATGAAGCTTTTCATTCTAGAACTAAGGAGATGTCCTCCTTCTTCAAAGAAAGGGGCTTCCTCCACCATCAATTCTGCCCTCAACTGCATCTCTTACATATCTCTCATGTCTGCCCTCACCCCATCCTCCCACCACCCCTCCAGGGATAGGGTTGCTCTTATTCTCAGCTAACACCCCATGAAACTCCATGTCCAACACATAATTCTCTATAAATTCTGCCATCTCCAGTGGAATCCCACCACCAAGCACATCTTTCCCTCCCCCCTCCTCTCTTTCTGGTTTCCACAGGGATCGCACCCTATGCAACTCACTTGTCCATTTCTTCCCTCCCCCACCCTCCCAGCACTTATCCTTGCAAGTGGAACATGTGCTACACCTGCACCTTCACATCCTCCCATACTACCATTCAGAAACCCAAACAGTTCTTCCAGTTGAGGGGACACTTCTCCTGTGAGTTATAGGGTAATCTACTGTATGTGGTTCTCCCAGTATGGCCTCCTGTATATCAGTGAGATCCAAAATAGATTCAAAGGCCACTTCTCTGAGCACCTACTCTCCGTCTGCCAGAAAAAGCAGGATCTCTCAGTGGCCACCCATTTTAATTCCAAGTCCCATTCCCATTCTGACATATCTGTCCACGGCCTCCTTTACTGTCGCGCTGAGGCTACATTCAGATTGGAGGAGCAACATCGTATATTCTGTCTGGGTAGCCTCCAACCTAATAGCAAGAACATTGATTTCTTGAACTTATGGTAATAGCCCCACCCCCTTTCACCATTCTCCATTCCCATTTGCCTCTTCTTATCTCCTTACCTGCCGATCACCTCCCTCTGAAGCTCCTCCCCATTTCCTTTCTTCCAAGTCTTTCTGTCCTCTGCCATCAGATTCCTCCCTTTCCAGCCCTTTATTTCTTTCACCAATCAATTTCCCAGCTCTTCACCGTCTCCCCCTCTCCCAGTTTCACCTATCACCTGCCACATTGTACTTCTTCCTCCTCTTACCTCACTTTTTCCTTCTGTCTTCTCTCCTTCCTTTCCAATCCTGACGAAGGGTGTTGGCCTGAAAGGTCATCTGTTTACTCTTTCCGCAGAGGCTGCTTGACCTGCTGAGTTCCTCCAGCATTTTGTGTGTGTTGCTTTAGATTTCCAGCATCTGCACATTTTCCCTTGTTTCCCTGCAGAAATGCCACTAATTTAAAACTGCCAATCATTGATTTTTTTGTTTGGTTTTTTGAGGTTTTCTCTTTAAACTTTGGAGATTGTCATGTGTGAACATCCCAGGAGATACACAGTTTTTGATTTCCTGTAATCACCCCATCTGGCACCAACAGTCATTCCATAGTCAAAGTCACTTAGATCACATTTCTTTGTTGTTCTGATGTCTGATCTGATCAGTACCTGAATCTCCTGACCATGTCTGCGTGCTTATATGCATTGAGTTGTTGCCACCTGATTGGTGATTAGATATTTGCATTAGTGAGTAAGTGTATAGGTGTACCTAATGAACTGGCCACTGAACATATATCTTCACTGATGATATAAAATGTCCAAAATGCCTCACTGTACCATTGAACGGCACTAAACCACATCAAACACTATTGAACCAGGTGCCCAAAGCTTCTTCAGAGAGATGGGTTGTAAAGCATAAAGTGGATGAAGAAGGAATTCTAGGCTGGAGCTTGGCCAACCAGAGATATAGCCACAGAAAACTGAGCTGGAGTATCCTACTTTATATTCATATTCTTACTTTTTCTAAAGGCAGTGTTGCACTTGCAGTGGCTCGGTGGAGTAGCAGTTCGCTTAATAGTATTAGAAAGCATGACACCCGGGTACAGTTGCGCCACTGTCTGTAAGGAGTTTGTCCATTCTCCCCATGACCACACTGGTTTCCTAGAGGGTGCTCTAGTTTCCTCCCACATTCCAAAGACGTACTGGTTAGCAGGTTAATTGATCAGATAGGTGTAATTGGGCAGCACGGGCTTGTTGGGTTAGAAGGGTCCCCATGCTATATCTCTAAATAAAAATAACAAAATAAATAAAAGCCAGCAATAGGTGGTGCTGCAAAAATTGCTGGCAAGCTTGCCTCCTCTACAGATGGCACTGGAACTCCTCTCAGCTGGTTTCCGCTAAATGATTTGAAGAAATGTGCCATTATATTGCTGTGAGGATTCTTCTATTCACCAATAGATGCACCAGATCCCATAGTGTGATAATGAGAATTCATCCAACAATGACTAGACTTACAACATTCTGAAATATATTGAACATTGCCAATTTTAATGTTTCCATCATTTGTCTATCATTGGACACATGAGCGCAACCTGTATCATTAGCTTAACCTCCACTGACCTTCAACAGCTGAGGTCATTTATAGAATGTTTAAGGGTCAATTGTTTTGCAAAGAACCTGAACTCATAAATGGGCCAGAAATAGAAGAATACATATCAGCAATGTAGATTGGGTTTTGATGACAATCTGTCTCTATTGCTGTTTCCAGCTTTTTATTACAAATTTATTTAATTATCTTTAATTAAATTAACTTAAATACAACAGCTGTCATGGTGGGATTTGAATTGCAGCACCAGATCTTTAATCCAGCTCTCTGCAGTACTAATCATGTAATATAATCACTAGACAGTACTTCAACCTCCACATACATAAGGATGTTCATTTAGCTGCCTAGGCTCTGAACTGTGGATTTCCTTCAGGAATCACCTCCATGTTAAGTTGTATGAGACATTGGTCAGGCATAATTCATAGTATTGTGTGCAGTTCTGGTCACCAATCTAAAGGAAAGATATCAATAAGATTGAAAGAGTGCAAAGCAAATTTACTAGGATGTTACTGGGACTGGAGGACCTGAGTTACAGTGAAAAGTTGAATAGGTTAGGACTTCATTTCCTAGAGTGCAGGAGAATCAGGGGAGATGTTACAGAGGTATACAAAATTATGACTGGTTTAAATAGAGTAAATGCAAGCAAGCTTTTTCCACCAAGGTTGGGTGAGACATGGTTTAAGGGTGAAAAGTGAAATGTTTAAGGGGAACCTTAGCTGGAGCTTCTTCTCTCAGAAGGTGGTGAGAGTGGGGAATGAGCTGCCAGCACAAGTGAGGGAGGTGGGTTCAATTTCTACATATACTTTAAGAAAAGTTTGGATGAATGCATGGAGGGGAGGGTTGAAGATCGAAGGTAAGCAGAACAATAGTTTGATATGGGCTAGATGGCCCAAGGGCATGTTTCCGTGCAGCACTGTTCGGTGACTCTATGTATCTTTCTCTTTCCTTCTCTAAGATGTTCATAAAACCAAAGGGAGAATTTCTTCTTCTTCCACCCCACCCTTACTATACTTCTGGATCTCCTCATGTTGCTGAGTGGCAAATATCAGGAGAATATTCTGTTTTTAATGCCTTGATATGTTTTCTTCTATTAATACAGCTGTATATATCCAAACTGTAGTGATAATTCAAACCAAAATCTTTTGGGGTCGAGAGAGATTAAACAGCCATGAAGAAATGGCAGACCAGACTTGATGGGCCAAATGGTCCATTCCGCTCCTATATCAATTGGTCTTATGGTCTAAAAGAGAGATGAAGACTCAATACAATGTAAGGATATACCAGTGAACCAAGGTCAGTTCCACACCTGTCTGTAAGGAGCTTGTACACCCTTCCCATGACCATGAGTGTTTCTCTGCGTGCTTCAGTTTCCTCCTACATTCAAAAGATATCCAGGTTAGTAGATTAATTGGTCACATGATTGTAATAGGGCAAAATGAGGTTATTGGACTGGAAGGGCCTTTTACCATGTTGTATCTATAAGTAATTAAAGTAGAAATGCTTTTGGTCATGCATGTGTTAAATGTATTATATGGTGGTGGCCTCAATCATAATTGATATTGCTTTAATTTACTAAAATTTATTCCTGGGTTTTGAGCATTGCCACCAAAGCTGGCATTTACTGCTCATTTCCAACTACCCTTGATAAGGTGCTAATGAAAATCACCTTTGTGAACGATTAGCTCCTTTGTGATGTGGACCAAGTTACAATGGAGAAACAGCAATACATTTTCTCAGTAGGATGTCATTTAAATCTGCTGGTGGTGCTGCTCCCATTCAGCTGCTGTCCTTGTATTTTCTGGTGTTAGAAACTACGGATTTGAGTGGTGCTATCTCAGTATCCTAGGCATGTAACGATAGTGTACTTTGAAGGTGGTGGGTGTGCAGTGCTGGAGGTAGAAAATGTTTAGGTTGGGAAGTGAGTTAATCTGTTCCTAGATGGTGATGGTGTTGAGTTGCCAAAGTTTCATTGGCACTGCTAACATCCAGACAAGCGAAGAATGTTCCATTAACCAACTGATTTGTAGATGGTGGAAGTATCTCAAAGTGTCAGAGGGTCGGTCATTCACCACAGAAAGCAAAGCCTCTTGATCTGCATTTGTTGCCTTGGTACTTATAAAGCTGGTCCAGTTGAATTTCAGGTCAATGTCGATCTCCGGGATATTGATGGCTGTAATACCACTGAACATCGAGGTTAACAATTAGATTCTGTTTTGTTCCGGGTGGCCAATTCCTGACACTTTTGGAGCTTAAATGTGGCTTGCAGTTAATTAGACCACGTCTGAAGGGGATCTATACTTCTGAAATTCATTCCTATTGAATCAAGTTGAATTTTGGAAGCACAGTTCAGCTACAACACCATTGATTAAAATTTTGTTTTTGAAGATCAGATTTATTTTCTCATGTATATCAAAGTATACAGTGAAAGCCGTTGAAATGTTCCCACAAGCAATGGACTCACTTTGCAGGACACTTCATCTCATGTTCTCGATATTTATTGCTTATTTGCTTATTAATATTGTTTCTGTTTTGTTGTCTTCAACACTCTGATTGAATGCCCCAGTTGGGCGAACCCTCATTGATTCTGTTATCATAATTATTCTATAGATTTGTTGAGTATGCCCACCAGAAAATGAACCTGACAGCTGAATATGGTGACATTCAGTGCCTATAAAAAGTATTCACCTCCCTTGGAAGTTTACATGTTTTATTGTTTTATAACATTGAATCACAGTAGATTTATTTTGGCTTTTTTGAAACGGATCAACGGAAAAAGACTCTTCGTGTCAAAGTGAAAACAGATCTCTACAAAGTGTTCTAAAATAATTAAAAATATTAAACACAAAATAATTGATTTCATGTATTCAACCCCCCCCCCTTTAATATGACACACCAAATCATCAATGGTGCAACAAATTGGTTTTAGAAGTCACATAATTAGTTTAATGGAGATCTGTTTTTGGAGCCCTGTGTGTAGTCAAGGTGTTTCAATTGATTGTCATAAAAATACAATGCCATAGTCGTGGCTATTGCTCGAGGTCGAGGATGATGGTCTTTGTTCTGTTGATCTATCACAGATCGAAGATGCCTGTGCATGTATTTGTTTAACGTGTACTTGATGTTGCACTCCAAGAAGCACACGATAGTGCACAAATCAACCAACTGATTCCAATGGCATGGAAACCATGATGATTGGAGCTGATGGGTTTGTTGCAGCCTTCATCTGCCTTCACAGCCATTGAGTTCGAAGTAACTTTGTTCACCTGTTCCACCGTTGAGGTCTTGGTTGGATTGTTCTTTGTCAGGGACCTCACCCTCGACCTTACCACCATGGGTGACCCTACCAGGAGCATAGCTCCAGATGGCATTGCTCTCGGGATCTCAGGACCACACAAGCTTCTCCACCACGACAAGGTGACAATCCACGGAGAAGTTTCACAGTAATACACCTGTATCTGAAAGGTCCAACTGCTGGTGAGTCAATATTCTGGCAAAAACTACACCATGAAGACAAAAGAACTCCATGAAAAGGTTGTTGAAAAACACAAGTCAGGAGATATCACGGAATATCCCTTGGAGTGCAGTTAGGTCAATCATCAAGAAATGGAAAGAATATGGCACAGCTGTAAATCTGCCTGGAACAGGCCATCTTCAAAAACTGAGTGACCATGCAAGAGGGGCACTAGTGAGGAAGGCCACCAAGAGACCCATGACATCTCTGGAGAAGTTATAAGTTTCAGTGGCTGAGATGGGAGAGACTGCACATACAACAACTGTCTGGGTGCTTCACTGGTCACAGCTTTATGGGAGAGTGGCAAAGAGAAAGTCACTGTGAAAGAAACTCACATGAAATCATGACTACAGTTTCCAGAAGGCTTATGGGAGACTCTGACTGGAAAAAGGTTCTATGTTCAGATGAAACCAAAATTGAGCTTTGTGGCCACCGGACTAAACCTCATGTTTGGTGTAAGCAACCTGATGCAGTCTGCAAGAGAACGGAAACTTGGGAGAAGATTTGTTTCCCAGCAAGACAATGCCAAAGCTGCTTAAAAACAACAAAGTTAATGTCCTAGAGTGGCCAAGTCAGAGACCAGTCCTCAATCCTATTGAGAATTTGTGGATGGACTTGCAAAGGGCTGTCCATGCATGATCCCACGCAATCTGACAGAGCTTGAGCAGTGTTGTAAAGAAAAGTAGGGAAAATTGTAGTGTTCAGATGTGCAAAATTAATAGAAATCTATCCACACAGACATAAGGTTGTAATTGCTGCCAAAGGTGCATCTACTAAATATTGAATTGAAGGGGGTGAGCAATTATGCAATCCATTATTTTATGTTTTACATTTGTAAATTAGTTTAGATCACTGTGTAGAGATCTGTTTTCACTTTGACACAAAAGAGTCTTTTTTCTGTTGATCGGTGTTAGAAAAGCCAAATTAAGTTCATTGTGACTAAATGTTATAAAACAATAAAACATGGAAACTTCCAAGGGGGGAGAATACTTTTTTAGGCACAGTATATGTATTTTATTTAATAAAATTAATTTGACCTTTAATTTCCATCAAATGAAATCAACGAGGATTCTGCTGGGCAGCCAACAAGTGGCACCACACTTCCAGCATCAAAATGCCATGTCCACAGCTCACTACCCCTAACTGTATGCCTTTGGAAAATGGGAGAAAATCAAAGCACCCAGTCAAAACCTGAGTGACAATGGGAAGAAATTACAAAATCTTTAAAGACAAGAGCAAGAATTGAACCCCAATTTTGAAAGACTAAGCATAACTCAATATTTCATTGCTAGTTGTGGCACCATTAGCATTTTAGAGCAACAGAATGTTAGAAAATGCTGGACATGTATTGCACTAGTATTGCTCCTGAGGACACCACAAATTCAGAGAGCACGTGTGGTGTTTGGTCTGTGGTTGTAGTTAACATCTGGTGAATGTTTAAAAGGTTTTTGTTGTCTTGGGTTGGCTTTATTGTTGTTACTTTGAGCTGTCATATTAATGAACTATAAACTTATTTCTCATCCTGTCCTGGCTTATTTCAGGACTCGTATATCCTCTTTCTTTTGTAAATATTATGTTGAAAAGCAGCATCTGGAATATAGACACTTCACTTTCATCAGACAAACGACTACCAGGTGGACCTGACACACTGGCCACTGGGATATCAACTTAATTTTTTAAAAAGATATCACACAAGAATATTTTGTATCCATTTGGGATATTCTGATTTATGTGAATATAGGAGATATTAGTTCAAAACAGAACCAGACTTCAAAGTCAAAGTCAAAATAAAATTTTTTATCAGAGTACATACATGTCACCACATACAAACCTGAAGATTCTCTTTTCTCTGGGCATAATTAGCAAATCAATAGAACAGTAACTGTGAAAAGGATCAGTTCCTTAGTCTTAATAACATTGAGTTAGAGGTTATTACAACACTCAAACAAATTTTCAGTCCCCCTCTTCATCACCACCTTTGATATAGCCCACAAGAGTGATGCCATCAACAAAGTTGTACATGGTGTGGGCGATGTACTTAGCCACACAATTCTCACTATAAATGTAAATAAGTTCAGGAAGCATGCAATTAGCTTTCAATTTTTTTTGTACATGACAAGCTATAAATTGATGTTTCAAGCACAGACTGCTCCACAATTTAGAGATTGCATACGCAAGAGACAAATGTTAAGACAATTTGTTTGTGTTAATTGGCCTGCATCAAACTAGGCAATATGGACTAAGTTATTTGCATGGCTGTGGTTTTTCTTAAACTGGCAGACCAGATGGATGTTGTCACTTAGGATATCAAACATGATCACAGGTAGAGGCAATCAATAGTTTTTGTGTACTTACTATACTTAGATTAGATTAGATTATGAGGACACTCAGTCCTCGTTTATTGTCATTCAGAAATGCATGCACGCATTAAGAAGTGATACAATGTTCCTCCGGAGAGATATCACAAAATAAAAAAAAGGACAAAGCAAGACTCACACTGACAAAACCACTTAATTATAGCATATAGTTACAGCAGTGCAAATCAATACTGTAATTTGATAAATGCAGACCATGGACACGGTTTAAAAGTCTCAAGTCCAGATAGACTCCAATCGTCCCGATATCTGGCAGCAAACGGGAGAACTCTCCCTGCCATAAACTTCCAGGCACTGACAATGCCTCGGAAGTACCGACGACAGCAGACTCTGAGTCGGTCCGAAAATTTCGAGCCTCCGACCAGCCCCTCCGATACGGCCTCCCGAGCGCCGTCCTCTGCCGAACGCCTTCGACCTTGTCCTGGCCGCCGAAACAAGCAAAGCTGAGGTCTCGGAGGCCTTCTCCTCCGGAGATTCTGAACCGCACAGATGCAGCGGCAGCGAAACAGACATTTTAGAAGTTTCTCCAGATGTTCCTCCACGTTCTCATGTCTGCCTCCATCAAGTCAGGATTGTGCACGGATCCCTACTTAACACGTAATGGATATCCATTCTCCAGAGAGGCCGCGAGCACTGCGTCACGCTGCCATCTTCTCATCGTCTTTGGGTACGCAGAGACGTGCCTGACAGCATTAATTTTGGCTGTCAGGCTCTCTGAAGTCAAAAAACTTCAGAATATTTGTGTTAATTAGTTTCTTCCAAAAGGACCTTCAAAGATGACTTAGCAATTTCAATTTACGTGCCAGGCCAGATTGAAAAGATCAAGGTGTTAGGGCCAGAGGCAAGGGGCAGGTCAATTCAGCCTATGTGCTCTGAGATTTACTTGTCTCTGTGCTTAACAGAAGCGGTGACCTGAAACTAATGGGATCCTGAATCAGCTGCTGGCTTCATTGCTGTGGAGTCACTTCTGTGAACTTCAGTGCTGAATGCTATTTGCTTCCTTTATTGTTTTCACGATTTTTGTTTGCACATTGGGTACTTGGCGGTCTTTTTTTAAAAATGGGTTCTATTGAATGTTTTGTGGCTGCCTGTATGGAGACAATCTCAAGGTTACATATAGCATACATACTTTGATAATAAATGTACTTCAAACTTTTGAAGTTAGCTGTGCTTCCACTATGTATCTCAAAGGAAACATTTTTCAACCTGAAGTTTCGAAGTAAACAATGTCATTGTAACTATTGAAATTGTATTATATCACCTATTGTTACTTTTGATCTTAAGCCTATAAAAATGTGATGTACCTTTGGATTTGTGAGCAACCACTGAGTGTCTCCAGAAAGATGTCGGCCTGTTGTGCTAAATAAAGACTTCTCTCTCACCAGATTCAGCGCCTCTCTGGTGACTTAGTTCATAGTCACAACAGTGTCATTCTGTGTAGCCTGGTCCATTGGCAGAATGTTATGTATGAAAGATAAAATTACACATTTGAATCATTTGGCAAGTCCGTGAGCCAAACAGAACAAAGTGGAGCAAACATAAATTAGACATGACACTGGTTTACGCTATGTAAATTGCAAATGTGAGTCAGATGTCCCAAACAAATGATGTTTTAAATTATAACCATATAACCATATAACAATCACGGCACGGAAACAGGCCATCTCGGCCCTCCTAGTCCATGCCGAACTCTTAATCTCACCTAGTCCCACCTACCCGCACTCAGCCCATAACCCTCCACTCCTTTCCTGTCCATATACCTATCCAATTTTACCTTAAATGACACAACTGAACTGGCCTCTACTACTTCTACAGGAAGCTCATTCCACACAGCTATCACTCTCTGAGTAAAGAAATACCCCCTCATGTTTCCCTTAAACTTCTGCCCCCTAACTCTCAAATCATGTCCTCTCGTTTGAATCTCCCCTACTCTCAATGGAAACCGCCTATTCACGTCAACTCTATCTATCCCTCTCAAAATTTTAAATACCTCGATCAAATCCCCCCTCAGCCTTCTACGCTCCATTGAATAGAGACCTAACTTGTTCAACCTTTCTCTGTAACTTAAGTGCTGAAACCCAGGTAACATTCTAGTAAATCGTCTCTGCACTCTCTCTAATTTATTGATATCTTTCCTATAATCCGGTGACCAGAACTGCACACAATATTCCAAATTTGGCCTTACCAATGCCTTGTACAATTTTAACATTACACCCCAACTTCTGTACTCAGTGCTTTGATTTATAAAGGCCAGCGTTCCAAAAGCCTTCTTCACCACCCTATCTACATGAGACTCCACCTTCAGGGAACTATGCACGATTATTCCTAGATCTCTCTGCATTCCTCTGCATTCCTCAATGCCCTACCATTTACCCTGTATGTTCTATTTGGATTATTCCTGCCAAAATGTAGAACCTCACACTTCTCAGCATTAAACTCCATCTGCCAATGTTCAGCCCATTCTTCTAACCGGCATAAATCTCCCTGCAAGCTTTGAAAACCCACCTCATTATCCACAACACCTCCTACCTTAGTATCATCGGCATACTTACTAATCCAATTTACCACCCCATCATCCAGATCATTTATGTATATTACAAACAAATAATATAATATAATATAATGAGATATAATCAAATCTAAAATTATGTATATGTGGCGACCCACTTCCCAGCGCACTCGAACCGGCTCACAAAGCGGCGCGCGCCGGCGTTGAGGCCGGTCCCAAAGAGGGTGCCAAGCCTGCTTCACCAGCATGGGGAAAAGCCCGCGTGGGGGACGGGACTGTGAATACACACCACCTACAGCATTCCCGCCCGGGGAGGACGGGAACAGGAAGGCTTTAAAGCGAGGCCGCAAAGTTTGAATAAACCTCTTTGCAACTGCAGCTCACCAACTACGTGTCGTTATTTCAGCGCTGCGTGTAGCACACTGCTACATATACATCTTTATAAATATACTTACATGCAAAGTCTAGGAGCAGAGGGCATAGTCTCAGAATACAAGGACATTACTTTAGAATAGAGTTGAGAAGTAATTTCTTTATCTGGAGCATGGTGAATCTGTGGAATTAATTGCAACTGACAAGATGGAGCCAGTCATTGGGTATATTTAAAGCAGGTGGTGATAGGGTCTTGGTCCATAAAGGCATCATAGGTGATGAAGAGAGGCAGGAGAATGTGTTGAGAGCGATAATAAATCAGCCTTGATGGAATGGTGAAGAAGACTCAATGGCCAACTGGCCTAATTCTAGTCCTATCTCTAATAGCATGAAGTATAATTAACTGAAAGATAAATCTGTGGAATCTTTGAATGTAAGAAGCAGTCCATTCTGGCTTTGGCTATCCATGAAGTTAATCCCACTCCATTTCTCCTTTCTAAAGCCTTGCAGTTTTCTCTATTTTGAACAATTATCTACTTCTCTTTTGAGTTTCTCTTGTTCCCTTTCACATGTTCCTTCAGCTTGGTGGCTATGATGCTGATCTTAACAGACAGGTTACAGGCTGGTAGTTTGACGGTGGTGCTCCTTTGTGAAGATCCTTCATTATGAGAACTGTCCTTACTTGAGTTAGCCAGACATGCTTGCTTCAAGCAGCTAGTTCATTTGAACTCTTCACATAAATATATATGCCTAAGATTTTTGAGTAGTACTGTGCATGTGACAAATAAAGCTAGTCTTTCCACAAGGAGAGATGAGTGTCTCACTTCTCACGGACACTAATGCACAGCCATGCAGAAATACAGCAAAGAAACTGAGCCAGGCTGTCCATGCTGACCGAGATGAGCATCTAAGCTTATCCCATTTGCCTGTGTTTGGTCCAGATCTCTCTAAACCCTTCTTAACCATGTCCATGTTCAACTATTATTTGACCCACCTAAAACAATTCCTCTAACAGCTCACCGTTTGCATGCAAAAGTTGCACCTCACTTCTGTTTCAGATCTTTCTCCACTCATCTTAAACATAAGACGTCATTGTAGCTGGAGTGCACATAACCAATCTAAGAGCAAATTCAATTGTAACTTTAAGAAGGGAATTGAAGTTTTGCTTCACCAGAAAGTAATTGCAGGATTTTATGGAAAGTAAGTCAAAGCGGCCCCAACTGGATAATTCTTTCAAAGAGATGGCATGGACATGATAAGTTAATTTACCTCTTCTTGTGCAGAATTTTAAAATTTATTTTATTTATTTAGCAACACAGCCCAAAGAAGGCCCTCACAGCCCTTTGGCCCACACCAGCTCAGCAACCTCTGACAACTGTGATAAACCCTACCTTAATCACGGGACAATTTACAAAACCAATTAATCTACCCGGTACTCCTTTGGACTGTGGGAGGAAACCAGAGGATCCAGAGAAAATCCATGCATTCCACAGGGAGGACGTACAGATGTTATTTCATTCCAAATATAGATGCCAAGGAAACTTTTGAAACTGGATCATTATCTAGCAACTCTTAGATATAGTAAAATTACTAATATATATTTTTATTCTTAAAATTATTAAAATTACTAAGTCACCTGTGATGGTATGCAAGTACACATGAGCCATCACTGTCACAATGTTACCAATCAGAATAATTTAAGGGTATTTAGAGGGGGGTGGATCTGAGACACATTAGGGTAGGGGGTCCAATGTGGGATGGGATAGGAAGACAGAATGCTACTGAAGGAAGAAGAGGAAATAGGAGCAAAATGCATAACAAATAATGGCCTTTAGCAATGGCAAAGGTGAGTCAGGAAAGAAAAAAATCACATAAAGCAGTACAGCCATTTAATCACCTAGAAAGTAGGCAGATCTCTTTATAATGGAAAGTCACCACAGGGCATCTGGTACGGCCATAATTCTGCTTTCTCAATATGCAGGGAGCATAAGTTGTGATAAAAGGCACTTGTGCATCAGCCATAAAATTCTAGCAACTTGGCACCATAGCAACCAAGCAGTTGACTCCTTTGACCCCAGTTTTATAGCATCTGTTCCTATCCCTTCGTTCTTTTAAGTCTCATTAAATCGCAACGTTGTTCGTTCCAATAAAAATAGCTGCAATTTTCCCAAATCCTTCTATATATATATTCGATATTTCTCCTACCAAAAGGCTCCTCTGCATACTTCCCTCTTCTTTATCTCAGCAAGTTCAAAACCAGGAGGCATTGATATAAAAAAATTGGGATTAGGAGATAGACCGTAGAACAGTGCAGCAGAGAATGTGATGTGAAGAAGAACTTGATTACACAGAGAATATTTATGATCAGGAACATACAATCTGTAAAGTGGTTGAAACAGAATCAAACTGGGCATTTCAGAGGGAATTAGATACAAACTTCAAAGAGAACTTCTCACTAGGTTACCAGGAACACTGTGTACGCAGGATTTTAGCGTTGTCAATGATTCCTCCTATCATCCAACAATCTCTTTGACCCCCCCCCCTGCCCCCACCATCAGGCAGGAGGTACCACAGCATTAGGACAAGGACTGTTTGGATGAAAAAACAGCTTCTCTTCCAGTCCATGAGACTACTGATCTCCCTGCCACCACCCAGGTCTCACCATGCACAAAGAGCCTGTAGCATTATGCTGTTTACTTTTTACCTTGTGACACAAATGCAACTTATTATTTGTTAATTTATTTATGGTAACATTACTTTATGTGTTCTGTGTGAGTCAAACATACTGAATTGTGCACCTTGGTCTGGAGGAACAGGGTTTCGTTTGGCGGTATAGATGTGTGGTTGAAATGGTCTTAAACTTGTTTCAGGGAAAAAAGTGAAGGCATGGAACTGAAGGGATTGTTCTACCTGGAGCCAACATAGAATTGATGGGCCAAATGGACATCTTCTATGCAATGCAGTTCTATAATTGTATGTATCATTCAGCCTTTAGAGCAGAGTTCAGACCGCCACACAATAATTAGAAAGTGGTGTTGCTTGGGTTTTCAGCAGATATACACCTCACTATCTATATTGCATGCTGTCATTATCTATTGCTCTTTAAGTTTCCTTATGTACTTTTAATGATATTTTAATGGATTGTAAGACAGCATGGCAGTTACATTGTTGGATAATTTATCCAGTTACCATGCTAAAGATAAAGATAGAGGAACATTAGGAGAGTCAGGATACAAGATGAGTGTAATTCTGTGTTCTTCGTTGATGACTGAGATGCAAGGGTTCAAATCCTACCAGTGCAAAAATTTTAATTTAGTTTTTTTTTAACATTGAAAGTTTGAATTCAGAACAAAAATTAAAATACTACTGGATTGTGGCAAAAATGTGTCTTCATCACAAATGTAAACACAAGAGATTTTGCAGATGCTGGAAATATTGAGCAAAACATACAAAATGCTGGAGGAACTCAGCAAGTCTGGCAGGCAGCATCTATGCAGGGGAATAAACAATTGATGTTTTGAGTCAAGTCCTAATGAAGGATCTCATCCCAAAGCATCAACTGTTTACACCCCTCCATAAATGCTGCCTGACTAACTCAGTTCCTCCAGAATTTTGTGCATGTTGCTTCTTCACTAATATTTGCTTTGGAAGGAAATTTGTTATCTTTATTAGTCTGGCTAGCACATAGGCTGCTGGCACATAAGGTAGTTGATGTTTAATCACACCCAGTTCAGATAGCAGTGTGCCATCTTGAAAACCTCAGCTCTAGATCAGTGACATGAAAGAGCTCAATGCTCATAGAACAAACACCTGCTTAACTCTGTGCTGATAAATATTATCATTTTCGATCCATATGTCTATGGCATTGTTGCTTAGAGAGAAACCAAATTTGTTTTAAATTGCAGAGTGCATGGGTGAGAGATCAGGCAAAGTGAATATCTCAGTGATGGTGATGCATGGGTTGTGGGGGTGTTAAGACATTGATGAAGCCATCTAGTTGATAGATTAATGGGAGCAGCTGGAGAGAAAGAAAAGAACAAGGGACATGTTAAAGCTGTGAAATATAGATGACTTATGTAGGAAATTTCCAGCAGATCAGGCAGTGCCAGAGAAAAACCGTTAATAGAATAGATAAATAAACTCAAGCAGAACCAGCCATTTCTGATACTGATAAATAAAGTGAGCCACTTGAAGTTGCTGAGCTGGAGATAAGGTGCTTTACCTCAATCTTTAGAACACTGGAGTTAGCCACAAACAGTCTGATGTTGATACATTTCTGACTAACTTCCACCCAGTTTTCAAATTCACCTGGACCATTTCTGACACTTCTCTCTCTCTCAAGCAAATTTCTATGGAACAACGCATACAAAACGCTGGAGGAACTCAGCAGGTCAGGTAGCGTCCATGTAAACTGTCACCGTTCCAGGCCAAGACCCTTCTTCAGGACTGGAAAGAAAGGTGGAAGTTGCTAGGATAAAAGGTGGTTTGGAAGGAGGACTAGCTAGAAGGTGATAGGTGAAGACAGGTGGGTGGGAAATATTAAGAGCTGGGGAAAAATGAATCTAATAGGAGAGGAGAGTGGATCATGGGCGAAAGGGAAAAAGGGGGCACTACAGGAAGATAATGAGCAGGTCAGGAGAAGGATTAAGAAACTGGAGTGGGGAATAGAAAGAAGGGAAGGCGGTGGGAAAAAAAAATTACTGAAAGGAGAACTTGATGTTCATGCCATCAGGTTGGAGGCTAACTTGACGGAACACAGGATGTTGCTCCTCCACTCTGAGGGTGGCCTCATCTTGACATGAGAGGAAGCCATGGAATGTCGTGTCAGAACTTGAATGGGAGTCGGTACTTGCACGCCACTTCACCACAATTCCACGTTCCCAGACTGACCTGTCCATCCACGGCCTTTGTCACTGACGGAGTGCGGACTAGAGGAACGACACCTCATATTCCACCAGAGTGGTCCTCAATCCAATTGAATAAAAATGGAGTATCCCATTTCAGGTGTCTCTTAGCACCAGTGTTCACATTCAACCTGCACCACTAATCCTCCTCTGGTCCTTCCATTTTTTCTCCATTCCAATTTTCTTTCCAGCTCCTCATCAACCACTTTCATTGCCCTCTCCTCTGGTTTCATCCATCTACTACCTACACAACTGATCCACCGGATCTGTCTTTCTTCTCTCATCTATTTCCATATGCCCTTCATCTCTCCCTTATGATTCCAATTACCAACTCCCTTATCTTTTAGATTCCAGGACCTGTATCCTGTGTGTTTCCTCTTATCAGCCTCCTGTCTCCACCTCCACCCAACACCCCACAACCACATCAACGTATTTCTTTTTTGTTGTTTGTCTCCACCTGTCAACGAACTGTTTACATCTTCCAATTCCACCCTCACCCCTTCCCTTCAGTTAGTTTAATATACCCATTATCCTTCTCCTCCTCTTGATCCACCAATCGCCATTCCCCTTTCCGCTCTCTATTGCCTACCTTACCTCTCCCTCTCCACTCTTCAGTCCTCAGCAACGTTTTCAACCCAAAATGAGTAGGCAACTCCTTTTCCATCACAGATGCTGCTCAACTCGCTGAGATTCTGCAGCAGGTTACTTGTTGCTCCAGAGTGCAGCATCTGCACACTCTTGCATCTCAGAATATAAAACATACAATCATTGGCCACTTGATTAGACACACCTGTACACCTGCTCATTAATGCAAATCTCTTATCGGCCAATCATGCGGCAGCAACTCAATGCATAAGATCATGCAGACATAGTCAAGAGGTTCAGCTGATGTTCAGACCAAACAGCAGACTGGGGAAGAAATGTGATCTAAGTGACTTTGACTGATGGGGTGGTTTGAGTATCTCAAAAATTCCTGATCTTCTGGGATTTTCATGCACAACTGTCTTTAGAGTTGACCGGGAATAGAGTGAAAAACTGAAAAAATGCCCAATGAACAGCAGTTCTGAAGGTGAAAATGACTTGTTAATGAGAGAGGTCCAAGGAGGATGGCCGGTCTGGTTCAAGCTGACAGGATGGTGACATTAACTCAAATAACCACACATTATGGCAACGGTGTGTTGAAGAGCATCTCAGAATGCACAACACATCAATAAGAGCATGGGTTACAGCAGCAGAAGATCATGAACATACACTCAATAGCAGTAATTAAGTACAGGAGGTACCTACTAAAGTGGCTACTGACTGCAAACCACAGAACAACACTGCACAGCACAGGTCCTTCGACCCAGGATGTGTGCTGACTCGAAGAACAACCAAACCCTTGCTTCCTACAACAGAATTCCAACCAGCTCTTTCGATCAAAATCTTGCTAGATAGTTCAAACTGTAAGTTGGACAGATACTTAAAGTAACATGGCACATTTGCTTCCTGACTTACAGTATTATCATGAGAATTTTTCAGTGTTCATGTTTGCAGATATTGAGATGCCTCTGAATTGGAGGCAGGTAACCACATCAGCAATGCAAAATGTTGTCACAAGGATCACTTGGTGAGCGATGTTCTGTAACATACAGGACAAATATAACAAAATATTCATCCAGACAATTGAATAATATTCAAACGCCAGGAAATCTGCAGATGCTGGAAATTCAAACAACACACACAAAATGCTGGTGGAACACAGCAGGCCAGGCAGCATCTGTAGAGAGAAGCACTGTCGACGTTTCAGGCTGAGACCCTTTGTCAGGACTAACTGAAAGAAAAGATAGTAAGAGATTTGAAAGTAGTGGGGGGAGGGGGAAATGTGAAATGATAGGAGAAGACCGGAGGGGGTGGGATGAAGCTAAGAGCTGGAAAGGAGATTGGCAAAAGTGATACAGAGCTGGAGAAGGGAAAGGATCATGGGACAGGAGGCCTCAGGAGAAAGAAAGAAAAGAAAGAGGGGGGGAAGCACCAGAGGGAGATGGAGAACAGGCTCTGTGTCACTTTCGCCAATCACCTTTCCAGCTCTTGGCTTCATCCCACCCCCTTCGGTCTTCTCCTATCATTTCGCATTTCCCCCTCCCCCCACTACTTTCAAATCTCTTACTATCTTTCCTTTCAGTTAGTCCTGACGAAAGGTCTCGGCCCGAAACGTTGACAGTGCTTCTCCTTATAGATGCTGCCTGGCCTGCTGTGTTCCACCAGCATTTTGTGTGTGTTGATTAAATAATATTCCCCAGTTGTTCATTATTTCACTAGTTGACATGTAAGCACAGTCTCAGAGTGCTAGGTGCCTAGAATGGGCTGAGAGTGTTGACAGTGAACAATAGTTTTTGAGGCTTTTACATAGATACATGAATGCAAATACACAGGTCACATCCAGGCAGAAAAGAGATTTAATTTAGTTCAATTTCGTATTCAGTACAGACATCATGTACTGGAGGGCCTGTTCTTACACTGTACTGTTCTATGAAACAATTTGAAGGTAGATTCTCATTGAGAAGAATGAGGGGACGAAGGGTCTCAGCCCGAAATGTCGACAGTACTTCTCCCTATAGATGCTGCCTAGCCTGCTGCGTTCCACCAGCATTTTGTGTGTGTTGCTTGAATTTCCAGCATCTGCAGATTTCCTTGTGTTGGCTAGAGTGGATGTGGATAGGTTGCTTCCTGTAGCAGGGGAGTGTAGGACTAGAGGGGACAGCCTCAAAATAGAAGGACATCCCATTAAAACAGAGATGAAAAGGAATTTCTTGGGCCAGAGCGTGTTGGATGAGTGGCGTTCATTGCCACAGATGGCTGTGGAGGCCAAGACATTGGGTATATACATATTTAAAGCAAAGGTTAATTGGTTCTTGATTAGCAAGGGAGTCAAATGTTACAGGGAGAAAGCAGAGGAATGGGATTGAAAGGGATAATAAATCAGCCATGATGGAATGGTGGAGCAAATTTGATGAGTTGAATGCCTATTTCTGCCCTCGTGTCTTGTGATTAAAGCCTCAAATTTTATGATTGAGTTTTCAAGATGATTTCTTTCTTCAGATGTTGATGAATGTAATTATTGATCTTGTAATAGACTGACTGGATAACATTGGAATATGAACAATGCACTCCTATAGTTGATTAATTAATTATTGTGGATTGACTAAGTATGACCTTGGAAAGATTGATGCTACATTTCATTCTGTACTAAAAGCACATTATATTCTCAGACTGAAGCTTGCTATCCTGCTAAGAACATCATAATAATGACACAGACAGCATAAAAATCCCTTTATGAATCATTCAAGTGAGATTAATAGCTGCGAGCAATAGTTGCAATGCATCTCGTGTGTCCTAGTTATGCAATAAGAAAATGGACATTTTGTAAACAGTGACCGTCAACCATTCTTTTATACCATTCTGCCCATATCTATTAATCCCTCCCAGACTCCACCACTCACCCATACACAAGGAACAATTTGCAGCTGCCATTTAATCCAGCAACCACCTACACTCAGTGGTCACTTTATTAGGTACACGTGCACACCTGCTTCTTAACGCAAATATCTAATTGGCTAATCATATGACAGCAATTCAATGCATAAAAACATGCAAGCATGGTCAAGAGGGTCAGATTTTGCTCAAACAAAACATCAGAATGGGGAACAAATGTGATCTAAGTGACCTTGACCACAGAATGATGGCTGGTGCCAGATTGGGTGGTTTGAGTATCTCAGAAAGAGCGGATCTCCTGGCATTTTCATGCACAGCAGTCTCCAGAGTTTGCAGAAAGTGGTGTGAAAGGTAAAAACACATCCAGTGAGCAGTAGTTCTGTGGGTCAAAATGTCTTGTTAATGAGAGAGTTCAGTGGAAAATGGTCATACTGGTTCAAACTGACAGGAAAGCGACAGTAACTCAAACAACCACACATTACAACAGTGATGTGCTGAAGAGCATCTCTGAATGTACAGCACATTGAACATTGAGGTGGATGGACTACAACACCAGAAGCTCACGCTGGGTTCCACTCTTGGAGCTAATAAAGTAGCCACTGAGTCTATATTACCATTCCTTAACTTTCACTGGATTTAAGACCTCGAATTGCCCACCTGCCAGCACAGTGGGAGTGCCTTCACCAGAAAGCCTGGCGTACTTCTGAAAGGTGGTTCCTCACTGCTGAAGGTTGGGAAATAAGTAATGGCCTTGCCATTGACAGCCAGTTCCTCAAGTGCGAATAAATAAAATAAAATTTCCAGTATTGCAACATTCAAAGTTCAAGCTAAATTTATTATCAAAGTACATAAATGTCACCCTGAGATTCATTTTCTGGCAGGCATACTCAATAAATCCAAGAACCATAATAGAATTAATGAAAACCTGCGCCCAACAGAGCGGACAAACAACCAATGTGAAAAAGACAACAAATTGTGTTAGAAATGATAGAAGCAGATACAAAAATTAAAAAAAAAACAATTAGCAAGTGTTGCAGAAACTCTGCAGGTTAATTAACATCTATAGAGAAACTGTCAAATTTCAGGTCTGTGACCTGCCTCACTGGCTGAACATTTCCAGCATGTTCTATTTAGTGTTTTTTTTTTCAGATTGCCAGCAGCTGCTTTTTTGTATTCATGAAGATGTAGGTCCTATTTCATGGAAATGATTTTCCATTGTTTTATTGCAATTAGCCAAATGGTGATTTGCAGCCTTGGGGAATGACAATGTCTTTGATTCTGTGCTAAATGCCAACATCATAGAACACAGAGTGTAAAAGAGTAACATGCTTAAGGTTTCCCTGTTATGTAACATGTTGTAAGGTGTAATGGTTTCTTTGTAGCAGCAATGTTTGGGTTATGACTAGACATAATGTTGTTCTTTCTTGTGAGTCTGGAAGAGAAATTTTCATGATCTATTGCCTGGAAGAGATGAGGATAGAAGATGCGAATGGAAAAAGTTGGTAGACAGCTGGACAGGGTGGACTTGGAGTGAGGGCCTGAAGGGCAATGACGATCGGAGGAGATTGATGGTGGACGAATGGTTTATCAGTGAGCTCCAACATTGCGCAATAGACCGTTTCATAAGGTTGGGCCCTTTTTCTTTTGTTTTGTTTTCTTTACTAACCCTATAGTCAAAGTAAGAATTATAAAGCTTAATCATTTAGTTACATATTGTGTACTGTTTGCTATTTCGGGGTACTGATTTGTAACAGGGGACATATTGCGCAGCACCCACCCAAACGAGATTTCTTAAGTTTGGCCAGGCCGGGGGCTATCACCCCCTAAATTAAGCCGCTAGCTGAAGTGAGAGTTACAACAGTGATAGACCTCTTGGCCCACAATGTTGTGCTGAATGAATCAAATTAGAAACTTTTTGGCTAGCTAGCTAGCTAAACTAATCTGTTCTGTCTACACAATGTCCATATACTTCCATTTTCCTCACATTCATGTGCCTATCTAAACAGTTCTTAAAAAAAGTATCTAATGTTTCTGCCTGTAACACTACCCTAGGCAGTATATTCCAGCACCCACCACACTCTCAGTATATAAAAAAACTCGTCCTCACATCACTTTTAAAATTGCTCCCCTCATCTGAAATGCAAATCTTCTGGTATCAGATGTTTCAACCCTTGGAAAGATATTGTCGGTCTGCTCGACCTACGTCTCTCATTATCTCATAAACGCCTGTCAGATCTCCCCTCAGCTTTTGCCACTTCAAAGAAAACAACCCAAATTTTTCCAGCCTCTCTTCATAGAAACATGCCTTCTAATCCAGACAATATCCTGGTAAACTTCTTCTGCAACCACTCTTCGACATTCTTCCTATAATGGGGTGACCAGAACCGTATGCATTGCTCCAGGTGTGGCCTAACTAGAGATTTATAAGCTGCAGCATTACTTCCTGACTCAAACTCGTATTTTCCATGGTCAAGTAAAATCCGAGATAGCCTAAAGTAGTGTAAGTATATTTCACACATTTTTCATGAGTTAAGCAAAACTTTTCAAAGCATAATCATTTAAGAAAATGTTATCTATTTAACAATTGTGAAGTGTATAAATGCATCAACCTACACATTATAAAATATTTCCATTGTATGGTATAGATTAATCGTAGGTTCTCCAACCCCCACTTCATCACAAACTCTCCCTACTCTTCCCCATATTCTTTTCTCTTTTGCACCAGTCTGACTGCAGTAATTCAGTTTTCTCAATAACTGCTGGTTAGTGTTGAATTACAGGCATTTGTGTGTTAAGCTTTGTATCTGTTAGAGTTGGACGGTGTGTCTAAGTTAATTTCACTTCCAATCCTCAGAGCCATTATATTTGAAAAAAAAATCTTCCTTCTGACCAGTGTCAGCTAAGTGTGTACTCAGGACCTGATAATGAACTCTTATTAACTCAATTCACCACCCTACTGAAGTCTTCATGAAATTTTAACATGCAGTATGTTAAAGGCTTTGGGTAGTTGGGTAGAGATAAGTCTCGAACAAAGGAGGTGTAAGGCACTCCTCCCCTCTGATAGTCTCCAGGTCACCCTTGGGCAAGGTGTAGCACCTGCTTAGCCCCAGCAGTCAGGGTCACATGAAGCCATGGGAGCAGGTGTTGGATAGTCGTATGAGCAGCTGGTGCCTATCAGTCCACTGTCGCCAGGCAGACATTATCTGAAGTGTATTGATAAAGTCTGGGGTTGCCCATCTGGTTAAAAAACTGCCCAGAAGAAGGCAATAGCAAACCACTTCTGCGGAAAAAAATTTGTTAAGCTCATTGATGGTCGTGGAAACCATGATTGTGTACGTCATACGACAAGGCATATAATGATGATGATCGTGATGTTAGAAGGCTACCCTGAATATAGAACATGGAACATAGACCAGCACGGTGCAGTACAGGCCCCTTGGCACATGATGCTGTGCCAATCCTTAAATCTTCTCTAATATGAATCTAGCCCTTCCTTCTCACATAGCCAATAATTTTTCTTTCACTCAGATATATTAGAGGCATTTAAAAATCTCTTGGCAGTGTGTACCTTGCATCTACCACTCTCTATGTAAAAAAAATATCTAAGTTCGACAACCCCCCTTATACTCTTCTCCGAACACCTTAAAGTTACTGTCTCCTTGCATTAGTTATTTCCACCTGGGAAATGGTGCCTCCTATCATTTTGTATACCACTTGCAAGTCACATCTCATCCTCCTCTGCTCCAAAGGGCTCTCTCAATTTATCCTCATAAGAGGAATCCTACTCTATTAAGAGTTCTGTCTTTTATTTGTACTTGATCTGATTTTAGTGACACAGCATCAAGTAGGCCCTTCTGGCACAAGCCACACCAGTCCAGCAACCCTGGACAATGCGCTTAGCCCTAACCTAATCATGGGGCAATTTACAATGACCAGTTAACCCTGTCTGATACATCTTTGGATTGTGGGAGGAAACAGAGGACCCATTGAAAACCTACGTGTTCCACGGGGAGGATCTATAGAAACTCCTTACAGAATGGCACCAGAATTGAACTCCAGAATGCCCCAAGCTGTAATAGTATCGTGCTAATCACTACACTTTGTCCCATCCACCAATGAAGTGGGACTAAGCAGTCGATTCTATGGCATTATTTTGAGGAAAAGACAAGGAAATTATGCCTCTTAGTTTCCAGTTAAATCTCTTGCCTCTCACCGTAAAACTAATCCCTCTCCCTCTTGATTCCCCACCCCTGGGAAAATGACTAGCACTTTCACCCTATTTATGCCATCCATAAATTTATACAATTCTACATGGTCAGCCAACTATATGAATTCATTTTTGGCTGTACGTAATATTTGCAACAACGAAGCCGTTATTCGTTCTATCAGGTCCGTGCATAAGAATTAGGAGAAGGTGGAGGCCATACAGGTTTTCAACCTGTTTGCCCAATCATCAAGATTAGAACTTCTACATCAGCACCAGTTTCCAGCATTATCCCATATCCCTCAATTCTCATAACGCCGAGAAATCTGTTGCCCTTGTTAGATAACTCAGTCATTCAAAGGTTGAATTCTAAAGGTTCATCACCTTGTGAATAAAGAGCTTTCTCCTCATCTCAATTCTGAAAGGTACACCGGTCTGAGACTCTACTCAGGGGAAACATCCTTCCTGCATTGGACTATCAAGCCTCTATGTTGTAAGTTTCAATGAAAAAGCCGCTTATTCTTCCAAGCCCTAAAGAATTCAATCCTGGTCCAATCAGTCTTTCCTCATATGGCAGACCTGCAGTCCCTGGACATAGCCCAGTATTTGAGACGTGATCAGACCAACATCCTATGTAGTTGCAATTAGAATATGTTATGTCTGTACAACTACATAGCAATTAAATAAAGACATGGAGATGGTTTTAACTGGTGTATTCATATTGCAGGCAAAAGAGAGGGAAAGAGAAAGCAGATTGATGTGCATTTGTAGACAACAGATCAATTCGCATGAGTTATTATTTGTGCTATTAAGGGGAGTTATTAATCTAAGAGAAATAGATCCATACATTATACTTCCTCTTCCTTTAGATTAATGTGGGAGGTGAGGGAGAATATTGCTGAGACTCTGGCAATGATCTTTGCATCATCAATGGGGACAGGAGAGGTTCCGGAGGATTGGAGGGTTGCGGACATTGTTCCCTTATTCAAGAAAGGGAGTAGAGATAGCCCAGGAAATTATAGACCAATGAGTCTTACTGCAGTCATTGGTAAATTGTTGGAAAAGATCCTGAGAGGCAGGACTTATAAACATCTGGAGAGGCATAATACAATTAGGAATAGTCAGCATGGCTTTGTCAAAGGTAGGTCGTGCCTTATGAGCCTGAATGAATTTTTTGAGGATGTGACTAAACATATTGATGGAGGTAGAGTCGAAGATGTAGTGTATATGGATTTCAGCAAGGCATTTGACAAGGTACCCCATGCAAGGCTTATTGAGAAAGTAAGGAGGCATGGGATCCAAGGGGACATTGCTTTGTTGATCCAGAACTGGCTTGCCCACAGAAGGCAAAGAGTGGTTGTAGATGGGTCATATTCCGCATGGAGGTCGGTGACCAGTGTGTACCTCAGGGATCCGTTCTGGGACCCCTACTCTTCATGATTTTTATAAATGACCTGGATGAGGAAGTTAGTAAATTTTCTGATGACAGAAACGTTGGGGATTTGTGGATAGTGTGGAGGGCTGTCAGAGGTTACAGCGGGACATAACTGGGCTGAGAAGTGGCAGATGGAGTTCAAACCAAATAACTGTGTGGTGGTTTATTTTGGTCAGTCAAATATGATGGCATAATGTAGTATCAACGGTAAGACCCTTGGCAGATGGAGAATCAGAGGGATCTTAGGGTCCGAGTCCATAGGACATTCAAAGCTGCTGCGCAGGTTGACTCTGTGGTTAAGAAGGCATGCGATGCATTGGCCTTCATCCATCATAAGATTGAGTTTTGGAGCCAAGAGGTAATGTTGTAGCTATACAGGACCCTGGTCAGACCCCACTTGGAGTACTATGCTCAGTTCTGGTCACCTCACTACAGGAAGAAGGTGGAAACCATAGAAAGGATGCAAAGGAGATTTACAAGAATGTTGCCTGGATTGGGGGGGCACGTCTTATGAGAAAAGGTTGAGTGAACTTGGCCTTTTCTCCTTGGAGCGATGGAGGATGAGAGGTGACCTGATAGAGGTGTATAAGATGATGAGAGGCATTGATCTTGTGGATAGTCAGAGGCTTTTTCCTAGAGCTGAGATAGCTAGCACGAGAGGGCACAGTTTTAAGGTCCTTGAAAGTAGGTACAGGAGACTTCAGGAGTAAGTTTTTTACGCAGAGAGTACTGAATGTATGGAATGGGCTACCAGCAACAGTGGTGGAGGCAGATACAATTGGGTCTTTTAAGACACTCCTGGATAGGTACATGGATCGTAGAAAAACAGAGGGCTATGGGTAACCCTAAGTAATTTCTAAGGTAAGGACATGTTCGGCACAGCATTGTGGACTGAAGAGCCTGTATTGTGCTGTAGGTTTTCTATGTTTCTAATGTAACATATAACTGTATATGTAACAAAACATTAAATTTCCTTTTAACAGACCACATTCAAATTAACATGCTTTCAAGAATAACAGTCCATAACTAACTTCACTATACTGAAGATTCAGTCTTTTCAGAGGCCTTGTGTTTCTTTCAGGATAGCGTCTCTGGACCTGTGGGGTAGCATCAGGTTTGGCACGTGTCTTATCAGAGATAACCTTCTCTGTTGTGGTGTCACATTGCTGTTAATGACATGAACATCACCAAGAGGTAAGTCTGGTGGCTGTAATGTGTCCGTCTTGTTGGATTCAGTTGGCTCGGGTGTGTTCTTTGGCTGAGTATCCAGTATTAGATCCACGTGACATCTCTCCATGTCTGATCTCCAACATCCACTGTGTACATCAGTGATCCAGTTCTTGTAGCTATCCTATCGGGTGTCCACTTGTCTTCTTGGTAATCACATGCTAGGAATTCCTGTCTAACCTTGAAGTGAGGTGCTGCTTTAATTATCAACTGGCTGAACTGTCTATTCTGCATTTTCCTCTGTAGATCTGGTTTCAGGAGATCTATGTGAGATCTCAGATTCCTGTTCATGAACAGCATTGCAGGTGTTTGATTTGTCATTGCATGAACAGAGTTCTGATACACAAAAGGGAAGTTGTCCACCATGTGATGTAGAGAAATACCCTCCTTGTCCATAGTTTTAATAGACTTCTTCAAACTTTTGATAGACCTTTTGTTGCTGGGTGGTGTGGAGATGACTTGAAATGTTTAATGCTATTTTACTTCATGAATATTCTGAACTCTTCTGACGTATTGTGGGCCATCGTCGCTCAGAATTTGATCAGGTAAGCCATTTCTGGAGAAGATAGTTCTCAGAGTGGAAAGAGTCTTTTCTGATGTGGATGACCTCCAGCCACTCCAAGTGAGCATCCACAGCAATCAGAAACATGAATGGCCCAGCGAAGTCAATATGCACGCTTTGCCATGGTGAAGGTGGCCACTCCCATGGGCGTAACGGCACCTGTAGGTGTGCATTTTGAACTTTATAGCATCTGGATCAGCTTTTGTTTAAGCTTCCAATCTGCCTATCTACCACATGTAGATCCAGGCGAGAGAGAGAGAGCGCAGATCAATGTGTATGCATAGATAACAGATCAATGTGCATAGGTCCATACATAGTGCTAAGGGGAGCCATTGCTCTAAAGGAAGTAGTTCTATACATTACAGTGTGATGCACCATCAATAACTCACACTGAGACGTAAGGCGAGATATCGGCTTTTATTGACTGGAAGAAGGAACCAGGAGTGAGTGTCCATCATACTTTGTCCTGGAGACTGAGGCTGAGCGTCAGGCCTCAGATCGCCTTTATACAGGGGCCTGTGGGAGGAGCCACAGGAGCAGTCAGCAGGGGGCGTGTCCAGACAGGCACAGAGTTCACCACACAGTGTTTGTCAATATATACAATATGTATGCCACAAGCCTCTTTCTAACCCATTTCTATCCATGTCAACCTATCTTACTCCTTGTGCTAGTAGCCAAGTTAAGTTAAATGCAGTTATTTTGTTCATTTCAGCTTATCCCTGTAACACTGAGATCCACATTCAAGCCATTTGGAATAAAAACAATTCCTGATTGACAATTGAGCAATATTACATGAGGGAGCAAATGCCCTCTCCTTTAATATTACAACAGGAACCATATCTACTTAACACTGTAGTTCATGCTCAGAAGCATACTTACAGTGAATGTTGTGCTCAAATTTTCCAGGGTGAGACTTGAGCTTTCAGTGCACAGGATAAAAATATATGCCAGCCATCAACGATGCAAATATGACAAGAGCTCCAGTTGTAATTTATCCTGACAAGTATGCAATCTTATAAAATCTAAGCTTGATAAGCAATTAAAGACAAACACATTATGATTAGATTGGAAAGGGTGATAAATGGAAATTGATTCATAGTATGAGTGGTTGAAAGATTAAAATATGGTTATGGATCTTGATTGAAAATTTGCAATGAAACCTTTTCCCCGAAGTTAAAATTTATTGCTAAGATAATGAGTCTGTGATAATAGAGTTCATATACACACATAAATACTGAACCTTTATTTACTTATATACAAAACAGCTTCTGTAAAAACTTAGGATTTATTCAGTTTGTGCTTCAGAGAACGAGACAACACAATTAGTAAAGATTTTCATCCAGTAACCACTGCATTGCAAAAGAATTGCTTAATATTTTTCCCAAATCTTTGGTGAGGAGGAAAAGAATTTGAGCTGTTCTGGACAAACCAACTAGCACAATGCTAATCACTAGACTTTAGAAAATCTATGACCACTTTGATTACATTGCATTATAACTGACCTTGTTTATTTTTTGCCTTAGTGTGTCCTTTCTCGTAAAAATAGTTGAATTAGTGTTCCCCCCCCCCCAGTGAATGCTGCTTATGTGATGCTATGTGCTTGTGAAGCTGCTACAAAGTTTTCTATTGCATCTTTGTATGTATGTTCTTGTGATTATGACAATAAACTCATCTTTAACTTTGATGTTAACCATCTTGAGCAAGTAGCCTACACTTGCTCTAATATTACAATATTAGAGACAAAGTGGTTATAGCTTTACAAAGCTATTATTATTTAATTTATTATATTATAAAAATATATTATGATAATATTATACTATTATTTATAATATCAATTGATTGTTACTTGCTACTCTAATCTAGTGGTAAGTTGTGCTGATTGGTTCAAGAACAAATTGTTTGAAGGTTAGTAACTGCTTTAGAACTGGTGGTGTGGGACTTCAGGCTTTTGTATCGACCGCTCAATGGTAGCTGCGTCCAAACAGCATGGCACAGATGGCAGGAGTCTTTGATGAAGGATGTTGCCTTCTTGAAGCTCTGCCTCCTGATGGTGGGGGGGGGGGGGGGGGGAGGACGTACCCATGATGTATCGGGCAGAGCCCTCTACTCTCTGCAGCTCCTTACATTCCTGTACAGTTGAGTTGTTATACACACCATGATGCAACAGGTTTAATAAAAAATTAGTTTAAATTTAATTTGAAACTTAGTCATCTCAAAGATCACTCTTCGCCACTGCTCCGCATGCCCCACCCCTGAGAGTCAATGATTTGATACCCAGAAATGAATACAGATATTTACTTACATACAAAACAGCAACTGCAAAAATGTCAGATTTACTCAGTTTAGGCTTCAGCGAATAAGACAGTGGTTTTTAGAAGAGTTGAAACAATGGAACGTGGAGCAGGGAATATGCTAACAAAGCTGAATGCTTCAACTGTTCTTCAGGCTTGCTCAGACCGTCGTCTTGTGCATAGTGACAGTCACATTTCCATGTTACTGCATGGTGATGTTTCTATGAACTGACTTCAGGAGATCCACTGACAGATTTGTTGGGTCTCCAGTCAGTTTTGCTGCTTGCTGTGCGAGAACTGAAACTATATCCACATTAATTAGCAACCCACAACATGCAACCAGTCAGGAGACTTTCAACGGTATATCTGAAGAAGTTCTTTTATTCTGTGCAACACACACAACACGCTCGGCAGATCAGGCAGCATCTGCGGAAATGAAGAAAGTCAGTGTGTCAGGCCGAGACCCTTCTTCAGGACACAAGCTTACATTTATTCTGTGACAGCTTGGTTGATCTGTGGTCTAACTCATTTCTACACCATTGCTGATATCTCTGAATCCCTCTGATTTAACAAAAATCTACCAATTTCAGACATAAATTTAACAATCATCAATTCCACTTGTAGACCAGCTCCAAATTTCTTCACATTTAGTGTTTTGGTGTTTCTGAAAGGACTGTGTATAATTTTTAGGCTTTGTCCCTAACCTACAACTCCTGACTGTACAAACCATGTTCTCAATATTTATTGCTTAATTATTATTATTATTTGTATTTGCACAGTTAGCTGTTTTTTGCTCTTTGATTGTCTGTCTTTGTCGTATGTGTTTTTTCAGTGATTCTATTGTGTTTCTTTGTGTTAACTGTGAATGCCCATAGGAAAATGAATATAGTACAGTATATAATACAGACCAATAATAAATTTACTTTGAACTTGAACTATTAAAAGAATGCACATCCAGCAGCATAGACTTGGTGCTGCAATGCTAGCAGACAACACTTAAGGTTTTGATGTGACCTTGAGAAGGCTATTAGACCTAACAAACCAACAGTTTGTGCTATTAGGGTCAACATGAATTCAAAGGTTCAGTGGTTAACACAAGATTTTAATTTGGAAGCTGGTTGTTTTAACCATAGATAAAAGATTGGCATTGTAACTAACCATATAACCATTCACATCAACTCTATCTATCCCTCTCAAAATTTTAAATACCTCGATCAAATCCCCCCTCAACCTTCTACGCTCCAATGAATAGAGACCTAACTTGTTCAACTTTTCTCTGTAACTTAAGTGCTGAAACCCAGGTAACATTCTAGTAAATCGTCTCTGCACTCTCTCTAATTTATTGTTATCTTTCCTATAATTCAGTGACCAGAACTGTACACAATATTCCAAAGTTGGCCTTACCAATGCCTTGTACAATTTTAACATTACATCCCAACTTCTGTACTCAACTTCTCTAAGGGACTAGTCTAAAATTAACTAAAATATAATTTTAATGTCTCATTCATGTACATGCATGTATTACAGAATCTGCATTAAAATTCAAAGGCTACTTCTTTATAAGCACTAAGAGGCACACTGCATCATGATAGGCGATACGAAAATGCAACATTTCCATTTAACGAGGGAGCCGAGTAGATGAACATCATTGGGACTTCTATCTCACATGGAGAGGGATTATCGTTGCATCAACTGAATTGTGCTGAAGAGCCTCTCGTAAATGGTCCTCCAAGTGGCGTTTGCTTGTTTAAACAGAGCAGCAGTCAAGGAGGAAAGATTCAACAAACCACTTTGTGACGTGTAGCATGGCCCATCTATTTAAAATTAAATTCTGTAGGTTATCTGATCTTGGTAGATTGGTTTTCTGTCCCTGGTCAAACATTTCCATCATGTCAAAGACATTATTAGTCTCCTGAGATTAATCTATTTTTTGCGTTAGGTGAGTCAGGGGGATTTCTGAGGAGCTCCACTGAACTGCAGTGCCTTCTCAGATTTCCCTAGAGAAAGACACGCATGTCTTTAGAAATGTTTGTTAGTTCCCTTGGTCTCCTGCTGGAAAACCCAGGGCTGGGCATAACATTCAAGATTCAAGAGATTCTAGATTCCAGATTGCTTATTGTCAATCTTCAGTGTAAAATGAAAAGGAAAACACAACAATTGTTACTTAGGATTCAATGCTGCAGAAAAAAAACAGGTTAAGCAGAAAGTACATAATTTAAAATAAACAAGCAAAGAACAATATACATGTAAAAGCAATCCAGGGTACAAGTAACTGAATATGGCTGTATGTACAGAAGATGGGGTGTTATGCATAGATTGATTTTATGTACATAAAGTGACACTTAATACAGGAGTACCTGTACATAAGGTGACTATGGCAAAAGTGACAATGTGACGGAGTGACTCTTGGCAAGAGGTACTGTTCTAAGTAGATGCAGGCTGTATGAAAACATAGAGACAGCTCTACACTCCACATTGGAATTGAAGGGAGTTCAATATTCAAAAAGCCCTGAACTTTTGTAACACCTGAACTCTAAGTTACTAGCTTGAGCAAAAAACAAACTGCTTTAGGAACACAATGGGTTAAGCAGCATCTGTGAGAGAAAAGAGATTGTGAATGTTTCGAGTAGAGATCCCACAGCTGTCCTGATTTCCTCCAGCTTTTTCCACTTTCCAGCATGTACAGTCTTAGCTTGAATTTTTCTAAATTAACAGTGAGTTTTTTCCTACAGCTCTGTTTGAGAAATTTTTTGTGAAGCAAAGTGTTATCCATTTAACCATATAACAATTACAGCACGGAAACAGGCCATCTCAGCCCTCCTAGTCCGTGCCGAACTCTTAATCTCACCTAGTCCCACCTACCCGCACTCAACCCATAACCCTCCACTCCTTTCCTGTCCATATACCTATCCAATTTTAACTTAAATGACACAACTGAACTGGCCTCTACTACTTCTACAGGAAGCTCATTCCACACAGCTATCACTCTTTGAGTAAAGAAATACCCCCTTGTGTTTCCCTTAAACTTTTGCCCCCTAACTCTCAAATCATGTCCTCTCGTTTGAATCTCCCCTACTCTCAATGGAAACAGCCTATTCACGTCAACTCTATCTATCCCTCTCAAAATTTTAAATACCTTGATCAAATCCCCCCTCAACCTTCTACGCTCCAATGAATAGAGACCTAACGTGTTCAACTTTTCTCTGTAACTTAAGTGTTGAAACCCAGGTAACATTCTAGTAAATCGTCTCTGCACTCTCTCTAATTTATTGTTATCTTTCCTATAATTTGGTGACCAGAACTGTACACAATATTCCAAATTTGGCCTTACCAATGCCGTGTACAATTTTAACATTAAATCCCAACTTCTGTACTCAATGCTCTGATTTATAAAGGCCAGCATTCCAAAAGCCTTCTTCACCACCCTATCTACATGAGACTCCACCTTCAGGGAACTATCCTCTGTTATTCCTAGATCTCTCTGTTCCACTGCATTCCTCAATGCCCTACCATTTACTCTGTATGTTCTATTTGGATTATTCCTGCCAAAATGTAGAACCTCACACTTCTCAGCATTAAATTCCATCTGCCAACGTTCAGCCCATTCTTCTAACCAGCATAATCCTCCCTGCAAGCTTTGAAAACCCACCTCATTATCCACAACACCTCCTACCTTAGTATCATCGGCATACTTACTAATCCAATTTACCATCCCATCATCCAGATCATTAATGTATATTACAAACAACATTGGGCCCAAAACAGATCCCTGAGGCACCCCGCTAGTCACTGGCCTCCATCCCGATAAACAATTATCCACCACTACTCTCTGGCATCTCCCATCTAGCCGCCGTTGAATCCATTTTATTACTCCAGCATTAATACCTAACAACTGAACCTTCTTAACTAACCTTCCATGTGGAACTTTGTCAAAGGCCTTGCTGAAGTCCATATAGACTACATCCACTGCCTTACCCTCGAACATTCCTCATAACTTCTTCAAAAAATTCAATAAGGTTTGTCAACTGAAACTGTTTGTTTGTAAGGTTTGTTATCTGAAACTGGTGTGCTGTGGATTCCTCCTTTGTTGCAACGAAATACAATCAGTAGTCACTTTATTAGGTTACTCTTCTACTAAATAAAACTGGCCACTTTATTTAGTAAATATTTAGTAAATGATTTTTTTCTGCTGTAGAACATTCAAAGTTCTTCAAGGTTCAACATGTAGTGCATTCAGAGATGCTCTTTTGCATATCACTGTTGTAACACGTGGTTATTTGAATTACTGTCACCTTCCTGTCAGCTTGAAACAGGCTGGGCATTCTTACCCATAGAATTGCTTCTCGCTGGATGCTGTAATGTTTTTCTCACAATTCTCTGTGAACTTTAGCAACTGCTGTGCGAGAAAGCCCCAGGAGATCAGCAGTTTCTGAGATATTCAAACCAACCCTCATGGCACCAGCAATCATTCCACAGTCAAAATTGCTTAAATCATAATCTGAAAGGTCTGTCCTGGAGTTTCTGTGTTCTATGTTCATTCATGTGTTTGCAACAACAACCAACACAGTCCAAGGATGTGCTGGGGGCTGCCCACAAGTGTCACCATGCTTCGGGCATCAACACAGCGTACCTACAGCATACTAACTGAATTTGTACATCTTTTGATTTGGGAGGAAAGCAGAACACATTGATTAACTACATCAGAATCAGTTTTAATATCATTGGTATAAGTTGTGAAATGTGTTCTTATGTGGCAGCAGTACATTACAATACATAGAATAAAACCTGTAAATTATTGCAAGAAGTGTGTATATATCTGTTTTAATTTAAATTAAATAAGTAGTATAAAAAGAGAAAAAATATGCAGTGATACACACAGAAGGTTGGTGGAACGCAGCAGGCCAGACAGCATCTATGGAAATGAGTTAACAGTCGACGTTTCAGATCTGAAGAAGTGTCTCGGCCCAAAACATTGACTGTTTATTCTTTTCTACAGATTTTCCTTGCATTCTCCTTGTATTTTTTGCCTAAAGTTTTAAACTTATGTCCCTCACAACCTCATTTGTCCTTGAAACAACCAGTAATAGGGCGAATTTCTCTCGATTTATCTTGTCTAAATCCATCACAATCTTTAGTTTGTGGGCAATATGGAACTAATTACTTGTTTCAGCTCCATAATCATCTGTGCAAATAATAATATTCATATCCCAGGCAACATGTTGATTAAATAATTCTTTGGCAGTGTAGTATTGCAGTCCTTGTGAATTACTCTCATGAGAAGAGATACTGGTAAAGAATGTTGTTAAATTTCAGCAACATCTTGTATTCATAAAGCACCTTCAACTGAAGAAAATGCCTCAAGGTCCAGCACTGATGCTTCTAAAGATATTACAACTGCAAAATATCATTAAGCTCTTCGATGTTGATACTTAACAAGGCAAGTAGAATAATATTTTGATTCATGAATGTTCCACATATGATTTTTTACTTTAACACCATTGTCTCTTTAGGATACCTGCCTTCAATTTTGAAGCATTGATAAAGTGCTCACTGCTCTCTATCCCGCGAAGCAGTACCAAAATGCTCAAAATACATTCAACCCATTATTGTGATTTGCAAAATTTTACAAAGCAAAGCATTTTCTAGGAATGCGTTCCTTTCATTAATTGGGAATAGCTGCAGCGGACACACCTGTTCAACACAGTCGGGTACCGATTAGTAGTGGCACAACAGTTTGACACAGTTTCACAGCTCTGTTGACCCATGTCCTGTCCCTGTGAAGTTTCCCTATGACAACACTGGTTCTGCTGGGTGCTCTCATTGTTGCCTGCATCTGATAGTATGGTTGATTGGTTATTGTATAACAATCAATCAGTTGGTTGGTTGATAACATGCAGGCAAATGGTGGTCAGATCATAGAGGTGATTAAAATAAGATGCAAGGGAATGGGATTGGCTTGAGAGCTTGGCGATGGACGGATTGGCTTCTTTCTATTGCATTATAAAATATAATATGGATATCTGGTATAACAATGGTTAAAAGATTAGCTAAAAGATTAAATTTTGGCATATGCACAATATATCAAGACATCAAAAAATTCAGTAAAATGTGTTGTTTGAGTCAACCAACTATAAGCAGTCTGAGACGTGCTGCAGTTAGCCTGCAAGTGACACCATGCACCCAGCACCAATATAGTGTGCCTCTATTGCCACTAACTCATATACCTTTGGAACAGGGGGAGAAACCCATTTGATCACAGGGAGAACATACAAACTCCTTACAGATAGGGGCAGGATTTGAATCCTGAACTTACACTTGGCAACCTAATAGCATTATGCCGACCACTACACTACCATGCCACCACTGAGCCCAGGGGATTTCATACACTGCCAGACTGACAGTCTGGATACTCTCCCAAGCCCATCAGTTTTACTCTGGTCACATCTGCTACATGTGCTGCGATCTCATTCATTTGAAACTTTGCTGACCTTCATTTAGAAGAAATATGTTGGTAAGTTATTGGTTTATTTTTCATGGTTTCAATGAACCTTGATATCTTCAATTAATTAAATCAGTTTCCTGTGTTTTAAACAAAACACAATATTTTACAAAGCATTTAATAATGTGTAATATTACGATTTATTTAGCTTTACAATTGTTTCCTGAGGTATTGCATCAGATATTTGTAACTTGCCTTTGACAGCCTGAGCTATCAGAAGGCCACCAGGGCAATCTTTCTGCTACCTGCTGTCTGATGTCTGGTGTGCAGAAGGAATGCGACAGAAACCCCATGGCACTATGCTGGCTGCATGCCAGTTTCAAAAATGTTGTGCAGCCATGGGGTTAGTGCAGGGGTCAGCTACGAGGTACAGGATGAGGTCAAGGTAAATCTGAAAGTATGCGACACCAGGCTAAGTGACAGCTTCCATCCTGCTGTACTGAATGGATCTCTTACGTGATAAGATGGACTCTTGACCTCACAGGCTACTTCATCATAACCCTGGAGCTTATTGTCAGCCCGTACTGCGCTTCTCCTGCAAGTGTATCACTTTAGTCTACATTCTGTTATTAGTTACTTTAAAATTGAATTTAACTTTGACTACGTTTCCTTTGTTTTGATGTGATGAAATGATCTGTGTGGATGTCATGCAAAACAAAGTGACAATAATGAACCAAATAAATTGGTAAATTTACCAATTTAATTGATCAGAAGTCCTACCACGTGACAAACAGATTTTTTAAAGATTTATTAATTCACAATTATACTGCACTGCTTCTTCTTATATAAGGTAATATAACTATGCACATTTTTAATGATGTATTGGCAATATTACATCAAGAGATTATGGAATTATACACACAAGTGGTTCTGCAGATGATAAAAATCTGGGTCTCAGTCCAAAACATCAGCTGTTTATTCCTAGCCATATATAAAATATATTTATGGAGACAAAATTTATACTTATATAAGTAACTTAATATACATTTACTCATAACACAAGAGATACTGCATATGCTAGAAATCCAGAGCAAAACACATACACACACACACACACACACACACACACACACACACACACACACACACACACACACACACACACACACACACACACACACACACACACACACACACACACACACACACACAATGCTGGAGGAACTCAGCAGGTCAGGGGCATCAATGGAAATGAAAAACAGTCAAAGTTTCAGGCCAAGACCCTTCTTCAGGACTGGAAAGGAAAGGGGAAGGTGCCAATATTAAGATGTTGGGGAGGGGAAGGGGAAGGAGGATAGCTGGAAGGTAATAGGTGAAGCCAGGGGGCTGGAAAGGTAAAGGGCTGGAGAAGAAGGAATCTGACAGGAGGGAAGAGTGAACTGTGGGAGAAAGGGAAGAAGGAAGGGCACCAGGGGAAGATGATAGGCAGGTAGGGAGAAGAGATAAGAAGGCAGTGTGGGGATTACAAGAAAAGGAAAGGGGCTAGAAGAAGACACCAGGAGGAGAATTCAATGTTTATGCCATCAGGGTACATAGAAAGAATATGAGGAGATGCTCCACCTCCCTGACTGGCTTCATCATGCCAAAAAAAGGCAATGAACTGACAAGTCAGGACGTATGAAAATGTTTAGCCATCGAGACAATCCAGTTTTGGTGGATGGAGCAGAGACAAAGTGTTTCCACCAAGTTACGTCGGATCTCATCAATGTAGAGGAGATCGCACCTGGAGCACCGGGTACACTAGCTGACCACAGCAGATTTGCAGATAAAATGTTGCCTCACCTGGAAGGACTGTTCTGGGTCCTGAATGAAGTTAAGGGAGGAGGTAATAGGCAAGTGCAGCACTTCTTTCCCTGGGGCCAGCGAGGAGAGGAGAGGAGGTGAGGAGCCCTCATATTAATTCAGTCTCTTAATTTTCTGAACTGCAATGCTCTTCACACATGAGCTCCCTTTTCTTCACTGAAATGTCCATTTCCCACTGATTCTGCTTGGCTGCTTTCTCAGAAAGGCTTCACAGACACTTGATCTCAAAACTCAAAGTAAATTTATTATCAAAGTATATATGTGTCATTGTATATAACCCCAAGATTATGAGAATACTCAGTAAATTCAATAACCATAATAGAATCCAAGGAACATCACACTCAACAGAGCAGACAACCAGTGCACAAAAGACAACAAAATGTGAAAATATAAAAGAAAAATGAAAGAAAAAATAATAATAATAAATAAACAATAATTATCGAGAACATGAGATGAAGAGTCCTTGAAAGTGAATTCATAGGTGAGGGAGCATTTCAGTGATGGAACAAGTGAAGTTGTGTGCAGTTATCCCTTCTGGTTCAAAAGCCTGATGGCTGAGGGGTAATAACTGTTCCTAAACCTCGTGATATGGCTCCTGTACCTTAATTGTGATAGCAGCAGTAATAAAAAAGCATGACTGTGCTGATAGAAGTTCCCTGATAATAGATGCTGCTTTTCTGCAACAACGCTCCATATAGTTGTGCTCGATGGTGAGGTGGGCTTTACCTGTGATGGACAGGGCTGCATCCAATACTTTTTGTAAGGCTATTCAAGGGCATTGGTGTTTCCATACTAGGCTGTGATGCAGACGGTCAATATACTCTCCACCACACATCTATAGAAGATTGTCAAGGTTTTAGATGTCATGCTGAATCTTTGGAAACTCCTAAGGAAGTTTAGGCACTGCTATTCTTTCTTGGTAATTATACTTGCATGCTGGTCTCAGGACAGAGACTCTGAAATGATAATAGAATATAGAACATAGAATGATGATAATAATAATAATAATAATAATAATAATAATAATAATAATAATAATAATAATAATAATAATAATAATAATAATAATAATAATAATAATAATAATAATAATAATAATAATCCTGAGGAATGTGAAGTTGCTGACCCTCTGAACCCCTAAGAGGACTGGCTCATGGACCTCCAGTTTCCTTCTCCTGAAATCAATAATCAGCTCCTTGTTCTTGCTAATATTGAGTAAGATGTTGTTGTTGTGGCAGCACTCAGCCGGATTTTCAGTCTCCCTCCTACATGGTGATTCACCTCCACCTTTGGTTCTGCCAACGATAGTCGTTTCATCAGCAAACAAATATGGCATTGGAGCTGTGCTTAGCCACACAGTCAGAAGTGTAAAGTGAGTAGAGCAGGGGGCTGAGCACACTGCATGCTGGTGCACCTGTGCAGATGGAGACTGGGGATGACAGTACTGAATGCAGAGTTCTAGTCAATAAAGAGCCTTCTGATGTATAGATCTTTGGTGTCCAAATGTTCCAGGGTTGAGGGAAGAGCCAATAAAATGGCACCTGCTGTGGGCCTGCTTTGCCAATAAGCAAATTGGAGTGGATCCAAGTCATTTCTCAGGCAGGAATTGGTATGTTCAGTGGCTTTTCAACTTTAATATCGCTAAAGGACAGGTTTCTTCATGCAATCTGTCATCATCAGATACGATGGACAAGCAATCAACCAGTTATGATTACATTGTATATTATGCTTGGCACATTATTAACTGAACACAATTGCAATAACTCTTTGAATGTTTTTGAGGTTCCCCATTTATGTGTCTCCACTTTCAGACTGTCTCACATTTCTTCCTGAGGCCGGAGCAAGCTGACATCTTACCAAAACTGAATCACATCATTCCAAGTTCCAAGAATAGATCATTTACAGTGCCATACACTCAGTCCCGTCTTTTCCCAAATTATCAAGAGACCTGAAAGCCTCTGGGAAACCAAGTCAGATTTCAGAATGGATTCACTTACTTACTATGACATACAGTGCATTTGGCTCATCAAATCCATCCCAGCAGAACAGGATCCCTGCTGCACCCAGTGACACAATGATCTCTGTCTCAAGGGCAGCTGACGTCAGGCTGTCTTTCAGGAGAGTCAACCCTTGTAAGAAGCGGGCCCCGATGGAGCACTGCTAAGTCTCTGTAAACTTGTGCCATCCAACTTGTAGACATTTTCAATCTCTCACTGCGACAGTTAGAAATTCCCATCTGCGTCAGAAAGATTCAGAATCAGAATCAAGTTTATCATCACCGGCATGTGACATGAAATTTGTAACTTAGCAGCAGCAGTTCAATGCAATACATAATCTAGCAGAGAGAAAAAAAAATAATAATAAGTAAAATAAAACACAATAAATAAACAAGTAAATCAATTATGATTTTAAGAAATGTGTAAAAACAGAAATACTGTATATTAAAAAAAGTGAGGTAGTGTCCAAAGCTTCAATGTCCATTTAGGAATCAGATGGCAGAGGGGAAGAAGCTGTTCCTGAATCACTGAGTGTGTGCCTTCAGGCTTCTGTACCTCCTACCTGATGGTAACAGTGAGAAAAGGGCATACCCTCGGTGCTGGAGGTCCTTAATAATGGACACTGCCTTTCTGAGACACCACTTCCTAAAGGTGTCCTGGGTACTTTGTAGGCTAGTGCCCAAGATGGAGCTGACTAAATTTACAACCCTCTGCAGCTTCTTTCAGTCCTGTGCGGTAGCCCCTCCATACCAGACAGTGATGCAGCCTGTCAGAATGCTCTCCACAGTACAACTATAGAAGTTTTCATTGACATGCCAAATGTCTTCAAACTCCTAATAAAGTGTAGCCGCTGTCTTGTCTTCTTTATAACTACATCAATATGTTGGGACCAGGTTAGATCCTCAGAGATCTTGACACCCAGGAACTTGAAACTGCTCACTCTCTCCACTTCTGATCCCTCTATGAGGATTGGTATGTGTTCATTCATCTTACCCTTCCTGAAGTCTACAATCAGCTCTTTCATCTTACTGACACTGAGTGCCAGGTTGTTGCTGTGGCACCATTCCACTAGTTGGCAAATCTCACTCCTGTATGCCCTCTTGTCACTACCTGAGATTCTACTAACAATGTTTGTATCGTCAGCAAATTTGTAGATGGTATTTGAGCTATGCCTAGCCACACAGTCATGTGTATACAGAGAGTAGAGCAGTGGGCTAAGCACATACCCCTGAAGTGCACTAGTGTTGATCGTCAGCGAGGAGGATATGTTATCACCAATCCGCACAGATTGTGGTCTTCTGGTTAGGAAGTCGAGGATCTAATTACAGAGGGAGGTACAGACACCCAGGTTCTGCAACTTCTCAATCAGGATTGTGGGAATGATGGTATTAAATGCTGAGCTATATTCGATGAACAGCATCCTGACCTAAGTGTTTGTGTTGTCCCAGTGGTCTAAAGCAATGTGGAGAGCCATTGAGATTGTGTCTGCCGTTGACTATTGTGACAATAGGCAAATTGCAATGGGTCCAGGTCCTTGCAGAGGCAAGAGTTCAGTCTAGTCATAACGAACCTTTCAAAGCATTTCATCACAGTAGATGTGAGTGCTACTGGGAAATAATCATTAAGGCAGCCTGCATTATTCTTCTTTGGCTCTGGTATAATTGTTGCCTTTTTGAAGCAAGTGGGAACTTCTGCCCATAGCAGTAAGAGGTTGAAAATGTCCTTGAATACTCCTGCTATTTGTTAGGCACAGGTTTTCAGAGCCTTACCAGGTACTCCATTGAGACCTTCTGCCTTGCGAGGGTTCACTCTCTTTAAAGACAGTCTCTAACATCAGTCTCTGAGACAGAGATCACAAAGTCAGCAGGTAATTACAATTATACCGTGAAGTGTAGTGCGAGCTGCCTTAATGATTATCATTCAGTAGCACTCACATATAGGGGGATGAAATGCTTCGAGATGTTAGTCATGGCTAGAATCACCCTCTGCCTCAGAAAGAACGTTGACCCACAGCAAATTGCCCATCAGCTACAATAGGTCTACGGCAGATGAAATCTCAGTAGCTTTTCATGCAGCCTTAGATCACATGGATAATACTAATGTGTCAGGATGCTGTTCATTGACTATAGCTCAGCATTTAACACCATCATTCCTACAGACCTGATTGAAAAGCCACAAAACCTGTGCCTCTGTACCTCCCTCTCTAACTGGATCCTTGACTTCCTAACTGTAAGATCACAATCTGCGCAAATTGATAATGGTACTTCCTCCTAGCTGACGATCAACACTGACGCACGTCAGGGACGTATACTTAGCCCACTGCACTGGTCTCTCTATAGCCATGACTGTGTGAAGAGGCATAGCCCAAATGCCATTGTTGGTAGAAACTCAGATAGAAACAAGACAGTGTGCAGGAGCGAGATATACCAGCTAGTTGAGAGGTGTCGCAGCAATAACCTTGCACTCAGTTTCAGTAAGACCAAAGAGCTGATTGCGGACCTCAGAAATGGCAAGACATGAATCAATCCTCATAGAGCAATCAGAAGTGGAGGGAGTGAGCAATTTCAAGTTTCTGGGTGTCAAGATCTCTGAGGACCTAACCTGGCCCCAACATGTTGATCCAGCTATAACGAAGGCAAGACTGTGTTACATTAGGAACTGGAGGAGATGGTTTGTCACCTAAAACACGCAAAACCTTCTAACCTTCTGCAGATATGCTGTGGAGAACATTCTGATAGACCTACCTCACTGTCTGGTATGGGGGGGGGGGTGGGTTGCAGTGCGCTACTGCACAAGATCGAAAGAAGCTACAGAAAGTTGTAAAATCAGTCATCTCTATCATGGGCACTAGCCTCTATACTATCAAAGACATCTTCAAGGAGCGGTTCCTGAGAAAGGAGGTATCTATTATTAAGGATGCCATCACCCAAGCCATGCCCTTTTCCCATAGTTACCATCAGGAAGAAAGTACAGAAGCCTGAAGGCACACACTTATCATTCAGGAACAGCTTCTCCCCTTCTGCCATCCGATTTCTAAATGGACATTGACTCCTTGAACACCACCTCTCTTTTTTTATTATTTCTGTTTCTGCACAACTATTTTTAATTTAACTATTTAATATACATATTCTTAATGTAATTCATATTTTTATTTTTCCTATATTCATCTTGTATTGCATTGTATTGCTGCTGTAAAGTTAACTAATTTCGCAACATATGCTAGTGAAATTAAACCTGATTCTGATTTTGATAATACACTACTCCATATTTTCATATGGCCTTATAAAATTCTCTCTTACTTTAACCCCATTAACCCCTTAGATAATGTTTTTCATTTCCTAAACTAAGAGATATTTTACAGTCCTATGTTGGGGATGTGCAAAGTAACCAGAGCATCTGCTGGAAATCTATTTTAATCTTAGCATCTGCCCTACAACCTACCACAGAGTTTATATGAGCTGATGCACATCACAGCTTAACCTTTTAATCACTTACAAATATAGATGTCACTGTCAAGGTCAGCTTTAATTACACATATCTCATTTGCCTCAAAATTAGTGGCTGCTGTTCGCACACACCAGATAAAATCAACTATGCTAGTATTTCCAGAATCATATATTAATACTTCTGGATTAAGATGGCAGATATTTTTTCCTTAAGGATTTTTTAAGGATTACTGATCTTTTTTTAAAAAAAGTTGTTTGATGGTCAAAATAATCTCTTTTTGTTAATGATTTGAATTTAAATTCCCACAGCTGCCAGCTCTTGTTTGTAGATCATTAATCTGAGCCTTGGAATTACTAATCTGTACTGCATTGTTACAGGTGTAATATATGGATCTATTTCTTTTAGAGCAATAACTCCCCCAGCACTAATTACAGACTGATAACTAACACACGCACATTGATTTTGTTGCTCTCGCTGCAAAGTGAATGTACACGTTAACTTCAGCTCCGAGTGCTTGCCTTCGTGTATTTGACATGTAGTTGTACAGACACAACAAATTGGTGACAAGTACGCACCTGAATGTCAGTGGATATCACCAACTGCACTGACAGTTACAGGACGACAGAATTCGGAGGAAAGGAGAGAGACAGCAAGAGAAAATAATGAACTGAACAAGTGATGGAGAAGGCATTCATGGATGCTAGAAATAGGTGCATGAGTAACAGTACACAATATACAGTGAAAGACACAGAACTAGCAAAGCTAAAGTAAAAATAACATGATGGCAGGGAAGTTGATGAATTTGATAGTGCTAATGAGGACTGGGACATGTATATCAAGAGGGTTGAACTATATTGTAGTGCTAACAATGTGGATTATAACCATATAACAATTACAGCACGGAAACAGGCCATCTCAGCCCTTCGAGTCCGTACTGACACTTACACACACCTAGTCCCACCGACCTGTACTCAGTCCATAACCCTCCATTCCTTTCCTGTCCATATACCTATCCAATTTTACTTTAAATGACACAACTGAACCAGCCTCTACCACTTCTACTGGAAGCTCATTCCACACAGCTACCACTCTCTGAGTAAAGCAATTCCCCCTCGTGTTACCCTTAAACTTTTGCCCCCTAACTCTCAAATCACGTCCTCTTGTTTGAATCTCCCCTACTCTCAATGGAAAAAGCCTATCCATGTCAACTCAATCTATTCCCCTCATTATTTTAAATACCTCTATCAAGTCACCCCTCAACCTTCTATGCTCCAAATAATAAAGACCTAACTTGTTCAGCCTTTCTCTGTAACTTAGGTGCTGAAACCCTGGTAACATTCTAGTAAATCTTCTCTGTACTCTCTCTATTTTGTTGATATCTTTCCTTTATTCGGTGACCAGAACTGTACACAATCCTACAAATTCGGCCTTACCAATGCCTTGTACAATTTTAACATTACATCCCAACTCCTATACTCAATGCTCTGATTTATAAAGGCCAGCATTGATTTCTTCACCACCCTCTCCACATGAGATTCCACCTTCAGGGAACTATGCACCATTATTCCTAGATCACTCTGTTCTACTGCATTCTTCAATGCTCTACCATTTACCATGTATGTCCTATTTGGATTATTCCTACCAAAATGTAGCACCTCACACTTATCAGCATTAAACTCCATCTGCCATCATTCAGCCCACTCTTCTAACTGGCCTAAATCTCTCTGCAAGTTTTGGAAACCTACTTCATTATCCACAACGCCACCTACCTTAGTATCATCTGCATACTTACTAATCCAATGTACCACCCCATCATCCAGATCATTAATGCATATGACAAACAACATTGGACCCAATACAGATCTCTGAAGCACACCACTAGTCACCGGCCTCCAACCTGACAAACAGTTATCCACCACTACTCTCTGGCATCTCCCATCCAGCCACTGTTGAATCCATTTCACTATTTCAATATTAATACCTAACAATTGAATTTTCCGAACTAACCTTCCATGTGGAACCTTGTCAAAGGCCTTACTGAAGTCCATATAGACAACATCCACTGTTTTACCCTCATCAACTTTCCTCATAACCTCTTCAAAAAATTCAATAAGATTTCTCAAACTTGACCTTCCACACACAAATCCATGCTGACTATTCCTAATCAGACCCTGTCTATCCAGATAATTATAAATACCATCTCTCAGAATACTTTCCATTAATTTACCCACCACTGTTGTCAAACTGTCAGGCCTATAATTGCTAGGTTTACTCTTAGAACACTTTTTAAACAATGGAATCACATGAGCAATATGCCAATCCTCCGGCACCATCCCCGATTTTAATAACATTTGAAATATTTCTGTCAGAGCCTCTGCTATTTCTACACCAACTTCCCTCAAGGTCCTAGGGAATATTCTGTCAGGATCTGGAGATTTATCCACTTTTATATTCCTTAAAAGTGCCAGTACTTCCTCCTCTTTAATTACCATAGTTTCCATAACTTCCCTACTTGTTTCCCTTACCTTACACAATTCAATATCCTTCTCCTTAGTGAATACCGAAGAAAAGAAATTGTTCAAAATCTCCTGCATCTCTTTCGGCTTCACACATAACTGTCCAATCTGATTCTCTAAGGGACCAATTTTATCCTTCACTATCCTTTTGCTATTAATATAAATGTAGAAACCCTTCGGATTTATTTTCACCTTACTTGTCAAAGCAACCTCGTATCTTCTTTTGGCTTTTCTAATTTCTTTCTTAAGATTCTTTTTACACTCTTTACATTCCTCGAGCACCTCATTTACTCCATGCTGTCTATATTTATTATAGATCTCTCTCTTTTTCTGAACCAAGTTTCCAATATCCCATGAAAACCATGGCGCTCTCAAACTTTTAACCTTTCTTTTCAACCTAACAGGAACATAAAGATTCTGTACCCTCAAAATTTCTACTTTAAATGACCTCCATTTCTCTATTGCATCCTTTCCATAAAACAAATTGTCCCAAACCACTCCTTCTAAGACCTTTCACATCTCCTCCAAGTTAGCCTTTCTCTGATCAAAAATCTCAACCCTGGGTCCAGTCCTATCCTTCTCCATAATTATATTGAAACTAATGTTATTGTGATCACTGGACCCAAAGTGCTCCCCAACACATACCTCCGTCACCTGACCTATCTCATTCCCTGATAGGAGATCCAACACTGCCCCTTCTCCAGTCGGTCCGTTTATGTATTGCTGCAAAAAGCTATCCTGCACACATTTTACAAACTCCAAACGATCCAGCCCTTTTACAGAATGGGCTTCCCAGTCTATGTGTGGAAAATTAAAATCTTCCACAATGACAACCTTGTGCATACTACAAATATCTGCTATCTCCTTACAAATTTGCTCCTCCAATTCTCGCTCCCAATTAGGTGGTCTATAATACACCCCTATAAGTGTTACTACACCTTTCCCATTCCTCAATTCCACCCAAATAGTCTCCCGAGATGAGCCCTCTAATCTATCCTGCCAAAGCACTGCTGTAATATTTTCTCGGACAAACAATGCAACACCTCCTCCTCTTGCCCCTCCGACGCTATCACACCTGAAGCAAAAAAATCCAGGAATATTTAGTTGCCAATCACATCCCTCCTGCAACCATGTTTCACTAATAGCTACAACATCATATTTCCAGGTATCAATCCATGTTCTAAGCTGATCCACCTTTATTACAATGCTCCTAGCATTAAAATAGATACACTTAGGAAACTCTCCACCTCTTGCTCTCTGTTTATCCCTAACAATGCGATCAACTTTGTTATCTTTTTCTTCCTTCTCCCCTACGTCTTCGGTCTGAGCTCTCCCCTTCTCAATCACCTGCCTATCCTCCTTCACACACTGTCTACTAGCTTTCTCTATTTGTGAACAAATATCCTCTCCCCTAGTCTCTTCAAATTGATTCCCACCCCCAACCATTCTAGTCTAAAGTCTCCCCAGTAGCCTTAGCAAATCTCCCTGCCAGGATATTGGTCCCCCTGGGACTCAAGTGTAACCCGTCCTTTTTGTACAGGTCACACCTGCCCCAAAAGAGGTCCCAGTGATCCAGAAACTTGAATCCCTGCCCCCTGCTCCAAACCCTCAGCCACACATTTACCCTCCACCTCATTCCATTCCTACTCTCACTGTCGCGTGGCACAGGCAGTAATCCCGAGTTTACAACCTTTGTGGTCCTTCTTCTCAACTGCCTTCCTAACTCCCTATATTCTCCTTTCAGGACCTCTTCCCTTTTCCTACCTATGTCATTGATACCTACATGTACCACGACCTCTGGCTCATCACCCTTCCACCTCAGGATATCTTGGACTAGATCAGAAACATCCTGAACCCTGGCACCAGGGAAACAAACTACCATCTGGGTCTCCTGATCGCGTCCACAGAATTGCCTATCTGACCCCCTAACTATCAAGACCCCTATTACTACTGCCTTCCTCTTCCTTTCCCTACCATTCTGAGCTACAGGGCTGGACTCTGTGCCGGAGCCAATAAGTACAAACAGGAGTACTTATTGTCAAGGGGTACAGCCATTGGGGTACTCTCTAGCACCTGACTCTTCCCCTTCCCCCCCTAACCGTGACCCACCTGTTTGCCTCCCGTGGCCCTGGTGTGACCACCTGCCTGTAACTCCTCTCTGTCAGCTCCTCACTCTCCCTGACCAGAGGAAGGTCATTGAGCTGCAGCTCCAGTTCCCTAACACGGTCCCTTAGGAGCTGCAGCTCGGTGCACCTTGCGCAGATGTGGACTTCTGGGAGGCTAGGAGACTCCAGGACCTCCCACATCCGACACTGAGAACAACAAGCTGTCCTCACACTCATACTTCCCCTTTCCTCAAATAACAGGAAAAACTGAAACCTAAACCTACCTTGCCTTGCCCACTTCCACCTAAGCCTGTTGAGCCCAAGCCTTTAAGCCTTCACTCTTCTCCCGGCTCACTCCAGTCCGCAAATGATGCTGCCCACTGTATAAGGCTGTGCCTTTTTAAAATCTTCCCCGCTTCACTGCCTGCCATCACATACCTGCGCGGTCCCGCCACTCTTAATTCCGATGAGAATAAGAAAAATTCAAGATGGCTTCCACCACACTCCTGTTCTGTTCCTCTGACTTCCATCTCCAAATGAAAATTAGATAAATAAAGATTAGGTAAATAAAGTCTCTACACTTCTTTGCTTAATGTGTGCTAGAAATTACAGTCTCTAATGCAACTTAGTCACTCCTGTAAAGCCAAATCACTTGAGCCCCAAACTGCTAGTAATAGCTGAGAGAATTAGATTTCACAAAAGGTTTCAGTCAAAGGATGAAAGCATTTCTGAAAACATTGCCGAACTGCACAAACTTACCTAATATTGTGACTTTAGGGATTGACTTTTTGATGCACTAAGGGACAGGCTTGTATGTGGCATGCATAGTCAAAGCACTCAGTCAGGAGGCTATTGTCAGGAAGAAACCTAAATTTAGAATGTACATTGACCATTACAATATTGTTAGAAACTGCAGTAAAGGATGCAGTAGAACTACAGAAAAAGGGTTTGGAATGTGGAATGCACATGATGTCCATGACTAGTCCAAAAAGCCAAAGATGCTATCATTGTGGCAAATCCTTTCATGATGCAAGTGTGTGTTTGTTCAAGGAGAAAGTCTGCAGAATGTGTCACAAAGTCACATCGAAAGAGTGTGAAAGTCAGGCAAAAATCATACTAAAGAGGAAAACCACTCAAAGTGAAAAGTTTCAAACACAAAACTAAACAAATGCACAACGTGACTGAATGTGAAACTGCATTAGACAACAAACAGTTTGAAAAAAGTGAACTGTCATGCCAAGAATGGCATAGCATTCCTGAAGCAGAATTGCAAAATCATACGGATCAGAACAGATGTCCCTGGTGGAAGGCCGAGAATGGAGCTGGATACGTGGTCAATTTTATCTGTAATTTCAGAGACCGACTATAACAGGCTGTTTTCTAAGCTACCATTAGAAAATACCTTGGTATTCTAAAGAACTACATAGGCAAAAACATGTTTCCTAAAGGCAAACTGAAAGTGAATATGATGCAAGGAGTAGTTTAAACTAATATGGCAGGGGGATGGAAACGAGTATGATAGAGTTGAGGATGAGCAAGCAGGCTTACAAGTAAGTGATGGGTGTAATATCAATGTAAGGAACGACAAGTCAATGACTGGGTACAAATGCAGACAGTACAAAGAGTTAAATTGTACCACATAAGCAAAATTCAATAGGGAGAAGAATGCTGGACTGAAGGTGCTGTAATTAATTGCACGTAGTATTTGGAATAAGGTGGATGAACATGCGGTTCAATTAGAGACTGGGTGGTATGATGTTGTGGCCATCACTGAATCATGACGGAGACATAGTTGGAAGTTTAATATCAAAAGGTAGACTTTGTATCGAAAAGGCATGCATGAAGGCATATGTGGTGATGTGGCTCTGTTGGCAAGAGATGGAATTACATCTTTAGAAAGAGGTGACATAGGGTCAGAGAATGTCAAATCTTTGTGTGTGGAGTTAAGGAAGGAACTGTGAGGGTAAAAAAAAAAATGAGTGGAATCAAATATAGTCCTCCAAATAGTAACCAAGATGTGGAATTGAGATTGCAAATGAAGCTGGAAAGTGCATGTAATAAGGGTAATGTCACAATTGTAATGGCAGACTTCAACATGCAAGGGGATTGGGAAAATCGTGGTTGATGTTGGATCGCAAAATACGGAATTTCTTGAATGCCTACGAGATGGCCTTTTGCAGCAGCTTGAATGGGAGTGAACTGAGGGATTTAGATTGGGTGTTGCGTAATAATCCACTTTTTATTAGGAAGCTTAAGGTAAAAGAACCAGTAGGATACAATAATCATAATATGATTGAATTCATGCTGCAATTTGAGAGGGAGAAGCAGAAATCACATGTATCAGTATCGTAATGGAAAAGAAGGGAATTACAGAGGCATGAGTGAGGATCTTGCCTAGGAGGAATAAAGGAGAATACTGTGGGGATGATGTCAGAGCAGAGGTGGCTGAAGTTTCTGGGAATAGTTTACAAGGTGTGGGATAGATATGTCCCACAGAAGAAGAAGTTCTCAAATGGCAGGGATAGGCAACCGTGGCTAACAAGTTAAGGACTGTATATAAGCCAGAGAAAGGGTGTATACTGTAGCAAAAGTCAGTGGGAAGTTGGATGATTGGGAAGATTTTAAAAACCAACAAAAGGCAACCAAAAAGCCTTAAGAAGGGAGAAGATGAAATATGAGAGCAAACTGGCCAATAATAGAAAGGAGACTACTGAAAGTATTTTTCAGTTAGTTAAAGAGTAAAAAGGAAGTAAGAGTTGATATTGGACCACTGGAAAATGATACTGGAGAGGTAGTAATGGGGAACAAAGAAATGGCAGATGAATTTAATAAATTATTTCCATAATCTTTGCTAAGGAAGACACTAGCGGTGTGCCAGAGGTCCATGAGTGTCAGGGAGCAGGAGTGAATGCCATTACTATTACAGAAGAAAAAAATGAAAGGTAAGCTGAAAGGTTTTAAGGTGGATAAGGTGGATAGACCAAATGGACTACATACTAGAGTTCTGAAAAAGACTGCTGAAGAGATAGCAGATGTATTGGTTTTTGATTTTCAAGAATCACTTTATTCTGACATCGTTCCGGAGGTCTGGAAAATTGCAAATGTCACTCCACTCTTTAGGAAGGGATAAAGGCAAAAGTAAGGAAATTATAGGCCAGTTATCCTAACCACAGTGGCTAGGAAAGTATTCGAGTTCATTATTAAGGATGGACAAAGAAGAGGCAGTGGATGTCATTTACTTGGATTTTCAGAAGGCATTTGATAAAGTGCCCCACATGAGGCTGCTTAATGAGATAAAATCCCATGGCACTACAGGAAAGATCCTGTTTTGGATAGAGAAATAGCTGACAGCTAGGAGGGAGTGAGTGGGAATAAAGGAGACCTTTTCTGATTGGCTGCCAGTGATTAGTGGTATTCCTCAGTGGTGCTTGGCTGTTAATTTTCACATTGTTTGTCAATGATTTAGACAATGGATTTGATGGCTTTGTGGCAAAGTTTGTGGATAATATGAAGATAGGTGGAGGGGTTGGTAGTGTTGAGGGAGTGCTGTTGTTGCAGGACTTAGACAAATTGGAAGAATAGACAAAAACGTGACAAATTGGAAGAATGGGCAAAAAAGTGGCAGATGGAATACAGTGTTGGGAAATGTATGAAAATGTGTTTTAGTCAAAGGAACAAAAACAGACTATTATCTAAATGGGGAGAAAATTCAAACATCAGAGGTGCAGAGGGACTTATGAATTCTTGTGCAAGACTCCCAGAAGGTTAACTTACAGTTTGAGTCTGTGGTAAAGAATGCAAATACAATACTGGCATTAACTTCAGAGGGAATGGAATATAAAAGTGAAGAGATCATACTGATGCTTTATAAGACTCTATTCAGGCTGCACTTGGAGCTTGTCAACAGTTTTGTGCCCCATATCTTAGGAAGGATGTGTTGTCTTTGGAGAGAGTCTGGAAGCGGTTCATAGGGATGATTCCGGGAATGAAGGGGTTAACTTATAATGAGCATTTGGCAGCTTGGGGCCTGTACTCACTGGAATTTAGAAGAATGCATGAGGATCTCATTGAAACCTACAGAATATTGAAAGGACTAGATAGAATGGATGTGGTGAGGCTGTTTCCAATGGTGGGGGGTGTGCAAAACTAGAGGGCACAGCCTCAATATTGAGGGACCGTTTAGAACAGAGGAAAGGAGGAATCTTTTTAGCCAGAGTGTACTGAATCTGTGGAATGTTCTGCACAGGCAGCTGTAGAAGCTAAGACCATCGGTATAGTTAAAGCAAAAATTGATTGATTCCTAATTGGTCAGGGCATCAAAGTTAATAGCAAGCAGGCAGGTGTATGTGGTTGTGTGGGTTCTGGGATCAGCCATGATGGAATGGCGGAGCAGACATCATCATGACTAGCAAGAATGATGAAGAGCACCTACAGAACCTTAGTAAACTGCTTACCAAGCTGAGTGAGTCTGGTCTGCATGGAAAGAGACAAATTTGTGATTTTGAAGAATGAATCATATCATATTGTGGACATGTCACTGACAAGCATAGCTTACATAAGTCACAAGAGAAGACTGAAGCAGTACTGCAGGCACACAAACTGGAAAAATGTGTCACAATTCAGTTCATACTTGGGTCTTAGAAAGTGCTACAGATTTCTCCCAAATCTTGCTCTAGTGTTGTACCCATTGAATGCCCTCTTACAGATAGGAGCAAGGTGGGAGTAGTCAGAGAAATGTGAAAGAGCTTTCAAGGAAACACAGACATTAATAACAGCAGATAAACTGCTCATGCATTATGACCCATCTCAGCCCATCAGACTGGCGTGCCATGCTTCCTCTTATGGCATTGGAGGGTTTTCTCTCACACTATGAAAAATGGATCTGAACGTCAGATTGCATTTGCTTCAAGATCACTGATGAGCACAGAATGCAATTATGCATAGATCAACCGAGAGGCCCTTAGTCTAGTATGGGGAGTAAAGAAGTTCCACCACTACCTCAAAGGACAAAAGTTTACTCCAGTGACAGGCCACCAGCCCCTTGGATCCATTTCCAATTTTCCCCAGCAAGGGAATCCCAGTGATGTCTGCTACCTGGCTGCAACATTGGCAGTTTTCCTCGGAGCCCACTCTTAATACATAGAGTTCAAGAGTACAAAGTAACAGAGGGATACTGTCGGCTTGTCACATCTTTCACTGTTGACAACCGAAGAAGAAAAGGTTCATTCTGTGACCCAGCAGAGGTGGATCTGCTGTCAGAAACCATTTCTGAAATACAAAGAGAAACAAGGACAATGTCAAAAGTCAATGACATCATGCAAGGATGGCCAACTCATGGCAATCCCAAGCTTCCAGAGCTCTGAGTAAGAGGAAATCAACTTTCTGTATGTCAAAGAATGCTGATGTGTAGATCTTTTGTTGTGGTTCCTTCTAAACTATACACCTGAGTGTTGGAAAATCTACATGAAAGACACCAGTGTACAACCAAGGTGAAGAGTCTTGCCTGGAGCTATGTATGGTTGATGGACAGATTAAAGAGTTAAACAAAAAGCTGTCTGGGATGCCACACAGTTCAAAATGCTCCCCCACAGGCGCCATTACACCCAAGGGAGTGACCACCTTCACCATGGAAAAGAGCGCTCATTGATTTTGCTGGGCCATTCATGGACTCCATGTTTCTGATTGTTGTGGATGCCCATTCAAAGTGGCTGGAACTCATATCAATGAAGTCAGCCATATCAGAAAAGACTGTTTCCGCTTTGCACACTACCTTCTCCAGAAATGGCTTATCTGATCAAATTGTGAGTGACAGCAGACAACAATACACGTCAGAAAAATTCAGACTCTCGATGAAGAAAAATGGCATCAAACATTTCATGTCAGCTCCTCACCACCCAGCAATGAATTGATTAGCTGAAAGGTTTACCCAAACCTTCAAGTAGTTAATTAAAGATATGCTCAAGGAGGATATTATTCTTCAGCACAAGGTGAACAACTTCTTTTTTGTGTATCAGAACTCTATTCATGTAACAGCAAATCAAACACCTGTATACTGTTCATGATGAGGAATCTGAGATCTCACGTAGACCTCCTGAAACTAGGCCTCCAGAGGGAAGTGCAGAATAAGCAGTTCAACCAGTTGCCAAGTAAATCAGCAAGGAGCCTTGAGGTTGGAGAGGAAGACCAAGCACATAATCATTGAGAAGGCAAGTGGACTACTGATAGGATAGCGACAAGAACCAAACCACTGATTTACACAGTGGATGTTGGAGATCATACATGGAGACATCATGATACTGGATTGCTAGCTAAAGGACGCACCTGAGTCAACTACATCCAACAAGAAGGACTCATTACAGTCACTGGACTCGACAGGCAGGTTCGATATTGTCATTTAAAGTAAAATTGGATTGGTATATGGACAGGAAAGGAATAGAGGGTTATGGGCTGAGTGCAGGTTGGTGGGACTAGGTGAGAATAAGCATTCGGCACGGATTAGAAGGGCCAAAATGGCCTGTTTCCGTGCTGTAATTGTTATATGGTTATAAGTAAGTCTTTTATTGTACCTATACACCCATGCACTTCTGCATATGACAAACTTGACTTTGACTCATTTAAAGCAACACATATAAAATTCTGAAGGATCTCAGGCCAGGCAGCACCTGTGGAGGGAATTGTACAGTTAATGTTGTCACTCAGATTAGCAAAGTATTTTCCTGCACTTATATTTTAACACAGTGGCAGGAAAAAATGTGATTGTGCTGCCCTTAACATAAATCTGTGAGATCAGATGCCAAGAAGTGGACGAGGAGTTTGGATCTGCTAATACCTGTTATCTTCAACTTCGGTGTTTTAAGGTGCAGAAGCTGAAGTCATAAACAACTGAAAAAATGATTCTGCACTTTCTGGTTTTATGTAAAAGGTGTATTCATACCTTAGGGAAAGTTACTAACTGAGGCCATGAAGTTGTGTCATAACTCACCAATTCAAAAATAGACTGATGTCAATTCAAAGTTGCCTTTCGGGACAAGTTAATATCTCAGCCTTCCACAAGAGACAAACAGCTCTATAACAGAGTACCCTGTGGAATAAGATAGAGAAAGCAATGTGCATTTACTAATGTTTAAACACAGCTTTTCTTCTCTTATCCCCTGTGGTTTCTTATTTTTCACAAGGCTGAAATGCAGTCATAAATATTGACTCCATAGTCAGAGGCTGATCGGGAAAAAATACACAGAGAACAGTAAGCAGTCTATGACTGGAAACCCAGCTGTACATCTACAGGTCTTGCTCATTCTCATGTGATCTTCCAGTTTAATAAACAAGAGGTGGCTCCGATGTCAGAGAAGCAGGTGGTTTTACACTTTGTACTTACTCAAGTAATTGTGATATGAAATTATGTTGAAATTGCCAGAAAGCCAATGGAAGTGAAGCGTCATCAATAAATGCATCTTCATTAGGGTCATACAATAGGGAAATCGCCCTTTTGTTCACCATGCCAATCATAAAGAATATTTCTACATTAATCTTAAACTAATCCCAGTTTATTTTTACCACATTCCAGTCAATTTCCTTCAGGATCATCTGTATCATCATCTGGTATGAGGGCTTCAAAATGCAAGATCGAAACAGGATTCAGAGGGTTGTAGACTCGACCAGCTCTATCATGGACACAAGCCTCCCCACCACTGAGGGGATCTTCAGAAGCTGGTGCCTCATCATCATGGCATCCACCATTAAGTGCCCTCATCATCCAGTACATGCCCCCTTCTCAGTACTACCTTCAGAGGGAAGGTACAAGCACCACACTCAACATTTTAGGAATAGCTTCTTTCCCACTGCTATCAGATTCTTGAACAGTCCATGAGGTTTTGTAACCTGTCGTAATTTTCATGCCTTGTACTATTCTGCTGCCACAAAACAACATATGTCATGAGATATATCAGTGATAAAAGCCTGGGACTAATTCACTAGAAGCATTTTACAGTGGTCAATTAGCTTCAGAGCCTGTATATCTCTGAGATGTGGGAGAAAATCAGAACACTTAAACAAAATACACTCAGTAGCCCCCTGATTAGGTACCTCCTGTACCTAATAGAACATAGAACCATAGAACATTACAGCACAGAAACAGGCCCTTCGTCCCTTCTTGGCTGTGCTGAACCATTTTTCTGCCTAGTCCCACTGAACTGCACCTGGACCATATCCCTCCAAATCCCTCTCTTCCATATACCTGTCCAAGTTTTTCTTAAAAGTTAAAAGTGAGCCTGCATTCACCACTTCATTTGGCAGCTCATTCCACACTCCCACCACTCTCTGTGTGAAGAAGCCCCCCCAATGTTCCCTTTAAACTTTTCCCCCTTCACCCTTAACCCATGTCCTCTGATTTTTTTTTTCTCCCCTAGCCTCAGTGGAAAATGCCTGCTTGCATTCACTCTATCTATACCCATCATAATTTTATACACCTCTATCAAATCACTCCTCATTTTCCTACGCTCCAGGGAATAAAGTCCTAACCTATTCAACCTTTCTCTGTAACTCAGATTCTCAAGTCCCGGCAACATCCTTGTAAACCTTCTCTGCACTCTTTCAACCTTATTAATAACCTTCCTGTAATTTGGTGACCAAAACTGCACACAATACTCCAAATTCAGTCTCACCAATGCCTTATACAACCTCACCATAACATTCCAACTCAATACTTTGATTTATAAAGGCCAATGTACCAAAAGCTCGCTTTACAACCCTATCTACCTGTGACACCACTTCGAGGGAATTTTGTATCTGTACTCCCAGATCCCTCTGTTCTACTGCACTCGTCAGTGTCCTACCATTTACCTTTATGTTCTACCTTGGTTTTTCCTTCCAAAGTGCAATACCTCACACGTCTGTATTAAACTCCATCTGCCATTTTTCAGCCCATTTTTTCAGCTGGTCAAAATCCCTTTGCAAGCTTTAAAAACCTTTCTCACAGTCCACTACATCTCCAGTCTTTGCACGTCAAACTCACCGGCCTATAATTTCCGGAATTACTTTTAGAGCCTTTTTTAAACAACGGAACAACATGAGCTAACCTCCAATTCTCCAGCACCTCACCTGTAGATACTGACATTTTAAATATATCTGCCAGGGCTCCTGCAATTTCCACACTAGTCTCCTTCAAGGTCTGAGGGAATACCCTGTCAGGTCCTGGGGATTTATCTACTCTGATTTGCATCAAGATAGCAAGCACCTCCTCCTCTTCAATCTGTATAGGTTCCATGACCCCACTACTTGTTTGCCTTATTTCCATTGACTCCATGCCATTTTCCTTAGTAAATACTGACACAAAAAACCCATTTAAGATCTCTCCCATTTCTTTCGGTTCCGTACATAGCCAACCACTCTGATCTTCAAGAGGACTAATTTTATCCCTTACTATCCTTTTTGCTCTTAATATACCTGTAGAAGTTCTTTGGATTATCCTTCACCTTGACTGCAACACAACCTCATGTTTTCTTTTAGCCCTCCTGATTTATTTAAGTATTTTTTTTTGCATTTTTATACTCCTCTAGCACCTTATTTGTTCCCTGTTTCCTATACATGTCATACATCTCTCTCTTCTTCCTTATCAGAGTTCTAATATCTCTTGAGAACCAAGGTTCCTTATTTTTATTCACTTTGCCTTTTCTTCCTGACAGGAACATCCAAACTGCACTCTCAAAATTTCTCCTTTGAAGGCCTCCCACTTAGCAATCACATCCTTGCCAGAGAAAAACCTGTCCCAGTCCATGCCTTTCAGATCCTTTCTCATTTCTTCAAATTTGGCCTTTTTCCAGTTTGGAACCTTGACCCGAAGACCGGATCTATCTTTATCCAAGACCAATGATCCATGATCAGTGGCTACGAATACAGTAGCCTCTGTTACGAATGCAGCAGCAATCGATATGGAACTGAGACAAGATTTAAAACAAATCCTGAGATTTATTAACCCCTGCTTAAACTTAGAAAAGTAAACAAACGACTAACTTAACTGGAAGTTAACAGTTACGTGTCAATATCTAACAGTCAAATGTAGAAACTGTTCTTAACGAGTTCTCATCCAAGCACAGACTTGAAGTGATAAATTCAAAAGTCCATGTGATTTATACAGTAACTTCCCCAAAACAATGATTCCTTCGAAGTAACGACAAATCCGCTGATCCCACAGCTGGGAGATGCCTTGTCCGAAGAAATCACAAGGAAATAAAAGGAACTGACCTTTTGACTGGAGGGTGGTCACGGCACAAACCTTCCTGAACTCGGAGGGGTTTAACTCAAATGTGCATGTCGCAATTCCTGAATGAAGTCACAAAGGTCTATCATTCCCCAAAACACTGAACGACATTAACTTTATCCAATCCTCTAAACTCAGATAACTCCGGTAATGCCTTCACTCTCCAATACTGGACTGTAAGGGAAAAATAAACAAGCGTGCAACAAACAAAACCAGTGGAGCCTCCACACCTCCGACTGACATCAATGTTGCACAAAAATAAAAATTGCGTCACAGCCCACCGGATTGGTTTAAGACCGTTTGGAACACGTGACATAACATCATCCCATGGTCATGAGACAACTACATCATCCCACTCACAAGACCATTACGTCATCCCACTGTCCTGTGCAAACTGTGAGTTTGTAACACCACTGAGTGTATTCTTGTTATCCGCTGCTATCATCCATCCACTTCAAGGTTCGATGTGTTGTACATTCAGAGATGCTCTTCTACACATCAATGTTATGGTTACTGTCGTCAGTCAGATTGAGCCAGTCTGGTCATTCTCCTCTAACCTCTCTCATTAACAAAATGTTTTCACCCTTGGAACTACTGTTCATTGGATGATTTTTTTTTACCATTCTCTGTAAACTCTAAAGACCGTTATGTGTGAAAATGCCAAATCAGCATTTTTGTGATAGTCAAACCACCCCCTCCAGCACCAACTGTCAAAGACTTTCCCATTATGTTATTTTCATCTGAACAACTGAACGTCTTGATCATATCTGCATGCTATTATGTATTGAGTTGCTGCCATATGATTGGCTGATTAGATATTTACCTTAAAGATCAGATGTACAGTTGTACGTAATAAAGTGGACACTGAATGAATGTGCAAATTCCACTTGAAGGTCTGGGTTGAAAACAGGTTTCTACAATATAATAAAATAATCTCTTCCTATCCAATGTATAGAGTAAAGGTTCTATGTCCTCAGTTACTAACTAGGCAATATTGCCTTGCCGTGAAGCACATTTCATTTTGAAACTTACCAATATCTTGCAATTCAAAATGTCACTGAACACTCTAACAACTTATTACTAATTTATTACTGGAAGTATCTTGACTGGTTGCATCATGGCCAGGTGATACAAATGAGCAGGAACATAAGAACAGTGAACTCAGTCCAACACGTGGTGGGTACATCCCTCCCCACATTCAGTTGTATCTACAGGAGGCAGTGCCTCTGGAAGGCAACATCTATCATCTGAGACAACTACCATCCAATTAATGCCATCTTCCCACAGCTACCGTCAGGCAAGAGGTACAGAAGACTGAAGTCCCCACACCACCAGGTTCAAAACCAGTTACTTCCTTTCACACATTCAATTCTTGAATCAACCTGCACAATCCTAATCACTGCCTCAGTATAGCAACACAATGATCACTTTGCACTGCAATGGACATTTTTTTTTGTTCTAATAATGATCTTTCCTGTAAAATCTGCATGATTTATGTTTAATTTAAGTTCTTATGAATGTTGTATATCAGATTCTGCATGCCTTTGGTATTGCTGCAAATAAGTTTTTCATTGTATCTGTGCATGCATTTGACATCAGACTTTAACTTAATTTTTTGAACGGATCTGCCTGTAATCATTAATTATGCATTTATTCATTATTAACTCTCCAGCACTGCATTACAAAAACACATTCATGGAAGATCAAAATGAATAAGGAATCATCAATTTTAAAATTTTATTTTCTATCCCCTGACTTTGCGAGAATATTTAAAAATATTCAAGGAATATGAAGAAAATTCAGCAGAATTTATATGATTTGCTAACAGGCTTGGTTTTAAAACAGTAAGCTATGCTCTGCTGTTTAAGGAGATCACAGACAAGAAACATAAGTTTATGGTAGTAGGTGATTTTAACTTTCCACATGTGGACTGGGACTCCCATACTGTAAATGGCTGGATGGGAAAGAGTATGTGAAATGTGCTCAAGAAAGTTTCTTTAATCAGTATACAGAAGAGCCAACTAGAAGAGAGTGTGATTGATATTAGATCTCCTATTAAAGAATGAGACAGGGCAGATGACAGAAATTTGTGTAGGGGAATACTTTGTACTAGTGATAACAATGCGTTTAGTTTCAAGGTAATTATGGAAAAGGGTCGGTCTGGTCCTTGGTTTGAGATTAAAAATTGCAGAATGGCCAATTTTAATTATGTCAGAAAGGATTTGGCACGTGTGAATTGGGATAGGCTGTTTTTTGATAACTGTCTACTTGTTAAGTGTAAGGCCTTCAAAAGTGAAGTTTTGAGAGTAAAGAGTTCCTATCAGAACAAAATGGCAAGGATAACAGGCTTGGGGAATCTTGATTTTCAAGAGATATTGAGGCCCTGTTTAAGAAAAGGAAGGAGGTGCATAGCAGGTAGAGACAGGAAGGAAAATCAGAGGTACTTGAGGAGAATAAGGAATATAAGAGAACATTCGAAAGAAATCAAGTGGGCTAGAAGAAGGCATGAGGTTGCTCCATCAGACAAGGTGAAGGAGAATTCAGAAGGATTTTAGCTATATTGTCCCAATGGACAAAAATGGTCCTCTGGAAGATCAGAATGACAATCTATATGCGATGACCTACATGTCTAATGTTATGCTGTGAGGTATTTTTAGTTTGACAGTTTTCTGAAAAAACAGTGTGTCCTGTTAGTATTTTGGCCTTGGCTAAAGGTAAGGATCCATGTTGTCCTACTTAGGAATGTTGTGTCAGCCATGCGTGGTTGTCTTGGCACGTGTTGTAACTTTCTGTCTAGTAGGATGCCACGGAATATTTGAGAGGGCTGGACAGGATCAAGTTTCTGAAGGATAGTAGTCTGGTTTGGAGTCTTTCAGTGGGAACTGCGGAATGGGATACCAGGGAAGATGCCCTCCAAATGCCATTCAAAGGAAATATTATGTTATAAGAAGTGTTTTATGCGGATGAATAGTTCAAAGGAGGAAGTGCCATTACTCCTGAGTTAGCTAGTTCCGTTGAGATAGTTTTTGAGGGAAGTTCGAATTGTGACAGGCATTTTTCATGCAGAACATGGATTCAGTGGGTGAGTTAAGTGATACCACCTGACTACTTCAGAAAAGAGCTCCCACATTTATGTTCAGCTTCAGGTTGGGTAACTGTAGTGGGCTCTTCTATTTTTTTTCCTTCTTTTTCTATTACTTGTTCGTTAAAGTTGAAAATTGGTAAATATACTTTATTTATAATTTTATATTGGTGTATGATCTGTCATTTCTTGGTGACAAATAATTGTGTTTATTTACACAGCATTTGCTACAATCAGTGTTCCTTAATTGGAACATCCCAACCTTCCAGTTTGATTGAACCCCGTAACATACTGACCCTAGATGTGTTTTGCTTATATAAGGTGGCCTTCTCACTACAGAGTCACATAGCTGTTAGTAGTTAGCTAACGAGCCAATTTGGTATACGAGCTCCGGTTAGTGAGTTGCAGATTCATGGAGCTAAAAGAGATGGGGAGATCTGCAATGGCTTTTTTGCATCTGTATTTACTGAGTGCACAGAGATTATAGAAGGGAGGCAAAGGAGTAGCAAATTAGGGTAGATAAATCCCCAGCGCCTGTTTAGGATTCCCTTGGTTCCTGAGGGAAGTTATGCAGAAACTGCCTTACCATAGGTGAGGAACCAGAGAATTGGAGGTTAGCTAACATTGTTCAATTGTTTAGGAAGAATAAACCAGAAAATTATAGGCTGTTGAACCTGAAATCAGTAGCAGAAAAGTTATTGGAAGGTATTCTAAGGGACCAGATATATAAATATTTGGGTAGACCGGGACTGATTAGTGATAGTCAACATAGATTTGTGTGTGGTAGATTGTGTCCAACCAATTTTATAAAGTTTTTTTTTGAGAAAGTTACCAGGAAACTGATGAAGGCAAGGCAGTGGATGTTGTCTACATGGACTTCAGCTAGTTCTTTGATGGCATTCCTCATGCACGTTTAGTATTCAAGATTAGGTAGTAAACTGGATTAGACATTGGCTTCACAGGAGAAGCCAGAGAGTAGTTGCAGATGGTTGCCTCTCTGCAAGCTTATGACCAGCGGCATGCCACAGGAATCTCTGCTGAGTCCATCGTTATTTGTCTGGATGATAATGTAGTAAACCAGATAAGCACATTTCTGGATGACATTGAGATTGGGGTGTAGTGGACAGTGAGGCAGACTAGTGAAACCTGCAGTGGGAGCTAGTACAGCTGGAAAAATGGACTGAAACATGGCAGATGGAATTTAATGCAGACAAGCATGAGGTGTTGGAAGACCAGCCAGGGTAAGTCTTACACATTGAGTGGCAGGGCATGAGGAATGCAATAGAACAAAGGGATCTCTGAATACTTTGAAAATGGTTTACAGGTAAATAGAGTAATAAAAAAAAGCTTTTGGCACGCTGGCCTTTGTAAATCAATATATTGAGTTCAGGACATTATGTTGAAGTTTTATAAGATGCTGTTGAGGCCTAATTTGCAGTACTGTGTGCAGATTTGGTTACCTTCTTGCAAGAAAGATATCAATAAGTTTGAGAGAGTGCAGAGAAAACTTACAAGGATTTTGCCAGGACTTGAGGACCTAAATTATGAGGAATGGTTCAATAGGTTAGGACATCATTCTCCAAAGTGCAGGAGAATGAAAGTAGATGGGATAGAGGCATATACAATTATGAGGTGTATAAACAGGGTGAATGCTACAGGGTTTTTTCCACTGAGGCTGGGTGAGACTACAACTAGAGGTCTTGGGTTAAGGGTGAAAGGGGAACATAAGGGAAGAATGTCCTCATTTCGAGAATGGTGAGAGGGTGGGACAAACTGTCAGTGTAAGTGATGGTTGTGGGGTGGGTTTCAACAATTAAGAGTAATTTGAATAGGTACATGGATAGGAGGTTTATGGAGGGTTATGATCTAAGTACAAGTGGATGGGACTAGGCAGATTAATGGCTCAGCATGGATTAAATGGGCTGAAGGACCTGTTTCTATGCTGTAGTGTTCTATGACTCTAAATTTTAAAGTTCAGTCTATGTATTATGAAGGTACATGTATGACACCAAATGCTACCCTGAGAGTCAAGCCAATATTTATTTCCAGCAGTAGACCCCCTTTTTGTTTACAACTGTGATAAGGATGATATTAAATATAAGCCATTGCTTTGACTGTTTAGTTATACTGAACTGGTATTGTTTATAACTTAAAGATTAAACACGACATTGATTGCTGATTTATTTTTGTATGTCTCTCAATCTTCACTTCCCCAGGGCTAACCATAGAATGCTTCATTTACAAACACAAAGTCTCTGCAGTCAGTGAAGTATAAACCTCACTGGACAGCTTAGTAGATGTTTGTAAGAATTAACTTAAGTAGCTATGCACTGTTGGACTCAAGTGCAATTACTGTATATATTAAAGCAAAATATGACAGATGTTTTGGAAACCTTAAATGAAAACAGAAAGAGTGGTAAATATTCTGCGGGCCATTGGAGATCTGTTGAAAGTGTGAGAGAGAGTAAGAGAGAGAAAGAATGAGAGTGCGAGAGAGAGAGAGAGAGAGAAAGAATGAGAGTGCGAGAGAGAGAGAGAGAGAGAGAATGAGAGTGCGAGAGAGAGAGAGAGAGAGAGAGAGAAACAGAGCAGGTATTCTGAACACAATAACATTTAATTATTTCCTGCACTTTTCCAATGACCGTTGTTTCATATTTCCTTATAGCACAGAGGAGTCTATTCAGTCCAATGAATCTATGCCAGCTGACAGAGAATCTCATTCCCCAACAAATTACCCTGAACCTCTTCAAATATATCCCTATCACCTTCCACCACTTACTTTTGCACTTGGAACAATTTGCATTGGCGAATTAACTTTCCAATTCATACATTTTTAGTATGTGGAAGAAATCTGGAGCACCTGATTTAAATCCATACAATAACCAGAAGAATGAATAAATTCCATATCAGCAGCACCAGCCGTAAAGAACCTTTGTAACTGGCAGTTCAACTAGCTATACTACGAAGACTCTTTTTTGAGAACAGTCTACAGCTCAAAGCCTCTATTGGGATTTGAGACCTAGCGTGGAAGGAATGTGAGATGTTCAAATAGAATCATCTGATGGTAGAAGCTGATGTAGAAATTGTTGAGAGCAGGGGTCGGGGATGTGGGGAGAAATCTCAGGGGCTGAATTTGCCCTGAACTCTGCTCAGAGGAGGCAATTTGTTGCCCCTGGTTGAAAATGATAGTGGCTGTTGTGAGCAATATGGTTTCTCAGGTGGGCAAGGGAGATCATTAAAGAGGGTATGTTGGCAATTATGGGGCTTGAACCAGATAAGTTTATTAATTCTGGTAGAAAAATTCTTGGCTCCTCAGAACCATGAACAATGCAGTGAAGGCATGGACTTGACAACTGGTAATAGATTACTATTATCAGGTGTACCAAGATACAGTGAACAGCTTTGGTTTGCATGTCATCCAGACAGTTTGTTCCTTTCATAACTACTTTGATATAATACACAAGAAAAAAGCAGTAACAGAACGCAGAATACAGTGTTACAGATAACACGAAAGTGCAGAGCAAGTAGAAAAACAAGGTGCAAGGGTGATGGTGAGTTACATTGAGAGATTAAAAGTTCATCTTTATCATACGACAGGTCCTTTCAAGATTGTGATTGAATTGACTTTATTTGTTACATCCTTCACCTACATGAGGAGTAAAAATCTTTGTGTCTCCTTCTACATGTACAAAGTGCAATCAGAGTAATTTATAATAATTCATAGTAATTTAAAATTCTTATATCAGCAGGATAGAACTGTCCTGTGTCTGGTGATATGTTTCCAAACTGTTTTTTTTTAAATGCATTTTCTACAACACTACAGCAAAAACAAAATAGGAAATTAATACAGTGCAAGATAAACATACAATAATAATATAATTCACAATGATAATTGAAAAAGCACTCAATTAAAGTCGTGTAATGTTAGTGTGCCCCCCACCCTCACAAAGAAAAAAAAACTCCAGACCAACCACAGCAAAATGTAGGAAATATAGATCAGAACATTCAAACCCCCATAACTGTAAATACAAGTAAAGACAGAAGATAATAATGCCTACTACCAAAAAAAGCTGAAAGTAAGGGACTGAAAAAAAACATAATCAGAAGAAAGGTTATTAAAATATTCAATAAAAGGTCCCCAGACCTTATGAAACTTTATGTCCGAATTAAGAATTGAGTAGTGAATTTTTTCAAGGTCTAAATAGGACATAATATCATTGAGCCATTGAGCATGCATGGGTGGGGAAACATCTCTCCATCTGAGAAGAATTAGACGTCTAGCCAGAAGAGAAGCAAACGATAGTGTTCGACATTTAGTCGAGCTCAAATGTATATCTATTTCATATACTTTTGAGCAATCAGAGGGTTAGTTTCTAAGTGGCAATTCAGAATATGAGATAAAGATAGGAAAACATCTCTCCAAAATTTCTCTAGACTAGGGCAGGTCCAGTACATCTGAATGAGAGAAGCCTCGCCACTTTTGCATTTATCACAAACCGGACTAATATTAGGGTAAAATCGAGACAATTTAGATTTGGACATATAAGCCCTATGAAGCCCTAAACTGTAAAAGACAGTGGTGAGCACAAAGAGAAGTTGAATTAACTGATTTGAGAATTGAGTCCCAAACCACATCAGATAAGGGAATATTTAAGTCATTCTCCCAAGCCATTCTGATTTTATCCAAAGGGGCGCGTCATAAAGGTGCTAATTTATCACAAATAAAAGATATTAAGCCTTTACCCAATGGATTAATAGAAAGAAACAAGTCCATTACGTTTTTCTCAGGCCTTGAAAAACTTGGGTAATAAAGGATTAATGAAGTGTCTAATTTGGAGGTATCTAAAGAAATGGGCATTAGGTAGATTAAACTTAGTAGAAAGTTGTTGAAAAGTTGTGAAATGATTATCAATGAAAAGATCTTCAAAATACCTAATGCCCTTTCTAAACCAATCATAGAATGTTGAATCGTGCATAGAGGGTAAAAAAAGATGATTATGTAAAATAGGACTAGAAAGTGAAAAACCACAGAAACCATTAAATTTCCTAAACTGGGCCCATATTCACAGAGTGTGTCTAACAAGAGGACTAACAATTAGTCTAGGCAAACTACTAGGGAGTGCAGATCCAAGAAGTGCAGAAATAGAGAGATCCTTAGTGGAATTCAGCTCCATTGCCACCCATTTGGGGCGGTCAGACTGGCTATGAGAAAAAGACCAGAAGGTAAGACAACGAATGTTAGCTGCCCAATAATATAAATGAAAATTAGGTAAGGCCATGCCACCTTCTTTTTTAGATTTTTGAAGGTAAGCTTTATTAATTCTAGAATGCTTACCCTTCCACAAATAGGAGAAAATAATAGAGTCTAAGGAATCAAAAAAGGTTTTAGAAATAAAAATTGGAATAGATTGAAATAAGTATAAAATTTAGGGAGAATATATATTTTAATAACATTAACACTACCTACCAATGACATAGATAAAGGTGACCATTGTGACAAACTCTGTTTTGTAGAATGCAAAAGATTGGCAAAATTTTCGTGAGAAAGATCCTTAAAATTCCTTGTAACTGTATTACCAAGATAGGTAAATTGATTATCAACTACTTTGAAGGGGAGGTCATGAAATACTAATGCTTGTGCTTCTTTATTAATTGGAAAAAGTTCACTCTTATGAAGATTAAGTTTATAGCCAGAGAACTGGCTAAATTGATCAAGAAGAGAAAACATTGGAGGTAAGGATGTGGACGGATTTGAAAGAAAAAGTAGTAAATCATCAGCGTAAAGAGAAACTTTATGCTCAACCACCCCCCCCCCCCTCCAGATTCCCATCAATTCAGGACAGCTTTGAAATTCAATCACTAGAGGCTCTACAGCCAAATCAAAAAGAAAAAGACTTAAGGGGCATCCTTGATGGGTGCCACATTTAAGGCTAAGCGACTGGGATTGCTGAGAGTTAGTCAGAACAGAAGTGGTATAGCAATTTGATCCAACAGATAAAACTTTGACCGAGGTCAAATTTTTCTAAAACCGCAGAAAGGTAGTTCCACTCTATACGATCAAATGCTTTCTCCGCATCGAGAGAAATAACACATTCAGGAGTCCCAATTGAAGGCAAGTATAAAATATTAAATAAATGCCGTATATTAAAAAAGGAAGATGATTTTTAATAAAACCAGTTTGATCATCAGAGATAATAGATAGAAGGTATAACATTTTCTAATCTATGGGCCAAAACTTTCACCAAAATTTTAACATCAACATTAAGCAAAGAAATCGGCCCGTGAGAGGAACACTCTGTTGGATCTTTGCCCTTTTTGAATAAAAGGATAATACATGCCTCATTAAATGAAGGTTGCAATTTACCATAGTTAAACGAATCAGATAGTACTGAGAGTAGCTGAGATGAGAGAAATGAAGAGAATGATTTATAGAATTCGTCAGGGAACCCATCAGGTCCGGGAGATTTGCCTGACGACAGTGCAGAGATTGCAAAAGATACTTCTTCTAATGATATAGGCTCATTAAGTTTTGCTTTGGAATCAGATGAAAATGAAGGGATATTCAAGCTATTTAAAAAAAGGTCAACAGAAATATTATCATTCAGGGATTCAGAGGATTAAGCTGAGAATAAAAATTCTTAAATGAGTCATTAATTTCTGAGTGATTCGATGTAACATTCCCATTCTCCTTCCGAATCTTTGTAATATGTTGTTTAGCTTTAGAGCATCTCAACTGATTAACTAGAGACTGGCCAGGTTTGTCACCGTGAATATAAAAGCGACTCTTACTTTCAAGAAGTTGATGTTCAACTGGCTGAGTAGAAAGAAGGTCAAATTTTGTTTGGAATTCTACACGCTTTTTGTATAATTCGGGGTTTTTAGTCTGAGCATATAGTTGATCTAATACTTTAATCTGATTTATCAAATCTGATTGCTCTGAATGGGACTTTCTATTAAGATTCACTGTATATGAAATTATTTGACCCCTCAAATATGCTTTCATAACATCCCAGACAATCTGGGATGAAATTTCAGATGACGTATTGGTGTTTAGGAAAAAAGTTTTCTGATCCTTAATAAATTTTACAAAATCATCATCCAATAATAAAGTCAGGTTAAAACACCAATGTTTATTCCTCTGAGGGAGACCAGGAAGATTTAGAGACAAGGTGACTGGGGCATGATCGGAAATTAGTATACTCTGATAATCACAAGAGTGAACAAATGAAATAAGTTGATTATCAATTAAAAATAGTCAATTCTAGTGAAAGTATGATGGACATGTGAAAAAAAGAATAACCTCTCTCAGTAGGATAATGGAAACGCGATATATCGGAGATACCATAATTAGAAAGAAAAGGGTGAATAGCTAAAGCAGATTTAGGAGGTAATCTAGGGACAGAGGACGATTGATCCAAAGCTGGGTCTAACCAGCAATTAAAGTCGCCACCCAGTAAAAGAGAATATAGATTCAGATCTGGTAATAAAGAAAAAAAGTGTACAAAAAAGTTAACATCGTCAAAATTGGGAGCATACAGATTAGCTAGTACTACTTTAGTATTATATAATTTGCCAGAAACAATAATAAAGCGGCCATTTGTATCAGATATCTTACTATGGAGTTCAAAAGGAACATTTGAGTTGATAAGAATGGAACCCCCCCCCCCCAGCTTTGGCCGGGAAGGATGAATGAAAATGTTGATCCACTCACTTTGACATAAGCCTAGAATTATCGAAACTACGAATATGAGTTTCTTGGAGGAAGGCAATGTCAGCTTTAAGTTCCTTAATATGGGAGAAGTCCTTCCTTCTTTTAACAGGATTATTCAATCCCTTTACATTCCAGCTCACAAATTTCAATGAACTAACCATTATCAATTGTTGAAACGTAAAAGGTAGCAGGAATATATAAGGTCAAACAATACAATAGCAGTTTGGAAGCAAGAATATAAACATAAATCAGTAAGATCAAGAACAGACAAGTCCTGAATAACAAGGAAAAACAATAAAAACAATAGATAGTGTTGGTACTGGAGAATCCACCCCACCCTCGCAACCCAAAACTAAATGGCTACCCAAAAAAGCAGCTAGCTCTACAACAAAAAGGACACCCAAAAACCAACTTTCAGTTCCGTAACATTAACATAAGCTCCGTGTAAATAATATAGCAAAGACTAACTAATTTATGCACTACAAATCAGAATTACAAATAGAAACAACTTCATCAGAAAGAATATAAAACTTAATACAAAATAATAATCGAGAAATAATCTACCCATGAGTAACTATGAAAAAATTGAAAAAAAAGTAAATTGGAAGAAAAAAAAACGGAGAGGGAGAAAAGAAGGGAGATTTTATATATAAAGGAAGTACATAACAGCCATTTAAAAAAAAAAGGCAGGTCTTAAACAATAAATTGACAGGGAGACCTTCAATAAAAACTCTAAATTCCCAAATAAGCTAAGACCAATTGTAGTTCTCTGTAGTTAAAGTTATTCAAAAATAAACTAAATTATACAAATGAAATCTGAGTCCACAGGAAAGCATTTTATTTAAATCATCTATTGAAGAAAATCACACCAAGTCCAAGGAGAGACTGACTAAAACCCTTTGGATTCTCAGTAGTTAAGGACTGAATTACTCAAATAGAATCTGAGTTCGCAAAAAAGACTTTATTTTCAAGAAGTACTTATCAGCCATTTTGGAAAGTCAAACAGGGTTCAAAGAAGTCAAGATGGTTGAGAGATCCTCGACAAACATTTCAGCCTCTCTGACTGACTTAAACCACTTATAATCCGCAATAGTAAGCGTAATTTGAAGATCGGCAGGATTACGAAGAGAAGGTTTAAATTCATGATTGAAGAGTTCCTTCATAACACCTTTTTTAATACAATTTTTAAATTGAATTTTCAAATAGGTTACAGAAGGAAAAAATTATTAAAAAAATTATCAACCCCCCCCTCCCCTTAACCCCTCCCCCCAACATATCCCTATAGAAAGAGAAAAAAAAGAGAAGAAAAAAGAAAGAAAGGAAGAAAGAATGCCTGGATGTCAGAAGATCCCCACATGCTCCATGGAGTTCATAGTAGCTTTAATATGTATATTTAATTCTTTCCCCAGATAACCAATAATTTTATCTTTGGAGCACCTATATATTTAATCCTATCTTTTGTAAATAAGGGCGCCAAATTTTCAGAAATATTTCATATTTATCTCCTAAATTATAAGTAATTATTTCAAGTGGAACGCAGCTAAAAATTTCATTCTTCCAATGATCTATACTTAAGTATGAATCTGATTTCCAAGTAACTGCAATAGCCTTTTTGGCTACTGCCAATGCAATTTTTATAAATTCTTTCTGATATTTATTCAGTTTGGATTTCATTTTTATCCCTTCAATATCACCTAGTAAAAATAATATTGGATTATGTGGAAGTTGTGTTCCAATAAAATTCTTAAATTTGTCCAAAAGGTTGAATTTTAAAACAAGACCGAGTGTAAAAATGTATCAATTTCTTGATTATATTGGAAACATTTAGCAGATAAATTTGGGTTTAATTTATTTATTTTTGTGGTGTAATATATAATTGATGTAAAAAATTATATTGCACTAATCTTAACTGGACATTTGTTGTATTTGTCATACTGTCAAGATATAGTCTTGACCAACTTGTTTCTTCAATTTTAGTATTCAGATCAGTTTCCCACTTTTGTCTTGACTTATGAATTCTTTGTTTAATTGCCTGTTTTTGAATCAAACTATATATACAAGAAATAATTTTTTTAATTTTTTCCTTTTTGATTTAAAGTTTCTATTTCATTAGGTTTCGGCAATAACATTGTTTGACCCAATTTATCTCTTAAATAAGCCCTTAATTGGAAATAACAAAAAAGAGTGTTGTTTGATATTTTGTATTTATTCTTTAATTGATCAAATGACATTAGTATACCTCCTTCAAAACAATCTCCTATATGTCTAATCCCTTTTTGAAACCAATTGTATAAAAGTTGTTTATCCATTGTAAAAGGAATGTTTATTTTGAATTAAAGGTCTCTTTGCTGATAAAGATTTCTTTATCTCATCATCAACGTTTATCTTATCCCATAAGTCAATCAATGTTTTAATATAGGAGATTCTTTCTTTTCCCGTATCCATTTAGATTCCCACTTATATATAAAATATTCTGGAATATTTTCTCATATTTTATTTAATTCTATTCTAATCCATGCTGGTTTATCTTCATCAAAAAAAGATGGAATAAATCTAAGTTGATTTGCTTTATAATAATTCTTAAAGTTTGGAAGTTGTAACCCTTTTAGGTCAAATTTCCATGTCAATGTTTCCAATGATATTCTTGACGTCTTACCTTTCCAAAGGAACTTCCTCACACATTTATTTAACTCTTGAAAAAACTTCTGCGGTAATTGTATTGGTAGCGTTTGGAATAAATATTGTAATCTAGGGAATATATTCATTTTTACAGCATTTACTCTGCCTACTGATGTTATTGGTGACATCATCCATTTATCAAGATCCTCTTGAATTTTTTTTCAATAATGGTAAATAATTTAATTTATATAAATTCTTTATATCATTATCAACTCTTATACCTAAATATTTTATACCATTAATTGGCCATCTAAATAGAGTTATTGGTTGACATTGACTATAATCTCCTTTAGTAAGGGGTAGAATTTCACTTTTATCCCAATTTATTTTGTAGTGTGATATTGTCCCATATTCTTCCAATCTAGAAGATAATTTACACAGCGAATACAATGAGTTTGTTAAATAAAGCAAAACATCGTCAGCAAATAAATTAATCTTATATTCTTCCTGGATAACTCTGAAACCCATAACATCTGGGTCCATTCTAATTAATTCAGCTAATGGTTCTATTGCCAACACAAATAAAGCAGGTGATAATGGACAACTTTATCTAGTTGACCTTGTTAAATGAAATGATGTTGAAATTTGATCATTTGTCACTACTTTAGCTTTGGGATTAGTATTTAAGGTTTTAATCCATTTTATAAAAGATACTCCTAATCCATATTTTTCCAATACCTTAAATAAGAAATCCCATTCCAATCTATCAAATGCTTTTTCTGCATCTAAGGCAAATGCCGCACTCATTTCCTCCCTCTTTTGTGCAAAATGAATTATGCTAAGTAACCGAGTTACATTATCTGCCAATTGTCTATTTTTGATAAATCCTGTTTGATCCATATGTATTAATTTTGGTAAGTATTTAGATAATCTATTAGATAAAATTTTTGCTATTATTTTATATTCAGTATTCAACAAAGAAATAGGTCTATATGATGTTGGTTTTAAAAGATCTCTATCTTTTTTTGGCAATACTATTAAAATAGCTGTTGAGAAAGATTCTGGAAGTTTATGCGTTCTTTCTGCTTGGTATATTAACTCCATAAAAGGAGGAATTAGTAAATCTTTAAACTTTTTATAAAATTCGGGCAGAAAAGTTGCTCTTCTTTGTTTGTCTCTTCATCTTCGTCTGATTTATCCAGAGAATCTGATTCCACCTCATTTTCACTTTGAGTTCCGATTATAGCTGAGATTTGTAGTTTGGGTTGCTCGTGTTTGCACATGCCCCTTCCTTCACGCATGAGCAATTCCTGTTGCTCTTTTTTTTGGAAATGGTTGATGTTGCCGCAGTTTCCTGTTCTGTATCGCCAGAGGTAAATTGCACTTGAATCCGAGGCTCTTTCATGGCGGCCGGCTTTGATTCTTTTCCAACTTGTGTTGTCTTCAAAGTAGTAGTTTTCTTCTGCTTCTGTTTAGGAGGCATATTTTAAGATAATCCTGAGTAATTTATAAGTAATTTTTAAAAGGTATTTACTAACTTTTCTTCACTTAAACATTATTTTACTGGTTCTTTATGGGAAAGCTAATTTTCCATGTCTCGATCCTACGTCATCACGTGATGTCCCCTTTCATAACACCTTTGTAGCATAATCTTTGTGGAGCATAATCTTCGTGGAGCATAATCTCCACACCTTTGTGGAGCATAATCTTCCACAATACGAATGGTATTATTTTGAAAAGTCAGAGTGCCTCTCCGGTGTGCCTCCATAATCAGACAGTTTTTAACCTGATAACGATGAAAACAAAGGATAACTGGCCATGCTCTAGAACCTAAAACAGCTTGAGGGACATACACTCTCTGGGCTCTTTCTAACTCTGGTGGAGTCAGAAGAAATTCTTTCCCAAAAATCTCACAAAGGAAAGAAGAGAAAAATTCAACAGAGGAACCCGTTTCAGTGGCCTCTGGCAAATCGAGAATTCGCAGATTACAGCGCCTGCTCCGATTTTTGAGATCCGCCACTTTGGAAATAAGTTTGCTGTTTTGCTCTGTTAAGTTAGAGCCAAAATTTCTAGCTGCTGAACGCGGCATTTTAAATCTTCGAAGATTAGGTCATGCGAGATAAATGTTCGGCTTGATCATCCACTCTTGGATCCAGCTTACTAATAGAGGCTCTAAATTCGGATAGAATGTCTTGTCGATTCTGTTCCGGAATAGAGAGAATCTCGGCAGACAGAGACGTGGAAGTTTCTTTTTTCCCAGATTTAGGAATTTTTGTAGTCATTGTGAGATAGACATATTTGCAAGCAGATAAGAAAAAACAGATGAATTGACGAACTAAGATTTAAAAAGGGAGATACACAGTGCAAAGGTAAGAAATGTAACAGAGCGAAAGTTTGAAGCGACTAAGCAATCGCCATCTTACCGGAAGTCCCCAAACTGTTTTATCTTCTGGTGGGGAGGGAAAGAAAACAGACCATCTTGAAGAAGGGTCTCAGCCCAAAATGTCGACCAAAACTTCCATAGATGCTGCCTGACCCGCTGAGTTGCTTCAGCATTTTGTAGCAAGTTGCTTTGAATTTCCAGCATCTGTAGAATTTCTCATGAAAGTATTATGTGTATTGGTTATATTGACTATATCTCTGAGGAAGAGGGATGTAACTAATACGAGGGGTGATTGATAAGCTCGTGGCCTAAGGTAGAAGGAGTCAATTTTAGAAAACCTAGCACATTTATTTTTCAAAACAGTCCCTTCCTACATTTACACACTTAGTCCAGCGGTCGTGGAGCATACGGATCTTGGACCTCCAGAAAGTGTCCACAGCATGGGTGATCGATAAGCTTGTGGTCTAAGGTAGAAGGAGATGAATTATACAGCTCTCATTACACGCACATGCAGTTAAACTCTTTGAGTGATTATGCAGAAATTTGGTTAATAACTCATCTCCTTCTACCTTAGGCCACAAACTTATCAATCACCCCTGATGAGTTATTAACTGTTGAGTTATAACAGAGGGGTAAACACTATAACTGTAGATTTAATGCAAATTTTACAGTTAATTCCAGTAGGCTACTTTCTTGCATACTAACAGAAATAACTCACATGGGTACATCACACGTATCTTTTTAAAGAACAAACATGAGGAAATCTGCAGATGCTGAAAATTCAAAGAAGAACACACACAAAATGCTGGTAGAACACAGCAGGACTGACGAAGGGTCTTGACCCGAAACGTCGACATCGCTTCTCCCTATAGATGCTGCCTGGCCTGCTGTGTTCTACCAGCGTTTTGTGTGTATCACACGTATCTTTATGTCATTGAGTCACACATAGTATTTGTCTACATGAACATAGCAGGGTAACACCATCCTTAACTTTAACCTCACCAAATACAAACCATCTAGCTTTCCAGGCTTAAATTTACCTTTTCCAGCATTGTAAGTGTAATTAAGAAGAAAGCACAACAGTGCCTCTACTTCCTTAGGAGTTTCTGAAGATTCGGCATGACATTTAAAACTTTGACAAACTTCTATAGATGTGTGGCATCATAACCAGGTATGGAAACAGAAAGTCCTACAAAAAGTAATGGATATGGCCCAGACCATTACGGGTAAAGCACTCCCAATATTGAACATATCTACATGAAGTATTGTTGTAAAAAAGTAGCATCTATTATCAGGGAGTCCCCCCCTACCCAGACTATGCTCTTTCTTGCTGCTGCCAACAGCAAGAAGGTACAGGAGCCTCAGGACTCACACCACCAGATTCAGAAATACTTATACCCCTCAACCATTAGGCTCTTAAACCAAAGAGGATAACTTCACTCAACTTCACTTGCCCCATCATTGAAATGTTCCCTCAGCTTATGGACTCGCTTTCAAGGTCTCTTCATCTCATCTTCTTGATATTTATTGCTTAGTTATTTATTATTGTGATTTCTTTCTTCTTGCACTTGCAGTTTGCTGTCTTTTGCACATTGGTTGAGCACCTAAGTTGGTGTGGCCTTCCATTGATTCTATTATGGTTATTACTCTATTATGGAGTTATGCCCACAAGAAAATAAATCTCAATGTTGTATATGGTGACATATATGTACTTTGATAATAAATTTATCTTGAACTTTATTAGTCTGATCTTTATTTCATCAGTTCAGTGATATAATGTCCTGACTTTGTTCTACAATAGAGAAATATACTGGTAACATATTTTCTGCAAGTCCTCTTATCATAAACTATTTCACGTTTCTTAATAAAGAAACATCACACACAGTTGAATTACTGACCTTAATTGTCCCTCTTAATGTAAACATCTATTTCACTAAGCTTCTTAATATTTCAAGGAGTCATAGAATCACCTTTTAGATTGCTGTAACCATGGTGATCATCAATGACCTATCCATATTCATCCTGCTCATCAGCAGCTTGTCCAAGGCCTTCTATACCTTAGCAATTCAAGTGCTCATACAGATATTTAATAAATGTTATGAAAATCGTGCTTAATCATCCTGTCGTACTGATGATGCCATTGAGATGGAAAGAAAGCAGAGGAAATTCATGCAGGTTTTGCCAGAATTTGAGTGACTGAGTTAAGGAGAGAAGTAGAGGGAGTGGGGACACTTCTCATTGGAGAGTAGGAGAATGAGGGGTGATCTTATGGAGCTCTGTACAATTATTAGGTGTATAGATAGGGTAAATGCACAAAGTTTCACCCACAGTTGGGGAACCAAGAATCAGCGAGCATAGAATTAAGGAGAGTGGAAAGAAATGTAATAGGAAATTGAGAGGCAACTTTTGACCCAGAGTGCAGTCGGAATAAGAAATGAGTTTCCAGAGGAAGTGGTTGAGGGCAGGTCCAGTAACAATATTTAAAAGTTACTTGGAGAGGTACGTGAATAGGAAGGGTTTAGAGGGATCTGAACCCAGTGTGGACAAATAGGTCTAATTCAGATGTGCATGGACAATTTGGGCTGAAAAGCCTGTTTCTGTGCTGTTTGACTCTATGACTAACTAATGTTGTGGAAGTTTAAGAATGGCAAGATTTTCCTGAGAGCTCATTAATACCACATTGGCACCCTGACATCATAGTTCACACACATGCAAGTGAATTTACAGGTCTTTATTTTCCATGTAAAAAAAAATGGTAGAGAAGAACAAAAAAGCAACTTGGTCCACATCCCATTGTGCAAATCTCATTATCATCATTAAACGTAGGGAGTAAGAGGGAGAGAGTATCACATTGTTGAAAGCTTTGAAATGCAGAGGTCAAGATTTAACATGTTCATGCATAGTGTGGTAAGATAATAAGACACGTTTAGTTTTCCTGTTCATTAACAAGAAATTAATATTAGATATTAGAGAAGCACGGTACTCATTCATTATGTGACAAGAAAATGATGTACAGAATTCTGAATATAGGCTGTGATAAAGTTGAGAGGAATTGTCTGGCATGTAGAAATTCATTAATATTTCACATTACTCTAACCGAATAAACACCCCTTGAATAACTTAACTGTAACCACGTGTCTTCCTTATGTAGAGGACAAAACAGAGAACAGTTCTTGAAGTGCTGCTGAAATAAACAGGGAGCCAAACGTGCTGTTTTTAGAAGTGAGATTGAGAGAGCTCAGGGCCAGCGAGTTCCTGTTAGAGAAGGGCAAGGCTGGCTGGATATGTAGGGACCCATATGAAGGAAATTAGAGGGCAAAAAGGAAACTTGAGCTGTCACTGATGGATAAGTTACAATTCAATGTTCAAAGTATATTTATTATCAAAGTATGTATTTGGCACCATAGACTATCCTGAGATTCATTTCCTTGTAGGCATTCACAGTAGAATGAAGCAATACAGTAGATTGGACAATCGGTCGGTGGAAGGAGACAGAGGGTGGTAGCGGAGGCTTTTTTTCCAAGAGTAGTGACCAGCGATGAGCCACAGGGACTGGAGCTCAGACTCCTGTTGTTGGTCAAATATATAAGTGATTTAAATAAGTTTTTAGATGGCAAGATTATTAAATTTGTTGTTGATACCAAAAGTGGTGGTATAGTACTGAGGAAGCAAAACATAAACACAAGATATTCTGCAGATGCAGGAAATCCTGAGCAACACACACACATAATGCTGGAGGAACTCAGCAAATCAGCCAACATCAATGGAGGTGAATAGGCATCAACATTTCAGGCTAAGAATGAGCATCATGGACAGGGAAGAAGTTTGTTTAGATTCACGGTGAGATATTGAGCAACTGGTAATCTGCTGATCAATATCCTATTGTAAGCCTAGATAAAAGGATTGACAGATGAAATGTAATTTAGTCAAGGGTGGAGTGATGCATTGTGGGAAATGAAACCAGAGAAGGGCTTTTAAAGTGAAGGGGAAAGCCTTGTAGAACAGAAGACCCAGGGAGATTAGAATACTGTATATTTCCCTTTTAATTGGAGACACAGATCAATAATCAGGTGTGACAATGATAGCATGATTTCAGACATCATGTTGCAGTTATAAAAAGTGTTAGAAAGTGCACATTTTTATTTTTATTTTGGGATACAGCATGGTAATAAGCCCTTCCAGCCCAATGAGACCACACCGTCCAATTACACTCAAGTGACCAAATAATCTGCCAACCTGCACATCTTTGAAATGTGGGAGGATCCCCATACAGTCACGAGAAAACGTACATGCCCTCCCCGCTACCGCTGGAGTATTGTGTATAGTTCTGGTTGCCGAGAGGGGATGTAGAAAGAATGTAATTCAACTTGAGGGCATAGACTTAAAGTGATAAGAGAAGGCTAAAGGGATCAGAGTGGCAAATTTATCAGGCAGAGAATGAATGGTAAAGAGACTGAGATGCCAGAGTAAGTGATAGAGGAAGGTACAGTACATTTGCAACACTTGCAATATATTTGGACAGGTACTGGGATAGGAAGATTTAGAAGATTATTGACCAAAAGCAGACAAACAGGGCTAGCTCATGAAGCTACCTTGGTTGATAAGGACACATTGAGCTGAAGAGCCTATTTCCATGATGTGTATTTCTATAACTTTATGATGAAACTGCATTTGTTCAGTTGTATCAGTACAATTAACAAAAATTGACCGATTCCTTCAGCTCCATGAAAACATATTATCTCAAATATTGTAGCCCACAAACTTTCCTCTCTAGTCAGTTTAACAAAACACTTGAAGTTGTTCCAAATAGATTTTGACATCAGCATCTAACTTCCACAACAATTATCTTCGACTCTAAAAGTTAACCTGTCATAGTTCAGAATTAAATATAGATTGACGGATGTGGAAGATTTAAATTATATATATTTTTGAACAGGTTCCTGTCAGTTTCAAAATTCATTCAGATTCTTTTGAGAATGATAACAATAATTTTCATACAGTCTGGAGGGCTAAATTCCCTGGATCTCCCCAAAAATAGACATAGCAGTGAAAGATGTCCGCTATTAAATAAAGTTTATTCATTACAGTGAACTCAGTACCTAATGTTTTGGTTCATGCGGATTTCTATGTCTAACTACTGTAACAACGTTCTGGAAGTTTCTACACTGCAGCATTGTGGGATTTTAAAAAAGCAGTAAACACCACCTTAAGGATGATAAAAATCTACACCAATATTGGACTGTAAGAGGCATATGGTAGTAGTGGGATTACCTAAATTCAGTATGATGTTCTCCTGAAATGTTGTCTTTTGTTAGGTCCTCAAGTCACTGTAGAAGCTGTTCAGGATCCACATAACTGGATGTTAGGGTGCATTCCGATACTGGATAACGCCTTGGTGATTAAATCAAAGGTGTCTATGCTCACTTTGACCAACAAACCATGGAAGAATCATCACATACCACCTCAGACCCTGTTAATTCTGTGATTTCAGTCTTTGAAGTTGACAAGCAAGCAGTCTGACACTTTGACAATACACTTACTATGAACTGAGCATACTTTGGTTAACGTACGAAGACTGATGCACCAGCAGCCACCACATGATCCTTGACATATCAGAGTCAGGCTCCGGTGGCATGGAGTGCAAATGGCTGGGGATCCTTCACTGCTGTAGGCTTCCTTCACCTTCACTGCTGTTGTGACGTGATGTCAACTTCTGCCAGCTACGCCATTAAGATTACTCTTTCACTATCAGATGGCTAAACCCTGGATGGCATTGCTTTCAAGATATAAGGGACTCACAAGCCTTTCCACCAAACGGTGATGATCCTTGGAGAAGAGATAGGATCATCTGATTCATTAGCAAATGTCCTGTAGAGTTATCTGACAAAGTGTACAATAAGCTACACTTCCTTGGAACTTATACATCCATTCAAGTTTCAATAAAGTCACTTTGGCATAATGTTGACTTAATTAATACAGTTATCCGAATAACAAATTGGCCTGGTCAGTTGACTGTATTATAATGGAGCCTGTTCAATACTGTATGAATTTGTCCACTCCAATCTCTTTCAAAATGGCCTCAATCCCTTGGTGGTCTCCATTACGATCGGATACTTTAGACTAAGAAACTCATTGATTTCAGGCTAAGGAAGTCCCAAGTGGTGGTACATGTCAAGTATGTGTCCTCTCCCCGACCCTGCATAATAAAGACCAATTATAGCATTATAGTAATTCAGTATGATTACCTGCTAAAGTTTAGGTTTAACTTATGCAAACTTCTATCTAATGCATTGTCCATCTTCTATGCTTCCCTGCCTGGTGTGACATATACTGCAATCCCATGAACTTTCAGAGTCATTATTTCTGTCGAGTCAAATGCAAGTCAACTCAGATTTGTCATGAATATAGTTCCTCAGAGATTGCCACCAGCTATTTTGCAGCAAGATGCATTATATAGTTGCTCAGTAGTGGTGTTGAGCTGCCTTCTTGAGGCATTGCAGGCTGTGGTGACAGTAATCATATAGTGCATTTTGATAACCCACTCCAGAACCTTAACTAAACAACATTCAAGGAATATATGAGACATGATGGGAGCATGAAGCTGAAGTCAGCGCTCCTGGATTTATGCTGCTCTTTTTCCTCTGGGTGATAAAGATCACAGTTTTAGAGACCACTGTTGAAGAAGTTTCAGTGAATTGTCAAGGTATATTTTGTCAATGATACCCAAATAGAAGTATGATATTTGACTCCTTGTGCATAGCCCATCGTTCAAATCTCCACAGTTAAGTACTCAGCACTTCCCTGCACTCATTTCACAGTCCTTGAATCCCTCGATACCTAAAAGAATATTGACAGGTGTTTGAAATATTCTTAGTGACAGAGCCTCCTGAGCAGACAATTCCACAAACTCTCTGGGTGATGAGACCTTGTCATGTCTCACTCAATACAATACTGAACTGACTCCCCAACCTAAAGACTCTACAACTCATGCTCCCAACATTATTAATTTTCTTATTTGCACAACTTTCTTCTTTTGTACATTGGTTTTTTGTTAGTCTATGCTTATGTACAGTTTTTATAAATTCTCTTTAAGTTCTTTTGCTGGCAAGAAAATGAATCTCAAGGTAATGTATGGTGACAGATATGTACTTTGATAATAAATTTTATTTTGACTTTGATTTGAAATGGCTGACCCCTTCAGTTGATACTGTGATCTATGTTCCAGATCCTTGGGAAACATCATTTTACGTCTGCTCTAACTAGCCCCATAAGAATAAAAACAGAATAAGACCATAAGACATAGAAGAATTAGTCCATTCAGCCAATCGAATCCACTCCATCATTTCATCATGGCTGATCCCTGATCCCATTCCACCCCACATCTGTCCTCTCATCATAATCCCTTGATGCCCTGACCAATGAGGAAGCTATCAATGCCCGCTTTAAATATACCCATGGACTTGGCCTCCACCGCAGTCTGTGGCAGAGCATTCCACAGATTCATTACACTTTGGCTCAAAAAATACCTCCTTACTTCTGTTTGAAAAGATCTCCCCTCAATTTTGAGGCTGTGCCCTTTAGTTCTGGATACCCCCACCAGAGGGATCTTCTTCTCCGCATTCACCTTATCTAGACCTATCAACATTCGGTAGGTTTCATTGAGATCCCCACACATTCTTCCAAATTCCAGTGAGTACAGACCCGAAACTACCAAACATTCCTCATATGTTAACCTTATATTCCCGGAATCATCCTCATGAATCTCCTCTGGACTCTTTCCAATGACAATACATCCTTTTTGAATAAGGGGCCCAGAACTGTTGACAATACTCCAGTGGTGGCTGACTATTGTCTTATAAAGCTTCAGCATTATCTCCTTGGTTTTATATTCTATTCCCTTCGGAATAAATGACAACATTACATATGCCGATTTTACCAATGACTCAATCTGTAAATTAACCTTCTGGGAATCTTGCATTAGGACTCCTAAGTCCTTTTGAACCTCTGATGTTTGAATTTTCACCCATTTAGATAATCATCTGCACTATTATTCCTTTTACCCAAATACATTATCATACATTTCCCAACATTGTACTCCATTTGCCACATTCTTGCCCATTCTTCCAATTTGTCTAAGTCCTTCTGCAATGGCATTGCTTCCTCAGCACCACCTACACTTCCACCTACCTTTGTATCATCTACAAACTTTGCCGCAAAGCCATCAACTCCACTATCTAAATCATTGACAAACAACGTGAAAAGCAGCGGTCTCAAAACTGGCCCCGAGGATCACCATTTGTCACTGGCAGCCAACTAGAAAAGGCCCCATTATTCCCATTCTCTGCCTCCTGCCTGTCAGCCATTCCTCTATCCATGTCAGTGTATTTCCTGTAATGCCACAGGATTTTATTTTGTTAAGCAGCCTCTTGTGAGGCACTTTATCAAATGCCTTCTGAAAATCTAAGTAAGTGACATCCACTGTCTCTCTTTTGTCCACCCTGTTTCTTATTTCCTCGAAGAATTCTAACAAATCTTTCAGGCAAATTTCCCTTTACAGAAACCATGCTGAATTTGACTTATTTTATCATTAGTCTCCAAATACACCAAAACCTCATCCTTAAAAATGGACTCCAACACTTTCTTAACCACTGAGGTTAGGATAACTGGACTATAATTTCCTCTCTTTTGTCTTTTTCCCTTCTGAAAGAGTGAAGTGACATTTGCAATTTTCCAGTCCTCTGGGACCACGACAGAATCAAGTGATTCTTGAAGTATCATGTTATATCTCTTATCTGTTATAAATATCTGTTATCTCTTCAGCAACCTCTTTCAGGATTGTGGGATGTAGTCCATCCGGTCCAGATGACTTATCTACTTTATACGACCTTTCAACTTGCCTAGCACTTTTTCCTTTGTAATAGCAATGGCTCTCACTTCTGCTCCCTGATACTCATGGACCTTTAGCATATATCTAGAGCCTTCCATAGTAAAGATTAAAGCAAAGTGCTTGCTAAGTTTGTTTGTCATTTCTTGATCTACCATTACTATCTCAATAGCTTATTTTCCAGTGGTCCAATATCAACTCTCACCTCTCTTTCATTCTTTATATAACTGAAAAAACTTTTAGTGTCAGGCTTATTTCTAGTTTGTCATCATATTTCACCTTTTCCTTTCTTATAGTTTTTGTGGTTGCCTTTTGTTTGCATATAAATGCTTCCCAATTATCCAACTTCCCACTCACTTTTGCTACCTTACATGCCCTTTCCTTGGCTTTTATGCAGTCCTTAACTTCCCTTGTCAGCCACGGTTGCCTGACCCTGCTGTTTGAGTATGATTGCTGATGACACAAAGGTTGGAGGTGTTGTGGATAGTCTGGAGGGATGTCAGAGGTTACAGTGGGACATCCATAGGATGCAGAACTGGGCTGAGAAGTGGCAGATGGAGTTCCAACCAGATAAGTGTGAACTGGTTCATTTTGGAAGGTCAAATTTGCAGACAGAATATAGTATTAATGTTAAGACTTTTAGCAGTGTGGTGGATCAGAGAAACCTTGGGGTCTCTGTCCTTAGGACACTCAAAGCTGCTGTGCAGGTTGACAGTATTGTTAAGAAAGCATACGGTGTGTTGGTGTTCATCAACCATGGGATTGAGTTCAAGAGCTGTGAGGTAATGTTACAGCTGTATAAGACCTTAGACCCCATTTGGAGTACTGTGTTCTATTCTGGTCACCTCACTACAGGAAGGATGTGGATACTATAGAGAGTGTGAAGAGGAGATTTACAAGGATGTTGCCTGGATTGGGGAGCATGCCCTATGCGAATAGGTTGAGTGAACTCAGCCTTTTCTCCTTGGAGTGAAGGAGGATGAGAGATGACCTGATAGAGGTGTATAAGTTGACGAGAGGCATTGATTGTGTCGATAGCCAGAGGCTTTTTCCCGGGGTTGAAACAGCTAACACGAGGGGGCATAGTTTTAAGGTGCTTGGAAGCAGGTACAGAGGGGATGTCAGGGGTAAGTTTTTCACACAGAGAAATGCACTGCCAGCAACAATGGTGGAGACGGATACAATAGTGTCTTTTAAGAGGCTCTTAGATAGTTACATGGAGTTTGGAAAAATAGAGGGCTATACACTAGGGTAATCCTAGGCAGTTCCTAGAATAGGTTATATGGGCGGCACATTGCGGGCTGAGGGGCCTGTAATGTGCTGTAGTTTCCTATGTTCTATGTTCTTGGTTCTTCTTCTGTGGGATACATCTACCCTGCACCTTGTAAACTATTCCCAGAAACATCAGCCACCTCTGTTCGGCCTTCATCGCTGCCAGTATCCTCCCCCAATCCATGTGGGCAAGCTCCTCCCTCATGCCTCTATTATTCTATTGTGATACTGATACATGTAACTTATGCTTATACCTCGCAAATTGTAGTATGAATTCAATCATATTATGATCACTGTCTCCTATGGGTTCCTTTACATTAAGCTGACTAACAGGATCTGGGTTATAACACAACACCCAATCTTATATAGCCTTTCCCTGAATAGGTTCAAGCACAAGCTACTCTAAAAAGTAATTTCACAGGTATTCAACAAATTCCCTCTCTTGCGATCTGACACTAACATGATTTTCCCAATTGCCTTGCATATTGAAGTCCTCCATGACAATTGATCATTCCCCGTATTACATGCTTTTTCCAGCTCCCTTCTCCGGTAATCTCGACCACACATCTGGGCTACAATTTGGAGGCCTATATATGATTCCCTTTGATGTTAAGCTCCCAACTATGTTTATAGTTCACCCTGACTCAATGCTGCACACAATGTCATACCGACCAGTCTCTAATTATGCCATGGGTTTGTCCACCTTATTCCTAATGCTGCGTGCATTTAAATACAGCACCTTCTCTCCTGAATTCTTTGCCCTTATGAATTTTGCCTCTGTGGCCCAACTTAATTCTTTGCTCAGTCTGCAGATTCAGGATGTGTTGGAAAGACTTAGCAGGTCAGGTAGCGTGGAAATAGAAAGAGTTAATGTTTCAGGTCCAGACTCCTTTGCTGAGGATTATTTTAGGTTCCAGCATCTGACTTTCAAGTTCGATTGAGAGTCTGCTTCAATGCAACTTCATTGAATTACTTAGATCCTGTTGAGTACAGGCTCATCCTGTCTAGTCTCTCCCCAAATAAAAATCTTCATGTTTCTGGGATCAATCTGGTGAATCTGCTACACTTCTTTTTATAGCTAAATATATCCATTTCAACTTAAAAAGAATAGAAGTGTACACAATTGTCCTGTTACTGCCTCACAAGAGCCTGATATAAGTAGAACAAGATGACTCTTTTCTTGTACTCAAATCCTCCAGTAATAAAGGACAATGTACCATTTGATTGCTCAATTACTTACTGAGCCAGCAGGTCAACTTCCAGTGCATGCACGAGGACAACTAGGTCCCTCCGAACATATTTCAGTCTTTACTTTTCCTCCAGTATGGATGATCTCATGTTTTCCTGGGTTCTAAACCAGTTCACCAACCTGTTTATAACTGCAAGAGCCTCTTTTCTGTCCTCTGCACAGGTGACACTGTCATCAGTTGTGTCTTCTGTCCACGTCTTGTGCCCCATCAGGCAGAAACCTTGCCGTTCGTTCCTTTAGAATTTTTTGACTTTATTTTACAAGGCTGAGTTGCTAGCTCAATGCTCTACCCAGCACAGATGGGAAGTGTGCAAGGGGCTGGCCAGATTTGAACCCGAGACTACTAGCCTCAAAGTCCGTTGTGATGTCACCACACAGGCTGGCTGTCAGCTGTGTTTCATTTGGATTCAAGGCATGGATCCTCTCATCAAACTCATTGAACTGCTGAGGCTCCAGCACTAATTGCAAAAGCAAATGTTCTCTCCTCTAAGAATCAATCAGCAAACATTTCATCTTTTGATTGCACAATAGGATTCAGTAATGTAACAGCTGAAAAGAGTTGGGCTTGGAGTATTGCCCTGGGGAACTCTTGCAGGTTTCGCCTTTGACATCCACAAATGTAACCATTTTCCATTTGGTGCATTGTGACAATGGCCAATGGGTAGTTTTCATCTTAATTTTTATAAATGTAGAAATTAACAGGAGCAGATAATTTTGCGCAGTACAGACCAAGGATGTAAGGAATTTTGAAGCCAAGTGATCCTAGCTTCAGTGCTGAGGAGCAGAATACTGTGAGTAAGGATGGCTATTGGTATTGACAGCCTCTGTTTCCATCACTTCAAACAACGAATACCACACCTTAGTAATAAACACAAGAGATCTGCAGAGGCTGGAAATCCAGAGTAACACACACAACACACACAAACACACAAACTGCTGAAGGAACTCAACAGGTCAGGCAGCATCTATGGAGATGAATAAACAGTTGATATCCTGATTAAGGGTCTTGGCCCAAAACATTGACTCTCAATAGATGCTTCCTGACCTGCTGAGGACCTTCAGTATTTTGTGTGTGTTACTGTACTTTGGTTTATGGCACTACAAGATCAAATGGAGATCACCAATAAAATTAGACCCAGGATACTTACTGCCTCCGTTACATGTTGTTTTAACTGGCAGAGGTAAGATCAATATTCGGGCCAATTAGATCCGTTAGCAACGGTGCATTGCAGTTAAAAGCTGAAAAACAAGATTGACTATGATTCCATGATCTCACTATCCTGAAAACAGTGAAAAAAAACCAAATAGCTTAATCAAGAATGACATGCTATAATCATGAATTTTAGCTTTGAACAATCTGTGGCGACCCACTTCCTAGCGCACTCGAACCTCTGCATGCCTTTCGGCCTGAAGAATGCCGCACAGACGTTTCAACGGTTAATGGACCTGGACTTCGCTTTCATCTATTTGGATGACATCCTCATAGCCAGCAGCAGTCGTCAGGAGCATCTGTCCCACCTCCGTCAACTCTATGCCCGACTGAGCGAATACAGCCTGACAACCCGGCCAAATGCCAGTTGGGCTCGACACCATCGACTTCCTGGGCCACAGGATCACTACAGATGGGGCAACTTCTCTGCCCGCTAAAGTAGACGCAGTCCGCCATTTCCCCCAACCCACCACAATCAAAGGCCTTCAGGAATTCGTGGGTATGGTAAATTTCTACCACCGCTTCCTTCCTTCAGCTGCCTGTTTGCCCTGATGTCAGGTCCGGGCAAGGACATTACCTGGGACAGGGAGTCTGCCGCTGCTTTCATTAAAATGAAAGAAGCCTTGCCAAATGCCGCGATGCTAGTGCACCCCCGAATGGACGCCCCTACCTCCCTCACAGTGGACGCATCTAACACGGCAGTCGGTGGGGTACTGGAGCAACTCATTGAGGGTCGCTGGCAACCCCTGGCGTTTTTCAGCAAACACCTGCGGCCACCCGAGCTCAAATACAGTGCTTTCGACCGGGAACTGTTGGTGCTCTACCTGGCAATCCAGCATTTCAGGTACTTCTTAGAAGGTAGGCCCTTCACTGCGTTCACGGACCACAAACCGCTTACATTTACGTTTACGAAGGTGTCCGATCCCTGGTCGTCCCGCCAGCAGTGCCATCTGTCCTACATCTCTGAATACACGACGGATGTCCAGCACGTCTCGGGTAAGGACAATGTTGTGGCGGATGCTCTCTCTCGCCCTACCGTTCATGCCCTTTCCCAAGAGGTAGACTTTGAGGCGCTGGCGGAGGCGCAGCAGGCAGACGAGGAGATCCCAAGTTACAGAACCGCAGTCTCCGGTTTGCAGCTCCAGGACCTCCCCGTAGGCCCAGGTGAGAGGACCCTAATCTGTGACGTCGCCACCGGCCAGCCCCGCCCCGTCGTCCCGGCAGCCTGGCGGCGGCACATTTTCGACTCTATTCATAACTTAGTGCCCCCCTCCATCAGGACACCGTCTGGATGGTCTCTGACAGGTTCGTTTGGCACGGACTCCGCAAGCAAGTCAGTGAATGGGCCAAAACGTGCACGCACTGCCAGACGGCCAAGGTGCAGCGGCACACCAAAGCTCTGCCGCAGCAGTTCCACCCCACCCACTGGTGTTTTGAGCACATTCATGTGGATATCGTGGGCCCCCTGCCAGTGTTGCGCGGAGCGCGGCACCTCCTCACTATTGTGGACCAGTTCACAAGATGGCCAGAGGCGATCCCGCTCACCGACACCACCTCCGAATCCTGCGCCCGGGCACTGATCGCCACCTGGGTGTCTCGCTTTGGTGTACCGGCCCACATTATCTCCGACAGAGGCGTCCAGTTCACCTCCAGCCTGTGGTCAGCTATGGCCAGCCTTTTGGGGACACAGCTGCACTACACAACTGCCTACCACCCACAGTTGAATGGCCTGGTGGAGCGTTTCCACCGTCACCTGAAGTCGGCTCTCATGGCCCACCTGACAGGACCTAACTGGGTGGACGAGCTTCCCTGGGTCCTGCTCGGAATCCGCACGGCACCCAAAGACGATCTGCACACCTTGTCGGCTGAGTTGACGTACAGCACACCCCTGGTTGTCCCCGGGGAGTTCATACCAGCTCCAAGGGGGCACGAGGAAGAACCCGCAGTAGTCCTGGGCACACTATGCGAGAGGCTCGGCACCCTGGCCCCATACCCACTTTGCAGCATGGGCAGAACCCGACCTGTGTACCCAAAGACCTGCAGAACTGTAAGTTTGTGTTTGTATGAAGGGGCGGGCATCGGCCACCACTACAGCGGCCCTACGAGGGGCCATTTACAGTGCTTAGGAACAACGGGTCCACGTCCGTGCTGGACACTGGGGGGAGAGAGGAAGTTTTCACAGTGGACTGACTCAAACTGGCCCATGTGGATGTGGCGCAACCAGTCGAGTTTCTGGCACCGCGGCGCAGAGGCCGACCTCCCAAACAGGGTCCGGCCCAAACTGTGGATATTGAGGGGTGTATTGCCGGTTCTGGGGGGGGGGGGGTTATGTGGTGACCCACTTCCTAACGCACTCGAACCGGCTCACAAATAGCCAGCGCGCCGGCATAAAGGCCAGTCCCAAAAAGGCGTCAAGTCTGCTTCACCAGCAAGGGGAAAAGCCCACGCACAGGACAGGACTGTGCATACGTGCCCCCTACAGCATCCGCATGCGGGACAGGACTGTGAATACGTGCCCCCTACAGCATCCGCGCCCTGGGGAGGGCGGGATCAGGAAGGCTTTAAAGCGAGGCCGCAAAGTTCGAATAAAATCTTTTTGTAACTGCAGTTCATCGACTCCGTGTCGTTATTTCAGCACTGCGTGTAGCACACCGCTACAAATGATTCATATTCATAACCATCCGAAATAGATCAGCCATGTTAAATTTTAAGTCCAACTGTTTAATTTTCATATATTTTTCTTACATTCAAAAGGCAATATGTTTTGCAAGATTTTGCAAATGTAAACTGCTTATTTTTTAACAATCCTAAAATGATTAGCATATTCTTGAAAGACATCTAAAACTGATGCAAAAATAAAATCCACTAAATCATTTGGGTGATAACAATAAATGTAGTTGTCAGTCAGACAAATTAGAAAATAGTCAAGAGATACAAGAATGAACAGCAATGTTCCAGTTATCAATAGAAGTGTTGTTCATTAACATTAGGCAACATTATCACTTAATGTTAATAATATTAGTAAACATTATTAACATTATGAAATATTGACATTATCATTGATAAAGTTCTTCATATTATTACAATGAATTGCATGGCAAAATTGTTATTGTTTGTTTGGTGGGTGCTGGGTGCTGATGCTTTTCTGCTGAAATAATTGGCTTTCCTGTTGAAATGGTGCCAGCGAACAATGATTCCTCAGGCGACATCTACAGATAGCGTTTTTCCAATCATTTCACTTTTTCTACACCTTCTCCTTCTTCATTTTGTCTTGTTTGAGTTACAGTAACTGTTTGAGCTTGTGACATGCAGTTTGAATCTCGTTCAAAGGATCCGGCGCTGCCCTGTGTCTGGAGAGCTGCCTTTGGAGATCAGAGACAGGGAGCCGTAAAGGTCCGAGAACAGAAACTGACTCATAGAAAAGACCAGAGAGGAGGCGTGGGGTCATGAACAACTCCATCTGGAAGTGGCAAGAAAGACTGAAGCGTTGAGGTGAATGTGGTGGGGTCAGTGATTGGTCCCAACAGAGACAGTCAGCAGCCAGATTGGTGAGTTCGACCCGGCTCAGCGGCTTTCAGACCTGAATCTTTGGTCACTCTTTGCAGAAGGACTAAATTTGAGCAGCTGCTCTCCTCGTATTTAGACAAAAAGGTGTTTCCCAAATTCTGACGTTTATATTGGTTTCCTTCAGTCTCTGGTGTTTTCTTTCTTGCAGATGATTGGCGGGTGGGTGACCTGTTAATTTTTTTGTGTGTGGGGGCATTAGGGATTTGATGCTACTGTCACTGTTTTTTTCTGTGAGTGAGGGGGTCGGTGATTGTAGGGGTCATTGATTGTTATTGTGGCTGTTTTTTACTGTGGGCAAGAGAAGTTGTTTTGGGGTCTGCAAGTTTTGATCCTTTTCTTTTTCATGCTAGTTGAGGGAGGGGGTGGGAGTTAATGTCTTTCCTTTCATCAACACCTGTTATCTCTCTGTATTTCATGGCTACCTGGAGCAGACAAATATCAGAGTTGTATTGTACTTGCATACATTGACTCCAAAATAAATCTTTGAACCTTTAAGTGAGGGGGGAGAAGGGAGAAGAACATTGATGTATTGCTGCTACTTGTATGTGGGAGGGAGCGAAGGATGCTTTAGGGTCCTGCTGAAGTATTTCGGCCCAAAATGACGACTGTACTCTTTTCCATAGATGCTGCCTGGCCTGCTGACTTCCTCCAGCATTTTGTGTGTGTTACTCAGATTTCCAGCATCTGCAGATTTTCTCTTGTTTGGGCTTTGGGGTTCTGACATTTTTACTGTCATTCATTCTTTGGGGAACACTTAAGTTTTCATGGATGTCTGTGAAGAACAAGAATTTCAGGTTGTATATTGTATACATTCGATGATAGTAAATAGAACTGTTGAACTGACTCAGATTTGAAATAAGCAAAATGACACAAACAAAATCAAAAGGCGAAATCAAAACAGTAGTACAAGAAGTGGAACTCCTACAATTGAGCACTGATTGCTCAGCACAAGGCCTTTAAGTACAAACTTTCCATGAAGGAAAATGGTAGGCAATAATGGCCGTCTGAATCTTAAAGGGAAAGAGGCAGCTAACCATGCTCCATGGAAATGGAATGCCAAAACTTAAATGCTCCTGTTCAGTCGGGACCATGACAGTCAAAGCCTGAGGATGAATCAGATGTCTGGAAGTCAAGGTATGTTGGTCAGAATTAAGTCCTCAAATCTCTTTTTGTGTCAACAGTGTCACGCCACTGTTCAAAAAAGGATGTAGGCAAAAGACAGGTAACTATAGGCCAGTTAGTTTAACATCTGTAGTTGGGAAAAAGCCTGGAGCTATCATTAAAGAAGAAACAATGAGGCATTTGGAAAGAAATGGATCCACCAGGTTGATGCAGCATGGATTCAGCAAAGGCAGGTCCAGTTGGACAGACTTACTGGAGTTCTTTGAGGATATAACAAGGATATAAAGGGGAACAGATGGACATTATTTACTTGGATTTCCAGAAAGCTTTTGATAAGGTGCCACATAAAAGGATGCATAGAATTGGGGTTGATTATTTGCATGGATAGAGGACTGGTTACCCAATAGAAAGCAAACAGTTAGGATACATGTGTATTTCTCTGATTGGCAATCAGTGGTGAGTGGTGTGCTGCAGGGGTTAGTGCTGGGCATGCAACTGTTCGTGATATACATGAATGATTTGGAAGAGGGGACAGAATGTAGTGTATCTAAGTTTGCTGATGACATTAAAATCAGTGGAAAAGCAAATTGTACAGAGGATACAGAGAGTCTGCAGTGAAATATAGATAGCTTAAGTGAGTGGGCAAGGGTCTGCCAGATGGAGTACAATGTTGGTAAGTGTGAGATCATCCACTGCGGATGGAAAAATGGAAAATCAGATCATTATTTAAACGGTAAAAGTTTGCAGCATGCTGCTGTGCAGAAGGACTGGGGAGTGCTTGTGCATGAATCACAAAAGGTGATATTTTTGCAGGTGCAGCAGGCTATCAAGAAGGCAAATGGAATGTTGGCCTTCATTGGTAGAGGGATTGAATTTAAGAGCAGGGAGGTTATGCTGCAACTGTACAGGCTACTGGTGAGGCCGCAACTGGAGTACTACTTGCAGTTCTGGTCTCCTTACTTGAAGAAAGATATATGGTTTTGGGGGAGGTGCAGACGAGGTTCACCAGGTTGATTCCAGAGTTGAGGGGGTGAGGAGAGATTAAATCACCTGGGACTGTATTCGCTGGAATTCTGAAGCATGAGAGGAGAGTTTATAGAAACATATAAAATTATGAAAGGGATAGATAAGATAGTGGCAGGAAAGTTTTTCTACTGGTAGGTGAGACTAGAGCTAGAATACATAGCTTCAAGATTTGGAGAAGTAAATTTAGGACAGAGATGAGGAGGAACTGTGTTTCCCAGAGGGTGGTGAATCTGTGGAATTCTCTGCCCAAAGAAGCAGTGGAGGCTACCCCAGTAAATATATTTAAGACAAGGTTAGATAGATTTTTTGCACAGTAGGGGAATTAAGGGTTATGGGGAAAAGACAGGTAGGTGGAGACGAGTCCACAGTCAGATCAGCCATGATCTTATTGGATGGTGGAGCAGGCTCGACAGGGCCTATTCCTGCTTCTGTTTCTTATGCTCTTCTGTTCCTCAAGTCTGCTGAGGAGGTTAAAGCCCAGTGTCAGCAGGTTGGGGTGTGTGTCTGCTGAAGGCTTGTTCCGATGTTAAAGTACTGTATACTGTATGTGTGTAGATGGGAGGGAGGAACAGGGCTTGTCTTTGCTGTTGCGGTTTGCTGCTTCTTGTGTTCTGTGTTGTCCTGCCAAGCATCGTGGGCTTGCCATGTTGGCACTGGAATGTGTGGTGACACTTGAGGGCTGCCACCAGCATACCCTTGGGTGAGTTGGTTGTTAAAGCAAGTCAGATATTTCACTGTATGTTTCAATGTACACATGACATATAATCTTGAACCTAGAATTCCCTCCAGTGAAACTTGTTAATTCAGTGAAAAGCCTTGCTCAATTCCTGAGGATTTTGAAGTTAGTCTATTTGGTGTTTGTTCCCCTGATTGATTTGGACATTCTTTTTTAACGCTGATTTTTTCTGCGCACTCCATTGTCTGTAAATCAGACCTGAATGACTCAGTAAAGCAACAATTACATAAATTTAAGATTAATATTGTACAGTAGATAAACTGTCTGTGGATGGCACAAAGCATGTTTAGTACCATCGTCATATCTTATTTTTTAAATTGAATTTTAGTTGCAATGAAAAAGATTACTTGCAGCAGCATCACAGGCACTTAGCATAAGTAAGCAACTTTCACAAGAAAATCATAAACTAGACACAAATTAAACTCAATTTTTATAAGAAAGAAGACAATACGAACAAAAAATATTTTTGTGCAAAGTGATCAAAATGGTCATAGTGTTATTAAATTGTAAAGGTTAAAATTGTGCTGGTTTGTTCAATAATTGAAATGCTGAAGCTGTTCTTGACCTGAGTGATTTGGCTTCGAGCTTCTCTACCTCCTACGTGATGGGAGGTGCAAGATGACGGCATGATCCAGATGGTGGGGATGTCTAACATTGCATATTGCCTGTCAGGCCAGCACAGGGGGGCACCTCCCAGTCTTGACCCAGCTAACAGGAACTATCTACCGCAAGAAGAACCAGAGATGCTGGAAATCTAGTGCAATGCACACAATGTGTTAGAGGAGCTCAGCAGGTCAGGAATGAACATTCAATGTTTCGGGCTGAGACCCTTCATCAGGACCTACCTGCCATTCATTTTCAATTCATCACCTGCAGCCTAGTTAACCACAATCCAAATCCATCGTCCTCGTTCACCCAGTTGCTCCTAGCCTTCAGTTACCTTGTTGTTGACTTCAGGAGGGCACAGAGCGAGCACTCCCCACTGAACATCGACGGCTCCTCGGTAGAGATCATAAACAGCACCAAATTTCTTTGTGTTCACCTGACGGAGAATCTCACCTGGTCCCTCAACACTAGCTCCATAGCAAAGAAAGCCCAGCAGCATCTCTACTTTTTACGAAGGCTGAGGAAAGACCATCTTCCACCCCCATCCTCATCACATTCTACAGGGGTTGTATTGAGAGCATCCTGAGCAACTGCATCACTGCCTGGTTTGGAAATTGCACCATCTTGGATCGCAAGACCCTGCAGCGGATAGTGAGGTCAGCTGAGAAGATCATTGGGGTCTCTCTACCCGCCATCACGGACATTTACACTACACACTGCATCTGCAAAGGAAACAACATTATGAAGGACCCCACGCACCCCTCATACAATCTCTTCTCCCTCCTGCTGTCTGGGAAAAGGCCCCGAAGCATTTGGGCTCTCACGACCAGACTATGTAATAGTTTCTTCCCCCAAGCTATCAGACTCCTCAATACTCAAAGGCTGGACTGACACCTTGCCCTACTGTCCTGTTTATTATTTATTGTAATGCCTGCGCTGTTCTTGTGCGCTTTATGCAGTCCAGTGTAGGTCCGTAGTCTAGTGTAGCTTTCTCTGTGTTTGTTTTTTATTACATAGTTCAGTCTAGTTTTTGTACTGTGTCATGTAACATCATGGTCCTGAAAAACGTTGTCTCATTTTTACTATGCACTGTACCAGCAGTTATGGTCAAAATGACAATAATAGTTGACTTGACTTGACCTGACTTGATATTAAATAATCATTCTCTCCTGTTTTGTGGCTCATTATGGCTTGTTATATTACAGTTTATTATTAAAGTGATTTCTCACTGCTAAATCATCTCCACTGTTCTGTATTTGGGTGAAATCTCCTCTATATAGGACCCCACTTGGTGTACTGTGGTCAGTTCTGGTCACCTCACTACAGGAAGGATGTGGAAACTATAGAAAGCGTGCAGAGGAGATTTACAAGGATGTTGACTGGATTGGGGAGCATGTCTTATAAGAATAGGTTGAGTGAACTTGGCCTTTCCTCCTTGGTGTGACGGAGGATGAGATGTGATCTGATAGAGGCGTATAAGATGATTAGAGGCATTAATCATGTGGATAGTCAGAGGCTTTTTCCAGGGCTGAAATGGCTAACATGAGAGGGCACAGCTTTATGGTGCTTTGAATTAGATACAGAGGAGATGTCAGGGGTAAGTTTTTCATGCAGAGAGTGGTGAGTGCATAGAATGGGCTACTGGTGAGAGTGGTGGAGGCGGATAAAATAGGGTCTTTTAAGAGGCATTTGGATAGGTACATAGAGCTTAGAAAAATAGAGGGCTAAGGGTAACCTTAGGTAATTTCTAAAGTAAATACATGTTGGGCACAGCATTGTGCGCTGAAGGGCCTGTATTGTGCTGTAGGTTTTCTATGTTTCTACATTTCATGAATGCTGCTGCCTTCTTGAGGCAGTGCCTCCCGTAGATCCTACTAATTATGTAGAGGGACATGTCCATAATATATTGGACTGATTGCTCTGAATCTAACCTGTCCACCCTTGTAAGAATGTCTCTTGTATCAAAGAGATCTCTTCTCATTCTTTTTAATTAATGCTTTCAAGTGACAAGCACTCCACCCCTGGTTCCAATCCAATAAATCTTCACAGCACACTTTACAGTACAATCTTCCCCAGGTAAGAAAACCAAATCGGTGCACAATACCCCAGATGCTGTCTTGTCTTATACAATAGCAATAATTCTTTTAGTTATGCTTCCAGCCTAAGCTACATATGAATAGAATGTCCCTTATTAAATAAAGGATGAAAACTGAAGGTTAAATACAGCTTTTTCTGTGCTGTATGTTGTGATTAATAAGAAGATGCAGTTTGAATCTATTAATTTTAACGATATCATTACCAAGGACACCTTTACTTTTCATTATGAAACAGTAAACTAAATTATAATCTTCAAGGTTAATATCAGTATGCAAAGCAAGTCAGTGAGTGGTAATTTCAATCAACGTGAACTCCCTGGATGATCTTGCAAATAATTTCAACTGCCAGGATTAACAAGAAGCCCAAACCTTTAATATCAGTATCATTCCCACTGAGAATTAATCGAGTTAGAAACAAGTAACTGATGGTGATTTATGATCTTGATATGTGATCAAATTATGCAGTAACAGTAAATTATTTGTGCTCTTCACTGGCTGTACTTTTACTCAGAACTCCTCTCTATTGCAGTCAACTACAATCCAAAATCCAATACAGCTTGACTCTGTACTAAATTGCACATGGTGCACAGGAAATTAAAAAATGATTTTCTCAAAAGGGAGACTTGTGATTTCCTGAGACCCTGAGAGTGATGCTGTCAGAAGCTTAGCTCATGGTAGGTCATCCATGGAAGTAGGATCAAGTGTGAGGACCCAGACAAAGCTTGACCCAAATAAGGCCTCAATGATGGAACTGGCGGAAGATGATGACACTTTATAATAGCAGTGATGGTGGAGGAAGACTCAGCAGTGAAAGGTCCCTAATAGTCTTGCCTGCTCTGCCATTGGACCTTCACCTCGATCTGTCAGGCTGCCTGTGCATCAGCATCCCCATGTTAACCAAAGTCGTGCACAGGCATTCTCCATTAGGCAAATAACCACCGAGGAGAATATCATACTCATCTTGGGTCATAGTATCTAAACCAGCCTTTCACCTTAGCATCTCTGTGACAATTATCATTCTTTTTTACATAAATCCTCCTTTAATCCAATTCTGTTCCCCTAACATTCCCATCATCAGTCTCAAAGTCCACCAATTAACTCCACACTCAGGAGTTCTACCCAACTCACCAACCTCGGAGATTGGGGGAAACTGGATCACCCACCTGGTCTCAGGAAAAAGACTATTAAGACCATAAGATATGGGAGCAGAATTCATCCATTTGGCTCATTGAGTCTGCTCTGCCATTCCATATGGCTGATTGAATATCCATCTCAAGCTCATTCTCCTGCCTTCTACGTAAACTAATCAAGATCCTATCAACTTCAGCTTTAAATATACTCAATGACTTGGCTTCCAGAGCCATCCATAGAAATCAATTCTACAGATTCACCTGCCTCTGGCTAAAGAAATTCCTCATCATCTCTGTTCTAAATGGACATCCTTCTATACTGAAGTAGTGGCCTTTTGGTCTTGGGTCCCCAACTAAAGGAAGCATCCTTTCCACATCCACTCTATTGAGGACATTCAATATTTGATAGGTATCAATGAGATCCCACCTTATTCTTCTAAGCTCCAGCAAGTACTGTCCCAGAGCTACGAAATGCTCCTCATATTATTCTTTTGAAACTCCTCTGGACAGTCTCCAATTCAGTTCATCTTTTAGATAAGAGACAAAACTGCTCACAAAACTCCAAGTGTGGGCTGACCAATGTCTTCTAGAGTTTTAGCATTACATCCTTGCTCTTATACTCTAGAAATGAATGCTAACATTGCATTTGCCTTCCTTACCACTTACTGAAATTGCAAGTTAACCTTTAGGAAATCGTTCACAATGACTCCCTAGTCCCTTTGTTCAAAGTTCAAAGTAAAATGTATTATTAGAGTACATACGTGTCACCATATACAACCCTGAGATTCCTTCTCTGCGGGCATGCTTAACAAATCTACAGAACAGTAAATGTAAACTGTAAACATCAGGAACTATTAACTGTAAATCAACTGTGCAAATGCAGATATAAATAAATGGTGATAAATAATGGGTATAAAATAACAGTCCTTAAATGAGTGTAGCTATCCCCTTTTGTTCAAGAGCTGATGGTTGAGGGGTAGTAACTGTTCTTGAGTCTGGTGGTGTGAGTCCTAAGGCAATTGTACCTTCTACCTGATAGCAGCAGTGAGAAAAGAGCATGGCCAGGGTGGTGAGGATCTTTGATGATGGATGTTGCTTTTCTGCAGCAATGTTAAATAATAGGGCATTGAGGAATGCAGAGGAACAGAGAGATCTAGGAATAACAGTGCATAGTTCCCTGAAGGTGGAGTCTCATGTAGATAGGGTGGTGAAGAAGGCTTTTGGAACGCTGGCCTTTATAAATCAAAGCATTGAGTACAGAAGTTGGGATGTAATGTTAAAATTGTACAAGGCATTGGTAAGGCCAAATTTGGAATATTGTGTACAGTTCTGGTCACCGAATTATAGGAAAGATATCAATAAATTAGAGAGAGTGCAGAGACGATTTACTAGGATGTTACCTGGGTTTCAGCATTTAAGTTACAGAGAAAGGTTGAACAAGTTAGGTCTCTATTCATTGGAGCGTAGAAGGTTGAGGGAGGATTTGATCGAGGTATTTAAAATTTTGAGAGGGATAGATAGAGTTGACGTGAATAGGCTGTTTCCATTGAGAGTAGGGGAGATTCAAACGAGAGGACATGATTTGAGAGTTAGGGAGCAGAAGTTTAAGGGAAACACGAGGGGGTATTTCTTTACTCAGAGAGTGATAGCTGTGTGGAATGAGCTTCCTGTAGAAGCAAGGTAAAATTGGATAGGTATATGGACAGGAAAGGAGTGGAGGGTTATAGGCTGAGTGCGGGTAGGTGGGACTAGGTGAGATTAAGAGTTCAGCACGGACTAGGAGGGCTGAGATGGCCTGTTTCTGTGCTGTGATTGTTATATGGTTATATGGTTATAGATGTGCTCAATGGTTGGGACAGTTTTACCTGTGTTGTACTGGACTGAATCCATTACCTTTTGTAGGATTTTCTACTCAAAGGCATTGGTGTACCCATGGCAGGCTACGATGCTGTCAGCCAGCTCACATTCCACCACACATCTATAGAAGTTTGCCAAGGTTTTCGAAGACATGCCAAACCCCTGCAGTCTCCTGAGGAAGTAGAGGAGCTGTCATACTTTCCTTGCAATAATATTTATATATGTGTCCAGGACAGGTCTTCTGAGATGGTGACACTCAGGAATTAAAAGTTAGTGAACCTCTCCGCCTCTGATCCTCCGATGATTACTGTCTCATCTACCTCTGGCTTCCATCTCCTGAAGTCGACTATCAGTTCTTTGTCTTGTTGACATTGAGTGATGGATTGTTGTTATTACACCACTCAGCCAAGTTTCTAATCTCCCTCCTGTATTGCTGATTCATCACCCCCTTTGATGCAGCCCACAACAGTGATGACATCAGCAAATTTGTATATGGTGTTGGAGCTGTACTTAGCCACAGAGTCACAGGTGTCAAGTGAGTAGAGGAAGGGGTTAAAATCACAAACCTGCTGTGCTCCTGTTCTGATGGAGATTGTGGAGGAGATGTTTTTGCCAATCTGAATGGACTGGGGTCTACAAGTGAGGAAATCCAGAATCCAACTACATCGTTATTGAGGCCCAGGTTATGGAGTTTACTGATTAATTTTGAGGGGACGATGGTGTTAAATACCAAGCTGTAAGTAATAAAGAGGATTTTGATGTATGCATCTTTGCTGTCCAAATGTTCCTGGATGTGTGAGGAGCCAATGAGATAGGATCTGCTATTGACCTGTTGCTTCAGCAGGCAAATTGGAGTCAGCATTTGGACATGACTATACACTTCCCTACACTATATTTCATCTGCCACCTCATTGTCCATTCTCCCAAGCTAAGTCTTTCTGCAGATTCCCTGCTTTCTCAATTGTATCTGCTTTCTACCTATCTTTGTATCTTCTGCAAATTGGCCACAAAGCCATGAATTCCATCAGGGGAATCACTGAGATATAATGCAAAAAGAAGTCCCAATACTGCCCCTGCAAAACTCCATTAGTCATCAGCAACCAACCAGAATGGGGTCACACTTATAATTTTTTTTTTGCCTCCTGCCAATCAGCCAATCTTCTATCCATCTAACACCATGGACCCTTATCATCTTAAGCAGCCTTATGTGCAGCACCTTGTCAAAGGCCTTCTGAAAATCCAAGTAAACAACACCCATTGACTCACCTTTGTCTATTCTGCCAGTTATTTCCTCAAAGAATTCCAACAGATTTGTCAGACAAGATTTCCCTGTAAGGAAACTACACTTTGGACTATCTTATCATGTGCCTCCAAGTACTCCAAAATCTCATCCTTAATCATGGACTCCAATATCTTACTGACCACTGACATCAGGCTAGCTGGCTTATAATTTTCTTTCTTCTGCTTAATTGCCCCTATGTGTCATGGTCTTATAAATACTCAAATCTTAGAGCTATGTGTAAGGTTCAGGAGAGTGGGAGTAACCAAATAGCACAGATCAGTTAACCTCCTTCAGTACGACAGATTGCTGTGAGAAACTTTAAAATTATTTTTATGTTCAACTGCATTTAAGTTTTGCTTTAAAGAGAAACAGTCTTGAGATTCCACCTGCAGTTTCCAGAACTTCAGATGAAAACTGATTCATTTGTAAGAAATCACTTTAATTACTTATTTAAATTGTTTAATTAGGTGTTCTGATTACACGAATCAGACCAAATCATGAATTAGTGTGATGAATTAATCTAAAGATATATTTTAATTTCCATTTTACATATTTTCTTTTTTTTTGTTCGGATCACATGACAAATAAAGGGCGAATGAGCCTATTTGGTTTGTCTCTAAAATCAGTTCCAGGCTGTGGATATTGCTTACAAGAGTAGCATTCAAATAGCATGAGATTTTACGAGAATTATTCACATAAACCATTAACTCTGTTTTTCCTTCTCTATTAATACTGCAAAAGTTTTTCCAGTTTCTTCAGTTTTAATTTCAGACACCAGGGATCTGCAGTGCTTTGCTTCTCATCAATCACCTGTCCTTGTTTGTCCTTGAGGGTGTTCAAAGATCAAATTTCAATTTACATATATGTCACCATGTACCACCCTGAGATTCATTTTCTTGTGGGCATTCACAGTAGAACAATGAATTGATGAAAATCCACGTACAAAGACTGACAATCAATGTGCAAATACACAAAGGTAATATAAATAAATAATATTGAGGGTGTGAGTTGTAGGCCATAATACCATGAATCTGCAAAAAAATGGGAGCAGAAATAGGCCATTTGCCCCATTGAATCTACTCTGACATTTCAACTTGGCTGATCCATTTCCCTCTCAGCCTTCTCCCTGTATCCCTTCATGCCCTGACTAATCACAAATATATCAACCTCTGCCTTAAATATACCCAAAGACTTGGCCTCCACAGCCACCTGTGGCAATTAATTCCACAGTTCACCACTGTCTGGTGAAAGAAATTCTTCCTCATCTCTGTTCTAAAAGGACACCCGTCTATTAAGAGGCTGTGTACTCTAGTCTTAGATTCCCCCATCATCAGAAACATCCTCTCCATATACACTCTATCAAGGCCTTTCAACATTCAATAGGTTACAATGAGGTCACCCCTCATTCTCCTGAATTCCAATTTAACAGAGGCCCAGAGCCATCAGGTGTTTTTCATATGACTAGTCTTTCAATCCCAGAATAATTTTGTGCACCTCCTTTGAACCTTTTCCAATGTCAGCACGTCATTTCTATGTAGAGTCCTTGAAAGTGAGTCCGTAGGAAGTGGAACCAGTTCAATATTGAGGTGAGTGAAGTTATCCATGCTGGCTCAGGAGCCTGATGGTTGGGGTAGTAACTGTTCCTGAACCTGGTGGCATGGGATTGTTGGACCTTGTACTTGAGCTGCCGTGGGCTACCTGATATCTTATTCATTGAGCCGTAATGTTCTTTGTCCTAGGTTCCAAATCAGATAATAATACTGCAGTCAATGAGGGCAAATACAGAGAGGAGCTCTGGAAAAGAGCAGTGAAGTCTATTGGTTTAAACCACATTTATTTTAATGCAAGAAACAACATAAGGCAGCTGTTCTCAGAGTGTGGATTCACTCTGGAGACTGAGTGTGATGATCTGCGTTTCCTCTACGTCTTCAGTTCCTCCCCCAAACTCTGAGATAGAGGAAAGGAATTTCAGCAGTGGCCCTGTGAGAGAGAATAGGTTATATGGAAATATTGTGGGGAATAGGTTTGATGGGTCTATCCTGAGCATGAATTCAATGGACTGTATGGCCACTTTTTACATTTTATGAAAATGTATGAATGCTAAAAGGCATAAATACTGAACGCAAGAGAGTCTTCAGATGCTGGAAATCTAGAGAAACACACACAAAATGATGGAGGAACTCAGCAGATCATGCAGCATCTATGGAAAGAAAGAAAAAGCTGACGTTTCAGGCTAAGACCTCAGACCAAAACGCCAGTGCATAAACCTCGTGTATTTCTTGTCACCTGCAATAGCTGGTTGCTCACATTGTAAAAACAGCAATGAAATAAGTGGATATCTGCCAGAAATGGCCTTCAACACCTTGTAGGGAATAATAGGTATGGTCATCAATAAACTAAGAAAGAAAAATACTTTCATTTCCACTTTCTCCTTTAAATGCCAGAATGGATTGTAAAATAAAACACTGATTTCACTCACAAGACAAAGTGTTAGTGGAGGAACTAAAACACACTCTGAGAACAGCCACCCAGAGGATTGCTAAAAGATTTTTTACTGTGTTAATTGCCTACTTGGGCTAATATATCAAGCACGTATTTTTGTTAGTGGCCTTTCCTCTTTCAATATACACTCATTGATTGGGTAAAAACAAATCACTCCTGGTTATTTTGTGCTTTACTTACGTTCAAGGGCTGCTGTAGTCTTAAAGATGACATAAGGAATGTATGGGGAGGTTTTCTGAGACAGCTTGTAAAGCACAACATTTCACTAAAGGTTTCACACAAAAAGATCTAAAACTGTGTTACACCATGGTATTGGATAATGTGCAATGCCAGGAATCAGGTCAAATCAAGTCACTTTTATTGTCATTTCAACCATAACTGCTGGTACAGTACACAGTAAAAATGAGTCTTTTTTCAGGACCATGGTGTTACATGACACAGTACAAAAACTAGACTGAACTACGTAAAAAACAACACAGAGAAAAAAAAAACAACTACACTAGACTACAGACCTACACAGGACTGCATAAAGTGCACAAAAACAGTGCAGGCATTACAATAAATAATATACAGGACAGTAGGGCAAGGTGTCAGTCCAGGCTTCGGGTATTGAGGAGTCTGATAGCTTGGGGGAAGAAACTGTTACATAGTCTGGTCATGAGAGCCTGAAAGCTTCGGTGCCTTTTCCCAGACAGCAGGAGGGAGAAGAGATTGTATGAGGGTGCATGGGGTCCTTCATAATGCTGTTTCCTTTGCGGATGCAGCGTGTAGTGTAAATGTCCATGATGGCGGGAAGAGAGACCCCAGTGATTTTCTCAGCTGACCTCACTATCCGCTGCAGGGTCTTGCGATCCAAGATGGTGCAATTTCCAAACCAGGCAGTGATGCAGTTGCTCAGGATGCTCTCAATACAACCCCTGTAGAATGTGATGAGGATGGGGGTGGGAGATGGACTTTCCTCAGCCTTCGCAGAAATTAAAGACGCTGCTGGGCTTTCTTTGTTATGGAGCTGGTGTTGAGGGACCAGGTGAGATTCTCTGCCAGGTGAACACAAAGAAATTTGGTGCTCTTTACGATCTCTACCGAGGAGCCGTTGATGTTCAGTGGGGAGTGCTCGCTCTGTGCCCTCCTGAAGTCAACAACAACAACAAGGTAACTGAAATCTAGGAGCAACTGGGTGAACGAGGACTATGGATTTGGATTGTGGTTAACTAGGCTGCAGGTGATGAATTGAAAATGAATGGCAGGTAGGTCCTGATGAAGGGTCTCAGCCCGAAACATTGAATGTTCATTCCTATCCATAGATATTGGCTGACCTGCTGAGCTCCTCTAACACATTGTGTGCATTGCACTAGATTTCCAGCATCTCTGGTTCTTCTTGCGGTAGATAGTTCCTGTTAGCTGGGTCAAGACTGGGAGGTGCCCCCCTGTGCTGGCCTGACAGGCAATATGCAATGTTAGACATCCCCACCATCTGGATCATGCCGTCATCTTGCACCTCCCATCACGTAGGAGGTAGAGAAGCTCGAAGCCAAATCACTCAGGTCAAGAACAGCTTCAGCATTTCAATTATTGAACCAACCAGCACAATTTTAACCTTTACAATTTAATAACACTATGATTATTTTGATCACTTTGCACAAAAATATTTTTTGTTCTTATTGTCTTCTTTCTTATAAAAATTGAGTTTAATTTGTGTCTAGTTTATGATTTTCTTGTGAAAGTTGCTTACTTATGCTAAGTGCCTGTGATGCTGCTGCAAGTAATCTTTTTCATTGCAACTAAAATTCAATTTAAAAAATAAGATATGACGATGGTACTAAACATGCTTTGTGCCATCCACAGACAGTTTATCTACTGTACAATATTAATCTTAAATTTATGTAATTGTTGCTTTACTGAGTCATTCAGGTCTGATTTACAGACTATGGAGTGCGCAGAAAAAATCAGCGTTACAAAAGAATGTCCAAATCAATCAGGGGAACAAACACCAAATAGACTAACTTCAAGATCCTCAGGAATTGAACAAGGCTTTTCACTGAATTAACAAATTTCACTGGAGGGAATTCTAGGTTCAAGATTATATGTCATGTGTACACTGACACATACTGTGAAATATCTCACTGTATTTTTAAAAGACAAAGGTTTTTTTTAAAGATAAAGATTCTTTTCAAGATTAGTTTTATTTGTCACATGTACATCTTTCATGGTGGTCGCTGTCACGGCTGGACCCAGGTGTGGAGGAATGACAGGCTGTCATGGTGAGCACGGTAATGACTCAACCTGGGTGCGGAAGAACGGCAGAGTCCCAAATAGAGATGGAAACTAGAGGTTAGACATAGGAACACCACCAGATCATTGTAAGCTAGACTGAGCAACATTGCGAGACATATCGTTCTCCAGAACCACAAGGACTCTACAACAGTGCTAACCAGGAGTCCCCTTTAAATTATCCTAGACTGTGGGGAATCCGTACCAGTCACAATTAACCTGACAAGATTAAACCAAAGGCACTGATGAAGATAACAATTAATTAAAACAGGTGCTCAAGAAACCTGGAAACCCAACGCTCTACAGTCACCGCAGAGGCGTGCAGGGCTTGTGACGACATCGAAACATATAGCGAATTGTGTCATTTTGCTGGACAGTGCTGGAGGCAGCCTTTCGTGCCACATAACATGCCTAGAAATCACAGATTCTATCCCTTACCATAAAATGTAACGATACACTAACCCTAACTGTACGTCTCTGGAATTTGGGAGAAAACAAGAACACCCGGAGGAAAGCCACATGGTCATGGGGAAATGTACAAACTCCAGACAGTTAGCGGCAGGAGCCAAACTTCGATCAGTGATCACTGGTGGTATAAACCAACTGTGCTAACCATTGTGCTACTGTGCCACCTGCACGAACATCACTTTCATATTGATTAGCGCCCATTTAGAGAACCTGACGGCATGAATATTTATCTCTCCGTCCAGTAAAAAAAAATCCCTACTTCCCCCTCTTCTGCTGTTCTCCGCTCTGGCCTCTTGCCACCTGCCTATCACCTCCCCCTCATTCCCTTCCTCCTTCCTTTTCTGCTATGGTCCACTCCCGCTCCTATCTGGTTCCTTCTTCTCTAGCTCTAACTTTTCCTGCCCACATTCAACCCTTCTTTTCCAGTCCTGAAGAAGCGTCTTGGTCCGAAACTTCAACTTTCATAGATGATATCTGACCTCCTGAGTTCCTCCAACATTTTGAAGTATGTTGCTCCTTCTTCGGCTGTCCATTGATTTTCGATGATAACTGAGGCCTGGGCAAGTTTGTATGGAAAAACAGCAGTTGTTGCCCATGCTGGAAGTTTCCCCTTCACCGCAGCACCAAGGGAAAGGCATTAGGACCCATACAGCTTGGCACTGGTGTCATCACTGAGCAATGTGTGGTTAAGTGCCTTGCTCATGGAGACAACACGCTGCCTCAGCTGAGGCTCAAACTAGTGACCATCAGATCACTAGTCCAACACCTTAACCACTTGACCACGCACCACACAGTATGTTGCCTACCTACTTAAAAAGACAGGAGATGTTGGACAGCAAATGTTGGAACCTGAAGCAACACACAAGATGGCAGAAGGTCAGATAGCGTTTATAGAGGGAAATACTGCCTGACCTGATGAGTTCCGTCAGCATCTTGTATGAAGCAGATTACTCAGTAAGCTGAGTATTCTATCAAGCATCAGTGACTCTATCGTCCTATACTGAGAGGCCGTGATAGAATAGACATGGAGATGATGTTTCCTGTACTGGGGATTCTAGGGCCAGAGGGAACAGCCTCAAAATAGAAGGCTGTTCCTTTAGAACAGAGATGAGGAGGAATTTCTTTAACCAATGATTGCTGAGTCTGTGGAATTTATTGCCACAGGCAGCTGTGGAGGCCAAGTCAGGGGTATATATTAAAGCAGAGGTTGATAGGTTTCTGATCAGTTCACTGATTTATTATGTGCCATGTTGTATTACGTGGGTGATCCATGACCGTGATTTTTCTTGGCAAATTTTTCTACAGAAGTGGTTTGCCATTGCCGTCTTCTGAGAGGTTTCTGGCCAGTTTGATCAGTAGATGGTATCAATGGTTATGGGGAGAAGAAATGAGCTATCATGAAAATAAATCAGCCATGATTGAATGATGGAGCAGGGTCGATGGTCTGAATGTCCTAATTCTGCTCCTATGACTCATGGTCTTGCATGCTTGGGAGACCTGGACTATCTGTAGTAAGTACTTCAAGCCATGAAGCCATGTAAGCAATGCTGTCTTTACTGATGATATAGTCAGCAATAAGCATACCGATGTTCTGGATACACTATCAGTAGTATTGTAAACACATATTTTTAGCAATTTCTGTGGCGTTTCATCGACTGAAGTTGACATTTACTGAATACAATTTTCTGATCAACATGACCTGAAAATGGAATATGTGAGCTTGTTGTTGATTTTACCCCAGGTTTTAATGACTAGCTGTGGATAAAACTTGAAAATCTGAAGGTTTGATTATAAATTGATGTACAAGATAAACATACTGGATTTTTTGATGCTTAGGCTATTATCTTTGAAACAGAGGCAGTCAAGTAGTTAACATTATGAAGAGTCCAAATCAATGAAGCAGAAAGTAAACAATTCTCCTAATTGTCAGAGAGGTTATAAACTGGGGATATGGTTTAAGGAGATATGTAGAAAAATTAGAGAAGACCAAAAATAATTCACCAAAACATTGATAGGCATCTTTGTTGCCTGCTTGAAAACATTAAAAAAGTACCTGGACATGTACTGAAAGATCATATGTGCTATTTGCAAAGAGTTGGAAGGGAGATTAAGTAGGAATGCTCTTTTTCAATGGGCCAAATGCCCCACTTTTGTGTTTCCTTAATTCTGTAGCATTGCTCTTTAAAGAATAGAGTTTCTTTAACTGGAAGGAACCAGTCAAAACCATATGCTAGTCAGGAGAAGCATGATGAATATATCAGAATGAACATGCTCTGTTAAGCAATAGGGAAGGCAATGCTTCTGAACAAGTAGATTTCTTTTATATACAACAAAGAATACACTGTTCTGTGGAATATGTGATAACTGTTCTAATTTACATTCAACTTCCTTTCTTGAGCATTTTATCTGCCGTACTTTCAGAGTCATAATTTTTGATTCAGAAATTGAACATTAGATTCACCCAGTTTTCATATTTATTGAAAACTGATGCCACAATAAGTGCATACCAATTATCAGTAAGAAAAATATGTTTATAAGCCAAAATGCCTTGCAACTTATTCATTGCCAGTGGTGGCCCTGCTCCCAGGATGAGGCTTTCCATTCCAGGACATCCCAAATGTCCTCTTTCTTTAAGAATCGTGGTTTCCCTTCTGCCGTCATCAATGATGCACTCACCCACATCTCCCCCGATTTCCCACCCTTCAGCCCTCACCCCATCTTCCCGTCACCACAATAGAGATCATGTCCCCCTTGTCCTCACCTATCACCCCACCAGCCTCTGGATCCAGCATATTATCCTCCGCAACTTCTGCCACCTTCAACAGGACCCCACCACTAAGGACACCTTTCCCTCTCTACCCCTCTCGGCTTTTCGCAGGGATCGTTCCCTCCGCGACTGCCTGGTCCACACGTCCCTCCCCACAGATCTCCCACCTGGCACTTATCCCTGCAAGCGTAAGTGCTACACCTGTCCCTAAACTCCTCTCTTACCACCATTCAGGGCCCCAAACAGTCCTTCCAGGTGAGGCAGCACTTCACTTGTAGTCTGTTGGGGTAATCTATTGCATCCAGTGCTCCCGGTGCGGCCACCTCTACATCAGAGAGACCCAACGCAGATTGGGGGACTGCTTCATCGAGCACCTACGCTCCATCCGCCACAACAGACAGGATCTCCCGGTTGCCACCCACTTCAACTCTCCTTCACATTCCCATTCGGATCTGTCCATACATGGCCTCCTCTACTGCCATGATGAGGCCAAACTTCGGTTGGAGGAACAACATCTCATATACCGTCTGGGTAATCTCCAGCCCCTTGGTATGAACATCGAATTCTCCAACTTCTAGTAATTCCTTCCCTCTCCCTTCCCCCATCCCACCTTCACTCTGTCTCCTCTTCTGGCTGCCTATCACCTCTCATGACTCTGCCTTCTTCTACTACCCATAGTACTTTCCCCTTAGATTCCTCCTCCTTCTTTAGTCCTGACGAAGGGTCTCAGCCTGAAACGTTGACTGCTCATTTCAATGGATGCTGCCCGACCTGCCGAGTTCATCCAGCTTTTCTGTACGTCTTGATTTGACCACAGCATCTGCAGTGCACTTTGCGTTGTCCATTACACAATAGTTGCCTTCAGTGAAACACATTACAGAAATTATATACTGTATTCATATATGTTTAACAAAATTAAAAGTCTATTATCAAATTATGTGTATGCTAGCATATACTATCTTGAGATTAACTTTATTGCAGGTATTACAGAAATTGCAGAAACACAATTTTACAAAAACTATGTATAAACAGATAAAGACTGACAACTGACCAAATCAACAGACAAACTGCAATATTGAGGGCTAGGCTGATGTTTTGATACCATGACACAAAGTTCACAGTCACAATCTTTTTCCTGATTAGGGGTCTCAGCCGGTAATATCAACTGTTTATTAATTTCCATAGATGCTCCCTGACTTGCTGTGTTCCTCCAGCATTTTGTGTGTGTTGTTCTGGATTTTCATCATTTGCAAAAGCTCTTGTGTCCTATCCACTGATACTCCCTTCTGCCTCAGGAGCACTGTCAACAAAATCAAGGATCTCTCACTTTTGTCATTCTCTCTGCTCCAGACAGACAGTAGAGACAAACCCTGAGAGCAGATACAACCAGGCTCAAAAACAGTTTCAAGCTGTTATTACACTCTTGAATGGGCTTTTCACATGCTAAAAGATTAAGTCTTGATCTCCCAGTCTACCTTATCATGGCCTAAGACTTTTGCACAGTAATGTACATATCAGCGTGGAGCGGAGAGCAAGTTTGTAGATCTGGCAGGGGCAAAGGATGTTGAGAATGATGGGAGTGGAGCTCCATGGCACAGATGTGGGACAGGTGGCGGAGGAGTGCTGGGACGGGACGGTGGGGGGGGGGGGGGGTGGGTAGGTGCGCTTGCAGACACACCTGGACCTGAGACACCAGGCAGGATCAGTTTTCCAAACAATTGGTTTATAGATCATTACAGAATGTCTCTCTGGTGCTTCCGGCTCCTTTTCTGCCCCTTTTCCCAACCTCGATCCTTCCATTCTCTAAATATTAATATGTTTATGCATCTGTCTAAGAGCCTCTTAAATGCCACTATCTTATTTGTCTCCACTCCCACCCCTGGCAGCGCAATCCAGGTAGCCCTCACTCTGTATAAAAAAACTTGTCACAGAAATCTCCTTTGAACTTACTCCTTCTCACCTTAAGTTCATACCCTCTGACATTAGATATTTTGATCTTGGGGTAAAGGTATCAGCGATCTGCCCCATTTATACTCCTCATAATCTTATAAACCTCTGTCAGGTCTCCCTTCTGTCCAACATCTCCTCGTGCCTTATAATCCATACATTGTCCTTGTACCTTTTCCAAAGCTTCCAAATCCTTTCTATAACGGGGTGACCAGAACTGAATGTAATATGCTCAATGCAGTCTAATCAGAGTTTTATAAAGCTGCAACGTAGCTTCTTGACTCTTGAACTCAGTACCTTGACTATTAGAGGGAAGCATGCCCTACCACCTTGTGCAGCCACTTTCAGAGAGCAATGGAATTGGACCCCACAATCCATCTATTCAATAACTCTGTTAAGGGTCCTATCGTTAACTGTGTACTGCACCCTTACATTTGATTTTCCAAAATGAAATACCTCACAATGACTGGATTAAACTCCATCTGCCATTTCTCCATCTAACTAATTTACTGTGTATCCCATTGCATCTTTTGAAAATCTTCTACTCCAGCCACTAAACAAGCCTTTGTTTTGCGTGTGAACTTACGAATCACCATCCACATTTTTATCAAAGTATTTTACATGAATAAGTCATTATTTTGGTGAGTAAAAGATAGAAAAAAGTTACAGATCTTTTTCTATCTTAATAATATCTGAAAAGAACTGCAACCTATAAAATACCCTTTGAAGTATAATCACTGTGGTAACCTGGTAACACAGCAGTTTACTACGACCTGGCTTCAAAGGAATGTGAAGTATGACACATGGTGATTATATGAGAGATCACATCAGTCAAGGACAGCATTGTGTAACAGGAAATTGTTCCTTGCAAACCAATGTTAAAATGTTCCGGTAAATAATATGCCCTTCTTGAATGTTCCAAAAAGAATTGTAGCAATCAAGCTCACACAATGTAACAGCAATACTGTGAGGAATCAGTCTTGGTACTTAATAGGGGAGAGTAAAATAAACGTCAGAATGAACAAAGGTAGAAGGAAATACCACTAATGTGAAATGAAGAGAGTTGAGAGTGAGCTGGTGTACACACAAATCCCCAGTCTGGCTTTAAACTGTTTAACAGTAATTTTATGTTAACTATTCAATTAAAATGCTTAAGTACTGTAACTGACACGGAGGAAGAAATTTATCTCTGCTCACAATGAAGAACACAACTGGGATTTGATGTTGACTTTCCCTCTGAATATTTGATTCTATTGATTTAGTGGAAATGAATTTCTGGAGGTGAGTACAACCAGTAAGCAATTTTGCACATGTTTTGTGCTACTAATAGGGGAAGAAAAGCCTGCCTATATTTATCCTATCTATTTTTTCCCTGAGGTCAGGTGAGAGCAGAGCTAGAGGTCATAGGTTCAGGATAAGAAATTAAATATTTACGGGGCACTTCTTCACTCAGAGGGAGGGGCATGTGTGAAACAAGCTGCCAGCTTGTCTTTGTACGTCCAGGTTGACTGGCCTTAATTAATCCATTTCCCCCCAAGTGACTGGTGTTCCTGTTTGAGATCATTGCTTCTGAAACCTGTCCCACTGTTGAGGTTAAATAGACTGACCTTTGGTTGTGAGTCTTATTTTTGCTCCCATGTTTGAATAAGGCAAAAACTTCCATCAATCTCCAGTCCTCTGGCATCTTCCCATATCAAAAGAGCATTGAGAATGGCCCTTTGATTTCCTCCCTCAGTGTCTGGGGACGTGCCCTATCTGATCCTGGTGAATAATCCATTTTAAACTGAGCCAGTTTTGCTAGCTTTAATGCTATCAATTTGTAAGCTTAGTATCTCACCCCTGCACTCAATTCTCATGCAATTTCTCATTAACAGAGCTCACTTCTCTGTGCACTTTACTATTTATAGATTTGGAGAACAGTTTGGATTCCCATTTAGATTAACAATTAATTTTTCATCATTGTAAGACATAATAGGAGCAGAATCAGGCCATTCAGCCCATTGAGTCTGCTCTGCCATGATTGATTTATTATCCCTTTCAACCCCATTCTCTTGCCTTCACCCCGTAACCTTTGACACCCTGACTAATCAAGAATCTATCAACCTCCACTATAAATATACCCAAGGACTCGGCTTCCACAGCCACCTGTGCAATGAATTCCACAGATTCACCACCCTCTGGCTAAAGAAATTCCTCCTCATCTCTGTTCCCAAGGGACATCCTATTATTCTGAGGCTGTGCCCTCTGGTCCTAAGCCCCACTGTAGGAAACATGCTCTCCAACACTCTATCTAGGCCTTTCAATATTCGACAGGACAGAGTTAAATTTGATTCCTCCATGGGCACAGCTATTTATTTATTTATTATTTATTTATAGATACAGTACAGATCAGGTCCTTCTGGCCTTTCACCGCCCAGCAACTCATCTATTTAACCCTAGCCTAATCACAGGGCAATTTACAATGACCAATTAGCCTATTAACTGGTATATCTTTGGATTGTGGGTGGAAACTGGAGCGCCTGGAGGAAGCCCACGTGCCTTATGGGAAGGAAGATACAAACTTACTTACAGAGGATGCAGAATTTGAACTCTGAACTCCCATGCCCCACGCTGTAATAGAGACGTACTAACCGCCATGCTACAAACCAGTAAGGTCTGTTTTGAGAACTCAGTTTGAGTACTAATCTGCTGCTTTGAGAGTGTATGATGGTGGAAAAGATGTTTCTCTGGGAAGTGGAAGGGAAAGATGATTCTGCAGATGCAGATACATCCTGGTACAGTCGCTTGGGAAAGTGCTATGAGGGTAAATAGTTTTGAATAGTTTTTGAAGAAGATAACAGGGCAGTTTCTTGGTGTAAATAGGAACTTTCCCTCAGACTGGGTTGTGACCAGTGCTAGGGTAGAGAGAGAAGACTGCATGAAAGGTTGTTGGACATCTGTGGCTCCCTCTGGCATTTTACAGATTAGTTTATTAAGTGGATGATAAGTATTCTTCGTTCTTTCTGTATTTTATTTTTTATGTCTCCAATAAAGTAATTCCTTATAATCATGTGTGCAGTACGTCCTTTGTTTGTGGATAAGAACAAAGATTTGTCACAGTGCATGCTCACAGGATTGGACCAGTGTGCGGAGGAACAGCAGACTCTGTCACAGTGGTCGCTGGCACTAACTCAATCCAGGTGCGGAGAATGGCGGAAGCAGTCACAAGAAGAGTGGAGGGACAGCAGACTCTCATGAAGATGTTAGACATAAGAATACCAACAGACCTCAGAAGCATGACCAAGTGACATTGTGAGACAAATCAGTCTCCAGTACCTAGAAAGACTCTGCTTATAGTGCACAATGAGTGCCATTTAAAAAAAACCATAGAATGAGGAAAACCTGTGCCAGTCACAATTAACTTGATGAGATTAACAGAAAGAATCTGGGCTTAACAGGTCTAACAATGAGTAAATACAGGGGCCTCAAAAAACCAGAAGCCCCCAATTCCATTAAATCAGCCTGCTTCTTGTTTATCCCTGTCATAATCATCTTTTGTTCTCATTTCTATTCTCTCCTTAGGTATCTCTATCTTCAGTCAGATAACAAAATAGGATTTGTAATTTGGGTTAAGTCAATATTGCATGGAGATGGTGTAAGCTGAAATACGTAAGATGGAAAAATGTTGAGCCAATGAAAAAATAGTAATTTAGCACGATAAAGAAATCTTTTTTTTACTATTGTACCTTCCTGAAAACCAATGAATTGCTTTCTTGTTCTTACAGATAACCATTAAACCCAATTTTAGAATATTAAATTTGGGTTTAATGATTGCAGTGGGACAATTTTTCCATAGGGTTGGTGGATCTCAACCAGTCAGGCAGCATCTATGGAGGGAAAGAACAAATGCCATTTCTGATCAAGACCTTGTATATGGAATGAAAGAAAATGAGGAAATTACCAGACTAGGGATTTTCTCTTCAGAACAGGGGAGGATGAGAGGTGACTTGATATAGATCTATAAGATTATTAGAGAATGGACAGCCAGTGCCTTTTTCCCAGGGTGACAGTGGTTAGTATCAGAAGACATCCTATTTTGGTGAGCAGAGGAAGGTTTAGGGGAGATGTCAGAGGTAAATCCCAAACATTAAAAGAAAATCTGTAGATGCTGAAAATCCAAAGCAACACATTCAAAAAGCTAAAGGAACTCAGCAGGCCAGGCAGCACCAATGGAAAAGAGTAAACAGTCGACACTTTGGGCCGAGACCTGTCTTCAAGACTGATAGGGAAGGAGGGAGATGTCTGAATTAAAAGGGAATGGCAGGGGAAAGAGGCTAGCTGGAAGATGTTAGATGAAGCCAGGTGAGTGAGAAAGGTCAAGGGCTGGAACAGAAAGAATCTGAAAGGGGAGGAGAGTAGACAATAGGAGAAAGGGAAGGAGAAGGGGACCCGGGGGAAGTAATAGGCAAGTGAGAATAAGTAAAAGGTCAGAGTGGGTAATGGGGCGTGGGAATTTTATTCACTGGACGGAGAAATCGATATTCATACCATCCAGTTGGAGGAACCCAGACAGAACATGGGGTGTTGCTCTTCCACCCCGAGGGCAGCCTCATCCTGGCATGTCAGAACGGAACATCAGTTTTTACACAGAAGGTGATGTGTCTGGAATGCACTGCTGGGGGTGCTGGCCGAGGCTGATATATCAGAGACACTTAAGAGCCTCTCAAATGTCCCAAATGTGAATGAAAGAAAAATGGAGGGCGCTGGACTGTGTAGGAGTGACGTACTAGATTGACCATGGCATGGGTTAAAATTTCAGTGCAACAGTGTTGGTCATAATGGCTACACTGTGCTGTACCTTTGTATATTCTTTGTTCTGTGAAGGCAAAGAGAGAACGGACAGATGAGAGGCAGACCCAGGTGAGAGGGGTGATAAGCTCATGAAGGAGGGAAGAGGGAATAGAGATGATGTTAAAACCTGGGAGGTGATAGGTGGAAGAATGTGATGGGGTTTGAAGGTGAAGCATGGAAATCAGTGGCACAACTCTCCATGTGCTGAAGAGGGGATAGCACATAGAAGAGGGAGGGAGAACCAGAGGGAGAAACAATTCTTTTCTTGCTTTATTTGTTAATATCAAACCGGTCTTTGTTTATTTTCCCGAGTGAGAAGATGGGGCAATATTTCTCAGTGAGATTTTAGGTAATAATTAGGATTCTGACCCAAAGGATATAATGAAGAAAAGAAAGTAAATTAATAGTAAAAACAAAGTAAATGAATTAACCAAGTGAGAGATCGGTTAAGAAATTATACACCACAGAAAGTATCCCTAAGCCTTGTTTCCATGGCAGAGAATTGCTCTAGTTGCTACAGGCAACAATATCATAAATGGAGTCACAAATTTATTTTCTTGCCTGCTAAAGTTAAAGTCTGTCCCAAACCTTATAGGCTCCCCCACCCCCCGATAGGATGCCAGTCTATCGCGAGGTTAACCCCCAGCATTTTGCCAGTACCCATTTTCAGATGGGTGGACTGGAACAATGTGTGATTAAGTGCCTTTCTCAAGGACACAACACGCTGCCTCGACTGGGGCTCGAACTCACGAACTTCAGATCGCTAGTCCAATGCCTTAACCACTTGGCCACACACCACCTCTTTCTTGCCTGTACTATTTGCAAAAACAATAAATGTTTGACTATTTTTTTTTCTTGTGACAGAAATGAACTTCTCCCTGCATGTTGTTTTGTATCCTGAATAAAGCATAATCCAGAGCCACATTTCATGATGCTTTTGACAGATCAGTGACCTCATTTCAGTGTTCTTTAAAAGCATGCTGACAGGCAGAAATCTGTTGATATCCAGAATCAAACAGGTCGATTTAGGAGCGGTTCAAGGATAGATGATGTTAGAATAAATATAAATGTGACCAACACAAAATCATAATTGTAGGTGTTGGAAACAAAACAGAAGACACTTGAAACCCTCAGCAGATTGCAATGAAAACTAAGTTGTTTTCACTTTGTTTCCCATTCAGAGTAACAGGCATCATCATGGCAGGTTATCATTCTCTTTCTGCCCGATTGCATTTTTTGCATTTGTTTCAGAAGCTCATGCCAGAAGAGATTTATTTTGTCTTGTCACACAATAAAGATGTACACTTAGAGAAGTAAGTGGTATGGATTCTTCATTTACATTTTATTTTATCAAATCACATCACCAAGTTTGAAAGGAGAAAGAACTTTATTTAGTTAATGCCTTTTATTTTTAGGACCATCTCAAAGCATTTCAACAACTAGTCAAAGATCTTTGAAGCATTAAGTGTGACAGCTAATTTGTGCAAATCATACTCATACAAAAAGCAAACTGATACACCAGATAATCAGTATATTAACAATGTTTGGCTGCAGGTAAACATCGGCTGAAGTCTGAGCTATTTTTTGAAATATTACCATGTTTTGTTTCTACATGCACCCTGAATGTTCAAGTGGGGTTTAATATCTACAGCAAAATACCTTTGGTACTGCATAAGAACTGAAGTAGGAGTAGACTTCTCAGCTCATCATGCCTAGCCTGGATCCCAGCCTGGACCTTCCGTTGTATTTGGCACTCTCCAAAGGATCAAATATCATCTTTATTTGCCATAAACATTGACATGTATTAGGGATTTTCTGCAATCTGTTGGCATGACAGGCCAGAATAAACAACATCCAGCAATTATTAAGAATAAGGAATTGTATAAAAATAACTCAGTTTAACTAACAGATGTGAAATCCATAGAGGATTACTAGACTATTATTGAACAAAAAATAAAGAACAGAGGATGCCATGCCAAAACAGCACAGCCAAGCAGGAAATACCACAGCACCTGATGTTGGGATTCAGCCTTCAATTAATGAATTTAGTGAAGAATTTGGAGCCCTGGAGTCTAGCTGGTGGTCTATGTAATTCTTGAAAATTTTTCTAATGCAGGAAAAAAAATTCTTCCATTTAGTAAGCAATATACAAGAGCAGTGTTGAACTTTATAAATTGTGCAGAACTAACAGAGCTTTATCCATCTCTCATTCTGCCCTTTAACCTTCCATTCCTTTAAAAATTTTTCCCCGAATAGAATGAGCACTCATCATCATCATTGTCATTATGCGCCATGTCCGATGACAAATGCAATCATGGTCTTTTCCGAGTCAATGACCATGACTGTTTTTGGCAACATTTTTCTACAGAAGAGGTTTGTCATTGCCTTCTTCTGGGGAGTGTCTTTACAAGACGGGCAACCCCAGCCATTATCAATACTCTTCAGAGATTGTCTGCTTGACATCAGTGGTCGCGTAACCAGGACTTGTGATGTGCACCAGCTGCAGATACAACCATCCACCACCTGCTCCCATGGCTTCCCATGACACTGACTGGGGACTAAGCAAGTGATATACCTTTCCCACAGGTGACTTACAGCTAGCCGAAGGAAGGAGCATTTTATACTTCTATTTGTAGAGCCATATCCTCCACTCCATCACCCAAGCCTTAATGTAGAAGTGTTTAATAACACTTGGCTCCTTAAGTTTGTTATAACTGGGGTTGGCAGTAGGGACAAGCTTCCACTACCTATTAAATGCTCCCAATTTGTGTGCCTCAAATATCCTCTGACAACTAAGTCCAGCTCCTGGTCTTCACGTGTGGCTTGGCTACTAAGCCTAGTTCATCAGATGCATGGAGAGGGGATGATTGCTATATTAGCAATCTATGTTGTACTGCCCTGACTTGCATACCTTGACAGCTAGGACACAACCACCATGATTGACCCTTACCAACAGAGGTCTCATTTGTGTCTTCAATGCAATTTTTTATGTAGCCAATCAAAGATTTCACATATTCATCAATGCTAATATGATGGTCATTTGTAGTCACTTCCCTGAACATGTTCTTGTCCCTGTTTTTAAAACAGTCCCACAATACTGAGGTTGCTCCTTCAGGTTCCTTAACCTCCTTCCTAACCGTAGTAACATAAAGAGGGCATGATCTGTATGTTGGGGGTCTTTAATGACCAATGTTGCCTTCTTGCTAGTGGAGTGAAGTAATGCTTTACACCTCCTTTGGTAGAAACCTATCTCCATCCCAGCACCCTGGTTAACACTGCAGGATCATATGTTCATGGCCCTTGTAACATGAAACAAAGAACTAGAGTAACAATCTCCATCCAAAATAGACAGTATATTACAGAGGTTGAACTAAATCATTGCAACTGCCTCAGCAAATCATTTGAGGCATCTGGAGAGCAAATTTGAGGAAACTGTGGATCCTTCTTAGCTGAATAAATGGAATGTTGAATGAAAGGAAAATTGGGAAGGAAGAGGAAACCTTTATGGATTTTATTCCTTTTCAAGCTCATCGAGGAATATAGGGAACCAGCATGGACAAAGACCCTTCGGCCCACCCAGTCAGTGCTGTCTGACAAACACCCATTTATAGTAATCCTGCACTGTCATGCTCCCAACTGAACAGCGGCAAGCATCCAAGTACAGGAGTTGGATGGCTGGTGGGTAATACCTGTTCCTGGACCTGGTTGTATGGGACCTGAGCTATTCCTTTCCAGTGGCCTGGGTGAAGGGGGTCATTGACGATGGATGCTGCTTTCTTGTGGTTGTATTCCTTGTGGATGTGTTCTGTGGTGGGTAATGCTTTGCCTGTGATGGACTGATAGTAAAGACTATTCAGCTCAGTGAGTATATACTGAGTCTTTCCATGTCATTGGCTTCAGAAAAGTGAAAGAAAACTTTCCTTGGTTGCTGTGGAGAAACCCAACCTCAAAATTAGGGGGAGCTTAGAACAATATCTTATAAAACTTCTAAAAAAAAACAATATGATGTTTTCAATGGTGGCAGGTCTAGCTGCAAAATCAAGGTATTTGATTTTGAAAAAAAAAAGAGCTTTGACCAGTGACCATTCCAACATTGGAAGTTTTGAGAGGAGAGGATTTCAATGAGGTCCACTGCCTGAATAAAAAAGGCAGCAGTGGGTCACTACAGCGTTAAAAAGCTTTGACCAGCAACCAATCAGCATTTGGGATAGTTTAGCAAGAGCAAATTTAAGGCGGGCAGTGGCAAGCACAGTGGCCATCACCTCAAGGGACGTCATCTGAATGGACAGAGTCAGTGGGGTGATCTTGAGTCTTTAGCTCTTTGAGGCTTTAACGAAAAGAGGCCTTAGTCAGAGAATGCAAAAGAAGAGAAAAACTCCAAGTTATTTTTTTTCTTGTCCCTTCTCTATATCTGCTCAGCTAGGACAGTAGTGATGCCAACCAGGAGAGCTGAATACTCCTCTTGTAGGATGTGGGAAGACAGAGTCCCTGATGACTATATCTGCAAGAAGTGCATTTAATTGCAACTTCTATCAATCTCGGTTAAGAAGTTGGAGCTGGAACTGGTTGAACTTCAGATCATTCAGGAGGCTGAGGGGGTGATAAATAGGATACTTAGGGAGGTAGTTACACCCAAGTTGCAGAACTCAGGAAGCTGGGTGACAGTCAGGAAGGGGAAATTGTTTAAGAAGCCAGTGCAGAGTGTCCCTGTGGCCAATACCCTCAAAGGGGATATCACTTTGGATACTGTTGGGTGGCTGACCTAACAGAGGAAGTCACAGTTGTCAGGTCTCAAGCACAGAGTCTGGCTCTGTGAATCAGACAGGAATGGGGGACAAGAGGAACACTGTGGAGATAGGGGATTCATTAGTTAGGGGAACAGACAGGAGTTTTGGTTAGGACAAATGACAAGGTTCTGCATAGTGAGTTCAGTGAGTTAGATACTTAGTTGAAGGGCAGGACCTCCAGGGTTCTGATCTCAGGATTGCTCGTGGTGCTGTGTGCTAGTGAGGCCAGAACTAGGAAGATTATACAGTTTAATGCATGGCTAAGGAATTGGTGTAGGAGGGAGGGCACAAGATTTTTGGACCATTGGGTTCTCTTCCAGGGCAGGTGGGACCTGTACAGAAGAGATGGTTTTCACCTGAACTAGAGGGGGACTAATATCCTAGCAGGAGGGTTTGTTATTGCTGCATGGTGGGGTTTAAACTAGAGTTGCTGGAGCTGGGAACCTGAGTGCCAGAACAGTCAGAGGAGAGGTTATAGAGGCAGATATTAGTAAATCCTCAGATAAAGTTAGGAATCAAAATGTGGAGTACGGTGTGACTACTGTCCTGAGCTGTATAGATTTCAATGGAAGAAATATCGTAGGAAAGGTGGATGACAGAACTGAAGATGGTTCTGAATTGGTTTACAAACAGAGGCAATGTCTTGTGAGGAGAGGGTGTTGATAGAGAAAAACTACAGACAACAGGATAAGTTGCAGTGTAAAAGGTGGACAGAAAAGGGTGAATACAGGTCTCAAAGTGTTATCAGATAAACTTGTAGCACAGTTGCAGATTGGCAAGTGTGATGTTGTAGGCATTACTGAATCTTGCTGAAAGAAGATTATAGCTAGAAGTTTAGTGTCCAAGGATACACATTGCATTAAAAGGACAAACAGGAAGGCAGAGGGATCTCATTGATCTGTTGGTGAAAAAATGATATCAAATCATTAGAAATAGGTGACATAGCATTGGAAGGTTCTGAATCATTGTGGATAGAGCTAAGGAACTGCAAGAGGAAAAAGACCCTGGTGAGAGTTGTACACAGAGCCCCAAACAGTCGTAACAATATGGTCTACAAATTACAATGGGAGATAGAAAATGCATGCTAATAATCATGGGGGATTTCAATATGCAGGTAGATGGGAAAATTAGGTGGTGTTGGATTCTAGGAGGAGGAATTTCTAGAGTGCCAATGAGATGGCTTTTTAGAGCAGCTCATGATTGAACCCACTAGGGGATCAGCCGTTCTGATTTGGGTCTTGTGCAATGAACCAGAACTGATTAGAGAGCTTAAGGTAAAAGAACTCTTAGGAGAGTGATCATAATATGATCAAATTCAACCTGAAATTTAATAAGGAGAAGCTGAAGTCAGATGTATCAGTATTACAGTAGCGTAAAGGGAATTACAGAGGCGTGAGAGAGGAGTTGGCCAGATTTGATTGGAAAAGAACACTGGCAGGGATGATGGTAGAGCAGTAATGGTTGGAATTTTTGGAAGCAATTTGGAAAGCACAGAATATATACATCCCAAAGAGGAACAAATATTCTAAAGGAAAGATGATACTTCTACAGCTAGCAAGAGAAGCCAAAGCCAAAGAGAGGGTGCGTAACAGAGCAAAAATTAGTGGGAAGTTTTTGGGAAGCTTTTAAAAACCAACTGAAGAAAGTCATTAAGGGAGTAAAGATGGAATATGAAAGTACGCTAGCCAATAATATTGGTGAGGATACCAAGTTTTTTTCAGATAAATAAAGTGTAAAAGAAAGGTGAGCTTGGATATTGGATTAATGGGAAATGATGCTGGAGAGATAGTAAGGGGGAAGGAGACAAAATGATGGATGAACTGAATAAGTATTTTGCATCTAGTGGAAGATACTAGAAGTATGGTGGAAGCTCTAGGGGTCATGAAGTTACCATTATTAGAGAGAAGTCTCTTGGGAAACTGAAAGTTCAGAAGGTAGATAAATCACCTGAACCAGATTGTATACATCCTAAGGTCCTAAAAGAGATAACTGAAGAGATTGCTGAGGCATTAGTAATAATCTTTCAAGAAACACTAACTTCTGGAACGGTCCCAGAGGACTGGAAAACTGCAAATGTCACTCCATTCTTCAAGAAGGGAGAGAGGCAGAAGAAAGGAAACTATAGGCCAGTTAGTCTGACCTCAGTGGCTGGGAAGATGTTGGAGTCAATTATTAAGGATGAGGTCTCAGTGTGATTGGAGGCACATGGTAAAGTATGACATAGTCAGCATGGTTTCCTAAAGGGAAAATCTTGTCTGACAAATCTGTTAGAATTCTTTGAAGAAATAACAAGGAGGATAGACAAAGGAGAATTAGATGGCGTTGTGTACTTGGATTTTCAGAAAGCCTTTGACAAGTTGCCAGACATGAGGCTGCTTAACAAGCTAAGATCCCATGGTATTACAGGAAAGATTCTAGCATGGATAAAACAGTGGCTGATTAGCAGGAGGCAAAGAGGGGGAATAAGGGGAGACTTTTCTGGTTGGCTGCCGATGACAAGTGATGTATCACAGGGGTCTGAGTTGGGATCGATTGTTTTTACGTTACACATCAATGATTTGGATAATGGAATTGATGGTTTTGTTGCAAAATTTGCAGACAATGTGAAGATAGGTTGAGGGGCAAGTAGTTTTGTGGAAGTAGAAAGGCTGCAGACGGACAGATTAGGAGAATGGTCAAAAACCGAGGTGCAAAAGGATTTGAGAATCCTTGTGCAGGTTTCCCTAAAGGTTAATTTGCTGGTTGGGTCTGTGGTGACTTTATCATACATTTCAAGAGGACTAGAATATAAATGTAAGGGTGTAATGTTGAGACTTTATAAAGCACTAATAAGATCTCACTTGGAGTACTGTGAGCAGTTTTAGACCCCTGATCTTAGAAAGGATGTGCTGAAACTGGAGAGGGTTCAAAGGATGTTCACAAAAATGATTCCAGGATTGAATAGCTTGTCACATGAAGAGCATTGGATGGATCTGGTCCTCTATTCAGTGGAATTCAGAAGAACAAGGGTTGACCTTGCTGAAACCTATTGAATGAGGAATGTCCTTGACAAAGTGTATATGGAGACTATGTTTCCTATGGTGGAAGAATCCAAGACCAGAGGGCATTCTTTTAGAACTGAAATGAGGAGGAACTTCTTCAGCCAGAGAGTGGTGAATCTGTGGAATTCTTTGCCACAGGCAGCTGTGGAGGCTAAGACTTTATGTATATTTAAGGTAGAGATTGAAAGATTCTTGATTGTTCAGGGCATGAAGGAAGACAGAGAGAGGGCAAGATATTGGGGCTGAAGGGGAAATTGGATCAGCCATGATGAAATGCCTGAGTAGACTCGGTGGGCCATATGGCCTAATTCTACTGCTATATTTTATAGCATTATGGATGTACATCGTCCACTTCTTTGTACCAGTCATTACTGCTTAGAGTTTAAGAAAGTTGTCAGTCAGATTAAGTCACTAATAAGCTGGTGAGTATACATTCCATTTCAATTGATCAACTACCATGCTTTGCTTGATATTCCCCAGTGATTGGGCATATATTTGCCTCCATACCTTTAATGATTTTGCAAGCATGGAAGGAAAGTTATATTTGGTAACTGTATGTCAGTGAAGTCAAAAATAAAGCAAGAAAATTTGTTTATTCAATATGTTGTGTGGATGAAAAATACTGGCAAACACATAAGGAAACAAATCCCTTAATCCTTCAGAACAAAGCACCGTGCTCTTTTCTCATTCACCTATGAGGGCATCTTAGCCAGTGTGGAAGAGTTGGGGCAAAGGGTCTGTTTCGGGCTGTTTTAAACTATGACTATGAACAGATGGAGCCACAGTTTATCATGTCTCCCAAAAGTGGAGGACAGCAACAGTACAACTTGCCTTTAGCATTTCATTAGAGCATCACCCTTAGTTTTTTTATGCTCCTCTCAGACTAGAAGTTTGAGTTTCATATTTTCCAATAGTTAAGGAAGCTTAACATCAGCTGAGCCACAGATGATATAATTGATCGTGGGGGGCGGGTGGGGGGGTGACGACAATCAGGACAATTCTTATCAGGAATTTTGTTGGCGCTCCTAGGCTGCAGATGATGCTAAGAGATGTAAGGGCTGGTTCTGCCTCCTGCACGCTCCCAGTAGGGAATACATGATGTTTCCATGACCGTTAGACCATAAGACATAGAAGCAGAATTAGGCCTGCTCCACCATTCAATCAGGCTGATTTAGCCATTCTCCTGCTTTCTCCCCATAAATTTTGACACCCTTACTAATCAAGAACATATCAAACTCCTCTTTAAATTTAAATGACTTAACCTCCAAAGCCCTCCATGGCAATGAATTCCACAGATTTACCACCCTCGAGCGAAAGAAAATCCTCATCTCTGTTCTAAAGGGGCATCCTGCTATCCTGAATCTACACCCTCTGGATCCTGGACTGTTTATCATTTATTCAGTTTAATGACTTCAAAAATATGAGACGAAGGATTGGGAATTCCCAGGATATATTCCCTTAACCCCTACTGTGCCTTCAAAGCAAAGAGGTACAAAAATCAATTGTATAGTTAACTGACAAGGAACGGACAGAAAATTGCATATGGGTACTGATAGATTAAGCAAATGAGCACAACATAATTTAACAAGGAGAATGACTAGGAAGTTATAATAAATGGCGATGCACTTGAGATTGTAGAGACACAGTGGGATTCATAGATTCACCACAAAAGTGATCACCATCTATGTGGTTAATAGACACTCATTAGGCACACCTGCTTGTTAAAGCCAATATCTAATCAGCCAATCACGTGGCAGCAACTCAATGTATAGAAGCATGCAAAAATGGTCAAAAAGATCAGTTGTTGTTCAGACCCAATGTCAGAATCATGAACAAATTTTAAGTAAGTGACTTTGACTGTGGAATGATTGTTGGTGCTAGGTGGGTGCTTTGAGTATATCAGAAACTGCTGATCTGCTGGGATTTTTTATGCACAATTTTCTAGAGTTTACTGGGAATGATGCAAAAGAACAAAATAATTTACACTGAGCTTCAGTTCTGTGAGCAAAAACACCTTGTTCATGAGAGAGATTGGAGGAGAATGGCCAGACTGGTTCAAGCTGAATGGAAGGCAACTGTAACTCAAATAAACAAGCCTTACAGCAGAAGAGCATCTTTGAATGCACAAGATGTTGAACCTTGAAGTGGATGGGCTATAGCAGCAGAAGACCATGAACATACACTCAGTGATCACTTTGATAGGCACAAGAGGTACCTAACAAAATGGCCACAGAGTGTAGTTTAGATATGCAAGTCTAACAATTGCTGAACAATAGTGATGCTGAACTTTGTGACGAGTTAATGTACTGAATATAAAAAACAAATAAATGCTTGTCTGATCAGGGTGTGCAGCCCAGCCATCACTTAAAGCACAGTAGTCAGCTTCAGACAAGCTATTCATGAAATATGAACTGATTTTAGAGAGTACAGTAATTATTCAGCAGTTAGCCCCATGTAAACATGAAATGGCAAAAATGGCTGTGAGTACTGTGTCTGAAATAACAGTGACATAGATGGCTTATATAATATTGGACTGTGTGATCATCTGCTCTCTTTGTGTATATTATACATGTAGAATGGCCAAATTTTGTTACTTCTCAGGTTAAAAGGCACGTAGTAAAGCAAGGAAGTGATTCAACTTAATTTCAATAACCGTAACAGCTCAAAACCACAAAATCCTGTAACAGTGCAACAGGCAAGGGTGTAATCCAGAGGCCATATAAGGCTTTGGTCAGACCACAATTAGAGTACCTACAGAAAGATGTGCTGGCACTGATTCTGAGGATGGAAGGGTATGAGAAGTGTTTGATGGCTCTGGGCCTGTACTTGCTGGAGTTTAGAAGAATGGAGAAGGAAGTGGTTATCTCATTAAAACTTAATGTGGAGAGGATGTTTCCGATAGTGGTGAGTCTAAGACCAGAATAGAGAGACTCAGAACAGAACAGAGGGACGTCCCTTTAGAACAGAGATGAGGTGGATTTTTTTCAGCCCAGTGGGTTGTGAATCTGTGGAGTTCATTGCCACAGATCTCTGTAGAGGCCAATTCACTGGGTATATTTGAAGCATAGGTCGATTGGTTCTTGATTTATAAGGGTGTCAAAGGTTACGGGAAGAGAATGGGGTTGAGAGGGATAATCAATCAGCCCCGATTGAAATGGCAGTGCAGACACAATTGGGCTAAATGTCATAATTCTCTTTCTATGTCATATGATCTTATGTTGAAACACCTTTGGTGCTTCTCGTCCTCTGCATGCTGCCTTGGCTGAACAGAGAGATTATTCTTACCCTCGGCCATTAGGTTCTACACTGAGTCAACCTATAGCTGAGGAAGTGATTACCCCCTCCAGTTAGAGTCAGACTGTCTGTGGTAAAGGATTTTTTATTCTTTCTACTTTTCTAACATTTATATCTGTGCACTTGTAATGCTACTGCGACACTCTAATTTCCTTTGGGATCAATAAAGTATCTCTCTATCTGTATCAAACACAGAATTAGAACACAGGCATAAAAAGTAATCAACCTGGCAAGTTACTATTTAAGGTCATCAGTGAGACCATACCTGGAGCACTGCACACTGTTTTGTTCTCCTTATTTAAGGAGGGGATACACTTGTACTGGAGATTGAAGGTTCACTTTGTTGATTCCAACGATGAAGGTATTGTCTTGTGGGGATCCTATAAATGCTTTGAAACCTGATCCACTGCCATTTGGAAGAATAAAATGTGATACGTCTGGAACATGAGGTTCTGAAGATCTTGGTAAGGTGCTCAGAGAATGCTTCCTTTTATGGGGGACTGACTCAGTCCATCACAGGTGAAGCCCTCTTCACCATTGCACACATCTACGTGGAGCATTGTCACAAGAAAGCAGCATCCATGATGAGCAACTACCCCCCCCCCCCCCAGCTACCCCCAGGGTATGCTCTGTTCTCACTGCTGCCTTCAGGAAGAAGGAGCAGGAGCCTCAGGACTCACACCACCAGTTTCAGGAAGTTATTACCCCTCAACCATCAGGCTTCTGAACCAGATGGAATAACTTTACTCAACTTCACTTAACCCATCACTGAGCTGTCCCCACAAACTATGGACTCACTTTCAAGGACTCTTCATCTCATGTTCTTGATATTTATTGCTTATTTCTTTATTATTTATATTTTCTTGCTTTTGTTTTTTCACAGTTTGCTTGCTTTTGCACATTGGTTGGTGCAGTTGTTCATTGATTCTATTATGGTTATTGGATTATTTGTATGCCTACATGTGGTGAACTACATATACCTGTCTGGACACACCCCTCTGCTGACTGCTCCTGTGGCTCCTCCCAGAGACCCCTGTATAAAGGCGACTGGAGGCACTGCTCCTACCTCAGTCTCCAGGATATTGTGTGGTGGTCTCTTGCAGCTAATGAAAGCCTATCATTTGCCTCCCGTCTCCGAGAGTTATTGATGGTGCATCAATTTTATTAGTTGCAATTTTAAAACATGGAGAACATTTTACGACCAGACAGATTGGACATTGATCCTCAAACTCCCAAAGCAGCTATTGCCTTTGAACTCTGGCTTGCATGCTTCCAATCGTACCTGGAAGAGATTCCCGTGACTGAGCCTGCTATCATGCACAAAATCCTCCTCTCCAGAGTCAATCCGCAGGTATACTCCCTGATCAGAGACCTGCTGACCTACCAAGGGGCACTGGACGCCCTCAAAAGACAGTACATGCAGCCGGTGAACACAGTCTACACAAGACATCGCTTAGCGACGTGGCGGCAGCGGGCCAGAGAGTCAAGCGCCGAGTTTCTCCGAGCCCTACAGACACTCGTGCAGGCCAGTGACTGCAGGGGACTGACGGCGGAACAGCATGTGGAGCTCCTGGTACGAGATGCCTTCGTTACGGGGATCAGGCCAGTGGACGTGCACCAGCGGCTGCTGGAAAATGCTGATCTTACCTTACAGTTGGTGATCGAGCTGGCCGACACGCTGGACGCTGCTCTGCGCAACGCTGACACTGTCCAGCCGTGCAATTTCCCGCCAGTCCCATGGATGCTGCAGACCCCGCCACCTGCCGGCGAATCAACTACAGCTGTTGCCACTCGCGAGTCTGTGAACTCCCCGCAATCGACCACGGCTGCTGCCAGTCACAAGTCTACGCAGTGTTACTTCTGCGGACTTGGAAGGCACCACCGAAAATGCTGCCCGGCCCGAGAAGCGACCTGCTCCAGCTGCGGGAAGAAGGGCCACTTCACTGAGGCCTGTAAGTCTAAACCACGAGCAGGATCAAGCAGTGCCACGTGTGAGGCATGGGGGTCACCATCTTGGTCGCCACCATCTTGCCTGCCCGCCTCGTGCCCATCTTTGTCGGCTCCACCCTGCCCCGCCTCCGACCCATGGGTGCTTACCAGGCACCAAGATGGCGATTCAACTCTGGCCTCCGTGACCCTTGACCAAAGCGCTCCACACCAGCTCACAAGGTCATTGATGGACATCCTGCTGGAGGGGCACAGGACCAGCTGCCTGTTTGACACAGGCAGCACTGAGAGTTTTATTCACCTGGACACAGTGCAACGCTGCGGACTTGTGACACAGCCGGTAAGCCAGAGGGTCACCATGGCTTCTGGATCGTATTCCACAGACATCCGGTAGTGCAGGGCGCAGAATATTGGGACTTTGCGTTACTGATCATGCCTCAACTGTGTGCCCCTGTGCTATTGGGGCTCAACTTCCAGAGCCAGCTGAAAAGCATGACAACGGAGTATGACGGGCCCCACCCACCAATCACTGTCAGAAATCCTCAGTTTTGTGGGACTTCATATACCTCACTACAGAACACACACACACAGACCAGACCCGCCCATCCCACCCAGCACCTTGCCAACAGCCATGCTACTGACACCACTTACAGCCTCTCCACCCTCAAGATCCCTCCCCCACTGCTGTTTGCCAACCTGACCCCCGACTGTAAACCTGTGGCAACTAATAGCAGGAGGTACAGCGTGGGGGACAGGGCCTTCATTAAGTCGGAGGGGCAGCGGCTGCTCAGGGAGGGGATCATTGAGCCAAGCACAAGTCCTTGGAGGGCCCAGGTGGTCATTGTTCAGACAGGGCAGAAAAATAGGATGGTCGTGGACTATAGCCTGACCATCAATAGGTTCACGCAGCTTGACCCGTACCCCCTACCCCGCATCGCGGATATAGTCAATCAGATAGCTCAGTACAAGGTGTACTCGACAGTAGACCTGAAATCCACTTACCACTAGCTCCCCATCCGCCCGGAGGACCGCCCCTACACCACCTTCGAGGCGGGCAGCAGGCTCTATCACTTCCTGCGCGTCCCCTTCGGTGTCACAAATGGTGTCTCGGTCTTCCAGAGGGAAATGGACCAGATGGTGGACCAGTGCCAACTGAAGGCCACGTTCCCATATCTGGATAACATCACCACCTGCAGTCACGACTGGCAGGATCACGACACTAACCTCCAACAATTTTTCCAAGCTGCCAAAGCTCTTAACCTTACCTATAATAGGGACAAGTGTGTGTTTGGAACCACCCAACTTGCTAACTTGAGTATGTTGTGGAGAACGGGGTCATTGGCCCTGACCCCGACCGTATGCGCCCCCCGTTGGAACTCCCTCTTCCCAACACCCTCAGAGCCCTCAAACGGTGCCTGGGCTTCTTTTCCTATTACGCCCAATGGGTCCCTCATTACACAGACAAGGCTCGCCCCCTGGTCAAGTCCACCACATTTCCCCTTTCAGCCGAGGCCCGCGTGGCCTTCAGCCGCATTAAAGGGAACATTGCCAAAGCAACGATGCATGTGGTGGACGAGACCATTCCCTTCCAAGTAGAGAGTGACGCTTCCGACTTCGCGCTGGCTGCTGCCCTCAATCAGGCAGGAAAGCCGGTAGCATTCTTCTCTCGTACCCTTCAAGGCCCTGAAATTCGGCACTCCGCAGTGGAGAAAGAAGCCCAGGCCATAGTGGAAGCTATTAGGCACTGGAGGCACGATCTCGCCAGCAAAAGGTTCACCTTGCTGACCGAACAGCGCTCAGTTGCGTTCATGTTTAGCAACCAACAGCGGGGCAAAATCAAAAATGATAAAATTTTGCAGTGGAGAATGGAACTCTCCACCTACAACTATGATATCCTGTACCGGCCTGGAAGGCTCAATGAGCCCCCTGATGCCCTATCCCGGGGAGCGTGTGCCAGCACACAGCTCGACCAGCTATACGCCCTCCATGCACATCTTTGCCACCCGGGGGTCACCTGATTTTACCATTTTGTGAAAGCCCGGAACCTGCCGTACTCCCTTGAGGACATCAGGACGATGACCAGAGACTGCCAAGTCTGCGCTGAGTGCAAACCGTACTTCTACCGTCCTGAAAAGGCACAACTTGTCAAGGCCACCCACCCCTTTGAGCAACTGAGTGTTGACCTTAAGGGCCCCCTTCCCTCCACCGACCGCAATGTCTACTTTCTCAACATTATCGACAAGTACTCGCGGTTCCCCTTTGCCATCCCCTGCTCCGATACCACTGCCACATCCGTCATAAAATCCCTGTGCCAGCTCTTCACTGTTCAGATATCCCTGCTCTATCCACAGTGATAGAGGGTCCTCCTTTATGACTGACGAGCTGAGCCAGTACCTGCTGGCTAGGGGCATTGCTACTAGTAGGACCACAAGCTATAATCCCCGGGGGAATGGACAGGTGGAGAGGGAGAATGCCACTGTGTAGAAGGCCACACTCTTGGCCCTTAGGTCAAAGGGATTGCCGGTCTTTCGCTGGCAGGAGGTCCTCCCCGAGGCGCTCCACTCCATCCGCTTCCTGTTATGCACGTCCACCAATGCCACCCCTCATGAGCGACTCTTTTCTTTTCCCAGGAAGTCTGCCACTGGGACCACCCTACCAGTTTGGCTGATGTCCCCAGGACCAGTGCTGCTCTGGAAACATGCGAGGAACAATAAATACTCTCCGATGGTCGAGAGGGTTCACCTACTTCATGCGAACCCTCAGTATGCCTACGTGGTCTTACCTGATGGGCGGGAGGACACTGTCTCTGTCCGCGACCTGGCGCCCACAGGAGCACCAGACCCCTACCCCAAACACTCCACGGTGATTATGAACCCCGTACCCACCGATGTATATACCCACTAGACACTGCGCACACCAAGCCCTACACAGACTCCTCACGACACTCCCACACCGGGCACCTCGCACATGCATGAGGGATTACTGACACCTAATGGGCTGGCACTCAAGTCAGGCCGGAGCCGGCACAACCACCGTCAGCAGTGCAATCACCAACGGTACTGATGCAATCACCACTGGTGCTACGTAGATCACAGCGACAGATTCAACCACCTGATAGACTTAACCTATAAATATACTTGCAAGAAACTTCGCCGCATGGGGACTCTTTTAAAAGGGGGTGGGGGGTGAATGTGAACTACATATACCTGTCTGGACACGCCCCTCTGCTGACTGCTCCTGTGGCTCCTCCCAGAGACCCCTGTATAAAGGCGATTGGAGGCACTGCTCCTCCCTCAGTCTCCAGGATGTTGTGTGGTTGTCTCTTTGCAGCTAATAAAAGCCTATCGTTCACCTCCCATCTCCGAGAGTTATTGATGGTGCATCACTACATATGTCCTTCGGTAATAAACTTACTTTGAAATTTGAACTTTGAACCTGAAACCAGATAGAAAAGTTTCAGAGTATATGAGTGGGTTGAGGAAAAATTCTTCGATCAGAGGGTTGTTTTACTTTTTTGGACTCTTCCATTGCAGACAATGGTTACAGTTACACCTTCATTTGCATTCATGGCAGAGATATATTTTTAGACTACTAAGGAATACAGAGTTGTTGGATCAGGCATGAGAGCAGAACAGAGGTTAAAGCAACATCCAATAGTGGGGCAGGCCTAAAGGTCTCCTACTTCTATTCTTTTTTTCTGCTTGGACTCCTAAAATACTCCACAGATGTCAAGGGACCTGTTCTCATTCTGGTCTTTCCTAAATCAACTTCAGGTGTTGATGAACAGGATGCTGTTCTTTCATGTGCAGGGGGTGTGGGTTTGATGTTTTTTTTGTTTCATGGCTGTCTGGAGCAGACAAGTTTTCGGAGTTGTATATGGATACATGGTTTGATGATAAATGAGCCTTTGAAACAATGGAGTGACAGGAAATTCCAAAATCCAAACTTCTACCCCTTGCTCATAATGTTTTCTACACACTTACAGTTTGCTCTGCCTAGAATATAATGTCACCAAATTGCTTGAAATTTGCACTTCATCCTCTGGACCAAAAGTAAACATAATTGTAAGCATACAAAAAGTAATGTGTGATCTGTCAGCACCACATCACTGCATTTTGGTCCAATTCCATTGCCTTGAGTCAGGAAAGTAACTCATTATTTTGTTAACCTGTCTTTAACCAGGTAAAGCTAAGGAGCAAGTCATTTTCTTGCAAAAGATCCATCCCTTTAGTAAAGGTTTCAAAGGAAAGAACAGTGAAACTTACAGTTCTATTTGATCACTGAAAAGTTCTGGAATGCTTTCAAATTTAAAGTGCAACTGAGTTATGTAATAATTCATTGAATATCATTAAGAAGAGAAAGCCTGCTGCATTGCCTGGCCAGTTACAAGATCTGCCATAGAAAATTAGTTATATTTTGGACTAACCTTATAAATAATTCATGTTTCTAGAAGCTATCCGTTCATATTGTATAATATAACTAAAAGCAATGAAGCAAAAGCAGAAATACAAACCCGAGGCTCCTGCTGGCTCATTCATTTTCTCATAGACTTCATTTTAACCTAATAGAAGTCAATGAATAAAAAATAGAGTGTCCACCTGGGAAATACCAGACAGTAATTTGACCCTCTCATAAATCCCTGGAATTCACTCTGCCAAAATCTTATCAGAGTGCTGAGGTACGTGTTCTGGTTTAGACAGTTGCCCGAGTCAGAAAACTTTGGGTTTAAGTCTCATGCTTAACAAATTGGATCCAACCTGGGAATATATTCCTACATGGATTTGCAATGAGATTTTAGTTGAAAACAACAGATGAAAACAAAGTGATTGAAGGAGCTTGTGCATTCTCCCCGTGACCACGTGTGTTTCCTCCAGGTGTTCTGGTTTCCTCCCACAGTCCAAACACATACTGGTTCAAAGACTAATAGGTCATTGCAAGTTGTCCTGCGATTAGGCTGGGACTGAATTGTGGAATTTCTGGTTGGCACAACTCTAAGGGCTGGGGAGGGGTGATTCTATCCCATGCTGCATCTCTCTAAATAAATAATAGGCGAGTTCAATTGGTTATACTTGTGTAGAGATAAATAAAGTTAATTAATCAAATTGATGGACCTTCTTTAAGAGTTGAGTGGTGTTGCAGCAACAACCTTGCACTCAGTGTCAGTAAGACAACAGAGCTGACTGTGGACTTCAGGAAGGGGTAAGATGAGGGAACACAAACCAATCCTCATAGAGGCATATGAAGTGGACAGAGTGAGTAATTTCAAGTTCCTGGGTGTGAAGATCTCTGGGAATCAAACCTGGTCCCAAAATATCGATGCAGCTATAAAGGCAAGACAGCAGCTATATTTCATCTATATTTCAGCTATATTTGAAGAGATTTGGATTGTCATCTAAAACACTTGAAAACTTCTATAGATTGACTGTGGAGAGTATTCTGACATCCAGCATCACTGTCTGGTATGGGGGCAGGGGGGTTGGGGAGGGTTTTGGTTGCTACTGCACAGGATCGAAAGAAACTACAGATAGTTGTAAAATTAGTCAGCTCCATCTTGGGTACCAGACTCCATAGTATCAAAGAAATCTTCAAGGAGCAGTGCCTCAGGAAGGTGACATCCATTATTATGGATCCCCAGCACCCAGGGCATGCTTTCTTCTCCTTGTTACTCTCAGAAAGGAGGTACAAAAGCTTGAAGGCACACACTTAGTGATTCAAGAACAACTTCTACGCCTCTGCCATATGATTCCCAAATGGACATTGAACTCACGAACACTACCTCACTTCTTTTAAATATATACTACTTCTATTATTTTTGCACTATTTTAATCTATTTAATATACATATATATATTTACTGTTATTTATTTATTTATCTTTCTATATTATCATGTATTGCATTAAACTACTGCTGCTAAGTTAACAAATTTCCCGATATGTGCTGGTGGTAAACCAAGTTCTGATTCTGAGTAGGAATATTCAGAAATAGGCAGGGAAGGAGGAGGGATATAGAGAATAAAGGGAATGTCTCTGATAGGATAGAGACCATGAGAACACAGATGTCACAGACTGGATTTGAATGAAAGAGGTATTGGATGCTAATTCAAAGTTTAAATGTGTGGAGTAGGTGTTTAGATAGAGGGAGCAAAGAAAATGGTTAACCACATCTTCTAGATCAATAAAATACAACTAAATAGCCAAGTCATGTCCAAAAGCCCACAAGATAAGAGCAAATTCAGGCCATTTGGCCCATTGAGTCTGTTCTGCCATTCCATCATGGCTGAATTTCCCTGCTTATTTACCATGCCTCTGAATCTTATACTACTGCCTTCTCCCGGCAACCTTTGAGCCCTGATTAATCAAGAACCTATCAAACTCCGCCTTAAATATATCCAGTTACTTGGCCTACACTGCTGTCTGTGTCAAAGATCACCACCCTCTGGCTAAAGAAATTTTTTCTCATCTGTTCTAAATGGATGTTCCTCAAACCTAAAGATGTGTCATTTTCCGAGACTCCTCCACCACAGGAAATATCCTCTTTACATCCACTCTATCCACGCGACATTCGCAAAGCTAACAGCATTGTGAAGGACCCCATGCACCCCTCATACAAGCTCTTCCCCCTCCTGCCATCTGGTAAAAGTTACTGAAGCATTTGGCCTCTCATGAACAGACTGTATAACAGTTTCTTTCCCCAAGCCATTAGACTCCTCAATTCCCAAAGTCTAGTCTGACACACACACACACACATCTGAACTCCACTCCCTTCGCAATTTTTGCTCATTTCTTTCTCAATTCCTGCTAAAACATTGTTTAGTGTTTACATTTACATCATTTATTATTATTTTGTAGTTTGTCCTTTATTGTGCCTATTGTCTTGTTTATTAATTATCGTTCTGTCTTGCACTGTTTTGTGCACTTTATGTAGTCCCATGTAGGTCTGAAGTCTAGTGTAGTTTTGTGTTGTTTCATGTAGCACCACGGTCCTGGAGGAACATTGTTTTGTTTTTACTGTGTACTGTACCCGCAGTTGTGGTTGACATGATAATGAAAGTGAGTTGACTTGATCAAGGCCAATATTCCATAGGTTTCAATGAGATTATCCCTCATTCTTCTAAACTCCAGTGAGTACAGGCCCATAGTCATCACATAGTCCTCATGCATTGAACTTTCCATTCCTGGGATTATTGTCATAAACCCCCTCTGGAACCTGTCCAATGCCAACACATTTTTTCTTAGATAAATTGCCCAGAACTACTCACAATACTCCGAGTGTGGTCTGACCAATACCTTATAAAGCCTCAGTGTTACATTCTAATCTTGTATTCTAGTTCTCTCAAAATGAATGCTAAGATGGCATTTTACTTCCTTATCACTGAACCGACCTTCAAGTTAACCTTGAAGGAATCCTACATGAATATTTATGTCCTTTTGTACCTCTGATTTTTGAATCTTCTCCGCAATTAGAAAGTAGTTCATGCCTTCATTCCTTCTACCAAAGTGCGTGACCACGAATATTCCCACAATCTGACTACGTCCTTCTTTAGACACCCTGCTTTCTCAACACTACCTGCTCCTCCACCTATATTCATATCATCTGCAAACTTTGCCATAAAGCCATCACTTTTTTCAACCAAGTTATTCTCATATAACATGAAGAGAAACTGTCCCAACACTGACCACCGCAGAACAGCACTAGTGACTGGCAGCCAGCCAGTAAAGAGCCCCTTTATTCCTACTGTTTTCCTCCTGCCAGTCAACCAATCTTCCATGCATTTTAGTACTTCTCCTGTAATATCATGGGCTCTTATCTTGTTATGCAGCCTCATGAGCAGCACTTTGTCAAAAGCCTTCTGAAAATCCAAATATACTGCGTCCACTGAGTCTCTTTTGTCTATCTGGCCTGTTATTTCCTCAAAGAATTCCAGCAGATTTGTTGGCTAGATTTCTCTTTGGGAGAACCACACAATCTTAGCTTATTTTATCATGTGCCTCCAAGTATTTCAAAATCTCATTCTTAGTAATAGACTCCAACATCTTTCTAACTGGCCTATAATTTCCTTTCTTGTTCCTCCATCCCCTCTTAAATAATGGAGTAACATTTGCAATTTTCAATTTCTCAGGAAATGTTCCAGAATCCAGTGATTCTTGAAAGACCGTCACTAATGCCTCCACAATCTCTTCAGCTACCTCTTTCAGAACCCTGGAACGCAGTCTGTCTGGTCAGATGACTTATCAACCTTCAGACTACTTGTTTTCTGGCATTCTGCTAATGTCTTCCACAGTGAAGACAGATGTAAAATGCAGTACTTATTAAGATTGTCTGTCTTTACACCCCATTATCACCTCTCCAGCAGTCTGATATCCACTCATCTCTCTTCTACTCTTTATGATGCATGTTACCTGCACCTTCCAGATTTCCTTCAGAAACTCCAGTCATTGCTGTTCTGTTATCACCCCACCTAGTGTCGCTTTCCAATTAATTTTGGTCAGCTCTTCTCACAAGCATCTGTAATTCCCTTAACTCAACTGTAATACTGATACATCCAATTTTAGCTTCTCTTGCTCAAGCTGTAGGGTGAATTCCATCAGATTATGATTACTGCTTCCTATGAGTTCTTTTGCTTTAAGCTCCCTCATCAAATCTGGGTCATTACATAACACCCTATCCAGAATTGTCATTTCTCCAGTGGGATTTTCAGAAGCTACTTTAAGAAGCCATATCACAAGCATTCTACAAATTCCTTCTCTTGAGATCCTGCACAAACCTGACTTTTCCAATCTATCTGCAAATTGAAATCTCCTATGATCATTGCAACATTGCCATCTTTACATACCTCTTCAATCTCTTGTTGTAATTCACATCTTGGCTACTGTTCAGAGGCCTCTATATAATTAACTCCCATCAAGGTTTTTTGCCCTTACTTTTTGTTAACTCTATCCATACATACTCCTATTCTACATCATATTTCATATTTCACCAACAGAGCCACCCCACTCCATCTGCTTCCCTGCCTGTCCTTTCGACACTAAATGTGTCCTTGAATGCTAAGCTCCCAACTGTAATCTTCTTTCAGCCACAATTCAGAGATGCCACAACATCATATTTGTCCATCTCTAACTGCACTACTGGATCATTTCCCTTTGTGTTTATATTGCATGCATTCAAATATAACACTTTCACTTCTGTATGGAACACCCTTTTTGATTATGGTCCCTGTTACACTTTAAATCATCCCACTGACTGCATATTTGCCCTGTCTTTCATTTTCCTGTCCTTCCTCACTGTCTTACTACATACTGCATCTATAAACCAACTGCCCCATCTTCATCTCTATCACTTTGGTTTCCATCCCCGTCAAATTAATATAAACTCTCCCCAAAGGCTCGAGCAAACCTAGATGACATTGACCAAAAATATAACACCTTTGGAGTCTGCCCAACCCTAGCATTTGTCAATTGACAGTTATCAATTGACAACTGCCTCTTACTGACAATGTATATATAGAAACAATAGGTATTTTTGATTCTGTGGTGAATCAGGATAGATTAGAAAGGGTGGTTGGATGAAGGAACCATGGTTGACAAGAGACATGGAACATCTAATCAAAAGGAGGAAAGAAGCTTGCATAAGATTTAGGAAGCAAGAATCAGACAGGGCCCTAGAGAGTTACAAGGTAGCCAGGAAAGAAATGAAGAATGGATGCAAGACTGCTAAAAGGGGGCATTAGAATGCTTGAAAACCTCAAGGAATTCCAAATGTATGTGAAGAATAGTAGAATGGAGAATGGCCAAACTGAGAACAGGACTGATCAAGGATAGTAGAGGAAAGAGAAAATGTGTACTTGGAGTCAGATGATGTGGGGGATTCCTTAATGAATACTTTGCTTCAGTATTCACCAGGAAATCAACATTGACATTTGTATGGACTGCATTGAACAGGTTAATGTGCCTGAACATGTTGATGTTAGGAAAGAGAATGTGATGAATTTTGAAAAACATTAGGATAGTAAGTCCCTGGGGCAAAACAGGATGTACCCCAGGCTACTATGGGAAGTGAGGGAAGAGATTGCTGCACCTACAACTGACTTAGGTGAGGAATTGGAAGAGTGGATTAATAGATTTGCAGATTAATCAATCGTTGGAGTAGTTGTGGATAACGTATTGTAGTTAGCAACGGGACATTGACAGGATGCAGAAGAGCTGGACTGAGAAGTGACAGGTAGAGTTCAGCTTGGAAAAACGTGAAGTGATTTATCTTGGAAGGTTGCATTTGAAGACATTACAGGGTTAATGACAGATTCTTGGTCATGTGGAGGAACAGAGAGATCTTGGGGTCCATGTTTAAAGATCCCTCCATGTTGCAGTGCACCTTAATGAAATTGTCAAGAACATGTATGTTGTGTTGGTCTTCATTCGTCAGGAGAGTGAGTTCAAGCACCACAATGTAATGTTGCAACTCTATAAAACCCTGGTTAGACCATACTTGGAATATTGTGTTCAGTTCTGATCACCTCATTGTAGGAAGCTTTAGAAAGGGTGCAGAAGAGACTTAGCCAGCATGCTGCCTGGACTAGAGATAATAGGTTGAGTGAGCTACGGATTTTCTCATTGGAGTGAAGGGGGATGAGTGGTGACTTGATAGAGGTGTACAAGATTATAAGAGGCATAGATAGATTGGATGGCTGTAGACTTAGTCCCAGGGTGAAAATTGAATAGAAAGGCTTATAATTTGAATGTGATTTTAGCAAAATATAGGGGATGTCAGAATTAAATTCTTTACACAGCGGGTGGTGGGTGCATGGAAGGCCCTGTCAAGGATGATGGTAGAGCTTTATGTGGTGGTACATATCAGGTGTATCTTAGATAGACACATATAAGACAGAAAAATTGAAGGTTATGTAGGAGGGAATGGTTGGATTGATCTAAGACTAAGTTAAAATGTCAACAGAACATCATGGTCCAAAGGACCTGTACTGTGCTGTAATCTTCTATATTTTAAGTTTTAAAAAAACACCCTTTAACTTCAATTCCACCTGCAGCCTCTATATAAAGTAGAAAAAGTTTTGTGGTAGCATTCAAAAGAAAGCTGGATAGGTATTGGTAAAGAAAATTGCAGAGTTATGGTTAGACAATTAGGCTGAGTTTATGCATTCATTTAGTGTGGTCTCAATTGGCCTAATATCCCTCATTTACTCTGTAGCTATTACTCTGTGATTCAATGATTCTGTATTATCCTGAAAATGCAAATCAATAAAAACCAAACTAAGTACTAAAATGACATTGATTTTACCTAATGAAATCATTATTAAAATGCTATTATCTCAAGCTCATTTATCCAAACAACAAAATATTAACACAATATCATAGGGTAAAGATCCTACAATTGTAATCTTGGTAATACTGAAGAAATTTGGTTTTCTTTTGAAACAGCCTTAATCAATAAGAACTCCCAATGGGTTGCATTTTTACTATGAAGTAGCTGAATCAAGTAAACAGATTTGCTGTCTCTTAGTACTGATTTTTTGACATTAAAATACTTTGTTCATTCTCTCTAAGATGGCATCAACCTATTTTATGTCACTTGTAAAATGTTGGTCTTCACTATATCCCTTCATTGTTATCCTATCACAGACATTCACTTTGTTCTTTCCACCACTGATTTTCTCTGCAAATGAACACGTACTGGTTGTGAAGAAAGATGACTGCCCTGAAATGCTAACTCCGCTTCCCTTTCCATAGACACTGCCTGATTTTCTAAGTATTTCCTATAATCTCCCTCTATCTCAGTTTTTTTTTGGATTTCCAAGATCCTCAGGCTCTTGGCTTCCACTAGATATACTACCCTTATCAAGACTTGTAAGGTTTTAAGGTAGAAAAATGGAGGGACAGTGGAGTATTCAAGGATATTTGCCTATACTTGACCCAAACTTCCAAACATTTCTTTTCCAGATACCTATCCAGATATTTTTTAGTTTGTTGTTAACATGGTGCTGGTTAGTGATGCCTTGTTAGCACCAAACAAAGCTACTAATTACTCTATTAATCACACTTTTTCTGGGGGAAGAAAAGAAATCACTGCAATCAATAGCCTGTAAATTCCCTTTAGGAGTTAAGCGTTATGACTGGGTATTTTTGTGGTATGAACTGGAGACTTGAAGGTACAGGATGGTTGTGGTGAGCTGTGTATGGGCTAAATCAAGGTGGTGGGGCCCCAAGACCGAAAACAAAGAACAAGTGTTACGTACCCTTGTCACGTGACTGGGGTTGAAGCTATTCTGGACTTGAGGAAATGGTCTTGTGATGGTGGAGTGACGTCATTTTCCTGCCAGTAGAGGTCATGTGACAGGTTTTTTTTATTACAGGGTATAAAAGGAGGACCCCTCCCTGTGAGGAGGGGCAGTATGTGGCTGAATTTGCCATGTTGACTTCATGCCACTGCATGATTTAATGTTATGGCGCAGTTTAGTTGAAAGATGAAGTTTTATCTAATGCCTAAAGTTTAAAATGTCATTGCCAGCATTTTCTTTATAATACTGCTAGTTTTTTTTTTGAAAACTTTTTTATTGCATTTTTAAGTAGTTACAAAATGAAGTATGAAAAAAATGTATATAACCCTTCCCCCCTCCCCTTAACCCCTCCCCCCTAACTGCCCTATAGAAAAAAAAAAGAGAAAGAGAAAAAAAAAGAAAGAAAGATTGTCTGGTTGTTGGAAGATCTCCACATGCTCCATGGAATTCGTAAAAACTTTAATATGTATATTTATTTCTTTCCCCAAATGACCAATTGTTTCATCTTCAGAGCATCTATAGATTTAATCCTGTCTTTTGTAAATAAGGGCTCCAAATTTTCAGAAATGTTTCATATTTATCTCTTAAATTATAAGTAATTTTTTCTAATGGAATACAACCATAGATTTCTTTCTTCCAAGAGTCTATACTTAAATATGTATCCAATTTCCAAGTAACTGCAATAGCTTTTTTGGCTACTGCCAGTGCAATTTTTATAAATTCTTTCTGGTATTTATTTAGTTTGAGTTTTGGTTTTATCCCTTCAATATCACCTAATAAGAGTAATATTGGATTATGAGGAAATTGTGTTCCTGTAATTTGTTCCAGTAAAAGTCTTAAATTTGTCCAAAAATAATTGGATTCAAAAAGGGATTAGATATATAGGGAATTGTTTTGAAGGAGGTATATTAATGTCATTTGATCAATTAAAGAATAAATATAAAGTATCAAATAACACTTTATTTTGTTACTTTCAATTAAGGGCTTATTTAAGAGAAAAATTAGGTCAAACAATGTTATTGCCGAAACCTAATGAAATAGAAATATTAATTCAAAAAGGAAATATTAAAAAATTTATATCTTGTATGTATAATTTGATTCAAAAACAGGCAATTAAACAAGGAATCCATAAGTCAAGACAAAAATGGGAAAGTGATTTGAATATTAAAATTGAAGAAACAAATTGGTCAAGACTATATCTTGATAGTATGACAAATACAATAAATGTTCGGTTAAGATTAGTGCAGTATAATTTTCTACATCAATTATATATTACACCACAAAAAATAAATTAATTAAATTCAAACTTATCGGATCAGTGTTTCCGATGTAACCAGGAAACTGGTACTTTTTTACATTCTACATGGTCTTGTTCTATAATACTGCTAGTTGAGAATCAGTGGAGAGTGAAGGTCGGAGTTCGGGAGTTAAAAGATCGAGGAGAATCGATTTCGACGGTGAAACAGGTTCAACCTTGTTTGATCCTCATTCAGAAGGAATTTGTTGACTGTTCTCGTGTTAATCCCTGTGAAATAGCAGAAAGGATTGGGAACAGTTCTGTAAAGGAAAGGTCAGTGGCTTTAAGCCGTTTCATTTGTCCATCTCCGTAAATTCTTCATGGGAAAAGTTTGATTTGGGAACCGAAGCAACACGATGTGAAAGAGAATTTAAATTGTCTTTAAAAAGTCTCTCCCTTAAATGGACTGTAAGCATTTTGAACTTTTGCAATACTACTTTGAAGAACTGTTTAAGCTTCATTGCTTTAAGAACTGTTTAAACTGCTGCACACCAGCAGATTTCCGGTTACGTGAGTGGTTTGTTTACTTTTGGGGGGTTTGTTTTCAGTGTTAAATAAACGTGTTATTTGTTATAAAAAACCCTGCCTAACTCATATTTATTGTTGCTTGAATCCGTAACACCAGTCACTGTTTGATTTAAACACTGGGCCAGAACGGCAAGTTGGTTTAGGGCCACATCGGACAGCAGGGTTCAGGTCCAAGAGCATATTGAAGCAGCAGGGTTGGGTCCAGGAGCAAGGAATGAGTTGAGCTTTGGCTAATTGAAATGCCGGACCAAATTGAAAAGGTCAGGGTGTAAGGGCTAGAGGCAAGGGATGACCATGGTTCATTGCACTGCTTGGTGAGGTTTGCTCGTCTCTGCACTGAATTGAGGCTGTGGCCTGTAACTAACGAGCTCCTGACCTGGCAGCAGTGATGAACTGGCTTTGTGGCTGTAGACTCACTTTCACGAATTTTAGTTCTGTATGTTATTTCCTTACTTTTTATTGTTTGCACAATTTGTCTTTTTTTGCACATTGGTTGTTTGGTAGCCTTTTTATAATGGGTTCTATTCGGTTTCTTTGTTTTGTGGCTGCCTGGAAAGAGAAAAACCTCAAGGTTGTATATAGTATACATACTTTGATTTTTTTAAAAAATGTACTTTGAACTGTAATATACCTGCCTCTAACACTTTGATAGTTCATTATATATACAGACCATCACCTGAATGAAAAAGTTACCTGTCAGGTTCCTTTTGAATCTCTCCACTCTCACCTTCAACCTTTACCCTCCAGTTCAAGATTCCTCAAACCTGGAAAAGAGATTGTGTATTAACCCTATGTTCCTCATGATTTTATGCAGCTCAAAATGATCACCTCTCATTTTCCTATGACTCAGCTGAATAAGTACCCAGTCTATTCAATCTGTCTCCATAATTCATTCCATAAAGTCACAACAACATCCTTGTAAATTTCCTACTATATTACTATAAAACTTTGTATTATTACCTATAGTTATCAATGGAGAAATTATGCTGCTGTGTTCTTTTGATTGCCTGTAAATGGAGAATCAGCTTACGCATCTAGTGTAAACAATAAACTTGCTTCATACAATTTTTGACAATTACATCCTCCAACTCCATTTTCATTGTAATATTCAAGGTTATTAACAATATCTTCCAATTCTTTATAGTGCCTAACTTGTAGTGAAATTGTTTCTTTCGCTCCCTCCAAGCCACTTCTGGCATCTCCAAGCCTGAGTGCTTGAAACCGCAGTGAACAAAACAGATCTGAATTGTCGTACTCCTTTTATCTTGCCAACTACTAGTGACAAAAATCACTGCTTTTTTGAACACCAAATGTAACTGTCACTATTTAAAAATTGTTTGCTCTAAACACTTGTAATGTTTAATGGCCACATAACTGCACATGCTTGATGCTAATTAGAAACTGTCCAGCAGTCTCCTGCCCCAATTAAGTGAAATAGTGTCCCAAATAAACAAGGCAAATCCATCTATTGTTTCCATTAGTTTTTGCTCTTTCAGAATGGTTCTAAATAAACAGCTGACCCACTTAAACAATAGCCCAATTAATCAAAATTCCAAACATGAGTCAAATGTTTTGAGCAAGTGGGATGTAATATCCGAACTTCTGTATCCTTCAGTGTCTTGAATGATGAAGGTCAGCACGGGAAGAGCCCTTTTCTCCAGCTAACTCCTGATATTATGAACCATACACCAATAGATCCCTCTGTTCTGTAACATTCTCCAGGACTATGCTATGAAAGTCCTATCCTGCCTCGTCTTTTTTGCACTTCTCTTTGCAACATCTTACATGAATCTAAATTAATCTGTTATTCTTTGGCCCACTTACCCAGCTGATCAAGATTCTTTTGTAATTCCTGATAACTATCTTCACTCTCAATTATGCTCCAATTTTAGCGTTAGTTGTAGACTTGCCTAATAACAGCAGCTCACAATCAACTCCCCCTCATTTTTGCCTATTATGTCATTTACCCTATCCCATGTTAGTACTTATTCCACAAGTTCCAGTCTTATTCTTCCTTATAAATATCTTAAAACATAAGGAACTCTGTTCTGAAAGGTGAGGTAAATGTCTAGGCTCATTTCCCAAAAAAAAAGTCCTGATTGATCCCTTCTGTATTTCGAGAAATAGCCTTCCTATTGCATTGAAGCTATCCTGCCACATCAAAGCCTCCAACACCAAATAAATTGCAGGCAACGGAAATACTTCAAAGTTAACAACAAAATCTGCCTGCAGAAATTCTACTGGGATGACATTGTACTCAATAGATACACCTGGAGGAAATCTGTTCAAGAGGGAGTTGTTCAACATGAGAAAGGTCTGCACTGTGTGGCAGAGAACAAAAGGCAACTGTGAAAGGAGACAATGAACAACTAGAAGACCCAGCTACTATACGCAGCCACTACTTACTCTTGCCTCCAATACAGCAGAATATGTGGATCCCCGATTGTCATCTATAGCCACCTGAGGGTCCACCAATAAAAAACCTTGGAGAGAGAGAGAAAAAGAAACTGGGATGCCTATTTACCACAATTCAAATGACTGCATCATTCTTCTAATCAAGCTCTACCCATAACCTCTCACTCAGGGGATGAGACCTCTAGTATATTCCCTCTAAATGTAGCTGTGACAGCCTCCCTGATCAATAATGCAACTTCTCCACCTCTTTTACCTCGCTCTCTATTTCATTTAAACCTTTGGAGCTCAGGAACTGTTGAATTGGAAATGGATAAAGCTTTACAGGATAAAGTATAGAAAGATCAGGAAAGTGAGGGATATGGGCAACTGGCACTGAAGTGTAGAAGAACTCTGTGGAAGATCAGCTATATTAATACAGATTGTCACATCAGTTTGAGAGGCTGATTGACCTATTCATGCGCATACTTTGCTTGCTAGAAAATGAGGCAGGAGAAATAATGGGGGGGGGGGGAGACAAGGAGATGGCTAATGAACTAAATGAGTATTTTGCTTCAGTCTTCACTGTGGAAGACACTAGCAATATGCCTGTTGTGGTGTGTGAAGGATGAGAAGGAGATGAAGTTACTGTTACGAGAGAAGGTGCTCAAAAAGCTTAAAGATCTAAAGGTAAATAAGTCACCTGGACCAGAGGAACTGTACATTAAGGTTCTGAAAGATGTAGCGTTAGAGATTGTGGTGGCGTTAGAAATGATCTTTCAGAAATCAATGGACTCTGGCATGGTGCCAGAGGACTGGAAAGTTACAAATGTCACTCCACTCTTTAAGAAAGGAGGAAGGCAGCAGAAGGGAAACTATAGACCAGTTAGCCTGATCTCAGTGGTTCGGAAGATGTTAGAGTCAATTGTTAAGGATGAGGTGATGGAGTACTTGGTGACACACGACAAGATGGTACAAAGTTAACATGGTTTCCTTCAGGGAAGATCATGTCTGACAAACCTGTTGGAATTCTTTGAGCAGATTACAGGTAGGATAGATAAAGGGGATGCAGTGGATGTTGTATATCTGGACATTCAGAAAGCCTTTGACAAGGTACCACACATGAGGCTGCTTACTAAGTTAAGGCCCATGGTATTACAGGAAAGTTACTATCATGGTTAGAGCATTGGCTGATAGGTAGGAGGCAGTGAGTGGGAATGAAAGGACCCTTTTCTGGTTGGCTGCCAGTGACTAGTGGTGTTATGCAGGGGTCAGTGTTGGGACCACTTCTTTTTATGCTGTATGTCAATGATTTAGATGATGGAATAGATGGCTTTGTTGCCAAGGTTGCAGATGATATGAAGATTGGTGGAGGGGCAGGTAGTGTTGAGGAAACAGGTAGGATGCAGGAGGACTTAGATTAGGAGAATGGGTGAGAAAGTGGCAAATGAAATACAATGTTGAAAAATGCAGGGTCATGCACTTTGGTAGCAGAAATAAATGTGCAGACTATTTTCTGAACAGGAATCTGAGAAGCATGGAAACCTTGAAGTCCTTGTGCAGAACACCCTGAAGGTTAACTTGCAGGTTGAGTCAGTGGTGAGGAAGGCAAATGCCATGTTAGCATTCATTTCAAGAAGTCTAGAATACGAGAGCAAGGATGTGATGCTGAGGCTCTATAAGGCATGGGTGAGGCCTCACCTTGAGTATTGTGAACAGTTTTGGGCCCTTCATCTTAGAAAAGATGTGCTGGCATTGGAGAGGGTCCAGAGGAGGTTCACAAGGATGATCCCAGGAATGAAAGGCTTATCATACAAGGAACATTTGATGGCTCTGGGTCTGTACTTGCTGGAATTCAGAAGTGTGAGGGGTGATGTCATTGAATCCTCTCGTATGTTGAAAGGCCTAGACAGTAGATGTGTAAAGGATATTTCTCATGGTGGGAGAGTCTAGGGCAAGAGGATGCCCTTTCAAAACAGGGATGCAGAGTAAGTTCTTCAGCCAAAGGATGGTGAATTTGTTGCCACCTGCAGCTGTGGAGGCCAGGTTGTTGTGTGTGCTTAAGGCAGAGATTGATGTGTTCTTGATTGGACATGGCATCAAAGGTTACGGAGAGAAGGCCAGGAACTGGGGTTGAAGAGTTAGAAAAAAATCAGCCATGATTGAATGGCAGAGCAGACACGATGGGCCAGATGGCCTAATTCTGTTCCTGTGTCTTATGGTCTTGTATGGAATGAACACTAATCATGTTCAAATAATAAAAATATAACCTAAGCATATTTGGAAAATGATTGAAATACCAATTTTCTTGCAATTGTTTGTTATCTTTTCTGATGGATTTACCAAGTTTCAAGTTGTTGCACGAACATGAGAAAATCTAAGCAACACACAAAATACTAGAGGAATTCAGCAGGCCCAATAGCATCTATATAAAAGAGTAAACAGTCAACGTTTTGGGCTGAGACCCTTCCTCAAGACAGGTTGTTGCAACTGGCCTGGCTATATTGCTTTTTATTTATAATTCAGGATAAGTGAAATGCTATGTTGCATTAAGAATGAATAACATGATATAAAGACCAATAGGCGAATTCCCCATGGTAAAAAATGGCATCAGTGGGATCCACACAAATGGCTTATAGTGATAAAGAGTATACACTCAGTGGCCAGTTTATTAGGTACACTCATTAATGAAAATATCTAATCAGCCAATCATGTGACATCAACTGAACGCATAAAAACATGCAGACTTGGTTGGTCAAGAGTCCGTTGCTGTTCAGACCAGACATCAGACTGGGAGCAATGTGGAAAAAATGTGATCTAAGTGACTTTGAACCTGGAAAAATTGTTGGTGCCAGATGGGGTGGTTTGAATATCTCAAAAACTGCTGACCTCCTGGGATTTTCATACAGATCAGTCTCTGGAGTTTACGGAGATTGGTGCAAAAAACAAAGAAGTGATGCAATGAGCAGAAGTTCTGTGGGCCAAAAACTTTGTTGATGAGATACATTAGAGGAGAATGGTCAAACTGGCTCAAGCTGCCAGGAAGGCCACAACAGTAGAAGACCACACCAGGTTTGTCATGGCCTCAGGTTGTTGGTAGAGTATTCTGAGGTCCATGAGTTTTTGCAGTTGCTTTTAATTTGTATTGTTTGTTAATTATTATTTGTATGTTTGCACTTTGGGTTGGCGCACGGCCAAGTGGTTAAGGCGTTCGTCTAGTGATCTGAAGGTTGCTAGCTCAAGCCTTGGCTGAGCAACGTGTGTGTCCTTGAACAAGGCACTTAACCACCCATTGCTCTGCAATGACACCGGTGCCAAGCTGTATGGGTTCCAATGCCCTTCCCTTGGAAAACATCAATGATGTGGAGAGGGGAGACTTGCAGCTTGGGCAACTGCTGCTGTTCCATTGAAAAAAAACAACCTTGCCCAGGCTTGCGCCCTGGGAACCTTCCAAGGCACAAATCCATGGTCGATCGAGCCTAACGGAGGCCTGCTACTACTTTGTGTTTTTGTGTATTATTTTTAGCTCTTTACGTTTAAATCACAATTGTCCTTGAATATTTCCAATTAATTCTCTAAAACTTTGCAATTAAGTAGCCTAGGACTTTTGTCTCTTATTAGAATAGTTACTTGCAAGCTTGTTATTAGTCTGGAGTTTTATCAGCTGGGCACAGATTCTTTCATGCCCTGGAGTGTACTTAAAGGGGCAGTGCTAATCTCTCATTGCCTCAGTTGTCCTGATCCTTGCCAAGTGAAGTCTGGCCACTTCAGTTATCTAAGACCCTGTTTTATTAATAAAATTCCTTGTTTTGTTTATCTCTTCCAAGTCTCAGTGTGATCCTCCATTTTGGTCCAAAGATGCAGCACGACAGGCTTCCACTGAGGATAGTCTTGGAATCTACAATTCAACATGTTTTATTGTTCTATTCATTGATGGAAATACAAATCACAACTTAATGTTAGGGCTTTTTCAGACTTGTAGAAGAGTTAGGTGATTGTAGTGTTAACATTTCATGTATAGTACTGGAGACATCAGTAAAAGAGGGATTCAAAATACTCTATCTTTGGAATAATTCAGTATTCAAGAGAAGTGCCATGTCAGTGAGGCCTTTCTAATCTATTCAAAAAGACATATGAAATATTCCTTTTAAACGTGTTGAAGAATGAAATGCAGAGCTTTCTATCACAAGAATGAAGACATTTTCATTGATACAATAAGTGTGTCTCAAAACTAAGCCAAACAGTTGGGAAGTGAATAGTAAGATGGCAATTTAAACATCTGTAGTCTGTATCGATCAAAATCCACTCCCAGTACTCAAAGCAAGGTCTACGTTGCAATAGAACATAGAATAGTACAGCACATTACAGGCCCTTCTGCCCACAATGTTGTGCCAACCCTCAAACCCTGCCTCCAATATACCCCCCCCCACCTTAAATTCCTCCATGTACCTCTCTAGTAGTCTCTTAAACTTCAATAGTTTATCTGCCTCTGACTCAGGTAGTGCATTCCACGCACCAACCACTCTGAGTGAAAAACCTTCCTCTAATATCCCCCTTGAACTTCCCTCCCCCTTACCTTAAAGCCATGTCCTCTTGTACTGAGCAGTGGTGCCCTGGGGAAGAGGTGCTGGCTGTCCACTCTGTCTATTCCTCTTAATATCTTGTACACCTCTATCATGTCTCCTCTCATCCTCCTCTCCAAAGAGTAAAGGCCTGGCTCACTTAATCTCTGATCATAATCCATATTCTCTAAACCAGGGAGCATCCTGGTAAATCTCCTCTGTACCCTTTCCAATGCTTCCACATCCTTCCTATAGTGAGGCAACCAGAACTGGACACAGTACTCCAAGTGTGGCCTAACTAGAGTTTTATAGAGCTGCATCATTCCATCACGACTCTTAAACACTATCCCTCGACTTATGAAAGCTAACACCCCATAAGCTTTCTTAACTACCCTATCTACCTGTGAGGCAACTCTCAGGGATCTGTGGACATGTACCCCCAGATCCCTCTGCTCCTCCACACTACCAAGTATCCTGCCATTTACTTTGTACTCTGCCTTGGAGTTTGTCCTTCCAAAGTGTACAACCTCACATTTCTCTGGGTTGAACTCCATCTGCCACTTCTCAGCTCACTTCTGCATCCTATCAATGTCTCTCTGCAATCTTCGACAATCCTCCACTATCTACAACACCACCAACCTTTGTCATCTGCAAACTTGCCAACCCACCCTTCTACCCCGACATCCAGGTTGCTAATAAAAAAAAAATCACAAAAAGTAGAGATCCCAGAACAGATCCTTGTGGGACATCACTAGTCACAACCCTCCAATCTGAATGTACTCCCTCCACCATGACCCTCTGCCTTCTGCAGGCAAGCCAATTCTGAATCTACCTAGCCAAACTTCCCTGGATCCCATGCCTTCTGACTTTCTGAATAAGCCTACCGTGTGTTACCTTGTCAGATGCCTTACTAAAATCCATGTAGGTCACACTTCCCTGATATATATGCCTGGTCACCTCCTCCTATCAGGCTTGTTAGGCATGATCTGCCCTTCACAAAGCCATGCTGACTGTCCCTGATCAGACCATGATTCTCTAAATGCCCATAGATCCTATCTCTAAGAATCTTTTCCAACAGCTTTCCCACCACAGCCGTAAGGCTAACTGGTCTTTAATTACCTGGACTATCCCTACTACCTTTTTTGAACAAGGGGACAACATTTGCCTCCCTCCAATCCTCTGGTACCATTCCCGTGGACAACGAGGACAAAGTTCCTAGCCAGAGGTTCAGCGATCTCTTCTCTTGCCTCGTGGAGCAGCCTGGGGAATATTCCATCAGGCCCTGGGGACTTACCCGTCCTAATGTATTTTAACAACTCCAACACCTCCTCTCCCTTAATATCAACATGCTCCAGAACATTAACCTCACTCGTATTGTCCTCACTATCATCAAGTTCCCTCTCAGTGGTAAATACCAAAGAGAAGTATACATTGAGGACCTCCTCATTTCCACAGCCTCCAGGCACATCTTCCCACTTTTATCTCTAATCGGTCCTACCTTCACTCCTGTCATCCTTTTGTTCTTCACATAATTGAAGAATGCCTTGGGGTTTTCCTTTACCCTACTCGCCAAGGCCTTCTCATGCCCCCTTCTTAGCCCCTTCTTAAGCTCCTTTCTTGCTACCCTACATTTCTCAATAGACCTTTGCTTCCTAAACCTCACGTATGCTGCCTCCTTCCACCTGACTAGATTTTCCACTTCACTTGTCACCCATGGTTCCTTCACCCTACCATTCTTTATCTTCCTCACTGGGACAAATTTATCCCTAACATCCTGCAAGAGATCCTTAAACATCGACCACATGTCCATAGTACATTTCCCTGCAAAAACATCATCCCAATTCACACCCGCAAGTTCTAGCCTTATAGCCTCATAATTTGCCCTTCCCAATTAAAAATTTTCCTGTCCTCTCTGATTCTATCCATTTCCATGATGCTAAAGGTCAGAGAGCGGCGATCACTTTCCCCCAGATGCTCACCCACTGACAGATCTGTGACCTGATCCTATAGACATTTTGGCTAATTCATCCAGACACCACCTTCATGTTCTTCTCATATTGTACTAGCATAATGAGAAATAATTTACTTGATGGAACTCATTTTCAATTGTAGCAAGAACGACAGCATCACTAAACATGTTTGCATTTTCTCCTGGTATTTAACAATATTTTTACAATATGTTATATTATATACAAATGTATGATGGGTATACACAAGGTAAATGCAGGTTTTCCATTGAACTAGAGGTCATGTGATAAGTGTGATGGTGGACTGCAGCCAATTACGTTTCTGTTGACCTAACCTGAGTTAGAAGAACTATCAAGTTCAAGCAGACAGTTATGAATCCAATGGCTCCATTTTGAAGTACAAAGGAAATTTAACACAAAACTTTAAAACACAGACCAATGCAAAAGCCTTGGACACATATATAACTAGAGTGCCTAAGACCTTGCACTGTACTGTAGTAATTTTATGTACTGCTCTGTACAGCTGCTGCAAAACAAAAACTAATTTCATGACATGAGTGATGATAAACCTGATTCTGATATGGGTCTATATTGTGGACTGGCAGTGGGATGGGGCAGGGAGAGAGGAATAATACTTAGGGAGAGTGGGAAGTACCAGAGAGACATTTTGTAATAATCAATAAACCAATTGTTTGCAATCAAATATCCTTGTCTTGTGTTCAGGGCTAGGTGTGTCTGCACTCACACCATCCCTTCCCCCGGCACTCCTTTTCTGCCATCAGTCCTACTCCTGTCCCATGAGGCTTCACCCGTGTTATTCACCAACATCCTTTGCTCCCACCAGATTTACAAATTTGCTCTTCGCTGCACGTTGACAAATGCAGTGCTATGTGGAAGTCTTGGCTCTCTAGCTATATACACGTGCCTGAAAATTTTGCACAATACTGTTGGAGCAGAATTAGGCTATTCAGCTCATCATTCCTGCTTTGCTATTGCATCATGGCTGATCAATTAACTCTCTCAGCTCCATTCTCCTGCCTTTTCCCTCTTACCTTTGAAGCCCCTACCTTTCAAGAGCCTATCAACCTCCACTTTAAATATACCCAATGACCTGGCCTCTGCAGCCATCTGTGGGCAATGAACTCCACAGATTCACCACCCTCTGGCTGAAGAATTTCAGCATCTGTTCTAAAGGGATGCCCTTCTATTCTGATGCTGTGCCCTCTGGTCCTAGAAACCCCTGTTATAGGAAATATCCTTTTTACATTTCTGCCAATGGCCACATGTTCCTCGTGGACCTGCTTTGAATCTCCACATCCCCGGGACCCTCATATCCATGATAGCTGGTCTCTGGAGAGTTATCACTGCCAGCACACTTGAAGCATCTGCTTTTTTTTCTTCATTTCTTATATTTCAAATGTTACATTCCAGAGTAATTGGCTATAGGTCATGTATCTGACCTCTAACACCCTTTTACTGACTCTGCTGCAAGCCAACATCCGTTTATTACCTTTTCTCAGCAAGTGACAATTGTTAATTTCTGGGTCTTTGTTCACAATCAGGAATCGGCTTGAATCACGCAGAAAAACATTCACAAACCTACATGTTACATCCAACCATTAAGAAATAATCCCTAGTCCAGCAGATTACTTGAGGCATCATTGTGTCTACTTTAAAACATTGATCAAGCCAAGCAACAAGCTCACAAAATGAAGGACATAGAGTAGTTCCACAAAATGGCAGCCTCCATGCCCAAGCACATGGTGTGGTGAACTACGTATACCTGTCTGGACACACCCCCCACCCCCCACAGACTGCTCCTGTGGCTCCTCCCACAGACCCCAGTATAAAGGCGATTGGAGGAACTGCCCCTTCCTCAGTCTCCAGGATGTTGTGTGGTGGTCGCTTGCTGCTTGTGCTTTCTTCCAGCCAATAAAAGCCTACCTTAACTCACGTCTCCGAGAGTTATTGATTGTGCATCACATGGCAAGAACAAAGATAATTGGTCTGTCTGCTTTCAATGTCCTTGATTCACCTGAATTCACTGATCTGTAGACTTTAGTTCTTGCTGACCAACACAAGCCAATGATGGGTAAACACAGTACACTGCAGATGCTGTGGTCAAATCAAGAAGTACAAAAAAGCTGGGTGAACTCAGGTCAGGCAGCATCCATTGAAAGAAGCAGTCAACGTTTCGGATCGAGACGCTTTGTCAGGACCAAAGGAGGAGGGGGCAAGGGCCCTATAAAGAAGGTGGGAGGAGGGTGGAAGGTGCCAGATGAAAAACCAATTGGAGGAAAGATCAAGGGGAGGGGAAGCAGGGAGGGGATAGGCAGGAAAGGTGAAGGAGGAATCTAAGGGGAAAGCACTATGGGTAGTAGAAGAAGGCAGAGTCATGAGAGGTGATAGGCAGCCAGAAGAGGAGACAGAGTGAAGGTGGGATGGGGGAAGGGAGAGGGAGGGAATTACCGGAAGTTGGAGAATTCGATGTTCATACCAAGGGGCTGGAGACTACCCAGACTGTATATGAGATGTTCCTCCAACCGAAGCTTGGCCTCATCATGGCAGTAGAGGAGGCCATGTATGGACATATCCGAATGGGAATGTGAAGCAGAGTTGAAGTGGGTGGCAACTGGGAGATCCTGTTTTGTGGCAGATGGAGCGTAGGTGCTCGACGAAGCGGTCCCCCAATCTGCATCTGGTCTTGCTGATGTAGAGGAGGCTGCACCGGGAGCCCTGGATACAATAGATGACCCCAACAGACTCACAAGTGAAGTGTTGCCTCACCTGAAAGGACTGTTTGGGGCCCTGAATGGTGCTAAGAGAGGTGGTGTAGGGACAAGTGTAGCACTTACGCTTGCAGGGATAAGTGCCAGGTGGGAGATCTGTGGGGAGGGACGTGTGGACCAGGCAGTAGCGGAGGGAATGATTCCTGCGAAAAGTAGAGAGGGAAAGATGTCCTTAGTGGTGGGGCCCTGTTGAAGGTGGTGGAAGTTGCGGAGGATAATAAGTTGGATCCAGAGGCTGGTGGGGTGATAGGTGAGGACAAGAGGGACACAGTCCCTCTTGTGGTGACGGGAGGATCGGGTGAGGGCTGAAGGGTGGGAAATGGAGGAGGTGCGGGTGAGGGCATCATTGATGACGGCAGAAAGGAAACCACGATTCTTAAAGAAAGAGGACATTTGGGATGTCCTGGCACGGAAAGCCTCATCCTTGGAGCAGATGCGGCGGAGACGGAGGAACTGGGAATAGGGAATAGAATTTTTGCATTTGGCAGAGAGGGAAGAGGTATAATCAAGGTAGTTATGGGAGTCAGTGGGTTTATAGAAGATATAGAAGAAGCCAATGATGGGACCCTGAACTCCAGGTTCATGAATAACCAGCCCTAGTGCTTCTTGCTCACCAACATCTGAAGCCAGAAAACACTGACCTGTGTCAGCCCAACAGGTGGTGTATAAGGCATATGAAAACATTGAGGAATTATGACCTTACCTTGCATTTTTTAAATATTCATTCAAAGGATGTGGGCAATGGAGGCTGAACTAGCATTTAATTGCCCATCCCCAGCTGCCCTTGAAAAGGTGGACCTCACATGATAATTTATTTCCCTCCACAGATGTCTCTCAACTGATTAAGTTTCTCCAGCAGTTTGTGATTTTGCTGCAGTTGGAAGCAATTTTCATCAGAATTCACTAAGTCGTGCAAACAGATATGAACCAAATTAGTGCTCCATATGGTTCATTGTCAATTACATGCTGTGCATCAGCATTTGGGTTTGGCACTTGTGCTCACGCCTAGTCACTGCAAGGGATGCATTCTTCCTCAATCGTGCTAGCTATCCTGACTCACCAATTTTACAGATGCCCTTTAGGAATAATCCTGCCCAGATGTGTTACACATTGGCATGGCAACTGCTCTGCCCAAGACTGTAAGAAAGTCTAGATCCATAGACAAAGCTCAATACATCATGAAAACCATTCTCCCCTCTATTCATTCTACCTATACTTCCCATAGCCTTGATAAAACAGCTAACTTAATCAAAAGTCCCTCCCAACCTAGACTTCCCCTTCCAATACCCCCATCTAAAAGATACAAATGCATGAAGTAACATATCACCAGGCTCAAGGACAACTTCTATTCCACTGTTATATAACTCTTGAACTGTCCCATTTTAGACCATAAGATATAGGAGCAGCATTAGGTCATTCAGCCCATCAAGTCTGCTCCACTATTCCATCATGGCTGATTTATTATCCTTTACAATCTCTTCTCATAACCTCTGATGTCCCAGGCTTATTAAGAACATACCAACCTGTTTTAAATATACCCAAAGACTTGATCTCCACAGCCATTCATAGCAATAAATTGTAAAGACTCACCACCCTTTGGCTAAAGAAATTGAATCCATTACTTCCAAGTCACTCTGAATATTTTCATGAATTTCTGACAAATCAAAAGCCTCTCATATATATGTATCCAACTGCCATAGTTAGGTAACTGCAATGAATGTTTCCGGCACTGTCCCATCACATCTTACTGGTAATCCTGTGACACACCATGTAAAGTGCTGCTGATGTCTACTGTTAAGATAGATGGTGCTCAAAGATTAAGCTGTATATTGGGAAATGTGGGATAAAGAAATAACTGTTCAAACAGCTTAAGAACAAATTTAGGGAAAATAACTCATTCAAATTACAATCAGCATCTTGTCTGGACTTCCAAAAGAAAGAGCTGAATAGCCAGGTAGCTTGAAAAGGGTTTAACAGGAGAAAGTAAACTTTTCCTTGAACAGACATTTTGTTTTTTGCCAAAATCTTTGCATGATAAGAAGGGCACTTGACATCCCTGTGTCTGTAACACTAATTCTGTTTTCACCTTGTACTACCTTGATGCACTGATGTGGTGAAATGGTCTGTATGGACTAGCATTCAAAACAAAGTTTTTCACTGCACCTCTGCATGTGTGACAATAATAAACCAATTTATCGATGTACTGATACCAATGAGCACCTGGTTATGTGACCATTAATGCCAGACAGACAATCTCTGAAGAATATAGATCAAGACTGGGTTCACCCATCTACTGAAGACTCTACCTAGACGAAGGCAATGGCAAATCACTTCTGTCGAAAAATTTGACAGGAACAACCCTTGTCCTACGATGTGGCAGATACTGATAATGATAACCAAAGGTTGCAGTAGAAGGAATATAAAAGAGGTTCACCAGGATATTGCCTGGAACAGAGGGCTGCAGTTATAAGGAGGGGTCAAATAGAATGGATTTGATCTTTCTGGAACTAATAAGAATGAAGTTTAAAGAAGTTTATAAAATTATAGGAAGCATAAATAGGAAAGATTTAGAGGCTTTTCCCAGGACAGGTGTGTCTAGCACTAAAGAGATTGAGTTTAAGGTGAGAAGTAAAAAATTTAAAGGACATTTGTGAGATAGTTTATCCACATATAAAGTAGTTATACAGAATGAGCTGCTGGAGGCAGTTACAATTATTACATTTAAAAGGTATTTGGACTGGTACATGGATACAACAGGCATGGAGTTATGGAGTCACAGTGCATGGAAACAAGCCCTTCTATACACTTGTTCATACTATGATGCTCATCTAAGCTAGTCCCACCTGACAGATCCCTTTAAATCATTCATGTCCACCAGTGTGTTCAAATTACCAGAGTTAATACAGACACTGGGATTAACATAGAAATCCATTCTGATCAGCATAGATGACATGGGCTGAAAGGGCTCGTCTCTGTATTGTATTACTGATTCTAAATCCTGATAGATTCTACCATAATGGTAACATTTAAGACCACATGAAGAATGAGCAGAATTAGACCATTTGGCCCATGGAATCTGCTCCAGCATTCAATCATAGCTGATTTTTCCCACTCCTTCCCATTCTTCTGTCTTCTGCCCATAACTTTCAACACCCTTCCTAAACCAGAACATACCAAATTCAACTTTCAATGTACTCAATGACTTGACCATAACAGCCATCTGTGGCAATGAATTCCACAGATTCAACACCATCTAGCTAAACACCATCCTCTGTTCTAAAGGGACGTCTGAGGCTGTGTCCTCTGGTGCTAGTGTCTCCCACTAATGGAAACATCCTCTCCATGCCCACGCTATCTATGCCTTTCAAGATTTGGTAGGTTTCAGTGAGATCCTCCCTTCCTCGCATTCTTTGAAACTACAAACTTCTAAGCTTCTAAATATATTTGCTTGTGTTTTCTGGCAGTTGTTTGAGGAGTACACAATATTTGCTGATGAAGTGGAGGAAGCTTCATTCGTTGTTCCTACAGGTTCTGTGCACACTCATTGAACCAGGATCTTTTATTGGACGAATTCCCTGGAAGTTACAGACAAGTTCCAAAGCCTGTGGAATGTCACAGGTTGATTTTAAAATTCATCACCTCTTGTGACAACAGCTGCTTGTGGTAAGCTTCTACTAGAGAACACAGATAAACTGATCTCAGGGGAGAGATGGAGAGAATGCATGACCTCAAAATGCACCAAGACCACTGGATTTTGTAAAGTGCAACAATGCAATGACATTATCAGTAAAGTCTTCTCATTCCTCAGAGCTGGCAATGAAATCTGAAATATTTCACAAAGGGAAGTTGCTTGGAGTGTTTCAGTGATGCTGCGTTTAAAAAAAAATCTATCAATTTTTAATCTCTGATTAGGTTACCTCTGTGATATTGTATTCAATTCTGGTCACCCCATTTTAGAAAGGATATGGAAGCCATGGAGAAGGTGTAGAAGATGCTTACCAGGATAATACAGTGACTGTCTGAAAAGTATTTAATCTAAGTTTTCAAATTTAATGATCTCCTGCCCCTTTCTGCTATAGCGTCAATATTCAGAGTTCTCTTCTCCTTGTTCACTCTTGGCATCCTCTGCATAACCGACATGTCTCAAGATCAGCTCTAGCTACCCTCTTCCCCAGTTTTGAATCTATGCTAAGATGTAACATTTAGGGGTGACAAACACAAAATGCTGGAGGAGCTCAGCGGGTCAGGCAGCATTTACGCTGAGACTTGATAAAGCAGTGGCAAGGCCTCACTTGGAGGATTGTGAGCATTTTGGGTTAACTTTATCAATTTCTTGTATGGCTGTGTAATATTACCACCTCCCCCCACCCCTCATCATTGTGCCACAACCACGGATTCTACCACGGAGTTTTGGCGACCACACAGGCAGGCAGCTGATCGGCAATCATGCTCATGAGTATGTATATTGAAGTTAATTAGTGGTTCATTGTGGTTGTATTTAATTCCTTTCTTTTCAGTCTGGCTGAGTCTTGACCAAACCACAATGAAGGCAAAGCTCCCTGCTTACCTTAGTCCTTATAAAGTAAATTTATTATCAATCAGTTCAACCTGTATGCAAAAGAGCAAAATATGCAAATACAAAAAGTAGTAATAGTAATAAATAATTAATCAATAAATATTGAGAACATGAGATGAAGAGTCCCTAAAAGAGAATCCATTGGTCGTGAAAACAGTTCAATGATGCATCAGGTGAAGTTGAGAAACATTATCCCATTTGGTTCGAGAGCCTGATGGCTGTGGAGTAATAACTATTCCTGAACCTGGTACTGTGGGTCCTGAAGCTCCTGTAACCTCCTTCCTGATGGCAGTTGTAATAGGAGCATGTCCTGAGCGGTGGGATTCCCTGATGATGGATGCTGTTTTCCTGCAACAGGATTTCATGTAGATGTGCTCAGTGATGAGGAGGGCTTTACCTATAATGGACTGGGCCTTATCCAATGCTTTTTGTAGGATTGTCTTTTTACGGGCATTCAGGTTTCTATTCCAGGCTGCGATGCAGCCGGTCAATATGTGTATTCTCCATTACACATCTGTAGAAGTTTGTCAAAGCTTTAAATGTCAAAGCTTTAAATATGAAAAGCATGCCAAATCTTTGCAAGCTTCCCAACTTGTTCTGGGAAAGAAGATTACAGTTTAGATTGACACTGTAAAGGTGCGGAATGTATTTAGTTATTGCTCCTGAGCTGCAGTGTTGGCATTAGCATTTTAGTTTGAGGGTTTTAGTTACTGGCCCTGTTAGTCTAGTGTTTATTATTTTCCTTTTGTTCTGCACAGTTCTTATTAAAGTTCAGTGAACTGTTCAATCCGGTTCATTATCTCTTCCTTGGCATTTGGACCATCACTGCACATCCCTGTCACGTTAAGGCTGTGTAGATACGTGCATAACAAACTGCTTTACATATCTCTGTAATGCAACACTAGAGACTGGCCTCAGAGTTCTCCTGATTGACTCTAGGGGTTAAATGGACACTTCTGCTGTAATGATCTTTTCCATTTTCAGTACTCCAAGTGAACCTGAGGATGTGATCTCAATTGATTTTACAATAAAAAAAAAGCATGGTGATAATTCTTCAATTGCTAGGCTGTTTTGATTTATTGATGGTGAGCTGGAAATTAATCTTTGGCCTCTTCTTTTACTTAGTTCGATACCACATCTGGGCAATTTGCCAAATGAAAATTTTACTGTACACTTTTGCATTGATCTGAATTAAGTTTAAGATGTGACTGACTTCCAGCGCTCTCATCTCTTCAGCAAGAAGGTTGTGAGTGCAAGCCACATTCCGAAGACTACGGCACAAAGCCTTGACTGAAGTACTGATCATGTGCTGTCCTTTTGGAGCTTCCTGCTAAACTGCAAATCCTAGACCCTCTCTGGTGTCTCAAAGAGGTGTAAAGTGTTGCATACCAAAGTTCGAAGTATGTGCATATCACCATATATTGCCCTGAGATTACTTTTCTTGCAAACATTCACAGTAGAAGAAAGAAATACTATAGATTCAATGAAAAACTACACACAAAGACTGAAAATAACCAATGAGCAAAAGAAAAACTGTAACAGGATAAGAGTATCTTGAAGAAACCATATTTTTTTGCCAATAATTAAGTCAAATTAACACCACTGAATCACAGCAAGCAGGCAGAGGAGTAAGTCGCTGGTTTTTTGGGGAAAAAGTTCAGATTTTTTTTTTCCAAACTACTTGGGATAAAAGAGGCACGACTGCGCAGACGCGTGACCTCAGAGCGCGGGAGATTTAAAAAGAACACCGCCATATCCAGCGGGCAGCAGAGTGAATGAGTACAGAGTGATAGGGTTTTGGCTCAATGGGCTTAGGTGGAAACGGGAAGAGGCTTCCTGCAACAGAAGAGTCTTACAATTAAGTGGTAAGATACAGGTTTATTTATTTAGAGCTAACGGTACCATTAGAGATATGCATTTAGGATTAGTGCTGTGTCTGGAGTGCCAGATGTGGGGACCTTGGGAGACTCCCAGCCTCCTCCAGGAATACATCTGCTCCAGATGCAATAAGATGAAGCTTCTTAGGGATCGTGCGAGGGATCTGGAGCAACAACTTGATGACCTTCAGCTTATTAGAGAAAGTGAGGAGGTGATCGATAGCACCTATAGAGAAATAGTTGTCAGCATCTCCGTGGCAGTCCCCCTCAGGAATCGATATATAGTTTTAGATACTATTGGAGAGGTTGACCTGACAGAGGAAGACCACAACGAACGGGACTCTGGCACTCTGCCCAGTGCTGTGATCACGAGAGCAAGGAGAAATGCCGTCGCTATAGGGGATTCCATTGTGAGGGGAACAGACAGATTCTGTGAGCCAGACAAGGATACCCAGATGGTGTGTTGCCTCCCTGGTGCCAGAGTGCGGGATATCTTGGATCAGGTCCAGAGTATTCTCAGGAGAGAGGGCGAGCAACCAGAAGTCTTGATGCATGTTGGTACCAATGACAGACAGAAAAAGAGGGGAGGTCCTCAAGGAAGATTACTGGGAGCTAGGAAGAAAATTAAAAAGCCAGACCTCCAGAGTAATAATCTCAGGATTACTGCCTGAGCCACACTCTAATGATTGTAAGGATAGCAGAATTAAGCAGATGAATGTGTGGCTAAGTAACTGGTGCAGGGGGCAGGGCTTCAAATTCTTAGATCACTGGGATCTATTTTGGGGAAGGCATGACTTATACAGAAACGATGGGTTACACCTGAACTCAAAGGGTACTAATATCCTGGCGGGATTGTTTAATATAGCTGTTAGGGTGGGTTTAAACTGAGTTGGCAAGGGAAAGGAAACCAGGGTGTTAGGGTCGAGGAAGAGGAAAATAGAAATAAGTCAAGGAAGTCCTGCTGTTCAGGAGGATTTAAACTAATGTGGCAGGGGGATGGGAACAAGTGCAGAGAGACAGAGGGGTGTAAAATGAGGGTAGAAGCAAAATGTAGTAAGATGAAAAGTAAAAGTGGCAGGCAGGCAAATCCAGGGCAAAAATCAAAAAGGGCCACTTCTCAACATAATTGTATAAGGGCTAAGAGTGTTGTAAAAACAAGCCTGAAGGCTTTGTGTGTCAATGTGAGGAGCATTCGTAACAAGGTGGATGAATTGAATGTGCAGATAGTTATTAATAAAATATGATATAGTTGGGATCACAGAGCCATGGCTCCAGGGTGACCAAGGATGGGAGCTCAACATCCAGGGATATTCAATATTCAGGAGGGATAGACAGGAAAGAAAAAGAGGTGGGGTAGCATTGCTGGTTAGAGAAGAGAAAAACACAATAGAAAGGAAGGACATTAGCCTGGAGGATGTGGAATCGATATGGGTCGAGCTGCATAACATTAAGGGGCAGAAAACGCTGGTGGGAGTTGTGTAAAGGCCACCTAACAGTAGTAGTGAGGTTGGGGATGGCATTAAACAGGAAATTAGAAATGTGTGCAATAAAGGAACAGTAGTTATAATGGGTGACTTCAATCTACATGTAAATTGGGTGAACCAAATTGATATGGGTGCTGAGGAAGAGGATTTCTTGGAATGTATGTGGGATGGTTTTCTAAACCAACATGTTGAGGAACCGACTAGAGAGCAGGCCATTCTAGATTGGGTATTGAGCAATGAGGAAGGGTTTAGTTAGCAATCTTGTCGAGCGAGGCCCCTTGGGTAAGAGTGACCATAATATGGTGGAATTCTTCATTAAGGAGAAGACTGACATAGTTAATTCAGAAACAAAGATTCTGAACTTAAAGGGTAACTTTGAAGGTATGAGATGTGAATTAGCTAAGATAGACTGGCAAATGATACTTAAAGGGTTGACAGTGGATATGCAATGGTAAGCATTTAAAGATCAGCATGGGTGAACTACAACAATTATTCATCTCAGTTTAGCAAAAGAATAAACCAGTGAAGGTTGTGCACCCATGGCTGATGAGGGAAATTAGGGATAGTATCAAGTCCAAAGAAGAGACGTACAAATTAACCAGAAAAAGCGGCACACCTGTGGACTGGGAGAAATTCAGAGTCCAGCAGAGGAGGACAAAGTGCTGAATTAGGAAAGCGAAAAAAAGATTATGAGAGAAAGCTAGCAGGGAATATAAAAACCAACTATAAAAGCTTTTATAGAGATGTGAAAAGAAAAAGATTGATCAAGACAAATGTAGGTCCCTTACAGTCAGAAACAGGTGAATTGATCATAGGGAACAAGGACATGGCAGACCAATTGAATAACTACTTTGGTTCTGTCTTCACTAAGGAGGACATAAATAATCTTCTGGAAATAGTAAGGGACCAAGGGTCCAGTGAGATAGAGGAACTGAGGGAAACACATGTTAGTAGGGAAGTGGTGTTAGGTAAATTGAAGGGATTAAAGGCAGATAAATCCCCAGGGCCAGATGGTCTACATCCCAGAGTGCTTAAGGAAGTCGCTCAAGAAATAGTGGATGCATTAGTGATAATTTTTCAAAACTCTTTAGATCCTGGATTAGTTCCTGAGGATTGGAGGGTGGCTAGTGTAACCCTACTTTTTAAAAAAGGAAGCAGAGAGAAACCGAGGAATTATAGACCACTTAGCCTGACATTGGTAGTGGGGAAAATACTAGAGTCAGTTATCAAAGATGTGATAACAGCACGTTTGGAAAGAGGTGAAATCATCGGACAAAGTCAGCATGGATTTGTGAAAGGAAAATCATGTCTGACAAATCTTAGAATTTTTTGAGGATGTAGCTAGTAGAGTGGATAGGGGAGAACCAGTGGATAATAGACAATAGACAGTAGGTGCAGGAGTAGGCTATTCAGCCCTTCTAGCCAGCACCACCATTCACTGTGATCATGGCTGATCATACACAATCAGTACCCCGTTCCTGCTCTCTTCCCATATCCCTTGACCCTGCTATCTATAAGAGCTCTATCTAACTCTCTCTTGAAAGCATCCAGAGACTTGGCCTCCACTGCCTTCCGGGGCAGAGCATTCCACAAATCCACCACTCTCTGGGTGAAAAAGTTATCTGCATCTCTGTTCTAAATGGCCTAACCCTTATTCTTAAACTGTGGCCTCTACTTCTGGACTCACCCATCAGCAGAAACATGCTTCCTGCCTCCAGCGTGTCCAATCCCTAAATAATCTTATGTTTCAATCAGATCCTCTCACTCTTCTAAATTCCAGTGTATACAAGTCCAGTCACTCCAATCTTTCAACATATGATAGTCCCGCCATTCCGGGAATTAACCTTGTGAACCTACACTGTACTCCCTCAATAGCAAGAATGTCCTTGCTCAAATTTGGAGACCAATACTACACAAAATACTCCAGGTGGGGTCTCACCAGGGCCCTGAACAGCTGCAAAAGGACCTCTTTACTCATACTCAATTCCTCTTGTTATAAAGGCCAACATGCCATTAGCTTTCTTCACTGCCTGCTGTACCTGCATGCTTGCTTTCATTGACTGATGTACAAGAACACCTAGATCTCGTTGTACTTCTCCTTCTCCTAACTTGACTCCATTTACATAGTAATCTGCCTTCCTGTTCCTGCTACCAAAGTGGATAACCTCACACTTATCCACATTAAACTGCATCTGCCATACATTCGCCCACTCACCTAGCCTGTCCAAGTCACCCTGCATTCTCATAACATCCTCCTGACATTTCACACTGCCACCCAGCTTTGTGTCATCGGCAAATATGACAATGTTTCTTTTAATCCCTTCATCTAAATCATTAATGTATATTGCAAACAGCTGCGGTCCCAACACCGAACTTTGCAGTACCCCACTGGTCACAGCCTGCCATTCCGAAAGGGACCCATTAATCGCTACTCTATATCCTGTCAGCCAGCCAATTTTCAATCAATGTCAGTACTCTGACCCAAATACCATGTGCCCTAATTTTGCCCACTAACCTCCTATGTGGCACTTTATCAAAGACTTTCTGAAAGTCCAGGTACACTACATCCACTGGCTCTCCCTTGTCCATCTTCATAGTTACATCCTCAAAAAACTCCAAAAGATTAGTCGATCATGATTTTCCCTTCATAAATCCATGCTGACTTGGACTGATCCTTCTACTGCTATCCAAATGTGTCGTAATTTCCTCTTTTATAATTGACTCCAGCATTTTTCCCACCACTGACGCCAGGCTAACTGGTCTATAATTCTGTTTTTTCTATCCCTCCTTTCTTGAAAAGTGGGACAACATTAGCCACCCTCCAGTCAGCAGGAACTGTTCCTGAATCTATAGAATATTGGAAAATGATTACCAATGCATCCATGATTTCTAGAGCCACCTCTTTAAGTACACTGGGATGCAGACCATCAGGTCCCGGAGACTTATCTGCCTTCAGACCCAACAGTCTATCCAACACTTTCTTTTCTAATATAAATTTCCTTCAGTTCATCCATTACCCTAGTTCCTTTGGCCACTGGGAGATCTGGGAGATCGTCTGTGTCTTCCCCAGTGAAGACAGATCCAAAGTACCTGTTCAACTCATCCACCATTTCCTTGTTTCCCATAATAAATTCACCCGTTTCTGTCTTCAATGGCCCAATTTTGGTCTTAGCTATTTTTTTGCTATTCACATACCTAAAGAAGCTTTTACTATCCTCCTTTATATTCTTGGCTAGTTTACCTTCATACCTCATTTTTTCTCTACGTATTGCCTTTTTTGTTATCTTCTGTTGCTCTTTAAAAGCTTCCCAGTCCTCCGGTTTCCTGTTCATCTTTGCTATGTTATACTTCTCTTTTACTTTTACACTGTCCTTTACTTCCCTCGTCAGCCACGGCCTCCCCTTAGGATCTTGCTTCCTTTGGAATGAACTGATCCTGCACCTTCTGCATTATTCCCAGAAATACCTGCCATTGTTGTTCCACTGTCTTCCCTGCTAGGATTTTGGTCCATTGAACTTTGGCCAGCTCCTCCCTCAGAGCTCCATAGTTTCCTTTGTTCAACTGTAATACTGATACATCCAATTTTCCCTTCTTCTCAAATTGTAGGTTAAAACATATCATATTATGGTCACTACCTCCTAATGGCTCCTTTACCTCGAGGTCCCTGATAAAATCTGGTTGTGGTATATTTGGATTTTCAAAAGGCTTTTAACAAGGTCCCACACAGGAGATTAGTGTGCAAACTTAAGCACACAGTATTGGGGGTATGGTCTTGATGTGGATGGAGAATTGGTTGGCAGACAGGAAGCAAAGAGTGGGAATAAAAGGGACCTTTTTAGAATGTCAGGCAGTGACTAGTGGGGTACCGCAAGGCTCAGTGCTGGGACCCCGGTTGTTTACAATATATATTAATGATTTAGACAAGGGAGTTAAATGCAGCATCTCCAAGTTTGCGGATGACACGAAGCTGGGCGGTAGTATTAGCTGTGAGGAGGATGCTAAGAGGATGCAGGGTGACTTGGATAGGTTAGGTGAGTGGGCAAATTCATGGCAGATGCAATTCAATGTGGATAAATGTGAGGTTATCCACTTTGGTGGCAAGAACAGGAAAACAGATTATTATCTGAATGGTGGCCGATTAGGAAAAGGGGAGGTGCAACGAGATCTGGGTGTCATTGTACACCAGTCATTGAAAGTGGGCATGCAGGTACAGCAGGTGGTGAAAAAGGCAAATGGTATGTTGGCATTCATAACAAGAGGATACGAGTACAGGAGCAGGGAGGTTCTGCTGCAGTTGTACAAGACCTTGGTGAGACCACAGCTGGAGTATTGTGTGCTGTTTTGGTCCCCTAACGAGGAAAGACATTCTTGCCATAGAGCGAGTACAGGGAAGGTTCACCTGATTGATTCCTGAGATGGCAGGACTTTCACATGAAGAAAGATTGGATCGACTCGGCTTGTACTCACTGGAATTTGGAAGATTGAGGGGGGATCTTATTGAAACGTATAAAATTCTAAAGGGATTGGGCAGGTTAGATGCAGGAAGATTGTTCCCAATGTTGGGGAAGTCCAGAACGAGAGGTCACAGTTTAAGGATAAGGAGAAGCCTTTTAGGACTAAGGTGAGGAGAAACTTCACACAGAGTGGTGAATCTGTGCCACAGGAAACAGTTGAGGCTGGTTCATTGGCTATATTTAAGAGGAAGGTAGATATGGCCCTTGTGGCTAAAGGGATCAGAGGGTATGGAGAGAAAGCAGGTACAGGGTTCTGAGTTGGATGATCAGCCATGATCATACTGAATGGTGGTGCAGGCTCAAAGGGCCAAATGGCCTACTCCTGCACCTATTTTCTATGTTTCTATTTCTGAGATTTATCAATAGAGGTATAAATTATAAAAATGGGTAACTTAGGTAAACCTTCACCAGGTGACCATTGAATATCATTTATTATTGTTAGAGGACACTTGTGTATTTTCCCTGGTAATGCTAAAATAGCTGCCCGTGCCTTTAAGAGAAAACAGTGATGTCTTAGTGCATGTGTGGAATAGAAAGAAGAGTTACAAGGTTCTAGAAAGGATGTCGAATGCTAGTTGTACGGCGAGGAAAGGTGAATAATATCTGATAATATCCATGTAGATTTGTTTATACTTGTTTGTAAATCTAGAATGTTTGAAATTTGACATGCTTACATGTGGATCCTTTAGATTTTCATGAGTAAGGTATCAATGCTGGATAGCAGGGTTTTGCGCAGTTCCTTATTGGTTTAGTAGTTTAGTCCTTTGTAATTTAAACTCCAAAGAAATATATTGTAATAGTTTACTTTGTCTTCCTTTATTGTTTCAAGAGCAAATGTGAAGCAGATTAAGGAATTAAAGTCCTGAAAAAGTATTTGTTGTCCTACATGTATAATTTTCCCCAGGCTACATTAGGATTGAATTGCGTTTGAAAAATTAATAGTGTCTAAACAAATGTTCTTCCTCCTTTTCAGAACCACGTGTCCAATCAGAATTTTTAAGTATTTGTCACACTGGAAGTTGCACCAGTCACTTGTGATACCCATTCCTTGTTTTGTCAGCTAACTGGATGTGAAGTTAGTAATGCCCACCTCCAAGGACATGTTCTCTTCTCATTACTACCATCAGGTAGGAGGTACAGGAGCCTGAAGGCACACATTCAATGTTTTAAAGACTGCTTTTTATGAAACATCATAAAGTTTCTGAGCAGTTCATGAATATTACCTTTCTATATTTGCTCTTTTTTTGCTCTACAAACTTTTTATTATATTATTATAATTTATAGTATATTTTAGGTATTGATCTACACTGCTGCTGCAAAAACACCAAATTTCATGACATATGCCAGTAATAATCAGCTGATTCTGAATGTTTGCTTGTCCAAAGAATAGTTAAATCAACAGAAAATAAATGAAATGGGGAGGAGATCTCATTGAATCTTACTGAGTATTGAAAGAACTAATAGACCAGAATTAGAGAGGATGTTTCCTATGGTGGAGAAGTCTGGAACCAGAGGGCACAGCCTCAGAACAGAGGGACATCCATTTAGAAGAGAGGTGAAAAGAAATTACTTTAACCAGATGGTGTTGAACCTATGGAATAATTGTTAGACAGCAGTGGAGGCCAAGTCCATATAACAATTACAGCACAGAAACAGGCTATATCGACCCTCTAATCCATGCCGAACGCTTACTCTCACCTAATCCCACTGACCTGCACTCAGCCCATAACTCTCCACTCCTTTCCTGTCCATATACCTATCCAATTTTACTTTAAATAACAATACCGAACCTGCCTCTACTACTTCTACTGGAAGCTCGTTCCACACAGCTGCCACTCTGAGTAAAGAAGTTCCCCCTCATGTTACACTTAAACTTTTGCCCCTAACTCTCAACTCATGTCCTCTTGTTTGAATCTCCCCTACTATCAATGGAAAAATTCCTATCCATGTCAACTCTATCTATCCCACTCATAATTTTAAATACGTTTATCAAGTCCCTCCTCAAACTTCTATGCCCAAAGAATAAAGACCTAACTTGTTCAACCTTTCTCTGTAACTTAGGTGCTGAACCCCAGGTAACATTCTAGCAAATCTCCTCTGTACTTTATCTTGTTGACATCTTTCCTATAATTCAGTGACCAGAACTGGACACAATACTCCAAATTTGGTCTCACCAATGCCTTGTATAATTTTATTATATCCCAACTCCTATACTCAATGCTCTGATTTATAAGGGCAAGCATACTAAAAACTTTCTTCACCACCCTATCCACATGAGATTCCACTTTCAGGGAACTATGCACCATTATTCCTAGATCACTCTGTACTACTGCATTCCTCAATGTCCTACCATTGACCATGTATGTCCTATTTTGATTAGTCCTACCAAAATGTAGCACCTCACACTTATCAGCAATAAACTCCTTCTGCCATCTTTCAGCCCACTCTTCTAACTGGCCTAAATCTCTCTGCAAGCTTTGAAAACCTAGATCATTGTCCACAATGTCTCCTATCTTAGTATCATCAGCATACTTACTAATCTAAGTTACCACCCCATCATCCAGATCTTTCATGTATATGACAAACATTGGACCCAGTACAGATCCCTGAGGCACACCACGAGTCACTGGCCTCCAACCTGACAAACAGTTATCCACAACTACTCTCTGGCATCTCCCATCCAGCCACTGTTGAATCCATTTTACTACTTCAATATTAATACCTAACGATTGAGCCTTCCTAACTAGCCTTCCATGTGGAACCTTGTCAAAAGCCTTACTGAAGTCCATAGTCAATATCCACTGCTTTAGCCTCATCAAGTTTCCTAGTAAACTCTTCAAAAAATTCAATAAGATTGTCAAACATGACCTTCCACACACAAATCCATGTTGGCTGTTCCTAATTAGAACCTGTCTATCCAGATAATTATATATCCCATTTCTAAGAATACTTTCCATTAATTTACCCACCACTGATGTCAAACTGACAGGCCTATAATTGCTGGGTTTACTCTTAGAACCCTTTTTAAACAATGGAACAACATGAGCAATACGCCAATCCTCCAGCACCATTCCCGTTTCTAATGACATTTGAAATATTTCTGTCAGAGCCTGTTATTTCTACACTAACTTCCCTCATGGTCCTAGGGACCATGAAGTAGGTCCTGTTAGGATCTGGAGACTTATCCACTGTTATATTCCTTAAAAGCACCAGGATTTCCTCTTCTTTAATCATCATAGTTTCCATAACTTCCCTACTTGTTTCCCTTAAATTAAACAGTTCAATATCCTTCTCCTTAGTGAATACCAAAAAGAAATTGTTCAAAATCTCCCCCATCTCTTTTGGCTCCACACATAGCTGTCCACTCTGATTCTCTAAGGGACCAATTTTATCCCTCACTATCCTTTTGTTATTAATATAACTGTAGAAACCCTTTGGATTTATTTTCACCTTACTTGCCAAAGCAACCTCATATCTTCTTTTAGCTTTTCTAATTTCTTTCTTATTATTTTTACATTCTTTATATTCCTCAAGCACTTTACTCCATGCTGCCTATATTTATTGTAGATATCTCTTTTTCTGAACCAAATTTCCAATATCCCTCTCATCTCTTAAACTCTTAACCCTTCCTTTCAACCTAACTGGATCATAAATATTCTGTACCCTCAAAATTTCACCTTTAAATGACCTCCTTTTCTCTATTACATCCTTCCCATAAAACAAGTTTTCCCAATCCACTCCTTCTAAATCCTTTCACATCTCCTCAAAGTTAGCCTTTCTCCAATCAAAAATCTCAACCCTGGTTCCAGTCCTATCCTTCTCCATAATTATATTGAAACTAATGGCATTGTGATCACTGGACCCCCAAGTGCTCCCCAACACATACCTTCATCACCTGACCTATCTCATTCACTAACAGGAGATCCAACACTGCCCCTTCTCTCGTTGGTACCTCTATGTATTGCTGCAAAAAACTATCCTGCACACATTTTACAAACTCCAAACCATCCAGCCTTTTTACAGTATGGGTTTCCCAGTCTGTGTGGAAAATTAAAATCTCCCACAATCACAACCTTGTGCTTACTACAAATATCTGCTATCTCCTTACAAATTTGCTCCTGTAATTCTCACTCCCCATGAGGTGGTCTATAATACACTCCTACAAGTGTTACTATACCTTTCTCAATTCCACCCAAATAGTCTCCCTAGACGAGCCCTCTAATCTATCCTGCCAGAGCATCGCTGTAATATTTTCTCTGACAAGCAATACAACACCTCCTCCTCTTGCCCCTCTGATTCCATCATACCTGAAGCAACAAAATCCAGGAATATTTAGTTGCCAATCATACCCCTCCTGCAACCATGTTTCACTAATAGCTACAACACGATATTTCTAGGTATCAATCCATGCTCTAACCTCATCCACCTTTCTTACAATGCTCCTAGCATTAAAATAAATGCATTTAAGAAATTCTCCACCTCTTACTCTGTTTATCACTAGCGGTGCAAACAACTTTACTCTCTTCTTTTTTCTTCCTTCTCCCATACATCTGTTCCCACACCCTGGTTCCCCTGCCCCCCCCCCCCTTGTATCTAGTTTAAATCCACTGAAGCCTCTCTAGCAAACCTATTTGCAAGCATATTTGTCCCCCTCCAGTCATTGAGTGTATTTGAAGCAGAGGTTGATAGGTTCTTTATTAGTGAAGCCATCAAAGGCATTAGAATGGGGAGAAGGCTGGAGAATAGCTGGAGAAGAGGGCTATTAAATTAGCTATGATGAAATGGCAGACTAGACTTATTGGGCCAAATGCTGCTCTACAGTATGTTATGTGATCCTATGGAAATGATTGTCTGTGTTATACAGACTGGGAACTCCCAAGAAAACAAAAATCATTTGCAATTTACAAAAAATGTGACACTGATACTTGAAAAGATTCTTTAAAAAAAAACTGGCTTTACCATTTCCTATTAATTAAGATGTTTCCATTAAGACTGTTAATAACCAGATAGTCACAAGCACCTAGCTGGCTTTTAACAAATAATTCCATTGGTTTCATGTCAGGCACTGCACTCTTTTACATTTACCTTCCACTTTAGCTGTTCATTATAGTTATAATGACACCAACATTAAGTACGCAGTATTAAATTGGTATTTCCAATAAATTAATTGACCAAATCAATCACGAAATTGGACAGCACAATATTAGAATTCCAGGAAATCCTCAAGTTGCTTTAAGGTTTTAAAGAAAATACTGAAATTGTTCCAAGCATACTGTGGCTCACCTATATTAAGCTGTTGTCTTGTTGTAGCACTAGTGGTGAGTGAATCTGTTCAAGGAGGTTCATATCCAATGGAAAAGGACCATAACTCTTTATGGAAAAAAAAACCTTTTTATCCTTTGATGTATGTCTAGCAGTAGTTAAAGCTTATGATTCACCTTTTTTGAGAAGATGGCAGTGACCCACTTGTATTCTCAATCAGGTGGGGGCAACATAGAGATCCAGGATTTGAACCTACAGGTGATGGAGGAACCTATTTCTGAAATCAGGATAGTATATTAATTGAATGTGGCTTTGGTGTTTCTGCACACTTTCAGCACTTGTCAGCACTCAGCACTTGCAGGGTGGAATTTGTAGGCTTAGAAGGTATTGTAAAGTGGACCAGTGAAAGGTAGGAAACTTTCATCCCATTCAGATATCTGCAAGTTGGCATCTCTCTTCTTTAACTACAATCTGAAAACTTTACTAGACTGGATATATGATAAACTGACTATAAAACAAGGGCAGAGAGATGTTAAGGAATGATATGCACTCTGACATCTCAATGTCTTAGCAAGGCGTGGATCAAGAATCACGGAGTTATATTGCACACAGACAAGGCTTTTGTAGCAACATTTCCATGATGACCAAGTTCACCATTTGAGCTGGTCCCATTTGTTTGCTTTTGGTCCATATCCCTCTAAACTAGGGGTTGGCAACCTGGGGTCCAAACACTTCTTGCTTATGCACCTAAGTCCATGGCATAAAAAGAAGTTGGGAACCTCTACTGTTAACCTTTCCTATGGGTGTACCTATCCAAATAACTCTTAAATGCTGTAATTATCTGACAAAAGTTTGGTGATGGCCCAAGTGCAGAGGGAGAAACACAGAAGCAGAACGAACAGTTCAGAGTTTTAATAAGAACTGCCTGGATCAGGTTCCTTAAGATTATTATAACTGGGGATGGTAGCGGGGATAAGCGCACACTGCCAATTAAATGCTCTCAATGGTATACATCTCAATGGCCTCTAACAACCAGCTCCAGCTCCAGGCTTTCACATGTGGCTTAGTGACCATGCTCGGTGGAACTATTTCTACTGACAGGAGGATGGGCAAAGGTGGGTTACTGCTACCTTAAAGCTGGACGCTGATGGGGTCCATCAGCTGTGGTTGGCAGCTCATCCAGGAAAAGGAAAACTTTATTCTCAAACCTGTGCTGCCTTGTGGCTGTACCCACTCACGGGGAAGGCTTCAGGTGTAAATCTGGAGCGGGAGTCCGCGAGGCAGACCTATGTTGAGTTCACTGCTCAGTGGCAACCCCTGCAATGTTGCTGGTGCCAAACTGTATCGGTCTCTGCTGTTCCTTTCGATTCATCAGTTTCACGGAGGGGAAGGGACTTTTATATGGACAACAACTTGCTCTCCATTTTGTAGTGCCCTGGCTTGTATATCACGTAGACAGCTGGCATGCAACATCCATGCTGGGTTCGGTACAGAACGAAAGGAAAATAATATACGCTCGTCCTACAGGGCTGCTAACGAAAACTCTCAAATTAAAATATCACAATCATTGCATCTTAGAAGCAGTACTTAATAGTAAGTTTATACCATTTCTTTACACTGTCAATCTAAATTGTTATCTTTTTTCCAGAACATCAAGTAAGCAGAAAGTACTGTCATCCCTATGCTTCAGTCAAGATTTGACAAGGCTGCAATAAAAAGGGAGTTAAATATAATTACCAAGAAATTCAAATTGGTTGTAATGTGCTTTCTTACATACCAACTTCTTCTAGATGCCCAACTGCGAGATCGCCCAGATTCTACAAGTGTCCGCAGTCGTTACTCATTCCACAGACCCATCACCCTGTGTGTGAGAATGTAGCCCCCAGATCCCTGTTAAATCCTTCACCTCTCACTTTAAACCTATGCCCTGTGTATTAGTGCCTCTTACTCTGAGGAAAAAGTCTGACCATTCACCTTAGCTATGCCCCATATAATTTATACACCTTTACTGAGTCGCATCTCAGCCTCCTTTTCTATAGGGAAAACTGTTCTAGCCAATGCAATATCATCTTATAACTCAAGCCCCGAATCCCAGCAATATCAATTCAAATATTTTCAGCACCTTTTTCAATTTAACTACATCATTCCTTATGGTGAGCAGAAATGTATATGGTTTCCCCGTTGTAACATGATCCCGACTCATACTCAATTCCATGCCTGATTCAGGCAAGCATGCCATGTGCTTTCTTCACAACCCTGTGAAACTGTGTCAACACTTTCAATAGCCTATATACTTGTGCTCTAAGTCTCCCTTATCCAAAATAATCTCCTGATGCACTGCTATTTACAATGTAGGTCCTGCCTTGGTTTAGCTTTTCAAAATGTAACACTTCACAGTATGTGAGTTAAACTCCATCTGCCATTGTTTGGCTCACATTCACAATTGATTAAGATCCTGTTGTAAGCTTAGATAACCTTCTTTGTTCTCCACTGCACCAGAAAATGTTATGTCATCCATAAAATTAACTAAATCAACAATGTTTTATCCATATTGTTAATATGGAATAAGATGCTTGAGGAAGTAGTATAGGCAGACAATTACAATTTTCAAAATACACTCAGACTAATACATAGATAGAGAGTTTAGATGGATATAGGCCAAACTCAGACATAGGGGACTAGTTTAAGAGGCAAATGGATGAGTTGGGCCCGATTCTGTACTGTATTATTCAACACAATGACACAGCTGTAGAAAGAAAGTGTCATAAATTACAGGTTAACACAGCCAGAAATTAGAAATTTTAATTGTAAATTCTGGATTGCAGCAATCCCCACTGCTGCCAAGCAATTTTCCTAATCAGACAGCTTCAGACTATACCAGAACTTCTCCAGTATCCAATCTATTTGAACCATCTCCTATTTGTGCCATCTGTCTGATTAAACACATTTAATCTGTTTCTCACTAATTGTCCATTAAATATAAATCTCCCATCTTTGAAAAAAAATAGAAACATAGCAATTATGAGCTGGAATAGACAATTTGGCTGTTTAAATTTGCTCTGCCATTTAATTGAACTAGGACTGACTATCCAAATTTATTGCCCATACCTCGATCTCTTCAGGCAACAAACTCCTTCCTGAAAATAATTAACACTTCTGTGATAGATTGGTGGAAGAAATTACTCATTTGAAATGTCTTAAATGGACCAAAGTATTCCTGGATTTTGTCTTTGACTTGAACTCCTCCCCACATGGAATACCATTCTTGCTTTATCTATCCAGTCCCATCAGGGATTTTTTAAAGGTTCAATGGAGTTCCTTATTCTTCCAAAAACTAAACCAATTGTTACAATTATCTTTGTTTACAAGACCCTAACCCTAATGTAAGGTATTCCTCATCATGGGGAACCCAGGACTATGAGACAGGAGAACAGAATTAGGCTATTTGGCCATTTGAGCTCTGCCATTCCATCATGGCTGATATATTTTCCCTCTCAACTGCTTTACAGACCTGGATTCAATTCCCATCACTATTTGTAAGGGGTTTTTATGTTCTCCCCTTGACTGAGTGGGTTTCTCTGGGCGCTCGAGTTTCTTCCCACAATCCAAAGACCTACTGGTTATTAGGTTAATTGGTCATTGTAAATTGTCCCGTGATAAATTGTTAAATTTATTAAATTTAAATTGGGAGTTGCTGGGCAGTGGGGCTCGAAGGGCCTATTCCACACTATCTCAATAAATACTGAAATTAATAAATATACCCAATGACTTGACTTCCACAGCTTTCTGTGGCAATGAATTCCATAGATTCACCACATCTTGGCAAAATCAATTCTTACTCATTTCTGTTCTAAAGGGATGTCCTTCTGCTCTGAGGCTGTGCCCTCGGGTCCTAGTGTGGGCCTTCATCTGCCCTACCATGTCATGAATCATTCAGGTGAACCTTTGCTACTCTTCTCCATGTAAAGAACATCCTTCGCTCAGATAAAGAGACTAAGTTGACACAAAACACTTGCTGTTCTCACAGAACATTCACCAGTTGCAGTGACTCATCCCTGCTCCTACCTTGTCGTGTATGCCACTTCCATTTTTATCCAACTCCTGCCATGGCGGACTCACTTCCGTTAAAAATATGTAGATGCTGGAAATCTGTAATTCAAACAGAAAATCCTGAAAAACCTCAGCAGGTAAGGCAGCACCCTGGAAAGAGAAACATGTTTGCTTGCTGAGAGTTTCCAGCCTTCATGTGTGGCTTAGCTACTAAGCCAGGCAGAACCGTTTCTACTGACAAGAGAAGGGGTAAAGGTGGGTCACTGGCACCTTGAAACTAGTCGCTATGGGTTGATGGGGCTTGTCAGCAGTGGTTGGTAGCTCATCTAGAAAAAGGAAAACTCTAATCTCAAATCTCTGCTGCCTTGTGGCTTCTAGAGTAAACCCCAAGGGAAAATTCCAGAGCTGGAGTCCCTAAGGCAGTCCTACATTGAGTTCAACGCTGACTGGCAACTCCTGCGACACTGCGGGTGATGAACTGTATCAGTCTCTATCGTTCCGTTAGGTTCACGAGATGTATGGAGATGGAAAGCTTGCTGCTTGGTCAACAGATTGCTCTGTGTATAGTACTGCCCTGGCTTGGGTATCTAGTCAGCCAGGATGCAATCAATCCTGACCGATGGAGATGTCACTCACTCTGGCATTTTTAGTATATTAATGTTAACTTGTATCAGATGATGTACAAGAACACTCAGGTCTTGTTACACAATGCTGTTTCCTTAACCTTTGACTTACAGATAATTTTCTTTCCTGTTTTGGGACACTAGTGGAGAAGTATCACATTTCTTCACATTATAGTGAATCTGTTATCTCTTTACCTATTCACACAGCTTGTCCAATTCACTCTTGATCTTCTCTGCATCCTCTTCATTGTTGATCCTCCCAGAAGTTTTGTGGCATCCAGAAACCTGGAGATATTACAGTACTATCTTTACAGTCTTAGGAACATACAGTGTATATGGCTAGGGTGCCTAAAACATTTTCACAGTACTGCTGCCACACAAAAAAAAACTAACTTCCTGACATGTGTAAGTGATGATAAACCTGATTCTGATATGATTCTCTATTGTGGACTGAGAGTGGGAAGGGGGCAGGAAGAGGGGAATCATGGTTGGGAAAAGGGAAGAGAGTGGTGGGAGCAGGAAGGTCCAGAGAGACATTCTGTAATGATCAGTCCTAAAGAAGTCATCCCAGTCCGAAATGTCAACTGTGTATTCATTTCCACAGATGCTGTCTGACCTGCTGACTCCCTCCGGAATTCTGTATGTGTTGCTTCTGATTTCCAGCATCTGCAGACTTTCTCACATAATGATCAATGTTTGGAAACCAATGACCCTCCCTGGTGTCTCAGGGCTGAGTGAGCATGCACCTCCCTGCCCCAGCACTCTTTCTCTGCCATCTGTCCCACAACCCTCCAGTGGCGCTCCATTCCCATCATCCTTTGCTCCTGCCAGATTTACAAACTCCCTCGCTGCTTCATGTTGACAAATACAGTACTGTGCAAACATTTTGTGCACTTAGCTATATACATGTGCTTAAAATTTTTTGCACAGTACTGTACATTTAATCCCCTCATATAAATCATGAATATATATCATGAGTAGCTGGGATCCAAACACTGAACTTTAAGAACAACTAAAATTCATGGTTAAGGGGTTGGAGTACAAAAGTAATTAATTCCTTCTAAAACAACGCAGGCCCATGAGGAGACGACACACTGTGTTGGTCTCTATTTAAGGAGAGATGCATTTAGATTGTATAAAGAATCTATTGACTCCTGGCTTGAGAGAGTTATTTTATGAGGAATAGTTGATCACGTTGGACCTTCAACCAATGTAGTTGAATGGAATGATTATAAACATTGAACAAAGTAGTAAGATAATAAGGAAATTCCTGCTCAAGGCAGAGAATCTCTTCTTTCAGAAAAGTTATGAATCTTCGCAATTTTTGAGTTACCGAACTATTAATTATGGCAACCACCGAATTTAAAGAAAGAATATAATGCTCAGGCTTTACAAGACATTGGTCAGACCACATTTGGAGTATGGCAAGCACTTTTGAGCCCCGTATCTAAGAAATTATGTGCTGGCTTTAGAAGGGGTTCCATAAAATGATCCCAGGAATGAAAAGGTTAACATATGAGCAGCATTTGATGGTTCAGGCCTGTACTCGCTGGAGTTTAAGTGGGAAATCTCACTGAAATCTATTGAATACTGAAAAGGCCCGGATAGAGTGCAGGTGGAGAGGATATTACCAATAGACAGGGAATCTGGGATCAGAGGGAACAAGCCTCAGAGTAGAAGGACATTCCTTTAATGCAAATGAGGAATGTCTTTAGGATCATTGGAACTCCTTGTCACAGACAATTGTGGAGACGAAGTCATTGGGTATATTTAAAGTGGAGGACCAAAGATTCTTAATTAGTGAAGGCATCAGAGGTTACGGGGAGAAGAGAGGAGAATGGATTGGAGAAGGAAAATAAACCAGCCATGATTGATTTGCCGATTAGACTCAATGGGCCGAATAGTCTAATTCTGTTCCTATGTCTTATGGTTTTACAGAATATTGGACCACAAGGGAGGCAATAGTAATGGAGAAAGGACGGCAAAGTGGAAAGACTAAGATTCGATCATCCATGAACTTATTGAATGGCCACGAGAGTTTGAAGCAAGTATATGGACCGCTTTTGCCATTTTAAAAAACCCTACACATTCGGCAATCTTACACTATAGAACAATTGCAAAGAGCATTTTATCTACCGTAGCATGGGTAATGATTTACTACTGTAGCAGAAGTGGTAAAAATAAACACATTGCCAGAGACATCAATTAAGTATTAAAGTATTAACAGCCATCTGCTCAGTGAAAGAAATCTGTGTAACCTTTTCGAGCTCCAATACAAATAGTGATGGTTATCACTTTCTAAACAGGTCTTTATTGATTTAATTATCAGGTGCTTGCAGTACTGAGCAGTAGGCACAATGTTGAGCAATAAAAATCTCATTTTTTCCCATTTATTAAGAATACTTGGCACTTAAATATCAAAAGAAACATTTCCAGCTGAACTTCAAAATTGTCACAATATCAAAAGCATTTTCTCTCTTAACTTTTGCACATTTTCCAAGTAACTAGGATTTTCTTTATCGACTTTTGAGGATTTTCTGGTATTGTTTATTTGTGATGAGAAGTATAGTTCAAGATCAAGATTCAACATTCAGGATTGTTTATTGTCATTCTTCAGGGCACGTGTAAAGGAGAACAAAATGAAATAATGAACACAATAAAAACACAATAATATAAAAGCAATCTTATAAAACACAATGTACAAATAGCTATTATATGTTATTTTATATATACACATATTATACATATTACATCTGAATGTACATAGTGACACCAAGCGCTATGTAGTGGTGGATTCTTATTAGAAATTAATAAAAATCCTTATCACTCCTCAGTTGATACTTATTATGAAATATTTTGGCAAACCTAGCCTGGGGCACTGAACAGAAATGAGGAGAAAACTTATAACAATAGATTACATTTTTCAACATTAATACTGTGAAGTATTGGTCACTAGGTATCTTGTTTTTATAAGGATTTCTAACTTCGTTGGTTATTTAAAGGCCATGAATTCATAACACCACAGAAAAGGTCAATTTCCCCAACATGTCCAAACTGACTTCCTATAGACAGTCCTATTACCTCTACCCCTTCCCTGCAGCAAATGAAGTGCCTTGTGCCTGTCCAATGTTCTTTTCAAATCACAGATCATCTCTACTTTCATCATGTTCCAAGACATTTATTCAAATTCATTATCACTCAGTAAATAAAATAATCTTCCTTAAAATCCTATTCTGTTTCTTGTCCAAAACATTAAATATGTGCCCCAAGTCATTTTACCATTAAATAATGAGAATGCCAAGAGTGTCTTGGTGACCTTTTACAAAATAAAGTGCACACTTGCTATTTTTTCTGTCATTCTTAATAATGCATGATCTCCAGGGAAGATTAGAAGATTATGAGAAGTCCTTCTGCTGTTTACATTTCCATGCCTCTAGCAGTTTGGGATGCAAACCATTCAGAATGAAACAGAGAAAGAAATTGCCATTTGCAGTATCAGGATTCTCCAATATGCACAACAGATAAAGAACTTCTGATGTGTAGTTATTTGTTGCAGTGTGGAAAAACAATACACACAATTTACACACAGCAAGCTCCCTTTTTTGGTAATGCAAATAATAATCAGTGTCATCTGTGACACAAAAGTTCTCATGTGCACTCTGACATAGCGATCTCCACCCACTTGCTCAGGGAATGGACGTCTTTCCTTATTCATAGAATCTTGATGTCACCAGCAAGGGCCGAAAATACTCCTCATTGTCTTTGAGAAAGTAACACTGAGCTATTTTCCTTAACTGTGGTATTTTGGGCCGAAATCTCTACTGTACTTTTTTCCATAGTTACACACGGAACTATGAGCTATGGAACTATGCCTGGCCCTCAGAGTTCTTCCAGTATTCAGTGTTTGTTGACAAAATAAAGTGGTACAATTTTTCTAATGTTTTTTTCTAATGTCTCTTTCACTCTCATGTCAATTTTGTTTGCAGTTTCAGCCCAAGCTACTTTAAAGTCTAAATATTATTTATCTTTAACTGTAGATTACTTCAGCTAGAAATCACCATGACAACCATTTAAGATGTTCAGTTACATCTCCTGTCATTTTTTCTCCCTGGCTCTGAAATCTTAATACTTACACTCCAAAAATCAAAACTATGGTCATTCCATTCATCCATCCTTCCTCAATAATCTCCCCCGCCCCTGCCCCTCTGGCACTTATATCTACAAATGGCTGATGTGCTACACCTGCCCATTCACCTCTATTCAGGGCTACAAACTGTTCTTCCAGGTGAAGCAACACTTCACTTGCAAATCTCCTGGCATCATCACTCTGCTTCCCCACCTCTTCTCACTACCCTTTGGGTCCTCTTCTCCTTCTGTCCCTCTTATGTTCCTCTCTCCTATCAGATCCCTTCCTTTCCAGCCCTTTACCTTTCCTACCCAGCTGGCTTCAGCTATCACCTTCTAGCTATCTTCCTTCCCCTTCCCCCACCTTTTTTTAATCTGGCATCGTTCCCTTTCCTTTCCAGTCCTGACAAAGGGTTTTCAGTTTGAAACCACTTCCATGGTTGCTGCCTGATCTGTTGTTGTGATGAAAATGAGAAAGATTCTTTGGGTCTCAGAGGCAAGAGCTCTGGACACACAGTTTTAATAATAAGGAGTTTATTTACAATGGTAGAAAAGCTTGGGAAGAACACAAGTGGCTACAGTATTTGTACAAATGTGCTTAGAATAGAGGAGCATGGGAAAAGTTGGGTCTGCAGTACAACACACGAGAAAACAGTGTAGAGATGGAGTACAGGTACACATAAAAGCAAGGGAAAAGTAATTACAATACTTGCCCCCCTTGGCCATGGGCAGACATGACTCTTTGCTATGGGACAACAATAAATGCTCCCACAACCTTATTCAATGCACACCTTACCACGTCTCCAGCGCTTTTCTGCAGTCTTCAGCCTGGAGTGAAGCAGGGTGGTCTCTCAAGGATGGCAAAAGAGACTGAGCCAAGCACATGTAGCACCCTTTATAGGTCAGGGGACCAATGGCTTGGTGCTAGACAGGTTATCCAATTAAGGTGACCAATGGTTAAGTGTGCATTGATTAGTTGGGAGGGGCGAAATGTTGACTGGCAGGTAGTGTGACCTCCGACCAGGGGAGGGCAGTGCTGTCAGTGCTGTCTCTGGTTACACTTGTTAAGTTCCTTCAGCATTTGGTGTGAGTTGCATTGGATTTCCAGCATCTGCAGAGTTTCTCCTGTTTATCATTTGATTGACACAACGTTCTGCTTTGACTGCACTATCTCCTTCCTGTTTGTCTGATAGAGGAGTGCTTGATGTCCAACTATTGGCATAACAAAGATATTCTAGTGTAGAAATATGTGAGTTTATCTGAAAGTTGATAGCAAATTTTTCCCTGATACTTACAATTGAGAACATATACAGCTATGCCAGGAAGTTCTTATTATCTACAAAAGGACTTGTTGCTTTGATGATATTGTCATGTAGTATGGGCTCTGAAGAAAAGCTTGTTTGTATAAACAGGTATTCAGGATCTCTTTTCCAGCTGATAATCTGTTCAGAAAGTTCAGTAATGACACTGAGTTCCTCACAGTACTTTGGGAAACAAACAGTCAATTTTGGTTCAGTGTGAAATATGCATCCTTTATAAGATGCAACCAGCTACTCCTGGTTGCTTTATCCTTTTCTGCATTGTGGATTCTTTGGAACTTTGTTTTCAAGACATGGAGTGAATCTTACTTATTCCAGGCCTATTTTGTCTGATGGGTCTTAAAGGGGAAGGCAAGATGGATTCGCTGCTCAATATGTATGGCTAACTGCAAATGTTTTAGTTACTCTTTGACACTTTCATGCTGAAACATTTAACTAATAAGATATTCCTGGAGTATCCTCTTCACCTTACCTTTTCTAAGTACTCCCTCACAGCTTCAAAATTCAAGCTCGGTGTTGACCTCAGATTCTGCTCATGTGGAGTTTGCACACTCTCCCTGTAACAGTGCATAGTCTTCCTGGTGCTCACATTCCCTCCCATGTCCCAAAGAGTTGTTGGTTTATTGTTACTATAAATGAGCCTTGGTGTAGATTGGTAGCAGGAGAATCAAAAAAGTGTTGAAGTGTGGAAAAGATGAAATATGAAGGTAAGCTCATCAATGATATCAAAGAGGAATAAACTCATCTTGGGCTTTGAACTGACATTTTGATGACAAACCCTGACAAACTCTAGAAGCCTAAGAAGAGTTTATTCATCATATACACAGGGAAATCACTAGATCCTTTTTCAATAGCAAAGAGGATACCAAAGTTTTTGCAAATATATGAAGTTTAAAAAAGAGGCAAGAGTTAATATCGGACCATGAGAAAGTGACACTGGTGAGGCAATGGGCAGGGACAAGGAAATGGTGGCTGAACTAAGTAAGTATTTTGCATCAGTCTTCTCTGTATGTGATACTAGCAGTAAGCTGTAAGTTTGACTGTTAGGGGACAGAAGTGAGGTCCTTTACTATTACTGTGGAGAGGATGATTGGCAAATGAAAGGTATGAAGGCAGTTGGACTACATCCCAGTGTTTGGAAGGAGATGGCTGAAGAGATTGTGGAGACATTAGTAATGATCTTTCAAGAATTACTAGATTCTGGAATGCTTCTGGAGGACTGGAGAATTGCAAATGTCACTCCACTCTTCAAGAAGGAAGGGAGACAGAAGAAATGAAATTATAGGCCATTTAGTCCAACCTTAGTTGTTGGAAAGATGTTAGAGCTGATGTTGAACGATAGTTGGAGATACCATATCCAAATAGGCCAAGAACAACATGGTTTCCTTAAAGGATCATCTTGCATGACAAATCTCTTGGAATTCTTTGAGGAAGTAACAAGCAGGATAGACAAAGGAAAATCAGAAGTTGTTGTGGTGAACTCTGTGCCTGTCTGGACACGCCCCCTGCTGACTGCTCCTGTGGCTCCTCCCACAGGCCCCTATGGACACGCCCCCTGCTGACTGCTCCTGTGGCTCCTCCCACAGGCCCCTGTATAAAGGCGATCTGAGGCCTGACGCTCGGCCTCAGTCTCCAGGACATAGTATGATGGACACTCACTCCTGGTTCCTTCTTCCAGTCAATAAAAGCCGATATCTCGCCTTACGTCTCAGTGTGAGTTATTGATGGTGCATCAATTGTGTACACAGATTTTCAGAAGATTTTTGACAAAGGTGCTGCTCATGAGGCTGCTGAACAAGAGCCCACAGTGTTACAGGAATGATACTAGGTTGGAGAAGACATTATCTGATTGGCAGGAAGCAAAGAATGGAAATAAAGGGGACTATTCTGATTGGCTGCCAGCGACTAGTAGTGTTCCACAGGTTGGATGATGGAATTGAAGGCTTTGTGGCCTAGTTTGTGGATGATTCATGCACTTTGGTAGAAGGAATAAATGCATAGACCATTTTCTAAAAGGGGAGAAAATTCAAACATCTGAGGTGTACAGTGACTTGGATTCCTTGTATGGGATTCCCTAAAGGTTAATTTACAGGTTGAGTCAGTGGCAAGAATGACAAATGCAACATTAGCATTCCTTTCATGAAAACTAGAATATCAAAGCAGGGATGTAACCTACGGCCTCATTTGGACTATTCTGAATAGTTTTGGATTACTTATTTGAGCAAGGATGTGCTGATGCTACAGAGGGCTCAGAGAAGTTTCAGCAGAGTGATTCCAAAAATGAAAGGCTTATCATATGAGGAGCAATTGATGGTTCCATGCCTTACTCATTACAATTTAGACCAATGAGGGGGTGGATCTCATTGAAACATATGGAAGGTTGAAAGGTCTAGCCAGAGTGTATGTGGGGAGGAGATTTCCAAAGGTGGGGTCGTCTAGGACCAGAGGGCACAGCCTCAGAGCAGAGGGATGTCCATTTAGAATGGAGATGAGAAGAATTTCTTTAGCCAGAGGGTGGTGAATCTGTGAAATTCATTGTCACAGGTGGCTCTGGAAGCCTTGTCATTAGGTGGAGACTGATAGGTTGGTTCTAGATTATTCAGAGAGTGAAAGGTTACAGGGTCAAGGCAGGAGAATGGGTTGAGAGGGAGATAGATCAGACATGAAGAAACGGTGGAGCAGATATGATGGGTCAAAAGGTCTACTTCTGCTCTTAAGTCTTATGCATGTGCATTTGTGAGAAATTGAATAGGCAGATAATAAGTGAGGGAAATGAATGGTTTGAAATACTCTGAGAACCAGCAGAGATTTAATGGTCTGAATAGCCTACTTCTATGTCATAAAGAGATGCAAGAATAGTCTGCTGTCACTCTTTACCCTACACTGAATAGAGCAAATTGAAACAGAGAAAAAGCAGAGAATTAGAGCTGAAAGGTTTTCAGAGGCATCTTTCAGAATAGTTTCTTCTTACAAATTTACACAGATTGGAAACAATTTACAATTGCTTCATCATCTAAGTTGCAATATCACACCACCCACCTCCATTTTTTGATTAAGTTTTTGCTTAAAGACCTATTCATATCTGCATGATGCTCTCTCATTCAGAATGATTGGTTAAGGTGAAAATTTCATTGGCCTAAGAATGCATCCTAATAATGTGCTTTTTATGTAAAATGATAGTTTTTTGCATTCGAGCGTGTCAAATATCTGAGTTTCCATGGAGATTACAAAGGAAAATTAGACATTGTTATTTTCAAAAAAGTCAAGAGTAGTTTTGAGGTTATTGTAGCTGGAGGAAGCTAGTTTCAGAGACTCAAGAAAACAGAAATATGTACATCTTTAATTAAAGAGGCAGTGCAGGGAATAGATGGCCATCAGGTACTTAAATGTTTAGGAAAAGTTTAGAATCTGGGGTCCATGGATCCCTCAGTTAATGGTGGGTGTACATGGCATAAAATAGGTTGGGAACCCCTAGACAAATGGGACTAGTTTGAATGTGGATTTTGGTCAGTGTGGACAAGATGAGCCAAAGGGCCTGTTTCTGTACTGTTTGACAATGACATGATCAGTAATACATCAGAGATTGCAATAGATTGAAATTAGCAGTAAGGACTCTTACATACAAGCAATTACAGACTGAAGTGTTCCTTGTTGATCTTCTGTAGGGTCTTAACCCAGAACGTTAATTCTTTCTCCTTCAGATGCCGCTCAACACATCAATTTCCTTCAGCAGTCTTTTTTTTTGTTTCTTATTGTTGTGTCCACTTGTATTAACATTGACGTATGTAATTTTGGAACTATTTTTCCCACCGAATACTGTCCTAAATGCTCTTCTGTCTCGTATTAAAAAATACATATATAGAGAGGGAGAGAGATAGAGAGAGAGTGAGAGAGAGATTGAACATTACGTGGGAACAAAAGATGTTGGGAGTGAGGGTGGAACAATACAGAAGCAGTATGGGACAGGTGGCAAAGAAAGAGTGCCAGATGTAGGGGTGGTACAAGTACAGACCTGAGACATCAGGCAAGGTCATTGGTATATTGATCATTACAGAATGTCTCTCTGGTGCTTCCTGCTCCCCCCTCTCTCCCTTCGCCTTTTCCCAACCATGATTCCCTTCTCCCTTCCCCCTCTCAGACCCAAACAGAGACCCATATCAGAATCGGTTTATCATCACTCATACACGTCATGAAATTTGTTTTTCTTTTGCAGCAATGGTACAGTGCAGTAAATAAAATTACTACAGTACTGTGCAAAAGTCCTGCGCAGTAGGACTATATATTGCTAAGCACCCTAGCTATACATATGTGCACCGTACTGCACCATACTTTTGCACTGTGCTGTAAATCTGAAGTCCACTTCATACAAACATTGCAGAGAGAAAAATTTAAAAAAACACAGATGCTGGAACTGAAGCAAAGACAGAAAACGTGAGGAACACTCAGCAGGTTAGCTTGCTTCTGTGGGTGGAGAAACTAAGTCATCATTTCAGTTTGGAGACACTTTTTCTAAATTAAAAGAAGTGACAAAAAGATGCAAGTGGGGTGGGAAGAGGGGTAATCTCTGAGAGAGTAAAACCAAAGGGAATCATGGGGATAAGCAGAAAACAAGAACGCCTGATCAGTGATTGAATGAGAAGAGTTGCATATGAGAATGTAGACTTCAGAACATGGGAGTTGTGAAATACCAAGCAGAACAGGATGCAGAGAGTTGTAGAATCTGCCAACTCCATCATGAGCAGAAACCCTACCCAGCATCAAGGACATTGTCAAAAGGAGAAGGCATCCATCTTTATGTTTATCTTTATCTTTATCCATCTTTCACCATCCAGACATGCCCTCTTCTCACTATAGTACTACCATCTAGGAGGTATAGGAGCTAGAAGACACTCGTTTAAAAATTCAAGAGCAGCTTCTTCCCTGCTGACATAAGACTTCTGAATGATCCATAAACCCTACTTCATTATTCCATTTTTCTGCATTATTTATTTTGTAATTTATAGCAAGCTTATGACTTTACACTGTGCTGATACCATAAAACAATAAATTTACCATACAAGTTAGTAGTAATGAACCTGATTCTGAAGGAAATGGTCCAAAATGAAGAGAGCCATTGCTCTGTTCACATCCATTAACTGCTGCACCTTTTAAAACCATTGTCTAACCAAATCCTAAACTCTAATAATTTCTTTAAGCTTATGAGAATTAGTGCCGAATCTTGTAGGAGTGGGAGCTCATTAGTTCGACAACTTCAGAATGTTTTAGGGATGATTTATTGTAGAAGTTGCTTTGAAAGTGAGCTGATGATGGCACAGCAGGTGTTTTGGAGCTAATGGGTCCTCTGTAAACAGCATGAAAAGCAGTGTATCTCCTTAACCCATAAAATTGCAGAATAGAGAAAAATAGAAGATCAAGTAGATAAGGTTATAAAGAGAGCATCTGGCACATTGACCTTCATAAATTAAGATAATGAGTGAAGGATTTGGGATGTTATGTTGGTGTTGCCAAATTTAAAAGTTTTGAGTGCAGTTCTGGTCACCTATCTACAGAAAGCATATTAATAAGATGTTGTCAGGACCTGAGTTACAGATGTAGGTTGAATAACCATATAACAATCACAGCACGGAAACAGGCCATCTTGGCCCTCCAATAGGTTAGGACTTTACTCCCAGGTACATAGCAGAATGAGGGGAGATCTTCTGAGGTACATAAACTTATGTAGGTAGACATAGGGCAGGTACATGGGGTCTTGTTACCTTGAAATTGGGTGAGATAGAACTAGAGGTGATAGGTATAGGGTGAAACCTGAGGAGGAGCTCCTTCACTCATAGATTGATGCCAGTGTGGAATGAGCTGCTGGTGGAAGTAGTAGATCTGGGTTCAATCTTAACATTTAGGAGTGAAACTCCACAGGTTTCCTTGGCTGCACAGGTCTAGGGAATACACACTCTGGTCCCACCAAACCTGTGAGATTGAGATGGCTCCTGAACCCTGGTTCATCTGGACGCTGTGTAATTTACTACCTTGTTACAACTCAGTGCCAAGAAATAACAGACAGCACACTACATACGATTAAAGGAAATGTATTTATGAATCTTAACTAAAGGGTTAGTAAAGAAAAGAAAAAAAGAGAAAAGGGCCAATTATAATCAAGCAGTCAAATGTGAACAATTTGCAGTTCAGATCTTCCAAAAGTAGTATTCACCGATCCTCAATCAACTGTGGCACATTCTCCATTGAATCACAGACCCCTGCCAGGTCGAAACCTACGACCGGCTCTCTCCAACTTCTTCCCACTTCATCTCCTGCCAAACAATGACCCAGCTCACATTCAAAAGCATCCATTATCTTAAACCAAACCCAAACGCTGCTTCTACAGAAAGTCCATTACGTTAGCAGTAAAACCTTTCCCAGGCTGTTACAGAAGTTTGGATAGATTGGTATGTATTCTGCGCATGTCTAAAGTAAATTGGAATAAAATTATAGTATGGCAGCTAAACGGATTAACGTAATAAGTTGTAATGTGCGTAGTTGGAATCATCTTATTAAACAAAAAAAAACTTTTAAAATTATTAATCGATTCCAACCTGATATAATTTTTGCTCAGGAGACGCATATCAGGGCGGAAAATCAAAATAGATTTTTTCACTGGTGGAATGGTATACAGCTCTACGTTACTTCTCAGAGCAAAACTAAGCGCACATCCTTCTTTATTAAATCTAATATATTTACTCAAAAGGATATTGATTCAGATTCTAATTGTAGGTTTTTAATTGTTAAAGGATTGATTTGTAATAGAAAAGTTGTTTTTATTAATTTATATAGTCCTAACTTAGATGATCCTTCTTTTTTTAAAAAAAAATTGCTTTACTGCCAGATTTAAAAGAGTATATGTTGATAATGGGTGGGGATTTTATCTGTTGTTTAAATTCCATGATTGACAAGAGCTGAACTAATCAGCGACTTCCAAATCGTTCTGCGTCAGTTATTAATCCTTTTTGACCGAATTTGGGTTGATCTAATTATGGAGGCATTTACACCCTGATAACAGGGAATATTCCTTTTTTTCACATGTTTATAAAAAAAATTCGAGGGTTAATTATATTATTATTGATCCCCGCTTTTTGCCTAATGTTAAAAACTGTGAATATGACATTATTGCTATATCTGATCATGCACCTTTGAGATTGTCCTTTGAATTTGATGATGTCATATTTTGCCATCCACCATGCTGACTTTATCAGTTTTATTGAAATCCAGATAAAAGAATTTTTTCTTTTTAATGATATAGGAGGTATGTCTAAATTAATTATATGGGATACATTCAAAGCATGTTTACGTGATCAGATTATATTCTTATTCAGCTAAATTTAAAAAGCAGACTAAAGCAGAATTAGATAATATTTCAAAACAAATTAAAGATTTAGATAATATCTATGCAACTTCCTCTAATATTGACTTATTTAAAAAAGGGTGGAACTTCAATCACAATATAACCTATTATTAACTCATCCAATTGAAGGTTATCTACTTAAGCTAAAGAGCCAATTTTATATGTTTGGAGATAAAAATAATAAACAGCTTACATCTCAATTAAACTCGGCTGGAGCCAAAAGGCAAGTTTTGAAAATTCGTAGAAAGGATGGTACCCTGGCTCAGGAATATGAAGAATTTAATAAGATTTTTCAAGATTTTTATACTGAACTTTATAAATCTCTATGTCCAGCAGACTCTTCTGAAATGAATGCTTTTTTTTTTACGAAAGATTGCTTTTCCTAAAATTTTTGCTGAGGATCAAAAAACTCTTGATGCCCAAATTACTGAATCCAAAATCCATAAAGCTATTTATCCAATGCAATCTGGTAAGGCCCCAGGACCTGATGGTTATCCAGTAGAATTTTATAATAAAATTGGAAAATTGCTTTCTCTACATATGTTGGAGATGTGAAAAGTGATTTACCCTCTGCTTTTTAATAAAGCTTCTATTTCTTTAATTCTCAAAAAGGATAAAGATCCTACTGATTGTGCCTCATACAGACCTATTTCATATTGAATGTTGATGCTAAGATACTCTCAAAGATAATAGCCAATCGATTGGAGAGTGTTTTGGGTAAAACCATTTTTAAAGATCAAACAGGCTTTATAAAGGGTCATTATTATTTTTCAAATGTTCGGAGATTATTTAACATTATATACTCTCCTTCTTCTAAAACTCCACAATGCATTATATCTTTAAATGCTGAAAAAGCACTTGATCAAGTCGAATGGAAATATTTATTTCATGTTTTAGAAAATTTTGGTTTTGGTATTAATTTTAATAATTGGATTAAATGATATATAAAGCTCCTATTGCTACTGTTGTCACTAATAACTGTAGGTCTCCTTTTTTCAGCTAACTCAGGGGACCAGACAAGGTTGTCCATTAAGTCCTTTGTTATTTAATTTAATATTAGAACCCCTTGATATTTCTCTTTGTGAAGCCAAAAATATTCATGGGATTTTTGTGAATGAGACCATGCACAAGATCTCCCTTTACGCTGGTGATTTATTGGTATATATAGATATATATATCTAAACCTGAAAAATCTATTCCTGCTTTGATAAAATTATTTGACAAATTTGGAGACTTTTCAGGATATAAAATAAATGTTAATAAAAGTGAATTACTTCCTTTAAATGGATCTGTCCCTATATATGATAATATTCCTTTTAAAGTTACAGATTCTTTTAGATATTTAGGTGTTATAATTACTAAAAAATATAAGGATCTTTATAAAGCCAATTTTCCTCCTTTAGTGGACTCTATGAAGTGTTCATTTAGTAGACGGAGCCCACTTACATTTTCACTTATTGGTCATATTCATGTAGTTAAAATGATGATTTTACCAGCATTTTTATATTTATTTCAGAATATTCCTGTTTTTTTGACTAAGAAGTTTTTTGATTGGATTGATTCTATTATTCTATCTTTTATTTGGTATTGTAGCAATGTGCTACACACAGCGCTGAAATAACGATACGCAGTCAGTAAGTCATTTCGAGACTAGTTTATTCAAACTTTGCGATGCTGGCATTTAATTCCTAGTGTCCGCCCTCTCTGGGCAGAAATGACATCAGAGGTGCATTGCCAAAGTCTCCCCCCGCGCGCTGGCTATTTGTGAGCCGGTTTACCTGCGCAGAAAGTGGGTCGCCACATAACCCCCCCCCCCCAGAACTGGCGATACACCCCCCAATGTCCACAGTCTGGATCAGCCTCTGTTTGGGAGGTCTGCCTCTGCGCTGTGGTGCCTGAACCTCGACCGGCTGCGCCAAGTCTACATGGGCTGGATTGAGTTGGTCCACCGTGAAAACCTCCTCTTTCCCCCCAATGTCCAGAACATACGTGGACCCATTGTTGTTGATCACCTTGAATGGCCCCTTGTACGGCTGCTGTAGCGGTGCCTGGTGTCCACCCCTTCATACAAACATAAACTTACAGTTCTGCAGGTCTTTGGGTACATTGGTCGGGGTCCGTCCGTGCTGTGAAGTTGGTACGGGGGCCAGATTGCCAAGCCTTTCATGTAGCCTGTCCAGGACTGCTGCGGGTTCTTCCTCTTGCCCCCTTGGGGCTGGTATGAACTCTCCTGGGATGGCCAGGGGATTGCCATACACCAACTCGGCCAACAAGGCGTGCAGATCCTCTTTGGGCGCTGTGCGAATTCCAAGCAGGACCCAGGGAAGCACGTCCACCCAGTTAGGTCCTCTCAGGCGGGCCATGAGAGCCGACTTCAAGAGACGGTGGAAGCATTCCACTAGTCCGTTCGACTGTGGGTGGTAGGCAGTTGTGTGGTGTAGCTGCGTTCCCAACAGGCTGGCCACAGTTGACCACAGGCTGGAGGTGAACTGGGCGCCTCTGTCAGAGGTAATGTGGGCCGGTACCGCAAAATGTGCTACCCAGGTTGTGATCAGAGCTTGGGCGCAGGAATCGGCAGATGTGTCGGTGAGCGGGACCGTCTCTGGCCACCTCATGAACTGGTCTACCATAGTTAGGAGGTACCGCGCTCCTCGGGACACTGGTAGGGGGCACAGGATATCCACATGAATGTGGTCAAACCACCGGTGGGTGGGTTCGAACTGCTGCGGCGGGGCTTTAGTGTGCCGCTACACCTTGGCTGTTTGGCACTGCGCGCACGTTCTGGCCCATTTACTGACCTGCTTGCGAAGTCTGTGCCATGCAAATTTGCTGGAGACCAGCCGGACGATTGTCCTGATAGATAATTTGCCAAACCGTGTATGGAGTCGAAAACTCGCCGCCTCCAGGCTGCTGGGACGATGGGGCGAGGTTGGCCGGTAACCACGTCACACAGGAGGGTCCTATCACCTGGGCCTATGAGAAAGTCCTGCAGCTGCAAACCCGAGACTGCGGTCCTGTAGCTGGGCATCTCGTTGTCTGCCTGCTGTGCCTCCGCCAGTGCTGCATAGTCCACCCCCAGGGACAGGGCCTGGACAGCTGGTCTGGAGAGTGGGTCTGCCACGACGTTGTCCTTTCCCGAGACGTGCTGGATGCCTGTCGCGTACTCGGAGATGTAGGACAGATGTTGTTGCTGGCAAGCTGACCAGGGAATGGACACCTTCTTGAACGCGAAGGTCAACGGTTTGTGGTCCACGAATGCGGTGAACGACCTGCCTTCTAAGAAGTACCTGAAATGCTGGATTGTCAAATACAGTGCCAACAGCTCCCGGTCGAAAGCACTGTACTTGAGTTTGGGTGGTCATAGGTGCCTGCTGAAGAATGCCAGGGGGTGCCAACGCCCCTCGATGTGCTGCTCCAGCACCCCACCGACTGCTGTGTCGAACGCGTCCACTGTGAGGGCGGTCGGAACGTCCGTTCTGGGGTGCACCAGCATCGCGGCATCTGCCAAGGCTTCCTTGGCTTTAACTAAAGCGGCCGTGGCCTCCTCATCCCAAGGAATGTCCTTGCCTTTACCCGACATCAGGGTGTACAAAGGGCGCATGATATGGGCTGCTGAGGGGAGGAAATGGTGGTAGAAGTTCCAACGAACTCCTGCAGGCCTTTGACCGTGTTGGGCCGGGCAAAGTGGCGGCTCACGTCTACCTTGGCAGGCAGAGGTGTTTCCCTGTCTTTGGTAATCCTGTGGCCCAGGAAGTCGATAGTATCGAGACCAAATTGGCATTAGGCCGGGTTGATCGTGAGGCCGAAATCATTCAGGTGGGAGTAGAGCTAGTGGAGGTGGGACAGATGCTTCTGACGACAACTGCTGGCAATAAGGATGTCATCCAAATAGATGAACGCAAAGTCTAGGTCGCGTCCCACTGTGTCCATTAGCCGCTAGAACGTCTGTGCGGCATTCTTCAGGTCGAATGGCATTCGGAGGAACTCGAACAGGCCGAACGGGGTGATAAGTGTTGTTTTGGGGATGTCTTCAGGGTGCACCGGGATTTGATGGTATCCCCGGACGAGGTCTACTTTGGAAAAGATTCTTGCCCCATGCAGGTTTGCTGCAAAGTCCTGTATGTGCGGCACGGGGTAGTGGTCTGGAGTGGCAGCCTTGTTCAGTCTGTGGTAGTTGCCGCATGGTCTCCAACCCCCGGCTGCTTTGGGCATCATGTGCAGGGTGGAGGCCCATGGGCTGTCAGACCTCCGTACGATCCCCAATTCCTCCATCCTCTTGAACTCCTCCTTTGCCAGGCAGAGCTCTTCCGGGGGGAGCCTTCATGCTCGGGCGTGGAGGGGTGGTCCCTGGGTTGGAATGTGGTGCTGTACCCCGTGTCTAGGCATGGCTGCTGTGAAATGCGGTGCCAGAATCGATGGATCGCCAAGATTCTGGTGAATTCGTTGTCCAACGGTGTGATGGAGTCCAGGTGTTGTGCCGGCAACTTGGCTTCACCCAGGGAGAATGTCTGGAATGTCTCGGCATGTACCAGTCTTTTCCCTTGCAAGTCGACCAGCAGGCTGTGAGCTCGCAAGAAGTCTGCCCCCAGGAGTGGTTGGGCCACTGCGGCCACTGTGAAGTCCCACGTGAACCGGCTGGCGCCGAACTGCAGCTGTACTGTGCGGGTGCCGTAGGTCCGTATCGTGCTGCCTTTTGCAGCCCTCAGGGTGGGTCCTGGCTTCCTGTTGCGGGTGTCGTACCCCATCGAGGGCAAGAAGCTGATCTCCGCTCCAGTGTCGGCCAAGAAGCGGCGTCCCGACTGTTTGTCCCAGACGTACAAGAGGCTGTCCTGGTGGCCAGCCGCCATACTCATTAGCGGAGCTGGCCCTTGCAGGGCAGGCGACAACGGCGAGTTTCTGTTCCCCACTGCTGGTGGTAGAAACACCACTGTTCACTGGCCTCCTCACTCCTGCCTCTGTGTCAGGTCTGGTCCGCTGTTGGGCGCGTGGCCTGGTAATCTGACCAACGGACTCCACGCTCTCCCTCTTGGCTTTCCACAGCACGTCTGCCCGGGCCGCCACCTTCCGGGGGTCGCTGAAATCTGCGTTGGCCAGCAGTAGATTTATGTCCTCGGGCAGTCGCTCGAGGAACACTAGCTCAAACATGAGGCAGGGCTTGTGTCCGTCATATAGTTACAACAGTGCAAACAATAGCATAATTGATAAAAAAAACAGACTATGGGCACAGTAAAAATCGTCCAAGATGTTAAAGGGCTATAAGTTCAAAAGAAATCACCACAGTTTCCACAAGTCCTCAGGGTCCCGACAAACTCGCCATCCCACGCCGGCGGCAGAAGGGAATACCCCCGCTATGGACTTCCACGGCGCCACCCGACTCAGCCTCGCAGACGCAGCACACACTGAAAGTGACCTGAGTCCATCGGAAGGACTCCGAGCCAATGACCATCCCCTCCGGCACAGCTTCTCCGAGCATCATCCTCTGCCGAGCGTATTAAGACGGCCCCGCCAATGGCCATCGACAACACGACCCCGAGGACTGGGGGCCTGTTCTTCCCAGCAGAGTCCCGGACCTCACAGCAGCAGCAGCAATGAAGAAGGTCTTCCTGGAATTTCCCGATGTTCCTACATGCTCCCACGTTTATTTTCAATCGATTATGATTGCACACGGCACCCCACTTCACAAATAACAGATAATCGGCTCCGGAGTGGCCACTGCAAGCTGCGTCGCACCGCCATCTTGGATCTCATGCTCATGATCATCAAATTGGGGTGAAAAGAATGATCAGCCAATTTGAGTAGACCTGGCACTGAGATCTGTGAAACAGTTTTATTTAACCGTTATTAGGAGTTGCTCTACCTATACAATTAGCTAAAGTTGCTAATTTAAACCTATATCCTGTGGTTATGCACTCTTTACAAATTTGGCTCCAGTTCTGCCATTTTTTTATCTTAAACAATTTAAACTTTGAGGTATAATTTATCGTAATTACTTTTTTAAATAAGGAGAGACTTTCTAAAATATTTCCCAATGTTGACAAGTATTGTGATAGATGTAAAACTGAGATAGCTACACTGACACATATGTTCTGGTCGTGTTCTATATTAAAACAGTTTTGGAAGTCAGCCTTTTTGACAATTTCTAAAGCACTCAAAATCAACTTGCAACCTAATAAATTGACTGTGCCTTTTGGAATAATTCCTCAAAATATCCATGGTATTTCTGTGTCTGACTAAACATGTTATTGCGTTTGTTACATTGATAGCTAGGAGGGCCATTTTGTTGAAATGGAAGGATATATCAGCTCCTACTTTGTCACAATGGTTCTCTCAAGTGATGCTGTGTCTTAGCTTGGAGAAAATTAGTTGAACCTTTGAACCTGTATTTGATTTTGAGAAGAGATGGGGCTCATTTGCTCATTATTATCATTTCAGTTAACTGATAGTTTTCCTCCATGATCTAAATGTAAATTTTTTTTGATATATCTTTTTTTCTTGTTGGCAGTTTGATGTTTATTTTATAGAAGATTTTTGTATGACACGTGGCTCCAGGATTGTATTTCCAATGGGTTTCTTTTTTTCCCCTCACTTTTCTTGCTTAGTAGGGTTTTTTTATTCACAAAAATTTTCACTTTTTAAGATAATTTCTTCTTTTTTAAGGCATTGTATGTGTTGTTACTTCAATGTACTTGTGCTATTTTTGAATAATAATAATAAAAGAGATTTAAAAAGAAGTTTGGATAGGTACATGGATGAAGTGTGTGGAGGGTTATGGTCTAGATGCAGGTAAATGGAACTAAACAGAAAACCATACCAACAGAGACTAGATGGGCTTAGAGCCTGTTTCTGTGCTGTAGTGTTCTATGATTCTGGGATGTCAAGAAAACTGAGAATTCAGTTGGAGGCTTATTAGCCACAGAACCAGTAATCTAGCAACACAGAAAGAAACGGGGAGTCTGAGTTGAGCTGTTGCTTGAATAAACATTGATTACCCAATGTAGGAGAAAATTGAAAGATCCCCATAGTTGGTATTCAAAATAAATGGACAATTATTTAAAAACTGGTGTGCAGCAGGAGACCAGTCAAAACTGATCTACCTGAACATGAACATGAACCTAAATTTGCTACAGGTTTTACATTCTCAATTAATGAAATTACCAGTAAAACTACATCCTGGTAACAGAATGGTGGCTGCAAGAAGACCTAATTAATACAGACTAGGTCCCAATTGCATAATAAATATTATTATCCCCCAGTCTAACAATAAATCCAATTTTTTATTACAACAAAGGGTGGACAGTGTAACAGAACTGGTGAAGTTCCTGAAACTTGGGTGTTGTCATTACTGCATTCCATGACTCCACTTCTCCAGTACCATATTAGCAAAATCCACATCCCTATTTACTAGATATTAGCTTTCATTAGGGTGTATGTGGTGTACAGGGAGAGGTAGCACCTTTGATGAAGTGGCTTGTCGTGCCCATTCTGGGACAGCTTACTCACTTTTGGTCCCCTCTGGACACTCAGCTCTCACCTGTGGTTCCAAATAACTGTTGGCATGTGATAGTGCCTAGTTATCTGGCCCACTGTCCACTCATTAATACGCGATCCGACTTACAGAGGCAAAAAATGTTGCCTGGCCTAGTACATTGCTTGGACAGACAGGCTAAACCACATGAGGGTAGCTGACAGCCTTTTACCCCAGTGAGATAGGGACATGCCTATCCTTGCATGCAAAGTCAGCTCTGGCGGACTGGGTGGTTGAGATCTACAGTGAGATCCAATGACCAGGGAGGCAGTTCTGCAACGCTCCATGGAGAGCGAAGGGATGACAAGGCACAGAAGATGTCATGGTCATCCGCTGTAACCAAGGAAGACCCCGATTTGTGAGATCTGTTCGTACCAGCGGACTCAGATTTCTGAGGTTGAGATCCTGGACGACCACCTCATTATTCTTTCCTCTACAAAAGCCACAACCCACAGCATTTCCAGCTCTGCAGAGCTCACTAGAAAATTTGATACTCACAATGGCAAACACACCACAACTTTGTCTGTGGGACCAGCATCAAATGGAACTTGCATGACACGAGAGAGCCAATGGATAATGGTGAGCCTAAATATATTCAACACTAGGTTATGAAATGGCACACCAAATACTATGTTTCGACATGTCAAGATTAAATTAGATTAGTCTTCTTGTCACATGTGCATCAAAACATTAAGATATGGTGAAATGTGTCAGTTTGCTCCAACGACCGACACAGTCCAGAATTGGGGCAGCCTGCAAGTGTCACCGTGCTTCTGTTGTCAATATAGCATTCCTACAACACACTAACCCTAACCATGCTTCTTTGGAATGTGGGAGGAAACAGGATCTCCTGGAGGAAACCCAAGAGGTCATGGGGAGAACATACAACCTCCTTTCAGACAACAGTGGGAATTGAACCTCGTTTAATAATTGCCTGTGCTAAGCACTCAAGCTAACAGTTACTCTATTGTTCCACCACAAATCAAGAGTAAAACCCAGTTATGCAATGGGAACTAACTTGATCGAAGAAGTGTTGGTCTCATCGTGCTCATCATATGTCACCCCCTCAGTCAATGCACAAAGTGAGCTGATTCATGACACTCACACAGGCCTGAATCAAACTGCAATCAGAGAATTTCTGTCAGGGCACAAATAATGCAAATGAAAAGTTATGAAAGTAAAGATTAAAAATTGAAAAGAAATTGTGATGCGACCCAGTTGTGCCAAGGCAATATTAAAAATAAGTTTCAAGAAAATAATCCCTTGGATGCATTCACTATTGAATTACACTTAAGGTGATGTCCCCTTACAAGCTGTAGTATTTGAACACTTTTATCTCTCCCTGTTAATAAAAATACTGTTGCCCTTCTGAATAATGACTAAACAAGATCTCAGATTGAACTTGGTAATTCCAAACAATACACTTCAGACAGATGATTCATACCGATTGCTTCAGGCAGTACCCTCTGAACATGTACACTCCTGTCTAGTCCAGACAGTACACCTTGGACAGCCAATTCACACAGAGCTCCCTGTGGTACCATCCAGACTCGTATACAAAGAGCAGACTGCACCATGCACATTCTTTTGCCTGGTATACTTGGCTGCACAGTGGAGAAACCAACAGGGCTGCTGTCTCACAGTTCCAGCAACACGATTTCAATCCTGACCAGGAGTCCTGTCTGTGTGGAGTTTTCATCTTCTCCTTGTGACCAAGCCAGAGAGTTTTTCCCAGGGTGGAAATAGCTAACACGGGGGAGGGGGGTATCATTTTAAGGTGACAGAGGAGATGTCAGAGGCAAGTTTTTGTTAAACTTCCCAGAGAGTGGAGTGTGTGTGGAGTGCCCTGGCAGGGGTAGTGGTAGAGGTAGATATATTAGGAACATTTAAGAAATTCTTCTTAACAGCAAGGAAGACTATCAGAGCTTGCAGCGTGATCAGCTAGACAAATGGGCTGAAAAATGGCAGATGGAAATTAATGCAGACAAGTGCAAAGTGTTGCACTTCGTTAGGACCACCAGGGTAGGTCTTATAGAGTCATGAGAAAATCTGCAGATGCTGGAAATCCAAAGCAACACACACTAAAAGTTGGATGAACTCAGTTGTCCAGACAGCAGCTATGGAAGAGTAAACAGTACTGATGAAAGGTTTTGGCTCGAAACATTGACTGTTCACTTTTCTGTAGATGCTGCTTCAACTACTGAGCTCCTCCTGCATTTTGTGTGAGGTCTTACACAGGCCAATGAGGAGTGCTGTAGAACAAAGGGCTCTGGGAATACAGGTCTATAAATCAGTGGATGTGGTGTCACAGATAGGGTAGTAAAAAAACCTTTTGGCACATTGGCCTTCATAAATCAAAGTACTGAGTACAGGAGATTAGATATAATATTGTAGTTGTATAAGACATTGGTGAGGCCTAATTTACAGTGTTCTATGTAGTTTTGGACATCTACCTACAGGAAAGTTGTAAATAAGCTTGAAAGAGTATGGAGAAAATTTACAAGGATGTTGCTAGGTCTGGAGGACCTCAGTTATAAGGAAGTATTGAATAGGTTAGGACTTTATTCCTTGGAATGGAGAAGATTCAAGGGAAATTTGATAGAGGTACGCAAAATTATGAGGGGTATAGATTGGGATAAATGTAAGCAGGCTTTTTCTACTGAAGTTGTGTGGGTGGGTCTACAACAAGAAGACATTGGTTAAGGGTGAAAGGTGAAACATTTAAGCAGAAAATGAGGGGAAACTTCTTCACTCAGATGGCCATGAAAATGTGGAATGAGCTGCTAGTGCAACCAGTGCATGCGAGCTTGCTTTCAAAGTTTAAAAGAAGTTTAGATATGTACATAGGGGCTATGGAGGTCGATGGAAGTAGGCAGTTTAAATGGCTTAACATGGACTAGGTGGGCCAAAGGGCCTATTTCTCTGCTACATTTTTCTATGACTATGTTGTTCTTTACACTTGTGTACTGGAATTGACATTAAACATTCATGTATGTTAACATGTCACAAACATACTACTACTCAGGCCTGGGGGGCCGGTGTCGGTCACGATGACAGACTCTCCACTCCTCCTCCTCCCACATCAGTGTATTCAGTTCATCTATATTAGCCGTGCTGCTATCTTCTAGGAGCGTGTGACCATAGTCCTGGGAGGGCGCCCAGGGTTCATCCTCCCATGCTCGGGCTCCCATGTCCCAGGTAGCTCAGGGTTGTGTAGACAGTGCCCCGCTAGTTGAATTCTTCTCACCTCAATTTTAGTAGTGAGCATCGGTAGGTCGTCATAGAGGTTGACGTTCGTCATGTGCTGTTGCCAACTCACATCAAGAGCCATCCCGGAGCATTCGTGTATAGCAACCATCCAGTGACTTTCACATGATCTTGGTGAGTGTCCACTTCTCGCATCAGTGCATGAGAATGGACTCTATGGCTGCTATGAAGATCCTCTTTTTGAGCCCTCTAGTCAGGTTCATCCTCCAGACTTCCTTCATATTGTTCATAGCCCTCCATGCCAGAGCCTTCTGTATCTTTACGCCTTTCTCCAAACTCATCATTCACAACCCGGGGTACTTGTAGTCTAAGACTTTCTCAATGGTATCATTCTTTACGGTCTTGAGAGTACCTTCGTCGCAGTTGAATGCCATGTACTCTGTCTTTTTAGCGTTCAGGTGAAGTCCAACTTTATTGCACTCAATTTTCACTTTTGTCAGTAGCTGCTGTGCTTCCTCCATCTGGTCGGACAGCAGGACTATGTCATCTGCAAAATCGAGATATATGAGCGTAACTGGTCTGACCCTTTTGGTTTGTCCTGGTTTTATGGTAAAACCAAGCTTGTCATGATCTTTGGTAGCTTGATGTGGAGCGTCATCAAGGACGATTATAAAGATGTAGGGTGCCAGAGTGTCTCCTTGCAGCGCACCAGCTAGGAGCTCGAACACTGCTGTGGTGATACAACTTTCATCATGGTCTATTGCTCTCAGTAGATGGTCTGGCACTCTGTAATCTTTCAGGATCTTCAGCATTTTACCTTGGTGAATGGAGTCAAAAACGTTGCAAAAATTGATGAAAGTAAGCAGTGCTGGTAGGTTGTTCTTCTTGACTTCCTTGATGATTCTATGGAGAGCAAGTATTTGCATTACTGTTGTGTGCTTCTGTCGAAAACCATTCTGATTGATTCTTAGCTTAGGGTCACAAAGATGTTGAAGGTTAACAAAAAAAACTATATCTGTTGACAATACCATTGCAAACTACAGTTCCTTTCTTTCAAGAAGGACTCAAAATGATTATCCCACCATTTAACACAGGCACCTGGGAAAATCAGAGATAAGACAACACTCAAAATATTAGAGGAACTCAACAGGTCAAGCAGCATCCATAGAGGGTACAGTCAACCTTTTGAGTCAGAACTCTTCACCTTGATGAGATAAACTACACAGCATCAAACACAACCCAGTGTTGAAACTTTTAGAGATTGTGGTTAGATATAAATGATAAGAACACAAAATAATGACAGTAGATATAATACTGATTATGTATGCTTGCTCTACCATTCAATAAGGTACTGCCTAAAAAATCAATCTCAGCTTCACTTTATAAACTACTGGTTTATGACAATATGGTTCTAATCCAGTCTCTGTGTTCAAAAAAATTGCTTTAAGGCACAATTTGTAGAATGACCAGTTTACACCTTCCAAGTAAACACATTGCCCTATCACATTTTTCTATTCACAATAACCTCAAGTGTATGGATTTTCTGTAGTCTTTGACATCACTTGGCCGTGATAAAGTCTATGCAGTCAATGCAGGAAACAAACAGTTCTCAAGAGAAAATAACACAAAGCTCTCACATTTTTCCATTGCTTACAGACCTGGCAACAGTAAACAGAGACCGATATCTTCTCAGTTTTGGTTCCTGGTACCACTTTCAATTCCAGTCCAAAGATGTTCTTTCTGTCTTCTTCTTTTCTGCTAATGGTGGCTTGCATCTATCAGGAAGGTGCATTACTGCCACCTACTGTAGTGGAGTTAAACAGGACCCATGAGGGGATCAGATCTTACCTCCCAAACCTACTTTAATTAAAACATTCGCTAGGGCACCATGCAACTTAACCATCCCTGCCTCAAATTGAAAATGATGCCATGCTAGCATAGCAGTTAGTGTGACGCCATTACAGCTTGAGTTTCAAAGTTCAGTTCGGGGGCTGTTCTGTAACGAGTCTCTGTTTGTCCTCCCTATGGAATGCATAGGTTTTCTCCAGGTCCTCTGGTTCCCTCCCACTGTCCAAAGACATACCATGGAGATTCATTGGTCATTGTAAATTATCCTGTGATTAGATTCGGGTTAATTGGGCTTATTGGGGATTGCTGGGGGGGGGGGGAGGGGGATCATGGCTCAAAAGGCAGGAAGGGCTTGCATCATGCTGTATCATTAAATAAAAATAAATAAATGTGTGGCAAGTTCTTGCTGGGTTCTGCATCATACTACAGACTTTGTTCCTGTAATAACCTTGAAGCCTCTTGATTCCCTAAGGAGGAAACTCATAATGTATCAAGGCAAAGTATCAGTTCAGGCATTTGTGATTCAGAAAGGGAATGCTTACTGAGCCCTGCTTGTACTTGATTAGATAGCCTTCACTTGCCAGTGACTGAGACCCAGATGAATACTAGAACAGCTATTCACTGGCGAGAGACTGTGCTTCAGAGAAATACTTTACTTCTTGCAATCTATTTCCTTGTTGATTAAAGCTCTGCCAATGTCTTCCCCCTGTTCATTTAATATTCACACCATGGTTTCATAATCACTGCCTCAGTCAGCTCTTGCACATCATAATAGGAACTCAAAAAGACAGGCAATTACCTTATAGAATTGGAGCACAAAATAACAATTAAGGTCAAATGCCATATAAGAGACACTTATTTGAATGAAGCTTCAGCTGCATTTTAATATTCTCTATATCTTTCAGATTAAATTATTGCAAAGTACATTTGCAAATTTATTATTATTTTGTGTAATGAAATTGATTATATGCTCTAATATTAATCACTCCAACCAAAACTAAATGAATCCTAACTTTATGTAGGTTTATTAGACAGAATTATTGCACAGACTGCAGTCAAATAATTAGCAGTTCCTGAATATGTTAGATTTTTTTTCTGTCTTTACCTTATAAATTAATTGAATTGGGTTTATTAGATCACTGAGTTAAAATTCAACTTAAGTTATAAAGCTTTGCCAAATAAGACCATAAGACCACGAGACAATGGAGAAGAATTAGGCTATTTGGCCCATCGAGACTGCACTGCCATTTGATAATGGCTGATCCATTTCCTGCTCAACCTCATTCTCCTGCCTTCCCTCCATAATTTTTCACACTCTGACTTATCAAGACTCTGTCAACCTCTGTCTTAAATATACTTCATGACCTGGCCTCCTCAGCTGCCTGTGGCAATGAATCCCACAGATTCACCATGCTTGGGCTAAAGAAATTCCTCCTTATTTCTGTTCTAAATGGACATTTCTCTATTCTGGGGCTGTGCCCTCTGTTCCTAGACACTCCCATTATAGGAAACATCTTCTCCTATCCACCCTAAATAGGTCTTTCAATATTTAACAGATTTCAATGACATCCCCCCATCTTATTGTTCTAGATTCCAGCAGTACAAGCCAAGAGCTATCAAATCTTCTCAAATTATAAGCCTTTCAATCATGGAAACATTTTTATGAATTTTCTTTGAACCCTCTCCAATGTCAGCACATCCCTTCTTAGATAAGGGGTGCAAAACTGTTCACAAAACTCCAAGTAAGGTGTCACCAATGCCTTATAAAAGCTCAGCATTACATCCTTGTATTTATATTCGAGTCCTCTCGAAATGAATGCTAACATTGCACTTGCCTTCTTCACCATGGACTCAACATGGAAGTTAATCTTTAGGGAATCCTGTACAAGGATTGCCAAGTCCCTTTGCACCTCAGATATCTGAATTTTCTCCCCATTTAGTAAATAGTCTATGCTTCTATTCCTTCTGCCAAATTGCATGAACATGCAATTCCGGATTTTGTATTCCAGCTGCCACTTCTTTGCCCGTTCTCCTAACTTGCCCAAGTCCTGCTGGGACTAGCCTGCTTCCTCAACACTACCTGCTCCACCAGCTATCTTAGTATCATCTGCAAAGCTGGCCACAATTCCTTCATCCAAATCATTGACATGCGGCATAAAAAGAATCAAACCCAAAATCGAATCCTGTGAACACCACCAGTCACTGGCAGCCAATCAGAGAAGGCTCCGTTTATTCCCACTCTTTGCCCCTGCCAATCAGCCAATGCTCTATCTATGCTAATATTTTTTCCTGTAATACCATGGCCTCTTACCTTGTTAAGTAGCCTCAAGTGTGGCACTTTGTCAAGGTCTTTTGAAAATCCAAATACACAACAGCCACCGATTTGCTTTCTCTATCCTTCTTGTTATTTTCTCAAAGAATTCTAACAGATTTCCAAATAGAAGAGACAAAGACACATTTTTTTTTGAGACTGGTTACTATAATTTGAAATGTATTGAGTGAAATGATGGTGGAAGTAGATACAGTAATAACTTCCAAAAGAGGAATTGATAAATACATGTAAGTAGAACAAATAACAGAATGTGACAGAATTAAGGGTTAAGAAAAAGGAATCATTGGATTAAATTCTCAGGGTTCCAAAATGCGCATACCAAAATGTTCAGCCTTTTTTGTTGCAAAATCTTATAATTTCAAGAACTAATTAGAAGACAATAGGAATAAACTGGATTCCATTTAAAAAATCAATGAAATAAATTGTATAAAATCTGAAGGGAGACAACAGGCAAAAAAGCTGATGACTTTGTGCCTACATGGGAAAGATATCAATTAGAAGACAATCTTCTGTATTAGTGAATGTTCCATATGAACTTAATTGACAAGCAAATTATGAAAGTAATGAGATTTTCTCCTGGAACAGTTGTGCACATTTTCTGACAGATGTAGAAATTGAAAACAGTAAAAAATGAAACTCAGGTTATGTAATCTTTCCCCAAGTCCCTAAATTGAAATAACAGAATAAAGGCCAGCAGGTGATAACAATTTTGTTCATGCTAACATGTGTATAAATGAATTAAAATTGCATCTCCCCCCTCCGCCTCTATATTGACCAGAATTGAAAATTAGCAGATTAATTAGTCTAGCGAGAACAACATGTTACTTCCCAATGAGTAATTGTTTTAAAATAATGCATTTATTTTTCAAGACCTGGTCATCAAAAGCAAGTCAAGTATTTATTGACCTGCTTTTATGTGAGTTATCTCTATCTTTGTGCCTGTAACAGAGCTGCAAGCAAGCTTTTCCTATCATGCCTGCTTCTATTGACCCTTTCTGAATTGCTATAAGAAAGTGGCATTGAGTTATCGTCTTCTATCACTGCCATTTTTCAAGCAAAGATACTCCTACAATCTCAATGGGTTGGAAGTTGCATGATTTAACCAGCAAGGATGAGTGGACACAGAGATTCTGCAGATGCTGGAAATCTTGAGAAACACAAACAAAACGCTGTAGGAACTCAATAAGTAAGGCAGTATCTATGGAAAGGAAAAAAACAGCCGAAGTTTCTGGCTGAGACCCTTCATCCCAAAGGGTTCCTGATCAAGAGTTCTGATGAAAGACTTGGTGTACAAGTTCCCTCCTTTCAAAGCTGGGTTTGCGACCATCCATGGTGGGGTTATTTTATGACATGTTGAGTTATTGTTATATCCACAAGTACAGAAAGTTTTGAGCACAATGGGAAACATGGGTGCAGCAGTATCAGAGATATATAGACAACTTAAGTAATAAAAAATTATACATAAAGTATGCATAAATTATACAAGACAGTGAAGAGAAAGAGGAGAAAAGACTGTGCAGAATTAATTCTGTTAGGGAAAAATCTCTGGGAAAAATCTTTGGCTATCCAATTGATCTATGCCTCTTATCATCTTGTACACCTCTGTCAAGTCACCTCCTTTCCTCCAAAGAGAAAAGCCCTAGCTCACTCAGCCTCTCATAAGACATGCTCTCTAATTCAGGCAGTATCCTTGTGTATCTTCTCTGCACCCTCTCTAAAACTTCTGCATCCTTTATACATAGTGATGCCCAGAACTGAAAACAATATTCCAAGTGTGGTCCAACCAGGGTTTTATAGAGCTGTAATTTCACCTTAACAGTTTGTTCTCTGTATTGCATTGCCCTGGCTTGGATACCTAGACAGCTAGGATGCTACATCCATGGTCAACCCTGATTGCTGGAGACCTTGCGACACTCAAACTCAAATCCCTGATTAATGAAGTCTAACCCACTATACTCCTTAATTATCCTATCAACTTGCATGGAAACTTCGAGGAATCTATGGATGTGGAGTTTAAGATCCCCCTGTTCCTCCACACTGCTAAGAATTCTGGCATTAACACTGTATTCTTCCTTCAAATTCAACCTTCCGAAGTGAATCGTTTTACATGTCTTTGCATTGAACTCTATGTATGACTTCTCAGGCCAGCTCTGCATCCTGTCAATGTTCTATGGTAATCTACGACAACCTTCTATACTATCCACAACTCCACACCTATGCGTCATCTGCAGATTAACTAACCCATCCTTCCTCTTTCTCATGAAAGTCATTTATAAAAAGCACAAAGAGCAGAGGTTCCAGAAAAGATCCCTGTGCAACAGCACTGGTCACTGACTTCCAGGCAGATTACAGTCCATCTGCAACTACCCTCTACCTTCTACGGGGTAAGCCAATTCTAAATCCACACAGCCAAACTTCCCGGAATCCCATGCCTCATGAATTAATAAATGACTTTACCCTGGGGAAACTTAATAAATGCCTTACTAAAATCCATACACCCCACATTCACTGTTCTACGTTTATCAATGTGCTTCATCATTTTGTCAAAGAATTCAGTGTTGCTTGTGAGGCATGATCTGCCACTCACAAAGCCATGCTGACTCTCCCTCACCACACTACAAAAGACAAAGATTCAGATTAATTTACGTATCATGTGTTCATGAAACATACAGTAACAATACAGTGGTGAATCTGTGGAATGTGGTACCACGGAAAGCTATGTAAAAATTTGGAGGACTTATATATCATATTAGCTATGCCATATTAGCGCTGTGATTGGTGCAATGTTTACAACTTGAGGTGTTAGGGTTCAGAGTTGAATTCTGGCGTCCTCTGTTAGGAGTTTGTACCTCCTTGAGGTGAACACAAGGGTTTCCTCTGGATGCTCTGGTTGCTTCTCACAATACAAAGACACACTGGTTTTCGTAAATTATCCTGTGATTAGGATAGGTTTGTAGGGCAGTGTGGCTCATTGGGCCAGAAGGGCTTCTTCTGTTCTTTTACTCCATTATTTTTGACAGTATGGAAGCTAAATTAATAGAATGAACAGTAAGAGGGTCATTCTGTACTACATCATAGAAACAAGACCTCTATTCCCACCTAGTCGATGCTGAACTCCAATCCTGCCGATTCCATCAGCCCGCACCTAGACAAGAGATCTCCATACCCCTCTCAACCATCTACTCATCCAAACTATGGATTTAAATTAAATTAATTGAAGCTGGTGTTCCGCTGACTATATCCCATATTTCTTCATCGTATTTGAAGCAGAGCAAGGGACTAAGCAGATTGGATAAATTACTATCCCGGACAGCTGGCATCTAGAGCATGTTGGACAACTCAACCTATTAGCATCAATATTGCTAAATTTGTTTTGCTGTATGACTCCAAGTTACTGCAGCAGAACAGAGAATTGGATTTTAACTCATCAGTTTTCTGATTCTCTGGATCCCACTGTGAAAAGAATCACACTGAAGCAGCAAACCTAATCTTAACATTTATTTTTGGATCAACATCAAGTCAGCACATGTTTCTATGGTCCAAGTCAATATTGGATGAATTGCCCAGAATTGATTGGTTCAATCATTTCTCGACTATTCATTCAATACAGACTGGGATCTCAGAAACATCTGTTGGTGTTTTATTAAAATCACAAGATTATTATAGATGACCAGAGCCATTTTAAGCAACTGAATTATGCACTACTGGAAAATTTAAGGAATATTTAAGGCAAAGGTTGACAGATTCTCAGTTAGTCAGGACATGAAGGGATATGGGGTGAAAGCAGAAGATTGGTGCTGAGGGCCATGATAAATTGATGGTGCAAACTCAATGGGTCAAATGGCCTAATTTTGTTCCTATATTTAATAGTCTTATGAACTTATGGAATATGCTAGGGAGATCTCTTCTAATAAGTATATTATAGTTAGATTTTGTATCAAATCTCCAAATTCTTCCTGAGCTCCATCTCAAATGGACAATCCTTTACTTGGAAACAATGTCCCCTGATTCTATAATCACCCATTAATCTATTCATCTTTTATTTCATCAAGTCATTTAGAATTACCACTCTTTGATCTCCCTTACGTCTGAACTACAAAGCAGTAAAAGTGCTAAACAGTCCTCAGAGGAGCATTGTCGTGCTTCCCTGTACAACATCACACTGTGTCAGCTTCAGCACATTCAATTGCTCTGTTGCAAGATCTTACAGCTGCCAGCACTTAGATATAGACAATAGGTGCAGAAGTAGACCATTTGGCCCTTCGAGCCTGCACTGCCATTTTGAGATCATGGCTGATCAACTACTATCAATACCCGGTTCCTGCCTTGTCCCCATATCCCTTGATTCCCCTATCCATAAGATACCTATCTAGCTCCTTCTTGAAAGCATCCAGAGAATTGGCCTCCACTACCTTCCAAGGCAGTGCATTCCAGACCCCCACAACTCTCTGGGAGAAGAAGTTTTTCCTTAACTCTGTCCTAAATAACCTACCCCTTATTCTCAAACCATGCCCTCTGGTACTGGACTCTCCCAGTATCTGGAACATATTTCCTGCCTCTATCTTGTCCAATCCCTTAATAATCTTATATGTTTCAATCAGATCCCCTCTCAATCTCCTTAATTCCAGCGTGTACAAGCCCAGTCTCTCTAACCTCTCTGCGTATGACAGTCCAGACATCCCTGGAATTAACCTCGTGAATCTATGAGTTTTTCAACCAGCTGTTTTAAGCACCTCTCTTCCAGCGAGTGGAGAGGACGACTGCATAATGAGTGGATGCAGCACTGATGAGCAGGAGTGTGAGAGAGGAATCAGAGAGGCAGAGTAACATTGATGGGCTAGTGAAAGAAAGTTCCTCTTCTAACTGCAAATGAGATGAACATTTAATAACCTAAAATCAATTAATCAATCAATCTCATGTTCTCAATATTATTTATTTATTTATTTATATTTTTAAATTAATTTTCATGAATTAAAAAAGAGGTTTATACAGTGCAAATCAAACATATCAAATGTACAGTTCATAACAATTAAGAAAAAGCACCCACAGTAGAATCATATAAAGTTGGTTACCACCCCACTCTCCCCCACCCAACTCCAAGCCAACCCTACGCTATATAAAAAAATTTAATCAGAACTTTTATCACCACAGAGCTGTATTTATAAAAAGAAGATATATTGCCTACTACCTGAACTATAATATGTTTACGCTTCAAAAAAACCATAAATCTTAACCGTAAGAAGCTGGAAGTAAGGGATTTAAATGCAAAGGAAAAAAAGGGAGGGATGTTCTTTTCTGTACTTGCACAGTTTGTTGTGTTCTGCCCTTTGGTTGAACACTCTAGTTGGAAGATATTTAATTGATTCTGTTATAGTTATTACTATAAATTTATTGAGTATACTCACAAGAAAATGACGTATAAGGTGACATGTACTTTCATATTAAAATTAACTTTGAAAGTTTTGAACTTTATCTATCTATCTATCTATTTATTTATTTAGAGACACAGCTTTGTAGCAGGCCCTTCTGGCTCAACAAGCCCACCCCACCCAATTACACCCACATGTTCAACTCTACACCAAACCTGTACATGTTTACTTTGTGGGAGGAAACCCATGCATTCACGGTGAGACCGTACAAATTCCTTACAGACAAATGGCACAGTTGTGGCAACACCTCTCCACTTCTTGACCCCACTCAAGGGATTTCTAACCGTTTAATTTCATATTTCTCTCAAAATTATCACCATATCTACCATCCCCAAGCAATACAGATGCCAAGTTTATTGACAAAATGATTTATCACCTGTGAAGCAAATTGAGACATTTCTGAAAGACAAGCCAAAAGAAAACATGTAATTCTTCTGCCAGTCATCCTTTATGTCAGCCTCTCCGAAGAAAAGGCAACTGTCTCCCATCACTCACCGGATGGTATGTTTTAGACAAACATTAGAATATGAATGTAGTATGTACAAAACTGTTTGACTGCATTATGTAGAATCTTTCTCATCTAATTAATCAAGTTCGACTTGACAACGCATCATCATGTGAGTGCCATCTCTGCAAATGGCAGTAACAGTAATTTGGTTACAGTGAAGACCATATGTTGAAGGTATAGTAGTGTAGTGATAAAGTTATTAAGTGATATGGACGGCACAGTAGCATGGTGTAACGTGGAATCGCTTTACGGTAACAGCGGTAAGATCTGGGTAGGATTTTCGCCACTGTCTGTTTGTATATTCTCCTTGTAACTGGGTGCATTTCCTCTGTGCTCTCTGGTTTTCTCCCACGTTCCAAAAGATGTAGGGTTTGTGTTAGTGAGTTGTGAGCATGCTATGTTGGTGCTGGATGTGTGGTGACACTTGTGTTCAGTTTGATTTGCCACAAGTGACATATTTTGCTGCATGTTTTAATGTACACGTGAAAGTAAAGCTAACCTTTATAAAGCTAATCCCTCTCTTTCACAGCAAGGGTTCAGTCCCTTTGGCCTCAACCATCCATGCCGATCAAGATATATATATGAGCTAGTCCGATTTGTCTGTCTGTGGCCCATATCCTTCGAGGCCAGGGCTTCCCAACCTGGTTACTTACGGATCCTTTGTTTTATGGTATTGGTCCATGCATATAAAAGATTGGGAAGCACCGCTGATGGCCTTTTCTAAAGTATTGATTTTGCTGGAAATTTGAAATGGAAATGGAAAATGGTGGAAATACTCAGCAGATCAGGTAACATCTGTAGAGAGTTACTGTTTCAGAGTAATGTCTTCTGTCCAGAACTGGGAAAAGTGAGCACAGAGAAAGGGGTGTGAAAGGGAACAAAATAGACAAATGTTACTCCTGTTGCAGAGAACTTCTTCAAGACAACCATTCCAGCACAAGAAATGACAATGTATTAAACACTTGGGATTATAATTAGAAGAAAATGCCAGATGTTGGAAATCAGAAATACAAACAGAAAATGCTGAAAATACAGCAATTTTAGGAAACATCCATTCTCCAGCTTTTCTATTTGTATCAGAGCTGGTTAAGTCTGCTCTAAATTCATCAACACACAAAGGGCAGGAGGGACGCAGCAGTTTCAGCAATAGCTAGTGCAACAATTACACAGTTGATATTTTGGGTCAAGATCCTTCAAATTGACTATTCAAATACCCCAATTTCAGATAAACTGTTACCCCTCCTCTCTCCTAATCCACTTAGGTCCTCCAACACACAAACACACACAACCCAACCTTCTACCCATCCAGACAAAGGGTCTTCACCCAAAACATTTTCTGAGTTCCTCCAGTGACTTATGTGTTGCTCCAGATCCCAAACCCTGCAGTCTCTTGTCTCCGTTCTACTCAAAAGTTACTCGGTCATAATACTAACTTGTTGGTTCTTTCTCTGTAAATGCTGTCAGACATTTACAGTAGTCTTCCTTTAGTTTTGGATTCCTACAGCATGGAAACATCCCTTTCTGTCCAGCAACCATCAAGCAGCCTCTTACACTTATCCAGTTTTATTTCCCCATCAACTTCCTCCAAATGGTATACACACCTATACATATGGGGCAATTTACAGTGGCCAATGCAGCCAACCCAAATTTTTATGGGATGTGGGATCGAAGTTCCTGTACGCACACCTGAACTAGAGGAATTGGGAGTGAGGAAATCCAGTTCAAGTGAAGGCTTGGAACTTCAAGGAAACACAGGCACAGGAAACAGACGGCAACCTCCACACACCCAGTTTCCAACTTGCTGCTCAGGACTGAAGTTGATTGCAGAATGCACCAGTTACTAGTCATAGTGTCATGCACTATGGAAATCCACTTCTTTATCCAGTGAGTTCTGCATGTTGACCACAGAAGTGGTGGATGTAGGTTCAATTGTAACACTTAAGAGAAGTTTAGATAGGTGCATGTCTGAGCACGGTTTGAAGGGATATTGTCCAGGTGCAGGTAGATGGGTCCAGGCAGGAGGACAGGTCAGCATGGACTAAGGGTCAAAGGGGCTGTTTCTGTGCTATGTTTGTCTAGCCCTTCAGTCCAAATGGCCCTTACCACCAATGAAATCCAGCAATCCTAAGCAGAGATAGAGAAGAGACTGATGGGAAAGAATCAATGGGTGGTTTAACTGACTAGATCAGGCTATCACTTAATAACGTCCACCATTCAACACGATTGTGTTGATCATTCAGATTCAGTACCCTGTTCCATCTTTCTCCATATGTCCCTTGAATCATTCCAAACCAAGAACAGTATTGAACTCTTTCTCAAAAATATTTAATGAAGTGACTTCAGCTGCTATTTGTGATAGATAGCCTTACAGGTTCACCACTCTCTAGGAGAAGGGATTTCCCCTCATGACTTATGCCTCATCCTTGGATTGAGATTCCTGACCCTAGAATCACCCACAACTGGGAACATCCGTTCTGCATTTAATCCAGTCCTATTAAAATCTTATAGTGTTTTATGAGCTTTCCTCTCATTCTTCAATTCTTCATTCTAATTGACCCATAACACAAGCAGTTCTGCAGATGCTGGAAACCAGGAGTGACACATAAAGAATGCTGGAGGAACTCAGCAGGTCAGGCAGCATCAATGGAAAGGAATAAACAGTCAATGATTAAGGCCTTGACCCTTCATCAGGACCCAGTCCTGATGAAGGGCCATGACCTGGAGTGTCTAATTGACCCAATCTTTCTCCCAAAGTCAATGCCGCCATTCCAGTCTGGTGAACATTTGCTGAACTCTTTCCATAACAGGAATGTCTTTCCTTAGATAAGGAAGCCAGACATGCATACAAATCTCAAGGTGTGGCCTGAACAAGGCCCTGTGTGTTGGCAGCATGACATTGCTGATTCCATACTTAAATCCTCTAGCTATGAAGGCCAGTATGCCATTTACCTTCATAATCACCTGAATGGCTCCATGTTTACCTTTAGTGACACTCAAGTCTCATTGCATTTTCCTTTTTACCCCTCTATCACCAGATAATCTGTCTTCCTGCTATTGCCACCAAAGAGGATTACTTCACATTAAACTGCTTCTGCAGCTTGTCTACGCTTTGTCATACCATTTAGGGCCCCAAACAGCCCTTCCAGGTGAGGCAACACTTCACCTGTGAGCCTGCTATTGTCATCAAATGTATTTGATGCTCCTGGTGTAGGTTATTGTATATCAGTGAGACCCGATGTGGATTGGGAGGCTACTTTGCCAAGCATCTATACTCTGTCTACCAGAAAAAGCGGAATCTGCCAGGGGCCACCCATTGTAATTCCACATCCCATTCCTCTTCTGACATGTCCATCCATGGCCTCCTCTACTGTTGCGATGAGACCACACTCAGGTCGGAGGAACAACTTCTCATATACCATCTGGGTGCCGCCAACCTGATGGCATAAAGATTGATTTTTCGAACTTACGGTAATGCCCCCCTCCCCACCATGCCCCACTTCCTTTTCCCTCTCTCAGCTTACCTCCTTGCCTGCCCATCACCTCCCTCTGGTGCTCCTCCCCCCTTTTCTTTCTTCCATGGCTTTAGAACCATGGAACATTACAGCACAAAAACAGAGCTTTTGGCCCTTCTTGGCTGTGCCAAACCATTTTTGTGCCTAGTGCCACTGACCAGTACCTGGGCCATATCCCTCCAAACCCTTCTCATCCGTATACCTGTCCAAGTTTTTCTTAAATGTCAAAAGTGAGCATTTCTGTCTTCTCTTATTAGATTCCCCCTACTCCAGCCCTTTATCTCTTCTACCAATCAACTTCCCAGCTCTTTATCTTACCCCTTCCCCCCTCCTGGTTTCACCTAACACCTTGTGTTTTTCCCTCCCCTCCCCTCCCCAGCTTCGAACTCTGATTCCCCATCTTCTTTTCTCCAGTTCTGCTGAAGGGTCTCGGTCTGAAATGTTGACTGTACTCTTCTCCATTGATGTTGTTGGCCTGCTGGGTTCCTCCAGCTACTACAACATGTCTGCCCTTTCCCTCAACATGTCCGAATCACCCTGCAACTTCTTTACTTGCTCCTCCTCGTATCTCACTCTCCCACACAATGCTGTTCACTGAAGTTTAGTCCATGCAGATGTACAAACAAAAATAGTTATGAGCAGAGCCCACATTTAAAATTCCACAAACATTTGGGTCTTGATTTCATTGTGCCCATACTGCACCCAAGGAAATTAGGAATCTTTTAGCCAAGATTTGTAAAACTGGGATTTCTCTCATTTTGCATCCTATACATAGATTGGAACTTGATGTAACTCTGCTATTTATATGGAGGTATAATATAGTAGTACTGCATTCACAAGTTGAGTATGTTGTTCTCCCAAAGGGATATTCCCTTAATGGAGAATCACTTCCTTTAACGTGGCGAGGCTGAAGCATATGCAGCCCCAACAAGGTCTTTGACAGATTGGGGTCAGAGTCTAGTGTCATAGCATCAAAGATGATTGGAGTAATCCAAGATGAACCATCACTGCAGCAGTTTTCTTCTGCCTTCACTACTGTCGTGATCTTCCGCCAGCTCCACTGTCAAGGTCTAAGTGTGATGTAAAGTCATTTGAACATCCCTTTCTCTGTAACAGTAACACTATTCTGTTATTGTTTTCCCCTGTACTGCCTCCATGTATTGATGAAATGATCTGCATAGATGGGATGCAAAGCAAAGGTTTTTACTGTACCTGCTACTTGAGACAATAATAGATCTGTGAACTGTTCTGCCGAGAATTTCTCTTCAGTACACAAATGAATTGAATTTTGACAGAAAATAAGATGTGCCACGTGCCTTACATTATATTTGTACAGGGAGAACTTCAACTTGGCTTTTTGAACCAATCAAATGTCATTCATTTGACTGGCCTTCCCTTCTGATATTTGAGAAGTTTAAATATAGCTGCAAGAAAATTGGAAATTGAGTCATCTAGCCTTCACCTTTTTACACTGCTGATCTGAATCTGAAGTCAATTGTTTCTGTAACTCTTAACAAACTTGATAAATGAAACTAATTTAATCTCACTAATGAGATATTGAATTAGTTCACAGCACAGACGAGCAGCTGAGATCAGCCATAATCATACTGATGATGGTGCAAGCTTTGAGGACCCAGTGGCCATCTCCTTTTTTCTTCTGTTCTTGGATTTTCTCATAGGGAGCGCCATACAGCACCGAAAATCCAGTAATTCCTCACCAACAATCAAAGCTCATCTCCTACTGAAACTAGTCTTCACTTCTGAAAGGAATAGGAATTGGAATTTGATCTGGTTTGTTATTGTCACAGTGCTGACATCATCATCATCAATGCATGCAGTGTTGTATGGCGTAAGTGTGTTACAGTATGTACCCAACTACATCAACTTCTGGGGTTTAGACTCTCCAATTCTCCAGAGTATGGAGAGCTGACACAGTCCCTTTGAAGTTCCTGGCCCATTCTGCTAATTGGCAGCCATGTATTGTTGCCATGATTTGGACACTTAAAGAGCACCTGAACTCAGGTTCAGTGCTCAATCATCAGCTCAACTTTGGTTCATTCTGTGATTGCGCTTAGGATTTCTGTCTCATTTGGATTCTTGTCTAGTCTCATCAGGTTCTCATCTAGCATCTAGTGAAGAACAATGTTCTCATCTCAATCTTGAAATTGTATTTCAGATACTCCATCATTTGGGGGGGTTGCCATCCTTGCCTAGGTCTCTCGTCACAAGGTGAACATTGTCTCATAACCATGACTGTTCTTGACAAATTTTTTAAACAGAAATGGTTGGCCATTTCCTTCTTCTGGGCAGTGTCTTTACAAGCTTGCTGACCACAGCTATTATCAATACTTTTCAGAGTTTATCTGCCAGATGACGGTGGCTGCATAAGCAGGACTCGTGATATGCATGAACTGCTGCTGTGACCCTCCACCACCTGCTCGCATGACACTAATTGGGTCACATGGCATTGAGGTACAGTGGGGAGAAAAAGCTTTGTGTTCCAGCCAAGCAAATCATGCCATGTACAATTAAATCAAGATAGTAAAAAGAAAACAGAATGCAGAATGTACTGTTGCAATTACAGAGAAAGTTTAGTTCAGTGAGACAAACAAAGTGAAAGGGTTGTGACAAGGTAGGTTGGGAAATCAAGATTCAAGGGTTCATTTTGGATTGCACAGCTAATAGCAGGTGTTCAAGGAAGCAACAGAATGGCTCATAATCAGTGAGAGGACAGCTTTTACAATTTGGAGGTTTTACTGAGGTTGGGCCTCCTTGGTTTGTTTTCTCTGGAGTGGCAAAGGTTGAAGGGAGATCTGCTAGAGGTTTATAAACTTACGAGAGGCTTAGAAAGAGTAGACAGACAGCGTTTTTTCTCCCCAGAGTCAAAATATATAATACCAGAGGGCATGAGAGGGGTGTAATTTCAAAGAAGATGAGAGAGTTTTTTTTAAAACACAGAGTGGTGGGTGTCTGGAAGTTGCGGATCGGAGTGGTGGTAGAGGTAGATATATTAGGTACTTATAAGAGACATTGATATAGGCACACAGATGTTTATTTATTTATTGAGATACTGTGTGGAAGTAGGCCCTTCCAGTCCTTTGAGCCGTGCTGTGCAGCAGTTTCCTGATTTCCAGTGATCACTTAACCCAGCCGTCGGACTGTGGGAGGAAATAGGAATGCCTGGAAGAAACCCACGTGGTCATGGGGCGAACGTACAGATTCCTTACAGACAGTGGCAGGAATTGAACCTGGGTTGCCTGTACTGTAAAGCATTGTGTTAACCATACATTATCGTGCCATTGGGAAGAGTATGAAGAAAATGGAAAGATATTGTCATGTTTCATAGCTTCAAAAACTGATCAAAATAAAAACATAGGAGCCTGGGATAACACGTGTGATAAATTTTACTTCAGTGAGGCGCTCACATAAAACATGCTGGTGTATTCACGTATGCCATACACATACTTTTATATTTAATAAATTATGTAAACAACAAAGAATGCTTAATCAAACAATATATTTACAATATTACTCAAATATTATTGAAATATTAAATACATAACACTCCTTAGCTGTAAACTGCAATTCATCATAGAATGCATCTTAACTTATATACTTATAGTATACTATTTACTAGTAAATTGCCTGGTTTGGCAGGAACCTGTTACAGTAATTGATAAGTCCTAAAAAGGACCACAACTGTGACATATCTGTAGGCCTTGCGGCATCAAAGACTGCTTGAATTTTCTGAGGACACTAAGGAGTCTGGTGAATCAATCTTGCGACCATAGTAAGTAATGCTTGGTTTAAAGAACTCACACTTGTTGTGTCATGCTCTGAGCTCAAAATCTTCTGATCTTTTTAAAACTATCTTGAGATTCTTGATATGTACCTCGTATCCTTACCGGTGACTTTGATGTCACTGAGATAATATTGAGTGCCTGGGCAGCCTTGCAGCAACCGATCCATGCAGTCTGCATGGTCTGCCAGAACGCAGGTGCAGGTCCAAAAATAAGCCTAATATTGCAATAAAGCCCTTTGTAAGCATTTATAATAACCATATAACCATATAACAATCACAGCACGGAAACAGGCCATCTCGGCCCTCCTAGTCCGTGCCGAACTCTTAATCTCACCTAGTCCCACCTACCCCCACGCAGCCCATAACCCTCCACTCCTTTCCTGTCCAATTACCTATCCAATTTTACCTTAAATGACACAACTGAACTGGCCTCTACTACTTCTACAGGAAGCTCATTCCACACAGCTATCACTCTCTGAGTAAAGAAATACCCCCTCGTGTTTCCCTTAAACTTCTGCCCCCTAACTCTCAAATCATGTCCTCTCGTTTGAATCTCCCCTACTCTCAATGGAAACAGCCTATTCACATCAACTCTATATATCCCTCTCAAAATTTTAAGTACCTCGATCAAATCCCCCCTCAACCTTTAAAGAAATGCTTTAGACACTTCTTGCATCTCTAAATGTAGATAGGCTTCCACTAAGTCCACTTTTCTGAAGTGCTTTCCTCCAGAAAGGTTTGCAAAGATATCTTCTATTCTGGGCAGAGGTGTTGATCTACTTTCAATGCTGAGTTGATGGTGACCTTAAGATCATCCTGACAGATCTGTCCTTTTGGTGTGGCATTTTCATTTAATACTATTTTACCCTTGATATATTTGAGTTTTCTATTTACATCCCAGAATACTACTCTGACATCATCCAGTATCTTTCATAATTTGCTTTCAGTTGACTTAATTCCAGGGGATGCGGCACCAAAATGGTGGATGGTTTGCCAATCAAGTTGTAGTTGTCTCAGCCAATCACAGTCCCATAATGCTGGCCCTCCTGTTTTTACCACACACAAGTTCAGTGTGGCTGTTTGGTTGCTGTATTTCATTGTTACAAATGTCAATCCCACATGACATTTCTTAGAAAGCAAAGGGTAGCGGTGAATGGGTGTTTCTCGGAATGGCAGGTGGTGACTAGTGGGATGCCACAGGGCTCGGTATTGGGACCACAGCTGTTTACCATTTACGTTAACAATTTGGATGAAGGCATAAAAAATAACATCAGCAAATTTGCTGATGATACTAAGCTGGGTGGCAATGTGACATGTGATGAGGATGTTAGGAGAATTCAGGGTGACTTGGATAGGCTGGGTGAGTGGGCAAATACTTGGCAGATGGTGTTTAATGTGAATAAGTGTGAGGTTATCCACTTTGGGAGTAAGAACAGGAAGGCAGATTATTATCTGAATGGTGTAGAGTTGGGTAAGGGAGAAATACAAAGAGATCTCGGAGTCCTTGTTCATCAGTCACTGAAGGTGAATGAGCAAGTGCAGCAGGCAGTGAAGAAGGCTAACGGAATGTTGGCCTTTATTACAAAGGGAATTGAGTACAAGTGCAAGGAAATCCTCTTGCATTTGTACAGAGCCCTGGTGAGACCACACCTGGAGTATTGTGTACAGTTTTGGTCTCCAGGGTTAAGGAAGGACATCCTGGCTGTAAAGGAAGTGCAGCGTAGATTCACAAGGTTAATTCCTGGGATGTCTGGACTGTCTTACGCAGAGAGGTTAGAGAGACTGGGCTTGTACACGTTGGAATTAAGGAGATTGAGAGGGGATCTGATTGAAACATATAAGATTATTAAAGGATTGGACAAGATAGAGGCAGGAAATATGTTCCAGATGCTGGGAGAGTCCAGTACCAGAGGGCATGGTTTGAGAATAAGGGGTAGGTCATTTAGGACAGAGTTAAGGAAAAACTTCTTCTCCCGGAGTTGTGGGGGTCTGGAATGCACTGCTTCGGAAGGTAGTGGAGGCCAGTTCTCTGGATGCTTTCAAGAAGAAGCTTGATAGGTATTTTATGGATAGGGGAATCAAGGGATATGGGGACAAAGCAGGAACAGGGTATTGATAGTAATTGATCAGCCATGATCTCAAAATGGTGGTGCAGGCTCGAAGGGCCGAATGGTCTACTTCTGCACCTATTGTCTATTGAGTTATCTTCTCTCCAGTATAAGTTCTAATTTGTATATCTGCAGGCTTCAGTTCAGTATCTTTGAATTGCAGTTCAAACTTATTTTATAGAATGACTGAAGCAGCCAAGCCAGTATCCCATTCCCTTTTAACTAATTTGCCATTCACTTCTGGTGTAAGCTTCAAAAGGTAGGTCGTCGTCATGGGTTCAATTTAAAACTACCTCATCACCACTTAAGTTTTGTAACTCCAAAAACAAATTGAAAGAAAAGTACAGGATCCTGGAATAACACGTCTTCTTAGTTTTACTTTAGAGAGGCACTCACATTTGACACGGTGTCATCATAATGTATGGACCTTTACATATAACCCATAGTGAATTATGTAAACAACAAATAATGCTTAAACAATGCATTTACAATATTACTCAAATATTACTGAACTATTAATACACAATAGATATGGACAGGATGTAGCTCTAAAGGATCAGTTTAGCTGATGATTTGTTTATTAATTTATTTGGTTTGGCACAACATTATGGATTGAAGGGCCTGTTCCTGTGCTGTACTACGTCTTATGTATAAATTCAATAGGCAAGTGAGGTCAAGCATACAAAGTTCCTACAAATAACAGACACATCTGAGGCTAAATAGTCACTTGTGAAGTGTTCAGTTCTGGTTACCTCATTATAGCAAGGATGTGTAAGCCTTACAGAAGGTACTTCTTGGATTAGAAACTGTCCTTGGAGGAGAACTTGAGCGAATTAAGATTCTTCACTTTGGAGTGAAAGAGGATGAGAAGGTATATAATACAATAAAAGGCATAGATAGGGTGGATAGCCAGTGTCTTCCATAACACCCCCCCCCCCACCCACCAAAGGAGGCCATGGCTAATATAAGATATCATAATTCTAAAGTGATTAGAGAAAAGCCTAGGCTTTTTACACAGAGTGTGTGAAACGCCCTGACAGGGATGGTAGTAGTGGCAGATAACCTTGGGTGTTTTAAGATACTCTTAGAAAAGCACATGGATGGAAAAAAATGGAGAAATAAATGAGAGGGAAGGAGTTAAGCTCATCTTTGAGTAGTTAAAAGGTTGACACAATACATCGTCCCAATGCACCTGTTCTGCACTGTACTGTTCTCTGTTATTTTCTTGATTCTGTGCTCAAGGTTGGGAAATTCGCAGTTCTTCATTGGTGAATCTGTTGGACAATCCTTGCTTCAGAATCTGGAGAACTGTAAGTTGATCATTACTTTTCGCAGTGAGATTTAGCTCAAGAAAAGTTGGCAGCAGAGTGCCAAAGAATTTAATTCAAATTGCACTACAGGGACCTAAACACCAACTCTAGTCTGTCATATACTACTGTAATATGTGTCAGGCTTAAAGAAGTCACCCCCTTTAAAATAAAGCAGGGATGTTTGTGGACTCTTGTATATTATCATGGATATTTTGTCTTTAATCAGAGTGGAATTTCAATTTAGCAGAGATGCAGAACAATGTGTGCGTCAACAGTTAAAGATTCGTTCTGGGTCATGTTTACAGTAGATTTAGTTAAATGTCAGCTTGAAGTGCTTGATGTGCCAAATTGCTAATCGGAGACATATCTTAAATTACTATGTCGTGTTGAAATGATTTCCATTGACACATGAAGAGTGCTCTGCCATTTAAGAGATTGAACATTTAGGAGCTCAGTGCCTTCAGGAGCCTTTTCTCTGATGCGCCACTGCTTTTCACGCAGTATTTTCTGAAAATAACCTGAAGCGCAAAATTGTCCTTCAAATGATTATAAAAGTGAAAAAAAAATCATCAAATAAACTCGTAAAACCAATGATGGTTGAGCCTAGAGACAATAATCTGAACTGCGTATGAGAAAGGTCAACTACAATAGACTGAGGGAATTCAGTCAGCTTTCTGTCAAACCACCACTCATAATGACTAATAAAACAGTACACTATTCAACAGAGTTGTTGCCAAGCCAAACAATACTAAGAAATGTAATTATATAGCTTCTTTCAGAATTTAACATTGTTTCTAAGTGCATTATAAATGATCAAATATTATTGGTATGGATCTATGCCAGCAGTCTCCAACCTGGGGTCCACATACCCCTCAATTAATGATAGAGGTCCATGGAATTAAAAAAGTTGGGAACCCCCAATCTACTCTCAGTGACCACTTGATCAGGTTCCTCCTCCACCTAATAAAGTGTCCACTGAGTGTATGTTCGTGCGCTTCTGCTGGTGTAGCCCATCTACTTCAAGGTTCAATCATTTGTACATGCTGAGATGGTCTTCCACATACTACTGTTGTAATGCATAGTTACTGTCATCTTCCTGTCAGCTTGAACCTGTCTAGCTATTCTCCTCTGACCTCTCTCATTAATGAAGAGTTTTTCCCCCACAGAACAGCCACTCGCTTTTTGTTTGTTCCTCACACCGTTCTCTGTAAACTCCTACCATGCATGAAAGTCTCAGGAGATCAGCAGTTTCTGAGATACTCAAACCATCCCGTCTGCCACCAATAATCATTCCACAATCAAAGTCACTTAGACCACAGTGCTTCTACATCCTGATGTTTGGTCTGAACAGCTGGACCTCTTGACTGTGACTGCACACTTTTATACATTGAGATGCTGACATGATTGTCTGATCAGATTTTTGCAATAATGAGCAGGTGCATCAGTGTACCTAACAGAATGGCAACTGAGTGTATTTGCCCTACATTCCCAACTAACACAACAGGTTCTATCATTCACTTACACCAGGGGCAATATAGAGTTACCAATAAATCAATCAGTATACGCTTGAGTATATCGTGACGAACCTCAACATCAAATTGCAATTAGCAGACTCCCACAATTAGTAATTATTTATAATTGTCACTTGTATACATGTACACAGATACCCTGAAGAAACAGACAACATTGTTTCCTCCTACATTCCAAAGATGCATGGTTAGTAAGGTAATTGGACATGGATTTAACTTGGCAGCATGGGTTTATTGGGGCAGAAGGCCCTGTTATCATGCTGTATGCTTAAATGATGTATCAAAATAAAATAAAATTATAATGACAGCTGCTGTTGTAATGTGAATCAAGTCACCAGAGACACAATGAAACAAGTGGATAGAGGTGTTTTAATCAACAAAAGTAAGCAGCAGCCATCATACGTAGGCCCTTTTGGAGGAAGAGGTCTCACAACCAAACATTCCATGACCTTTTTATATACTGAAGATTTCAAAGGTAACAATCAGACAATTCTGCAGTTACAATGCACCTACAATGCTTCCTTTGAATTCCATATTGTTTCCAAACATATCCTTCTTCACACCCGCACTCCAGTCACACAAAATGATATGTGACTCTAGGCCACATTCATGCACACACAGACATCTGAGGTCTAAGAGGAGTGTTTCTTCATTTGCAATCGACTGCAACCTGCAGCTCCAGGAAACCCATTATTCTGAGCTACACTTTAAATTCCATCTGCAATCTACATTCAAATCTGAAGAACGTCTGCTGTTTAAATTAATACTTGTTATGTATCCTAACTCCAGAACATGCCCTAACAGATGCAAGATATTCAGATTAATTTATTTATCACATGTAAATTGAAGCATACTGTAAAATGTGTCATTTATGTTAACAATCAACACTTAAGGATGAGTGGAGCTTGCAAGTGTCATCACACATTCTGGTGCCCAGACAGCATGCCCACAATGTTAAGCAGTATAACACATCAGGTAACAAAACAAGAACAAAACAAGCACCATTCCTCTCTTCCATCTGCCTTTTGGCCCTTCCCCTTGATGTACCTATCCAAATCCCCCTTAAGTATCGCAATTGTTCCAACCCTGATCACTTTCTCATCTCCAGGAGGACCCTTGTCCATGTGTTTGGAGACTTGCACACCTCAGTGACCCAGAGAGTGATGTTGTCTGGAGTCAGGGCTCTACGCATCTTTAAATGTTGATTGTTAACATAAATGACACAATTTACAGTAGGCATTGGTCAGGTTACCCATGCCAACAAGGTCAAAGTGAAGAGGTCAGACTAAGAGTGGCTCCAGGTTCAGGGGTTCAGCTCAGGGCTAACAACCCTAGTTGGTAAAGCAAAACTGATGCAGAAACAGCAATGAAAAATCCTTCTACATCTGAGTGTGATGGCATTCCTGAGTCTCCACCCGGGACTTGCATGGCCGATGACAGCGGAAACCACAAGGAAGCTACTGACATGATGAAGGAAGCCCTGAACACTGCCAGAGATAGAGGACCTTTGCTTCCCTGAGCACCAGTGGCAGTAAGTAAGTAAGACCACTTTGTCAGGCAGCTCATTCCAGCCAATGTCCCAATTCTTTCCTTGTTTATTCACTACAATATTTCTTGCCTGAGTTTACCTTCATGACCTTTATGCTTGTTACATATTTACAGAAGCTAATTCAATCTTCACTCCTTACCACTGAAGCTTTTGAAATTGGAAGTCAAATAAATGTTCTGAAATTACAATATGATGTGCAGTTTAAGTATAACCAGAGTGAAAAAAAATAAAGACAAGTGGAGTATAAATCACACAAATTGAATTTATGTTTTTGTGAGCTGAGAGGATGCTGTCTGCCAGACTGGAGGTAACTGGTGCTAGCAAGCTATGAAATTAAGCAATGACTTACACAAGGTTTTATTGCATGAAAGATCTGTCAGATAATCAGGAAGAAAGATAATTGGAGCATGGATAAAAAGAGATTATATTGCAGCTGAATGTCAGCACAGCACAATCACACGAAACAAGATTTTAATCTTTAATTCTGTTCATTAAGATAGCTGTAATCTTGTCTAGTTATATGAATCAAATGCATTTTTCACTGTTAAAATTTATTGAAAGCATGTTAGAATCACTATTAAACTGTTTTGGAATTATAAAATCATTTACTGTGTGGCGGCACTGACTAGATGCTAAAACACACATTTTGAAGAAAATAACCTGAAGGAATTCAGAGGTGAATTTCTCCCATAAAGTAAAGAAACCATAGAGATTTCAAGATTAAAAAAAATGTTCCAGGTTTATTTTGTTTATTTTCTGTCATTGGAGTCATTGGATCATGTAACATCAATGGAGTTTTTACAAATCTGAATAATCACCATGTTCAACCCATGACAGACCTGGTAAAATCGGGTCTCTGATGGAAAGCATTAGTAACTATGATCAAAATCACTTTTCAGATCATCTCTATTCTCCCCAGACCATTCTCAAATGACTCATGTAAGAAAAATATTTTCTGGGAAAAATAACCATTCTATCTGTTTCTGCCATCTGGAAGAAATAGGGAAAACAGAACAGCTGATCATTGGTAAGCTGAAATACATGCATTAATGGTGCTTAGAAGATGGTCAGGAGTTTCAAGTTTGAGGTGTAAACATCAAAAGGTTGCCCTGGTCCAACCACAAAGATGCCAAGTAGGCATTCAGAAATCTGGCATGTTCCCTTTGACCCTGACCAATAGATGTACCGTGGATAGCATCCCAATTAGATGTATCACAGTAGGTGCTCTGCCTATGACAGCAAGAAGCTACAGAGAGCTGTTGACAGAGCTCAGCATATCACAGAGTGTAGCCTCTTCTCCATGGATTCTGTTTACACTTCTCACTACTTATTGAAGCAGTCAAAGATCCTCTCACCTGCAGACTTCGCCCTCTTCTCTCCACCTACGCCAAGCCCAGCACAATCACAAGACTCCGCCACAGAGTTTGGGTGCCCTCACAGGTGGGCTGCTGAAAGGGATTGGTAATCAAACTGTGACCTTACATATTCCAGAGATTCTTTGTGTTTATATTTAACTCCCTTTAGTCTTGTTGATCTTGACCAAAGCAATGCTCACTGCTTACCTTAGTCCCCGTTCTGGAAAAGACTACAGTTTAGAATGATGCTGTAATGGAGCAGAATTAATTTAGTATTTAGTTTCTCCTTTTCAGCTGCAGTGTTGGCGTTAGCTTTCAGTCAGAGAGTTTTAGTTAAAAGCCCTGTTGGCCTACTGTTTATGATTTTCCTCTCATTCTGCTCAGTTCTCATTAAAATTCAGTGAATCTACTTCAGTGTTTCTCCCTTGGCACTTTGACCATCACCGTGTATCCCAGTCACCCTCATCGTGCAGAAAATACAGAATACTGAAAGCGCACAACACCAGTGTCAAGGGCATCTCATAACCTATTGGTGTAAAACTTGTATGATAAGATGGACTCTTGCCCTCACAGTCTAATTTGTTGTACTTTATAATTTACCTGCCATTGCACTTCCTCTTAGTGTGCCTCAGTGTGTTCCCAATGCATGACCTTGAGGTTTCCAATTCCACCCTAAATGCTCCTTTTCTCTTTTAAATGATAACGGGTGGGAGTTTATAAGGATAATTCTTTATGGACTCCACATCCTTCTTTCTTCAGTCTTGGTGAAAGCGCGTTGGCCTGAAACGTCGACTGCACACTTTTCCATAGATGCTGCTTGGCCTTCTGAGTTCCTCCAGCATTCTGTGTATGCTCATTGATCTCATTGAAAGGCATGTTTTTTATATATATAGAGGGTGAGACATATATGAATGAACTCCCAGAGGTAGGAATAGAGGCAGGTACATTTTAGTGTGTAACAGATCCATGGACAGGTATTTTGATAGAAAAGGAGTATTGGGACACAGGCCTAATCTGGGTTAATGGGTCTCATTGGAATCATGTGGAAGCCTTACATGTGTATATCTCCATGTGCTGCAATGATCCTTGAAAACAATCAAGAAGCCACTGATCAGCCAAACTTTAGAATCAGAATCAGGTTTAATATCACTGGCATATGTCATGAAATATGAAATATAAATTACAATAAGAAATATATATGCCTGTATTTAAAATATATATAAACATTTTAAAAAGTGATGTAGTGTACATGGTTCATTCAAAACCTGATGGCAGAGGTGGGGGGGGGGGGTGAGGATCTGTCCTTAAATCATTGTGTGTGTCATCAGGTTCCTGTACCTACTCCTTGATGGTAGTGATGAGAAAAGGGCATGACCTGGGTGATGGGTGTCCTTAACGATGGATGATGCCCTTTTGAAGCATCACCTTTGGACGAGGTCCCAGTGCTATGGAGGTTAGTGCCATGATGCCCGAGTTTGCAACTTCCTGTAGCTTCTTTCAATCCTGTTCAGTGACTCCTCCATACTAGATGCAACCAGTTAGGATGCGCTCCTTGGTACATTTGTAGAAATCTGCAAGTCTCTGGTGACATACCAAGTCTTTTCAAACTCCTAATGAAATATAGCTGCTGTAATTGCATCAATACTTTGGGTCCAGGATAGATCGTCAGAGACACTTATTTATCGAGATACAGCACGGAATAGGCTCTTCCAGACCTTTGAGCTGCATCACCAAGCAATCCTCTGATTTCATGCTGGCCAATTTACAATGACCAATTAACCTACCAACAAGTAGGTCTTTGGACTATGGGGAAAACCAGAGCACTCTAAGGAAACCCACATTGTCACAGGAAGAACATGCAAACTCTTTACAGGCAGTAATTGAACCTGGCTCATTGGTACAGTAAAACGTTGTACTAACCACTACACTACTGTGCCGCCCAATAACTTGTAATTGCTTACTCCTTGTACTGCTAATCCCTCAATGAGAGCTACTTTTTGTTCCTGAAGCCCACATTCCTTGGTCCTACTGACGTCGAGCGCAAGCTTGTTGTGACACCACTCAGCTCAGAGTTGGAGTTGTCCTTGAACTCTCCAGCCAATTGGTTGGTGCAGGTTTTCAATACCCTGCTAGGTACACCATTGGGGCCTGATGCCTTGCAACAGCTCATATCCACAATATTTATTAAATTGTAATGAGGAAGAAAGAACAGACCACTCACACATTTATGACATTCCCTATGTTTTTTTCTCAGCACCATTTTCCTGTACTAGCATCAAACCTCTAATTTCCTTAATATTTAAAAAACATTAATCTCTTTAATTTGGTCATTAACTGAGCCTCTACTGTCTTCTTGATAATGAATTCCAGAGATTCAATGCCCCTGGATAAAAAGTTTCTTCCCATCTCTATCCTGAATAATCTCTTTCCCCCTTATTTTGAGGCTAATATCCTCTTGTTCTAAAGACTGTATCCAGAACGTTATCCCTGCATCTGCTTTTTCAAGCCTTTTAAGAAGTTTATGGGTTTCAATGAGACCATTTGTCTTTCTTTTTCTAAGAGCCTTCAGGCCCACTCAGTTAGATAACATTTATTGAAGCACCTTGGAATGTTTCCCAGAATTGAAAATGATGCTTAAGTGCAAGATGTAGCTATTATTTTATGTCACTGTAATGGAATGGAGACAGGAAAGATGCAAAGAGAGAACATAACAGTGAGGGCAGGGAGCACTGAGGCAGAGGGAGAGAATCAGTGACAAAGCAGCAATAAAAATATAACGGAATATATACACCAGAGATTCTGGTGCTGTAAATCTTGTGCAACCCACACAACAAGCTGGAAGAATTCAGCAAATTAGGCAGCATCTATGGAGGGGAATAGAGAGTTAGCGTTTCAGGCTGAGACCCTAATGATTCATAGATGCTGCAATACTTCCTTCAGCACTTGGTGCATGTTGTATAACACAATACTCCTCCTTCTACCAGCCATCAGCAACAGGGTAACAACTGCACAATGATGAGTAAACAATGCTACAAGAAATTATTGGAATAAGCTTATTGTGATTTTATAACAGGTACAAACTCGTATAGAACTAATACAGTATTAGTTCAAATGTGTCGCCAGGCAACATAACTTTGACAGTGCTGAACTCCTGTGATATCTGTTTGAATGATAAAGGGAACTAAGTGTACAACATAAAATTTCACCCGAGGCCTGCTTCCTTTCAGTGAGACATTGAAGCTTATAGTCAAATGAATGTAATCATCACCCAGTTTGAAAGCATTACCTAATCCACTGCAATACTTTTGGGTATAGTGAGCAGCTTTACCGTATTGGATGCTGGGTCTGCATTTCTAATAATGAAAAGTTAAATATTTTAGGAAAAATTACATCATGGTGTTAAGCACATGACCTGCCGTGTTCGTCCAGCATTTTGTTTGTGTTGGTAGATTATGTCATATATTGGAATTTTCCTTTGAAAATGAGCCTCATTTCCATCCCACGTTTTCTTGAAAGAAAGTCCTCTGCTGATGATATCAGACTCATAGTTAAAATTAGTCTGGGGAATTCCACTATAATTGTTGGAGAAATTGCAGTATATTGTGGCATATGAATATCTGGAACACAGTGGCCTTACATAAGCACGTGTCTATGCAGAAAATGGAGGGACATGGATCATTTGCAGTCAGAAGATTGATGCACCATCAATAACTCTCGGAGATGTGAGGCGAGATATAGGCTTTTATTGGCTGGAAGAAAGCACAAGCAGCAAGTGACCACCACACAACATCCTGGAGACTGAGGAAGGGGCTGTGCCTCCAATCGCCTTTATACCGGGGTCTGTGGGAGGAGCCACAGGAGCAGTCAGCAGGGGGGCGTGTCCAGACAGGTATATGTAGTTCACCACATTCACCCCCGCTTTGTTTTAAAAGAGAGTCCCCATGGGGCGAAGTTTCTTACAAGTATATTTACAGTTTAAATCTATCAGGTGGTCGAATCTGTCGCTGCGATCTACGTAGCACCGGCTGTGATTGCACAGGTGCCGGTGGTGATTGCACCGGGGACGGTGGTTGTGCTTGTTCCGGCCGACTAGAGGTGTCAGCCCACTAGGCGTCAGTGAACCTGGTATGGGAGTGTTGTGAGGAGTCTGTGTAGGGCCTGGTGTGCGCGGTGTCACCTCTGGTACAGGGTTCATAGTTACCGGAGAGTGTTCAGGGTAGTGGTCTGCTGCTTCTGCGGGTGCCAGGTCGCGGACGGAGACCGTGTCCTCCCGCCCATCAGATAAGACCACGTAGGCATACTGGGGGTTCACATGTAGTAGGTGAACCCTCTCGACCAGCAGGGAGTATTTATTGCTCTGCGCATGTTTCCGGAGCAGCACTGGCCCTGGGGATGATAGCTAAGCCGGTAGGGTGGTCCCAGTGGCATACTTACTGGGAAAAGAAAAGAGTCGCTGATGAGGGGTGGCATTGGTGGATGTACATAACAAAGAGCGGATAGAGTGGAGTGCCTCGGGGAGGACCTCCTGCCTTCGAGAGACCGGCAACCCCTTTGACTTAAGGGCTAAAAGTGTGGCCTTCCACACTGTGGAATTCTCCCGCTCCACCTGTCCATTTCCCCGGGGATTATAGCTCGTGGTCCTACTAGTAGCAATGCCCCTAGCCAGCAGGTACTGGCGCAGCTCGTCACTCATAAAGGAGGACCCTTTATCACTGTGGATATAGCAGGGATATCCGAACAGAGTGAAGAGCTGGCGCAGGGACGTGGCAGTGGTGTCGGGGCAAGGGATGGCAAAGGGGAACTGCGAGTACTCTTCGATAATGTTGAGAAAGTAGACATTGCAGTTGGTGGAGGGAAGGGGGCCCTTAAAGTCAACACTCAGTTGCTCAAAGGGGTGGGTGGCCTTGATAAGTTGTGCCTTGTCAGGACGGTAGAAGTACGGTTTGCACTCAGCGCAGACTTGACAGTCTCTGGTCATCGTCCTGATGTCCTCAAGGGAGTACGGCAGGTTCCGGGCTTTCACAAAATGGTAAAATCGGGTGACCCCCGGGTGGCAAAGATGTGCATGGTCGAGCTACGCGCTGGCACACGCTCCCCGGGATAGGGCATCAGGGGGCTCATTGAGCCTTCCAGGCCGGTACAGGATATCATAGTTGTAGGTGGAGAGTTCTATTCTCCACTGCAAAATTTTATCATTTTTGATTTTGCCCTGCTGTTGATTGCTGAACATGAACGCAACTGAGCACTGGTCGGTCAGCAAGGTGAACCTTTTGCCGGCGAGATAGTGCCTCCAGTGCCTAATAGCTTCCACTATGGCCTGGGCTTCTTTCTCCACCGCGGAGTGCTGAATTTCAGGGCCTTGAAGGGTACGAGAGAAGAATGCTACCGGCCTGCCTGCCTGATTGAGGGTAGTAGCCAGCGCAAAATCGGAGGCGTCACACTCTACTTGGAAGGGAATGGTCTCGTCCACCACATGCATCGTTGCTTTGGCAATGTCCCCTTTAAGGCGGCTGAAGGCCGCGTGGGCATTGGCAGAGAGCGGAAATGTAGTGGACTTGACCAGGGGGTGGGCCTTGTCTGCGTAATAGGGGACCCATTGGGCGTAATAGGAAAAGAAGCCCAGGCACTGTCTGAGGGCTCTGAGGGGGTGGGAAGAGGGAGTTCTAACAGGGGGTGCATACGGTCTGGATCAGGGCCAATGACCCCCATTCTCCACGACATACCCAAGGATAGCAAGTTGGGTGGTTCCGAACACACACCTGTCCCTGTTATAAGTAAGGTGACCACTTGGAAAAATCATTGGAGGTTAGTGTTGTGATCCGGCCAGTCGTGACCACAGATGGTGATGTTATCCAGATAGGGAAATGTGGCCTTCAGTTGGCACTGGTCCACCATCTGGTCCATTTCCCTCTGGAAGACAGAGACACCATTCGTGACACCAAAGGGGACGCGCAGGAAGTGATAGAGCCTGCTGCCCGCCTCAAAGGCAGTGTAGGGGTGGTCCTCTGGGCGAATGGGGAGCTGGTGATAAGCAGATTTCAGATCTATGGTCGAGTACACCTTGCACTGAGCTATCTGGTTGACCATATCTGCGATGCGGGTTAGGGGGTACGCGTCAAGCTGTGTGAACCCATTGATGGTCTGGCTATAGTCCACAACCATCCTATTTTTCTGCCCGGTCCGAACAACAACCACCTGGGCCCTCCAAGGGCTTGTGTTTGGCTCAATGATCCCCTCCCTGAGCAGCCGCTGCACCTCCGACTGAATGAAGGCCCTGTCCCCCTCACCGTATCTCCTGCTTTTAGTTGCTACAGGTTTACAGTCGGGGGTCAGGTTGGTGAACAATGGTGGGGGGGGGATCTTGAGGGTGGAGAGGCTGCAAGTGGTGTCAGTAGCACAGCTGTCAGCATGGTGCTGAGTGGGATGTGCGGGTCGGTGTGTGTGTGTGTGGTCAGTAGCAGGGTATATGACGAAGTCCCACAAAACTGAGGATTCCTGACAGTGAGTGGTGGGAGGGGCCCGTCATATGCCATAGTCACATTTTTGAGGTGGCTCTGGAAGTCCAGCCCCAATAGCACAGGCGCGTACAATTGAGGCATGACCAGTAGTGCAAAGTCCCGATATTCTGTGCCCTGCACCACCAGTGTCGCTACACAACCTGATGCACCATCAATAACTCACACTGAGACGTAAGGCGAGATATCGGCTTTTATTGACTGGAAGAAGGAACCAGGAGTGAGTGTCCATCATACTATGACCTGGAGACTGAGGCCGAGCGTCAGGCCTCAGATCGCCTTTATACAGGGGCCTGTGGAAGGAGCCACAGGAGCAGTCAGCAGGGGGCGTGTCCAGACAGGCACATAGTTCACCACACAACCCCCTCCCAGATGTCTGTGGAATGCGATCCAGAAGCCAAGGTGACCCTCTGGCTTACCGGCCGTGTCATGAGTTCACAGCGTTGCACTGTGTCCGGGTCAAACAGACAGCTAGTCCTGTGCCCCTCCACCAGGTTGCCCATCATTGACCTTGCAAGCTGGTGTGGGGCGATTTGGTCGAGGGTTACGGATGCCAGAGTTGAATCGCCGTCTTGGTGCACGGTAAGCACCCATGGGTCAGGGGCGGGGCGAGGTGGCACTGACAAAGATGGCCGCCCCCATGTCTCGCACGAGGCGGGCAGGCAAGATGGCGGTGACCAAGATGGTGGCCCCCATGCCTCACATGCAACGCTCGTGGTTCGTGGTTCAGACTTACAGACCTTGGCGAAATGGCCCTTCTTTCCGCAGCTGGAGCAGGTAGCTTCTCAGGCCGGGCAGCGTTTTCGGGGGTGCTTTTCGAGTCCGCAGAAGTAACGCTGCATGGACTTGTGACTGGCAGCAGCTATGGTCAGTTTCGGGGAGTTTGTGGACTCGCGACTGGCAGCAGCCGAGGTCGATTCGCTCGCGGGTGGCGGGGTCTGCAGCGTCCACGGAACCGGCGGGGGATCACGCGGCTGGACAGCGTCAGCGTTGTGAAGAGCAGCCTCCAGCATGTCGGCCAGCTCGATCACCGAGCTTAAGGTAAGATCACCGTTTTCCAGCAGCCACTGGCACACGTACACTGACCTGATCCCCGTAAAGAAGGCATCTCGTACCAGGAGCTCTGCATGCTGTTCCGCTGTCAGTCCATTGCAGTCGCAGGCCCACACGAGTGTCTGTAGGGCTCGGAGAAACTCCCTGCTCGACTCACCGGTCTGCTGCCGCCGCGTCGCTAAGCGATGTCTTGCGTAGATGGTGTTCACCGGCCGCAGGTACTGTCTTTTGAGGGCGTCCAGTGCCCCTTGGTAGGTCGGCAGGTCTCTGCTAAGGGAGAAAACTTTTGGGCTGACCCTGGAAAGGAGGATTTTGTGCATTGTGGCAGGCTCAGTCACGGGAATCACTTCCAAGTATGATTGGAAGCATGCAAGCCAGAGTTCAAAGGTAAGAGATGCTTATGGAGCTTGAGGGTCCAAGTCTCATTTTTCTGGACATAAAATACTCTCCATGTTTTAAAACTTCCAGCCAATAAAATTGATGCACCATCAATAACTCTCAGAGATGTGAGGTGAGATATAGGCTTTTATTGGCTGGAAGAAAGAACAAGCAGCAATTGACCACCACACAACATCCTGGAGACTGAGGAAGGGGCTGTGCCTCCAATCGCCTTTATCCAGGGGTCTGTGGGAGGAGCCACAGGAGCAGTCAGCAGGGGGACATGTCCAGACAGGTATATGTAGTTCACCACAAAGGTAATAAGTATAACTCACTTAGTTAAGTTGGCACAACACCTTTTCTTATGCAAGAACGCAAGACCATTAGATCACAGACAAAGGAACAGAATAAGACCCATTGAGTTTGCTCTGCCATTCCATCATGGAGTGGAATTTACTATGGAATGGACACAGACCCAGAATATACCGGTGTCCTTTTAGAATGGAGATGAGGAGGAATTTCTCTAGCCAGATAGTGGTGAATCTGTGGAATTCATTGCCAGAGGCAGCTGTGAAGACCAGGTCTGTGGGTATATTTAAGGGAGTGGTTGGTAGAATCTTCATTATTCAAGGAATGAAGGTATACTGGTAGAAGGCTGAGAAGGGCTGAGAGGGTAAATGGATCAGCCATGAGGAAATGGTGGAGTGGACTTAATGGGCCAAATGGTCTAATTCTGCTCCTATATCTTATGGAATATTATCGTTGTCAACCTCATTCTCCTTGTGATCTTTGAAGGCCTTACAATTAAGTACCCATCATCCTCTATTTTAAATATGCCCTGTGACTTGGCTGTCACCTTGGCTGTCACAGTTAAATTTGGCAAATTCATAGAGTCATCAATCTCGCTAAAAAAAAAATCCTTCTCATCTCTGTTCTAAAGGGATGTCCTTCTTTTCTGAGGCAGTGCCCTCTGGACCTACAACACTGCCGCTACTGGAAACATCCTCTCCATATCCACTCCGTCAAGGAGTTTCAGAAATTTGGTAGGTTACAATGAGAACCCCCTCATTCTTCTAAACTTCAGTGGGTACAGTCCCACAGCCATCAAACACTACTCATACATTTGGACTTTCATTCCCAGGATCATTTTTGAAAACTTCCACTGGACCCGCTGGACTAATGCTAGGATATCCTTTCATAGATATTAGAATTTCAATATAATTGTTGAAGGAATCACCCTCGGGTGAACCATATTCAGCACCCTCTTAAAAACCTCTCCACATTAACAAGATTCTGCAGATGCTGGAAATCCAAAACAGTTTAAAATCATGGTCCTGATCCACGGGCTTGCCCTGAAATGTTGACTGTTTATTCTTCTCAGTAGACACGTCCTGATCTGCTCAAATTTCCAGCATATTGTGTCTATCTTTAATGAGCTACAACAGCCACAGGTGCACAGTAGTGTAGTGGTTAGCACAACATTTTGCACTATGGATGACATGGGTTCAATTCCATCTATAAATTTTCTGATGATACAACCATTGTTGGTAGAATCTCAGGTAGTGACAAGAGGGCGTATAGGAGTGAGATACGCCAAATAGTGGAGTGGTGTCACAACAACAACCTGGCACTAATGTCAGTAAGACGAAAGAGCTGATAGTGGACTTCAGAAAGGGCAAGACGAAGGAACACATACCGGTCTTCATAGAGGGATCAGAACTGCAGAGAGTAACCAACTTCAAGATCCTGGGTGTCAAGATCTCTGAGAATCTAACCCAGTTTCAACAGATTGATCCAGTTATACAGAAGGCAAGACAGCAGCTGTACTTCATTAGGAGTTTGAAAAGATTTGGTATATCAATAAATACACTCAAAAACTTCTATAGATGTACCATGGAGAGCATTTTGACAGGCTGCGTCACTGTCTGGTATGGGAGGGGCTACTGCACAGGACCGAAAGAAACTGCAAAAGTTATAAATTTAGTCGGCTCCATCCTGGGTACGAACCTACAAAGTACCCAGGGCATCTTCAAGGAGCAGTGCCTCAGAAAGGCAGCATCCAGCACCTAGGTAACATGCCCTGTTCTCACTGTTACCATCAGGCAGGAGGTACAGAAACCTGAAGGCACACACTCAGCGATTCAGGAACAGCTTCTTCCTCTCTACCATTCAATTCCTAAAGGAACATTGAACCTGTGAACATTACTTCACTTTTTAAATCTATATTATTTCTATTTTTCCCACAATTTTTAATCTATTCAATTTACATATACTGCTAATTATTTGTCTATTATATATATTTTTTTCTTCTATACTTGCATTGAACTGCTGCTGCTAAGTTAACAAATTTCAAGACTCCTGCTGGTGCTAATAAATACAAGCATATTTTGCATATGTAGATGTGACAAGTAAAGCTAATCTTTAAAAATAAACATTCTTTAAATCTTTAAATACAAGTAGATTACACTAACTCACTGGGAAACTGTCATTTACAGAGCCTCTCCGGACTCTGGACTGGGGATTACCAAACGTTATGTGGTTTTTCTTGTGTGGTCTGTTTTGTGCTTTTTCTGTGATATCATTCCGGAGAACGTTGTCTCATTTTTTAACTGCATTGTATTTGTGGTTTATAAATGACAATAATCTGAATCTGAATCTGATATTACTGTATCTTATTTTTCTTCTTCTATATTATGTATTGCATTGAACTGCTGCTGCTAAGTTAACAAATTTCACATCACATGCCGGTGATAATAAACTTGATTCTGATTCTCATTCTGAAATCCTTCTGCTGACTACAAGGAGCTTGTATGTTCTCTCCTTGACTGCATAGGTTTCCTCAGGTGGCTCCAATTTCCTCTCACATTCCAAAGACATACCGATTGCCAAGTCAGCCGGTCATTGTAAATTGTCCTGTGATAAGGTTAGGGTTAAATTGGGGGCTGCTGGAAGTTGTGGCTTGAAGGGCTGACTCCACTGTATCTCGGCTGAATAAATTTCTCAATTCATGCTTCATTCTACTCCAAGCTCTATTCATCTTGTTTGTTTTAGTCTTGTAAAATTTATGTATAATTTATTCTTCATTAATGTTCTTCCTCATAAGTGCTGCTTATATGATGATATGTGCCTGTGGTGCCGCTGTAAGCAACTTCTGCATTGCAGCCATGTATACACGTACATATGAATGATAAACATGACTTTGACCTCGACACTTCCTTGAGGTCATTGTACTACACTGGCTCCCAGAATATACAGTGTCTATAAAAAGTATTCACCTCCCTTGGAAGTTTTCATGTTTTATTGTTTTGCAGGCTGGCTGGTGGCATCAGCGCTGGAATTCGGGGCGACAGGTCCTGAGTTCGAATCTGGCCGGCTCCCTTGCACACTCTCCTTCCGTACTGAGTTGAGAGCTGGTGATCTCTTAAAAAATACTCACCCAGCAGAAGACAAAGGAAAACCGCTGCTGTAACTTGCCACGTACATGATTTCCTAATATGTCAGAGCAGTGTGGAGGGAAATTATCCACCAAATGGAAATTCCAGGAGCAACCTATCGACTATTGTTTTGCAATATTGAATCACGGTGGATTTAATTTGGCTTTTTTAACACTGATCAACAGAAGAGTCTCTTTCATGTCAAAGTGGAAACAAATTCCTACAAATTGGTTTAAATTTACTACAATTATTAAAACAAAATAATTGATTGCATAATTACTCACCTCCCTCAATCAGTATTTAGTAGATGCACTTTTGGCAGCAATTACAGCCTTGAGTCTGTGTGGATAGGTCTCTATCAGCTTTGCACATGTGGACACTGCAATCTTTCCCCATTCATCTTTTCAAAGCTGCTCAAGCTCTGTCAGATTGCATGGGGATTGTGAGTGAACAGCCCTTTTTCAATCCAATTCTCAATTGGATTGAGGTTTGGGCTCTGACCTGGCCACTTCAGGACATTAATTTAGTTGTTTTTAAGTCATTCCTGTGTAGAATTGGCTTTATGCTTGGGTTCATTGTCTTGCTAAAAAACAAATCTTCCCCCAAGTCGCAGTTCTTTTACTGACTGCAGCAAGCTTTCCTCCAGGATTTCCCTGTATTTTGCTGCATTCATTTTACCCTCTACCTTCACAAGCCAGCTGCAGTGAAACATTCCCACAGCATGATGCCACATGATGCTTCACGGTGGGTGGTGTGTTTGGTTTACAGCAAACATTGCATTTAATCTTATAGCCAAAAAGCTCAATTTTGGTTTCACAGACCATAGAACCTTCTCCCTGCTGACTTCAGAGTCTCCCACACGCCTTCGGGCAAACTCCAGCTGAGATTTCATGTGAGTGTTATTCAACAGTGGTTTTCTCTTCGCCACTCTCCCATAAAGCTGCGACAGGTGAAGCACCTGGGCAACGGTTTTTGTACGCACAGTCTCTCCCATCTCACTACTGAAGCTTGTAACTCCTCCAGAGTTGTCATATGTCTCCTGGTGGCCTCCGTCACTACTTCCCTTTTTGCGCAGTTACTCAGAGTTGAGGATGGCCTACTCTAGGCCAATTTACAGCTGTGCCATATTCTTTCCATTTCTTGGTGATTGACTTAACTGTACTCCAAGGGATATTCCATGGCTTGCAAATTTTCTTATATCCATTGTTTTATCCAACAATAAAACATGAAATTGTCCAGGGGGTGTGGTGAATACTTTTTATAGGCACTGTTAGTGTTAAAATTACAAAGCCTATGCTGATCTTCACCTCCCTCACCATCTGCTTACCCTCATCCCATAGGCCTTTGTCAAATTACTTTCCATTTCTGCTCCTCTGACTGTACATACTTTTCATCATCCAGTCATCATTTGGATATAGAGACATTGAGTACAGGAGAATTGCTTACGCTGCCTGGTATAAAGTTTTAGTTACCCTGTTACTGCAAAGACATTAATAAAGCGGAGAGAGTGCAAAGAACGTTTACAAGAATATTGCCAAGACTCGGCACCTGAGTTTGAGGTGAAGTTGGGCAGGCTAGGACTTTATTCCTTAGACTGTAGGAGACTGAGGGATGACCTAGGAGGGAGAAATGAATAAAATCATGAGGTGATTTTATTCATTCAAAAAAGTGAATGGACACAGTCCCTTCCCTAGGGAAATAGCTTCAAAAACCAAAGAGAACAGGACTACGGTGAGAGGGAAAGTGTTTAAAAGGGTCCTGAGGAGCCGAAGACGGTGCGTGTAGGGAATGAGCTGACAGAGGGAGTGGTTGAGGCAGGTATAATAACTACATTCCAAAGACTTTTGCACGTTCACGGATAGGAAAGATCCAGATGCATATCAGTTGAACACAGCATATGGGACTGGCTTATATGGACTTTATGGTCAGCTTGGATGGATTGGGCCATAGCACCTGTTTCTGTGCTGAATTACTCTCTAATCCTAATCTAGCTTCCCTGTCCCCAGGCTCTGCTATTCCCTCATCTATCTCTCTCTACCTCACTACCTATGTTGGTGCCACTATGAGATGCAGTATGTAACCACCTGCTGTACATTATGTGAGTGCACTATTAGACAGCAGCTCCCTACCTGTGTAGGAGTAAGCAAATAATAAACATTTTGCCTTTGTAGTTCTTCAGTTTGATAAAGTACTTGGTTCTTCAAATAATGGTTCAGAAGGCGGAGCTTAGTCAAGATTGTGCTAAACAGCAACTCCTTTGCTTGCATCTTCAGAAACAGCTCTATTTCCATCTTTACCATCTCTAGTTTTCCCTCTCAGGGTTCATTGGAAGACCCAGACCGGGAGTTACACGCTGACTTCAGTTCTTTGTGGGAATGGGTCCTGCTCGGGGTTTTACGACTGGCCGTTATCTGACATGTTAAGGGTGCAGCCGATGAGTTCAGCTTCCCTTTGGAGGCCTAGGGTGACGTGGGAGCCAGGAGATTTTGGGCCTTGTGCCCAGAGGTCTGAGATCTTTGGGCATGGAGCTCGGAAAAAGCAATGCAACGGACTTTTAGAATCGTAAACCAGCGAGTTGTTATGTCTCCCTCTCGCTGTCAAAACAGACATCTCTTTCTCCCTTATTAGGGAGAGAGAGAACCTGTGGTATGTTGATTGCCAGGTCAATGCGTAGTCTTTGGAGTACTGCAGGTCTGTGTCTTTGCTGTTGCATTTGCTGCATGCTTGAGAGCTGGGTGGCGGGTGCCGATGCTTTTTTTTTGTCAGTGGGGGCGGAGGGGAACGTTGCTTGCTGCTGCTTACATGCAGGAGTGGGGGAGCTGGGGTGGGGGGACATTGGGATTCTAACATTTAACTATCATTCATTCTTTGTGGGCACTCCTCTGTTTTTGTGGATGGTTCAGAAAAAGCATTTCAGGATGTATATTGTATACATTTCTCTGACATAAAATGTATATTTGAAAGCTTTGACACCCATATAATTCGGAATGACTGAGAGAATGATTCTGAGACACCTTTTCCCCTCCGTAGGATCTAGCTCATTGATCACACATGTTCTGCTAACTCATGATATGGCTAGGTGTCAAAATTCGTTTGCGACTTTGAAATGTCTAGGATGCGAAATGTCATTGCAAAATGTCTAGGATGGTTAACTATGTTAAAAATGCTGCTTTAATATACAATAGGTGGCAGGGTAGAGATACAACTCTATCAAAGGAGGTGTAAGTTGTTCCTTCTCTCCGCTAGACTACAGGTCTCACTTGGGCAAGGTGTAGCACCTGTTTAGCCCCCAATCAAGGTCATGTGAAGCCACGGGAGCAAGTGGTGGATGGTCGTATGAGAGCTGGTGCATATCACAGGTCCTGGTTATGCGAACTCTGATGCCAGGCAGATAATCTTTGAAGAGGGTTGATAATGGCTGAGGTCACCCCTCTTGTAAAGACACTGCCCAGAAGAAGGCAATAGCAAACCACTTCTGTATAAAAATTTTCCAAGAATAATCATGGTCATGGATAGACCACGAATGCCTCTGACATGTGGGATGGCACATAATGATGACAATGATTAATATACAGCAATTTCTTTATATACAATAGATAACTGAAGACAGGTTATCTTATCAAGTTTGCATTGTTAACCAGTATATCATGGAATGGGGCTTCGGCTACAGTGGTGAAGGATCAGACTCTCTGGGAATGCCATGAATTTGGAATCAGATAGGATGGAGAAGCCTCACATTGACAACGACAGGGAAAAATCAACAATTACACTGGCCTCTGTTTCTCCTCCGGATATTTTTTGACACATAACAATATAAAATGCAAATTTTATTGCAGAATAAGATTATCAAGAATTATAGCAGGTCTTGTTCACTTGGGTACGTGGCCAAGTAATGACAAATGGAGTTTAATTGCAGTGACCAGTGGTGTTCCGCAAGGTTTGGTGTTGGGACCATTTCCTTTTATTCTGTATATAAGTGATTTAGATGATGGAGTAGATTGCTTTGTTGCCAAGTTTGCAGATGAGACGAAGACTGGTGGAGGGGCAGGTAGCATTGAGGAAACAGGTAGAATGCAGAGGGACTTAGACAGACTAGGAGAATGGGCAAGAAAGTGGCAACTGAAATACAATGTTGGAAAGTGCGTGGCCATATACTTTGGTAGTAGAAATAAATATGTGGACTATTTTCTAAACGAGAAGAAAATCCAAAAATCTGAAATGCAAAAGGACTTGGGAGTCCATGTGCAGAACACCCTAAAGGATAACTTGCAGGTTAAGTCAGTGATGAGGAAGGCAAATGTCATGTAAGTATTCATTTCAAGAGGTCTGGAATGCAAGAGCAAGGATGTGATGCTGAGGATTTATAAGGCACTGGTGAGGCCTGACCTTGAGTATTGTGAACAATTTTGGACCCCTCATCTTAGAAGAGATGTGATAGCGCTGGAGAGGGTCTAGAGGAGGTTCACAAGGATAATTCCAGGAATGAAAGGGTTATCATACGAGGAGAGTTTGATGGCTCTGGGTCTGTACTCACTGGAATTCAGAAGGATGAGGAAGAATCTCATTGAAAACTTTCAAATGTTAAAAGGCCTAGGCAAGGTAAACGTAGAAAGGATGTTTCCCATGGTGGGAGATGCTAGGACAAGAGGGCACAGCCTCAGGATAGAGGGGCACCCTTTCAAAGCAGAGATGCAGAGAAATGTATTTAGCCAAGGGGTGGTGAATTTGTGGAATTTGGTGCCATATGCAGCTCTGGAGGCCAGGTCATTAGGTGTATTTAAAGCAAAGAATTGATAGCTTCTTGATCCGACATGGCATCAAAAGTTACGGAAAGAAGGCCAGGAAGTGGGGTTGAGGAGGAGCAAGAATAAGGGTCAGCCATGATCGAATGGCGAAGTATACTCGATGGACCAGACAGCCTAAATCTGCTCCTGTGTCCAGGGGTCTAATTCAAATAAGTGCAAGGTGTTGCAAGCTTGGAATTTCACAATAAATGGTAGTCTTCTGCTAAGTGTTGTAGAACAGGTGGACCAAGAAGTGCACTGACATAGTTCATTGAAGGATGAGTCATGGGTAGATGCTGCATTTGGAATATTGAGCTCAGATTTGGTCATCCTGCTATACAGATGATGTTACTAAATTGGAAAGAATGCAGAAAAGATTTATAAAAAAGGGACTGAGAGTTGGTCAGGCTAGGAATTTTTTTTCCTTGAAGCATACGGCACTGAGAGAAGAGCACGTAGAGGTGTATAAAAACATAAGGAGCATGGTGAAGGCATTCAGTCTTTCCCAGGGTTGCTCATTCAAGAACTAGAGGGTCTAGTTTTAAGGTGAGAGTGAATGATTTTTTTAAATTTTATTTTTTTATTGAAATACAGACTGGAATAGGCCCTTCTGGAACTTTGAACTGCATGGCCCAGCAACCCCTGATTTTACCCTATCATAACCATGGAACAATTTACAATGACCAATTAACCTACCAACCAGAATGTCTTTGGACTGTAGGAGGAAAACAAAGCACCCAGAGGAAACCCAATGAGGGAAAACACACAAACTCCTTCCAGGCAGCAGCAGGATAACAGCTCAATGAGCAATTGTTCCTGAAGGAACAATTCCATGTGTATGGAATGAGCTTCCAGAAGAAGTGGTTCAGGCAGGTACAATAGCAACAATTAAAAGATAGCTGGACAATTGATGGATAGGAGAAGTTTAGAATAATATGGGCCAAACAGAAGCAAACAGGACAATCTTGAATGGGCATCTTGGTTGGCATATACCAGATGGGCCAAAGGACCCATGTTTCCATGTTGTATAACTCCATGACTCCCTACCGTTACAAACCAGAAGTGAGGTAGATACACACAAATACTCACAAGTACCATTCCCAAGAAAGTGACCAGTATAATGGCTTAATAAGAGGTATTATCATTAGCAAAATTTAGTTCATGATTTCTTGCGATATCGGATCATCTAAATAAGTTCTGCAAACAAAATATACAAATTCATGTTTGTTGAACACTAACTAATGAAAAATTAACTTACGATAAACTCACCAGTCAAAATGTATTTGCAATTATGATCTAATATGTGAAATTACATTGAAATTACAGCTTTGGAACAGACCATTCCATCCTGTGTTAATGACCCATACAGGTAATGTTAATGTATTTCTGCTTGAATTCCATTTCTCAATTAAATCTCAGACAAAGAATTCCCTCTTGGTCTCTCAAATGATTTCAATTACTAGCCGCATTATTAGGTACACCTGTACACCTGTTCACCAATATAAATATCTAATCAGCCAATCATGTGGCAGCAACTCAATGCATAAAAACCTACAGGTATGGTCAAGAGCTTGTTCAGCCAAAACATCAGAATGGAAAAGAGATGTGATCTCAGAGAACTTTTGTCATGGAATGATGGTGGCCCAATGGTGTGGTCTGAGTACCTCAGGAACTGCTGTTCTCTGGGGATTTTCACGTGCTATCATCTCTAGAGTTTGCAGAGAATGGTGCAAAAAAAAAGAAAAATAGCCACTGAGTGGCAGTTCTGTGTGTAAAAGCACCTTTTTAATGAGAAATGTCAGGGGAGAATGATCAGACTGGTTCAAACTGACAGAAAGTTCAAGTTCAAGTTTAATTTTAAGTTTAAGTTCAAATTACAATTCAACCATACATGAATGCCCATGATTACAGCCAAACGGAACAGCGTTACTCTGGGGCCAAGGTGTGAAACACAGTACCAACTGTCACACACAGCACAAGGCACCTGTTACATATGTAAGATAGCAGTAAAATATAGTCACACAATAAAAATACAGTCCAAGTCCCCAAGTCCATGAATGTTGCAGCAGTCTGCAGTCGAACACAGTACAGCTTGTCTTCTGCCGAGCAAACCCTGGAGAGTAGCATCGGCATTGCCAGAATGGACACTGCACCGCACCACCTCTGACAGCTCTTTCCTGCATGACTGCAAGCCAGCAGCAATGCCGCCTGACACCTAGTCCTTGCCAAGACCAAGGCCACACAACATCCCCACATCTGCCAATAAACCAGTGAACTGGACACCCATCATTCCACATTACCAATGTTGAATAAGGTCTTGCGATCACAGACAAAGAGAATCATTCACTGTTAGACTGCACACTGTGTTTGTGCATCAACTCCCACACCCGCTCTGTTGCAGGCAGGATCATGGTCCACACCAAGTCCATTTCTTTCCCAACGAGCAACTTGCTGATGGGGTAGACTTGTAATACTTTAAGTTCTTAATGGCCAGCAAGGGCTTGCAATCATTAAAAATACATATAAAAAAAGACAAGAACACATTTGGTTGACCCCATAGAGGCTTTTGCCTTCGAGCCCATTGCCATCTTACCAGAAGGCAACGGTAACTCGAATAACCATACATCACATTGAATGAAATTAATGTCTGATTCTGACTGCTGATTGGATGCCAAGAAGTCTCCCACAGTTTACTTTTGATCTTCCTTCTTTGCTTATTCTTCCAGAAAAGTACTTGTGTGTACTCGGATGAGATCACAGGATCAATTATGAGGATGTTGCTTGGGATGGTCAACCTTGAAATGAATCATTGAATTGGATAGTCGAAGACTTTTCCCAGTGTGGAAATGGTTAATATGATGGGGCATAATATTGAGCTGACTGGAGGAAAGAATAGGGGGTGGAGGTTGTCATAGGGTGTCACAGAGTGTGGGACACCCTGCCAGGGGTGGTGGTAGAGGCAGATACATTCGAGACAGTTAAGAAACTCGTAGATGTCTCATACATGATAGAAAATTGGAGGACAATGCAGGAGGGAAGGGCTAGGTTGATCTTAGAGTTGGTTAAAATGCTGCTGCACCATCACAGGCTGAAGGGCCTGTACTGTGCTGTAATGTGCTATGTTCAGTTTTCATTGCTTTTTTTAAAATTTTATTGAGATACGATGTGCAGTATCAGCCTTGCGAGCCACGGCGCCCATCAATCCCCCGACTTAACCCAAGCTTAATCACAGGAAAATTTACAATGACCAATTAGCCTACTAACCAGTACGTCTTTGGACTATGGAAAGAAATCTGAGCACCTGTTCGAAAGCCACGCGGTCACGGGGTGAATGTAGAAACTCCTTTACAGGCAACAACGGGAATTGAATTGTGGTCACCTGCTCTAGAAAGCATTGTGCTAACCACTAGGCTACTGTGCTGTCCTTATGAAAGGATGCCAACTGGAGATTTAGCCAAAGTGTGTAAAATTAGAAATCTTCTTCCCTTTGCAGAAAGGTGATCAATTTGAAAGGGAGGGGTGGGGAGGCGTTGCAATGATCTAATTTAATTTCATAGGTAGAAATTTTAAAACTATGGAAAGATTTTATTTTCACCAATTAGCTGTTCAGGGCCTTGTTCTCCTTCCTGAAAGGGTGATGGTGGCAAACACATTGCACCATAAAAGGCACTATCATTTCTAGTGCCCTTACCCACGAGGCTGTGGAAGCAGGGTTAAGTACCAGAATTTGGATGGATCCCCCTTTTCCAACTAGTATGAATATACTATCTCCCCTTTTGCTGAAAACCTCTGTGATTCCAAGAAATGGAAATATTACCCTTTACTTATTGCAAAGTCTACTGCTGTTCATCAACTACACAGTGAGTAGCCAGCTAATTAACTCCCTGAGGCAAAGTCTGAACTGACTTCTTGCTGACTTTCCATAAGCTTACAAAAAGTGTGTGGTAGCTGCTGTATCAGTTATATCAAAAGAGCAAATACATGGGAGACCGAACATTAATTATTCAAGCAAACGGTGCTGTTGACTGAATCTTTGGTTGTTAACACCCTCTCAGTACTTCTTTTTCCCATAAAATCAGGCCATGCTGCTTTTGATAGAGGGCTGGGGAACACTGATTCAGGGTGAACATACCCCCCCCCCATGAAGATTAATGTGAAGAAAACAGAACATAGACAATTATACACAGTACAGGCCCTTTGGCCCATGATGTAGTGCTGACCTTTTAACCTACTCCAAGAACAATTTAACCCTTCCTACCTGCATGACCTTCCATTACTCTTTCATTCATGTGCCAACCTAAGAGTCTCTTAAGTGTCCCTGCCTCTACCACCACTGCCGAGAGTGTGTTCCAGGCACTTATCACTCTGTGTAAAAACTTGTCTCCGACATCCACATTATACCTTCCTCTGATCATCTTAAATATATATCCTCTCACATTAGCCATTGCTAAAGTGGGGAAAAAGCTGTCCACTCTATCTACAGTATTCCTGTTAACTTCTAATACAACTCTGTCAAGACACCTCTCATCTTCCTTCTCTCCAAAAGCTAAAGCACTAGCTCTCTCAATCTATCTTCATAAGACATGCTCACTAGCCCAAGTAGTGTTCTGGTAAATCTCTTCTGCACCCTCTTCAAAGCCTGTATATCCTTCCCATAATGAGGTGATCAGAACAAAACACAATATGCTAAGTGTGGTCTAACTGGAGACTTATAGGACTGCACCATTGCTACTCGGCTCTTGGACCTCCATCCACTGAAGGCCAACACCCCATGCAGCTTCTTAAGCACCTTTTCAACTTCTGCAGCAGCTTTGAGGAATTGATGAACTTGGGTCCCAAGATCCTTCTGTTCCTCCACACTGCTAAGAACACTGCCATTAACCTTATATTCTGTCTTCAAGTATAGTTTACTTAAAGGGACATGTTTTATTAAGTTGTTGTGAATCCTTAACATTCTCTATTCCAGAGGTACTTGGAGGATGAGCTTAGGAGGAGTTATGGCACTTAATGGCAACTCCTTTGCTTCCATCTTTGGAAACAGCCCTATTTCCATCTTCAATATCTCTATTTTTCCCTTTCGGAGTTTTTTTGAAGACCCTGACCTGGAGTTACACGCTTACAATGGTTCCTTGTGGGAACAGGACCCACTGTCAGGGTTTCACGACTGGCCATTACTTGGCATCCAAGGGCTTGGCCGAACAGCTCAACTCACCTTTGGAGGGTCGAGATCTCGTGGCTCTGGAGACAGGTGGATCGAAGATCGGTGTCTGGGCAGCTCGGTGTGTCATGGGAGATGGAAGAACTGAATTCTGCGTGGGAATTTAAACTGGAGGTGGCAGTGTTTTTTTTACGAGGTTGAGAGACCCAAGATCTTTGGGCACAGAGCTCAGAAAAAGTGATATAATGGATTTTTAACATTATAAACCAGCGAGTTGCTTGTTATACCTCCCCTCTTGCTGTGAAACAGACACATTTCTTTCTCCCTTATTATGGAAAGAGAGAGCCTGTGGTATGTCAAGTACCAGGTGAACAAGTAGTCTTTGGAGTACTGCAAGTCTGTGTCCTTGCTGTTGCTTTGCTCACATTTGAGTGCTTGGTGGTGGGTGCCGATGCTTTTTGTTGCCCGTGGGGGCAGAAGGGAATGTTGCTTGCTGCCGCTTATGCGTGGGGGGGAGGAGAGCTGGGGGAGTGGACTTTGGGGTTCTAACATTTAACTGTCATTCATTCTTTGGGGCACTCCTCTGTTTTTGTGGATGGTTGCGAAGAAAAAAGCTTTTCAGGATGTATATTCTATACATTTCTCTGACATTAAATGTACCTTTGAAACATGTGCTGTATATGTTACACCATCAATTGTATTCACAGCTGTGAGATACTTCTGGGGAATAAACAATTATGAGGATCAAATAGAAGACCGGAGTGAGAACAAAGAATCTTAGTGTGGAACAAGCACCAAAGGGCTTATACCTTTTTTAATGCTTCTATGTAGAATAATCCTCAGATGAACTGATGAGCTAATAAATGAAATATATTGTTGAGTCTTAGATTGCTGCATTTTCCTTAACATCCTTTGAAGCAAAATAAATACAATTCTCATCTATTTCCTGTCATTCAATATAATTTCTAAATTGTGTGAATATGATTTTGAGCTTACTGTAACTATACAAGACCCACATTCACACAGTCTGAAGGGAAGTAGATGCAAGATTAATTGAAACCCAAGGTTATGTGAAGCCTGAGATGAAATGCTTTGTGCTCTGAGTTGAATGGATAATGACATTTTTGCCAATTAAATTCTTACATATCAGATGGATAGTCAATTTTCCTTTGATACTGTGAATGTTTTATTTGAACTAATCCTCCAAAAGCAACGTGTTTCACAACAGGAACATACATTATTTACCACACAGTATGAAACCTCATTTATTTCTTTCACTCACAAGTCTATTTCAAGCCATACACTATATGTCTCGGGCATTATTAGCTGGCTATATGTACAGAGCTGCAAAGTAGTTCAAAAGATTGTTTCTAGACGTCTCCCCATTCATGAGTAAATGCTCCTGAAAGTACTGGTCAAAAATTATGGAAAATAGCCAATCAGCTTACCTCTGGTCTCCACAGAGTCTCAGTTCATCAGTCTTCTCAGAGAAAGACATAGAATAACAAAATCATAGAATTATTGAGAAGCACAATACAAATAGAGCCCAGCTCATCTATTCTAACTATAGTACCAATCTATGCTTATCCCACTTACCTGCACTTGGCTTACATCCATCTACTCTTTCTCTAGTCATGTAGTTCTTTTAATGCTTTTTAAATAGTACCGTTTGTATATTTGCCTCTCGCATCTCCTCCAGCTGCTCTTTCTGTACAGCACTGAGGCACGAACAAATCTTTCTATTTGGAATGCCTTTAGGGCTTGGAAGAAACATCCTTGCACCTGGCAGCGCATAATAGGACATAGAATACAATACTGGCCCTTCATCCCATGATGTTGTGCTGACCATTTAACCTACTGTAAGATCCATCTAACCATTTTTTTTTATCACTCATGGACTTATCAGAGTTTCATAATTTACCAACTCCCCGTGCAGCACATTCCACGCATGCACCAGACTCTGTATAAAAAAAAATACCTCTGACATCAGCCCCTACACTTTTCTCCAATCACCTTAATATTATCACTCCTAGTGTTAGCTATTTCCACACTGGGAAAACAGTTTCTAGCTATTGACTTAATCTATGACTCCAAATAACAATCTAACTCTTCTCTCCTACATAGCCCCCCATTTTTCTCTCATCCATGGTCTTATCAAAGACTTTCATAAATGTCCCTCATGTATCTGCCTCTCTCACCACCTCTGGCAGCATATCGCATGCATCCACTACACGGCATGTAAAAAATAACTATCCCCCCATACATTCCTCCAATCATCTTCAAGTTATGCTTCCTGGTATTAGCTATTTCCACACTGACTATCTACTCAACCTATGCCTCTTATCATTTTGTACACATCTATCAAATCACCTCTCAACTTCCTATTCTCCAAAGGAAAGTCTCAACTCACTCAATTTATCCTTAAGCTCTCTAATCTGGCAGCCTCCTGGTAAATCTCCTCTGCACCATCTCTAAACCTTCTACATCCTTCCTATAATGAGGCGATCACAACTGAACATAACATTGGCTTAAAAGTTCATACACTAATGGTTTGAATTTCTCATGTTGTTCACCCTCTAGGATTCCTAGAAAGGCAAGACTTGGCATAGTTTCATTAGTAAAAAATAAAGAACATGGACTCAGTAAATAATTAATAACCAATGTGCTACATGGAAGCAGATTGGTTGTTGGCCCCTCATCTCAGAATGGACGTTTAAATCAATCTGGGTTTCCTTTTACTGATAGCTCCTGACTTTGAGCTTTCTTTTCATAGACTTTTAGTTTCTTTTGAGATGTGAGTTAACCACACAAGTTTTAAGTATATATTCATATGTTCTAGAGTACCAGAAAGAAACACAGGTTACATACAAGCTTCGTTCCTGAGTCTGTCTTTAAGTTGGATTTGTACGTAAGTCGGAACAAGTACATCTGGTATTATTTAGTGTCAGTTAGTCAAATGTTTGTCTTAGTATATAGTATATATTTCACCTTTCTATGCATATAAAACACTTAAGAAACATATGTATTCCAATAATTAAACCGCTGCGTTGCTTAGTAATAATTGTAGCTTTCATCAAGGCAGGGCTTTTCACATGCTCCATTATTCTCACTTTATCTGTTATCCTTTAAAATTGTTCCGATTGTTGACCGACTGTAGCCTAACATTTTTCTAATGACCGATGACGTTTCACCTCTTTCCAAACGCTTTATTATTTCCACTTTATTTTTAATTGCAATAGCTTCCCGTTAACGGAACAGAAACACTGCAGGCATCGGGTCCTGACCTCCGCTGGCTCCTGAGGTCCGCTGGGTCTTAAAGACGGAACAGAAACACTGCGGGTGGTGGGTCCCGAGGTCCGCTAGGTCCTAACGACCACTACACTGAGACAGGCTAAATGGGACAAGTGGGGGCTGTGCTGGGTTTGGGTATTTGATCCTCCACAATATTCTGCGTGGGAATTTAAACTGGAGGTGGCAGTGTTTTTTTTTACGAGGTCGAGTTGCAAGCTCGAAATCAACCCAGCACGGATGGTACGGGAGTCACTGGATCGACATCAACCCGGCACGGTTGCAGTCTGTTACTGCATCCGTTCTCCAGCCAGGCGCTGATCTCACTGCACCAGCAACCGACCAGAACTGCGGCGGGAGGGGGGTGCAAGGTCAGGCTGAATAGGGTGAACCTTACTAAAAAAATTTTAAGCCAAATACAGAGTTAAACACTCAACATAGTGTCAATGGCAAGAACTTAAAATGGCGGACAGCGTCAGGATCCAACTTAAATTGGCGAACGGTGTTCTCCTTCCTCAGTTCGTAAGTACGAGTTGTCCATAAGTCAGATGTTCGTAACTTGGGGACTACCTGTAGACCATAAGATATAGGAGCATTTGGCCCATTAGGTCTGCTCTGCCATTTCATCATGGCTGATCCATTTCCCTCTCAGTCCTAGTTCCTTATGTTTCACTTCCAATTAAGCAACCTGATACTGAACTACGGCAAATGCCTGGACAGGTTGAAAATAATAGCCTTGAGTCAAATGTTTAAAGTGGGATCTGTTGTTGCTGTGTGTCATCGAGTTGTCATTGACTCGTGGTTACCCAATGGATAGTGTAGCTATCCATAGGGTTTTTATGCCAAGATAGAGAAGTAGATTGCCAGGCCTTTCTTCTGTGCAGATACTGCTGCTGCCCAGGTTGGGACCTGGCTGGATTCTGTTACAAACCCCATAACTGGGTCACTTACCAGCAAAGATAGAGGTCTGTTGAAGTCTGATGGTACTATTTTAACAGTATTTATTGATAAAAATACACAAAATAATATCAATGCAAACATACAAATATTATACATCATCAATACTAAATCTAAAAGCGCGGGTATAATAATAATCAATAAGAAATAGCTCTATCGTTGTCTAGGGGATAATGTATTGTCCGATAGAAATATAAAAGTCACTGTTAGTTAGTTCAAGCTGCAGCGTTTTGGTTTGAGAGAAAGACAGGTTAAAACTTGCCCAGTCCTTTTATGATGTCAATCCTTTGAGAGTCGTTGGGAATTGGTTTTCCCGTTGTTATCTAAAAGCCGTTCTTCCATGGTAAAGGGCACCGGTTCCGGGACAAATGGAACCGAACGCACGTGGCCTCCCCACCGGCTTCCACTATTACGGGATCATTAGCGTTTCTTCTGGTGCGTCTGAGGGGCTGTTCCCACAGACCCTCTTTTATCCGGACTCACAGGGTCTCAGATGTCAATCAGGTTGGGGTGATGCAATCCCTCCCTCAACCAGCTCACTTTGCCCGAGGGCTTCCACGTAGCACAGTATTGTAATACACAATTCCGTCTCCAAGAGACAATGGCCATTTCCCGTAGCTTTATATCGCCGGGGGGGTCAAGACATTCCGAACGTCTCTCTCTCATTTCCTGGGTCTCCTGACCCAAATCAATAGTGATCCTGCGATTCTCAATAAGGAGGGGGCTGCAGGCGTAACAACTCAAACTCAAGACCATCAGCCTTGAAGTCCAGTGCTGATGTCACCACACCACCAGCTGGTTCAAAAAGTGGGATCTACACACTAATGATTTACAGTCCTGATGAAGGGTCTCGGCCTGAAACACTGACTCCATTCCTCACAAAAGATGCTGCCAGACCTGTTGAGTTCCTCCAGCATTTTGTGTGTGTTGTTTTGGATTTCAAGCATCTGCAATGTCTCTTGTGTTAATGATTCATATTCTACTGTTTGCAAATAATAATTACTTAATGATAAGTTAAGCTTTCAAAGTGTGATGTGATCGCAAGACCTGTCAAAATACTCCAGTCCTCCACAGAACAGAAATTGATAATTGAGCATGATGTTGAAGTTCCTATAATCCAGCAAAGCTTCTCATTGTAGTTTTCAAAGTAGCAACATACACTCAGTGGCCACTTTATCAGGTACACCTGCCCATTAATGCAAATATCTAGTCAGCCAATCATGTGGCAGCAACCCAATGCATAAAAAGCATGCAGACATGGTCAAGAGGTTCAGTTGTTGTTTAGATCAAAAATAAGAATGGGGAAGAAATGTGATCTAAGTGACTTTGACTGTGGAATAATTTTTGGTGCCAGATGTGGTGTTTTGAGTTTCTCAGAAACTGTTGATCTCCTGGGAATTTCACCCAAGTCTCTTGAGTTGTGGAGATTGATGTGAAAAACAAAATTCATCCTGTGAGTGACAGTTCTGTTCATGAAAATACCTTGATAATGAGAGAGTTTAGAGGAGAATGGCCAGTCTGATTCAGGCTGACAGGAAGGCGACAATAAATCAAATAACCAGAGGAACAGATAGGCGATTTTGAAACAAGGATGGTAATTTGCCTCGCAGGTGCCATGGGTCGTGATGTTTCTGATTGCATCCACCATATCCTGAAATGGGAGGGTACATATTGGTACCAATGTCGTAGGTAGAAAAAGGGTGGAGGTCCCTCAAGCAGAATACAGGGAGTGAGGAAGGTTGCTGAGAAGCAGGACCTCAAATGTAGTAATCTCGGGATTGCTGCCTGTGCCATGCGACAGTGAGCACAGGAATAGAGTGAGTTGGAGGATAAATGCGTGGCTGAAGGACTGGAGCAGGGGACAGGGATTCAGATTTTTGGATCATTGGGACCTCTTCTGGGGCAGGTGTAACCTGTACAAAAAAGACAGGTTGCACTTGAATCTGAGGAGGAGCATATCCTGGTGGGGAGTTTTAAACGAGATTTGCAGGGGGAGTGGGAATGGAAGTGACGGGCAGAAGGTGGGGAGGTTTGAGCACAAGTAGAGACAGCTTACAGGAGGTTTGTGAGGAAGGACAGGCAGATGTTAGAGCAAAGGTGCATTCAGCCTGATGGTTGGAGGTGTTTTTATTTTAATGTAAGGGTTATCATAAATGAGGCGGATGAACTTGGAGCATGGATCAATATGTGGAACTATGATGTTGTGGACATTACAGATACTTGATATCTCAGCAAAAGAGGTGGGGGCATGGCACTCCTAATTGGGGATAGTGTCATGAAGCAGAAAAGGTGAAAGTCATGGAGGGATGGTCGACTAAGTCAGTTTGGGTGGAAGTCAGAAACAGGAAAGGGGCAATAACTCTAGTAGGTGTTTTTTTTTGGACCCCCCAGTAATAACAAGGATATTGAGGAGCAGATAGGGAGGCAGATTCTGGAACAGTGCAATAATAATAGGGTTGTTGTGATGGGAGATTTTAACTTTCCTAATATGGCTGGCATCTCTTTAGTGCAAGGGCTTAGATGGGGTGGAGTTTGTTAGGTGTATTCAGGAAAGTTTCCTAACACAGTAGGTTGATAAGCCAACTACAGGAGAGGCTGTACTTGATTTGGTATTAGGAAATGAACCAAATTTTATTTGTCTAATGTCAGATCTCTCGGTGGGAGAGCATTTTGGAGGTAGTGACCACAACTCTATCTCTTTACCATAGCGCTGGACAGGAATAGGAGCAGACAATTTGGGAAAACATTTAGTAGGGGTGGAGGAAATATGATGCCATTAGGCAGGAACTTGGGAGGATAAATTGGGGGCAGATGTTCTCAGGGAAATGCACGTCAGAAATGTGGCAAATGATTAGGGAACATTTACATAGCATTTTGCATAGGTATGATCTATTGAGGCAGGGAAAGTGTGGGAAGGTAAAAGCCATATGGTGCACAAAGGATATAGAAAATCTAGTTAAGAAGAAAAGTTTATAAAAGGTTCAAGAAACTAGGTACTGTTAGAGCTCTAGAAAATCACAAGGTTACTATGAAGGAGCTTAAGAATGGAATTAGGAGAGCCAGAAGGGGCCATGAGAAGGCCTTGGCGAGCAAGTTTAGGGAAAACCCCCAAGGGTTCTCCCAGTATGTGAAGAGCAAGAGGATGATCTGTGTTAGAATACAAACAATCAGGTGCAATAGCAGAAATCTGTGCATGAAGTCAGAGGAGGTAGTGGACATACTTAATGAATACTTTGCTTCGGTATTCATCGGGGGAGAAAGACCTTGGCAATTGTGGGGATGAATTACAGTGGACTGAAATGCTTGAGCATTTAGACACTAAGAAAGAGGATGTGCTGGAGCTTTGAAAAGCATTAAGTTAGATAAGTCACCGGGACCAGCTGCAGGCTACTGTGGGAAGTGAGGGAGGAGATTGCTGAGCCTCTGGCGATGATCTTTGCATTATCAATAGGTATGGGAGAAGTACCAGAGGATTGGACATTTGCAAATGTTGTTTCCTTGTTTAAGAAAAGGAGTAGAGATAACCCAGGAAATTATAGACCACTGAGTCTTACGTCAGTAGTGGGGAAGTTGTCAGAGAAGATCATGAGTGGCAGGATTTATGAGCATTTAGAGAGACATAATTTGATTAGGGATAGTCAGCATGGCTTTGTCAAGGGCAGGTCATGCCTTACGATCCTGACTGAATTCTTTGAGGATGTAACAAAACATATTGATGAAGGTAGAGCAGTGGATGCAGTGTTTACAGATTTCAGTAACACATTTGATAAGATTCCCCTAGCGAGGCTCATTCAGAAAGTAAGGATGCATGGGAACCAAGGAAAGCTTGCCCTTGTGGATCTAGAATTGGCTTGCCCACAGAAGGCAAAGAGTCATTGTAAATAGTTCATATTCTAAACAGTGACCACTGGTGTTTTGCAAGGATCTGTTCTGAGACCCCTCTTCTTTGTGATTTTTATAAATGACCTGGATGAAGAAGTAGAAGGGTGGGTTAATAAGTTTGCTGATGGCACAAAGGTTGGGGGTGTTGTGGATAGTCTGGAGGGTCATCAGGTTACAGTGAGATATTGATAGGATGCAGAACTGGGCTGAGAAGTGGCAGATGGGGTTCAACCCAGATAAGCATGAAACAGTTTGTTTTGGTAGGTCAAATTTGAAGACAATATAATATTAATGGTAAGACACTTGGCAGTGTGGAGGATCTGAGAGGTCTTGGGGTCCATGTCCACAGGTTGACAGTGTTGCTAAGAAGGCATATGATGTGTTAGCATTCATCAATCATGGGTTTAAGTTCAAGAGCCATGAGGTAGTTACAGCTATACAAGACCTTGGTCAGACCACACTTGGAGTACTGTGGTCATTTCTGGTCACTCACTACAGAAGGATGAGGATACTATGGAGAGAGTGCAGAGGAGATTTTGTCAGGACACTGGAGCAGGGATTTGATTGCAGACCCAGTACTGTGCACACAGTGATATTAATTGAGTAACAAAGCCCAAGGTGCATATAAAGACAGTGTCAAAGTTCAGGCAGAGATCAAAATATCCAGAGAAATCCAAAAACCAGAATCAGGTAGAGTCAATATTCAGACAGAGTACAGATATCAATACTGGACAATTCAGTGGCCCAATCTGGCAACAAACAGGTGAAAACACAGGACTGAAATACACTGAGCAATAAACAGAGAGGCAGATGATAGGTGGAGCACAATGAGACACAGGTGGCAGCAACACAGGTGATAATGAGAAACAGATGAGAGATGGAGTACTCAGTAATACAAGGGCTGGAGTAGAGCAGGAGCACACAGCAATACAAAACCACAGATTGACAGCTAGGGGTAACACACAAAAAGACAGAGTTTGACTGGAGGTGTTGACAAGATTTACAAGGATGCTGCCTGGATTGAAGGGCGTACCTTATGAGAATAGGTTGAGTAAACTTGGCCTTTTCTCCTTGGAGCGACAGAGGTTGAGAGGTGACCTGATACAGGTGTATAAGATGATGAGGGGGCATCGATTGTGTGGATATCCAGAGGCTTTTTCCCAGGGCTGAAATGGCTAAGACAAGGGACATAATTTTAAGATGCTTGGAAGTAAGTACCAAGAGTAAGTTTTTCACACAGAGAGTGATGGATGCACAGATTGCACTGCCAGGGGTGGTGGTGGAAGCAGATACAGTAGGGCCTTTTAAGAGACTCTTAGATAGGTTCACGGCGCTTAGGAAAATAAAGGGCTATGAACTAGGGAAATTCTAGGCAGTTTCTAGAGTAGGTTACATGGTCGGCAGAACACAGAGGGCCAAAGAACCTGTAATATTCTGTAGATTTCTACGTTCTATGTTTACCATGCTTTACAACAGGGGTGTGCAATCTCTGATCGCATAACATGTCGATCTTTGAAGTGGATAGTCAACAGCAGCACAACATCAGGAGCATGCACTTGGTGGCCACATTATTAGATACAGGAGGTGTCCAATAAAATAGCCACTGGGCAACCCGTACAGAATAGAAACACAGAAAACCTTCAGCACAGTACAGGCCCTTTGGCCCACAATGCTGTGCCGAACAAGTACCTACTTTCAAATTACCCAGGGTTACCCATAGCCCTCTATTTTCTAAGCTCCATGTACTTATCCAGAAGTCTCTTAAAAAGATCCTATCATATCTGCCTCCACCACTGTTGCCGGCGGCCCTTTTCCATGCACTCACCACTCTCTGCATAAAAAAACTTACCCCTGATGTCTCCTCTGTAATTGCTTCCAAGCACCTTAAAACTCTGCCCCCTCATGATAACCATTCAGCCCTGGGAAAAAGCCTCTGACTATCCACACGATCAATGCCCCTCATCATCTTATACACCTCTGTCAGGTCACCTCTTATCCTCCGTCGCTCCGGTGAAAAAAGACCAAGTTCATTCAACCTATTCTTGTAAGGCATGCTCCCCAATCCAGGCAACGTCCTTGTAAATCTCTTCTGCACTCTTTTTATAGTTTCCGCATCCTTCCTGCAGTGTGGTGACCAGAATTGAGCACAGTATTCCAAGTGGAGTTTGACCAGGGTCCTATATGGCTGTAACATTACCTCTCAGGTCTTGAATCCCATGATCGATGAAGGCCAATACACCATATGACTTCTTAACCACAGAGTCAACAGGCGCGGCAGCTTTGAGTGTCCTATGGACTCGGACAATAAGATCCCTCTGATCCTCCACACTGCCAAGAGTATTACCATTAATACTATATTCTGCCATCATGTTGACCTACCAAAATGAAACAGCACACACTTTTCTGGGTTGAACTCCATCTGCCACTTCTCAGCCCAGCTTTGCATCCTAGCACTGTCCTGCTATAGTCTCTTACAGCCCTCCACACTATCCACAACACCCCTAACCTTTGTGTCATCAACAAATTTATTAACCCATCCCTCCACTTCCTCATCCAAGTCATTTATAAAAATCACAAAGAGAAGGGGTGCCAGAACAGATCCCTGAGGCACTCCACTGATGACCGACCTCCATGCAGAATATGACCTGCCTACAACCACTCTTTCCCTTCTGTGGGCAAGCCAGTTCTGGATCCACAAAGCAATGTCTCCTTGGATCCTATGCTTCCTTACTTTCTCAATAAGCCTTGCATGGGGTACCTTATCAAATAATTTGCTGAAATCTATATACACTACATCTACTGCTCTATTTTCATCATCAGTGTGTTTAGTTACATCCTCAAAAAATTCAATCAGACTCATAAGGCACGACCTGCCTTTGTCAAAGCCATGCTGACTATTCCTAATCATATTATACCCCTCCAAATTTTCATAAATCCCGCCTCTCAGGATCTTTTCCATCAAATTACCACCCACTGAAATAAGACTCACTGGTCTATAATTTCCTGGGCTATCTCTACTCCCTTTCTTGAATAAGGGAACAACATCTGCGACCCCCCAATCCTCCGGAACGTCTCCCGCCACCATTGATGATGCAAAGATCATTGCTATAGGCTCAGCAATCTCCACCCTCACCTCCCACAGTAGCCTGGGATATATCTCATCTGGTCCCAGAGACTTATCCAACTCGATACTTTCCAAAAGCTTCAGCACATCTTCTTTCTTAATGCCTATATGCTCAAGCTTTTCTATCAGCTGTAAGTCATCCCTGCAATTGCCAGGATCCTTTTCTGTAGTGAAAACTGAGGCAAAGTATTCATTAAGTATTTCTGCTATATCCTCCGGTTCCATACACTTTTTTTCCACTTGATTGATCCTATTCTCTCACGTCTTATCCTCTTGTTCTTCACATACCTGTAGAATGCCTTGGGGTTTTCCTTAATCCTGCTTTCCATGGCTTTTTTATGACCCCTTCTGGCTCTCCAAATTTCATTCTTAAGCTCCTTCCTGCTAGCCTTTATAATCTTGTAGATCTCTATCATTACCTAGTTTTTTGAACTTTTCATAAGCTTTTCTTTTCTTCTTGACTAGATTTTCAACAGCCTTTGTCCATCACAGTTCCTGTACCCGACCATTCTTTCCCTGTCTCATTGGAACGTATGTATACAGAACACCACACAAACATCCCCTGACCATTTGCCAAATTTCTGCTGTGCATTTCCCTGAGAACATCTGTTCCCAATTAATGCTTCCAAGTTCCTTCCTGATAGCTTCATATTACCCCTTAATCCAATTAAACCATATCAATATAACTTCTCCTCTTGTAGGCTTATCTACATATTGTGTCAGGAAACCTTTATGAATGCCCTTACAAACTCTACCCCCTCTAAACCCCTTGCTCTAGGGAGATGTCAATCAATATTTGTGAAACTAAAATCTCTTACCACAAGAACCCTGTTATTATTACACCTTTCCAGAACTTGTCTCCTCATCAGCTCCCCGATGCCCCTGTTACTATTGGGTGGTCTATAAAAAAACACCCAGTAGAGTTATTGACACTTTCTTATTCCTAACTCCCACCCACAGAGACTCAGTAGACAATCCCTCCATGACTTCTTCCTTTTCTACAGCTGTGACACTATCTCTGATCAGCAATGCCATGTCCCCACCTCTTTTGCCTCCCTCCCTGTCCTATCTGAAACATCTAAAGCCTGGTACTCTAAGTAACCATTCCTGTCCCTGAGCCATCCAAGTCTCTGTAATGGCTACAGCATCATAGCTCCAAGTACTGATCCATGCTCTAAGTTCATCTGCTTTGTTCATGATGCTTCTTGCATTAAACACATCTCAAACCATCGGTCTGAGTGCATCCCTTCTCTATCACCTGCCTTTCCTTCCTCTCACACTATCTCCAAGCTTTCTCTATTAGTGATCTAACTGCCCCTTCCTACGTCTCTTCAGTTCATTTCCCACCCCTCACTAATTCTAGTTTAAACTCCCCCCAATAGCCTTTACAAACTTCCCTGCCAGGACATTGGTCACTCTATGATTCAAGTGCAACCCGTCCTTTTTGTACGGGTCATGCCTGCCCCAAAAGAGGTCCCAATGATCCAGAGATCTGAATCTCTACCCCCTGCTCCAATCCCTCAGCCATGTATTTATCCTCCACCTCACTCTATTCCTATACTCACAGTCACGTGAGATTACTATCTTTGAGGTCTTGCTTCTTAACTTCCTTCCTAACTCCCTGTAGTCTGTTTTCAGGACCTCCTCCCTTTTCCTACGTAGGTAGTTGGTACCAATATGTACCACAACCTCTGGCTATTCCCCTTCCCACTCAGAATATCGTGGACACGATCAGAAATATCCCAGACCCTGGCACCTGGCAGGCAAACTACCTTCTGTGTTTCTTTCCTGAGAATTGCCTACCTGACCCCCTAACTAGTCCCCTATTACTGCTGCCTTCTTCCTTTCACTACCCTTCTGAGCCACAGGGCCAGACTCTGTGCCAGAGGCGGGGATACTGTTGCTTCCCCCAGGTAGGTCATCCCCACCCAACAGTACTCAAACAGGAGTTCTTATTGTTAAGGCATCAGCCTCACACAGGGGTACTCTCTAGTATCTGACTCTTGCCCTTCCCTCTCCGGACTGTTACACTTATCTGTCTCCTGAGGCACCCGTGTGACTACTCCTCTCTATCACCTCCTCAGTTTCTCTGACTAGATGAAGATCATCGAGCTGCAGCACCAGTTCCCTAACCCGGTCCCTAAGGAGCTGCGGCTCGACGCACCTGGTGCAGATGTGGCCTTCCGAGAAGCTGGGAGTCTCTCGGACTTCCCACATCTGACACCCAGTACAGAACACCAGCCTCACATGTAATACTTCCTGTTTCTATTCTTCACAGGTAATCTTCCTCGCCTTGACCTGTTCTCGCCAAAGCCCTCCTACTCTGTCACCCGCTCCTCCAGTGCCTGCTCTATAAAGCTGTCTGCTTTTAAACTCTTCCCACTGGTCTAACTCACCGATGCCCACACGCTTGCGCAATCGTCCCTCGATCAAACCGCTGAAGAAAATCTGTCTCCTTTTAAACTCTTCGCGTTGTTCTAACTTGCTGATGTTCATGCACTTGTGCAGTCTTTCCTCAATCAAACCGCTGATGGTAAATCATTTGGAGGAACTTAGCAGGTCAGACAGCTTCTATGGAAAAATGTATATTGTGCATACGTTTCTTATCATAGTGCAGTGTTATATCCCCTCCCACAACTTGCCCTTCCCGAAATAGAGCCGGAGATTATAAAGTCCAGTGGGTGTATTGGGTGTCCAAGTAGGGGCAACTTTCTGGTGAAGGGGCTTGTCATGTCCCTTCTGCACCAGCTCACTCATCTTTGGTCCCGACAGGACTCTCAGCTCTCACCCGCATGGGACAGCGGCCACACCCTGGTACACCATTTTTACAGTAAGCGAAACCAAGTGAAGGTAGTTGACAGGCCTCATACCAAGAGATAATGAGATGCCTATCCCATTATCGAAAGTTAGCTTCAGCAGACTGGGCAGAGGAGATCAACAGTGAGATCTAATGGCCAAGACCCTTCAGCTCCCCTTTAGAACACCTTCCTTTTGCCTTAAACATGTGGAGCCTAACCAATGATTTGAAATTCTGCAACATAGTGACCCGACTTGTTATGTCCTTCAGGGAAGGATGTATAACAGAGAACATAGACTATAGAAAACTACAGGACAGCACAGACCCTTCGGACCAAAATGTTGTATCAACCTTTTACTGAACTCTAAGATCAGTCTAGTGCTTCTCTCTCAAGCCTTTACCCAGTCTGGCATATCTATGTATGTATATGTATGAACTCCTCATTAGTTCAAGGGTAATGAGGAAGAGGAAATTGATGTGAGTAATATCCACATATCATACCTGAATGAATTCAACATGAAAAACAGGTTTTGTGACAGTGTCATAGATGTGTTTGATTGTTAGTGAAAATAAGCCATACTGACATATTGCATTAGCACAGATGTCAACTGTAACTTGATAGCTGGCATTACCATTGCTGATTTTTAAGGTTCATGTGTTTTTGCAGAACATTGAAGCACATATTCAGGCTACAGTCCCAACGCAACACTGAGCAGGTGTTTCCTCAGTGCACTAAATGATTCATCATCAGACAAATATGTGTTCTGCATCCTTCACTTACTTGTGACTTTCCATCCGTACTCCTTCTTATCAATTACAATGCTTCAGATTTTCACTGTTTGCAAACTCATTTTCATTTGACGTGGTGATGGATACTTGGGTTTTACTTTAAACGCTCACTATATTAGCACTGAATAGACAACTTTCTCTCATTTACTCTGGGAATATGTAAAAGGAATATAGCGTGCAAGGACACAAGCCAACTTGCAGATGATGGAAATCTCGAGCAAGACAAAACAGATCCCAGCTGGTCGGGCAGCATCTGAGGAGGGAAACAGATGGTCAATGCTTTAAATCAAGATGATTCACCAGGACTGGAAAACAAAGAGAGGAGACAGAGCCGAAATAAAAGGTGAGGGGGAAAGGATGGAGAAGGTGCTGGCAGGGAATGCGTGGATAGAGGCGAGAGAGGGATGATTGGCTGGTGAGGAAGCAGGAGGAGGAATGTTGTAAGAAGCTGGGAGGTGAAGTGGCCAAGCACTGATACCCTATTGATAGGAGAGGAAAGTAGACCATGGAATAAAGGGAAGGAGGTGAGGAGGGGAACTGGAGAGACTCTAATTAGGTGTCCAACATCCCTCCATCTACCTATTACCCCTGTCACTTTAAACCACTTTTTATTATGCTGTTTACATTGTAAATACGTGTTGGCATTTATGCCTCTATGGTCAATGTATTCCTTATTGAAAGCTTAGCTTCTGACTTTGTTTTTTATATAATTCTTTATTCTTTATAATTGGTAAAATGTGTACTTTTGTTGCATGTCACACCTTAATGAAAACACCGCAGCAAATTCCTAATACATGTACTAAAGCTGATCTTCCATCTTTGAGTATATGAGTGATGGGCAGATTGAAATGACAGAGGAGGGAAAAGTGAAGGGTATTGGGGCTGGTGGGATAAAGAAAATCAAAGGGAGTGTGACAGAGGTGTGTGGTTACCTTTCATTATCATAATTATGCGCCATGTAGTGTGACGTGGGCAATCATGGTCCCATTGCCATGACTCTCGGCAAATTTTTCTATAGAAGTGGTTTGACATTACCTTCTTCCGGGTAGTGTCTTTATAAGATGGGTGACCCCAGCCATTATCAGTACTCTTCAGAGATTGTCTGCCTGGCGTCAGTGGTCATATAACCAGGACTTGTGATGTACGACCGCCAACCACTTGCTCCCATGGATTCATGTGACCCTGATCCGTGGCTAAGCAGGTGCTACACCTTGCCCAACGGTGACTCGCAGACTAGCAGAGGGAAGGAGTGTCTTACACCTCCTTTGTTAGAGATGTATTTCCACCCTGCCACCCAAGTGGGTCACCCTTAGAGAAATAAATGTTCATGCTGTCAGGTTAGAGAATACCAAAGCAAAATAAAAGGTGTTTTTCCTCAAAATTACATCTAGTCTCAAATACGAGAAAATTTGTAGATGCTGGAAATCCAAGCAACACACACAAAAATCTAGAGGAACTCAGCAAGTCGGGCAGTATCTATGGAAAAGAGCCCTTCATCAGGAATGGAAAAAAAAAGATGAGAAGAGATTTAGCATCTTCTTTTCTTTGTTTGTAATTTGTTCTTTATTGAACTTCATCATCAAGCAAACACTTCCATAAGATGTATTTCAGGAATTGTACATATATATCATATAGTCATATATGCCACAAATCTCAACATAATATTCATCTGAGGTATACATAGAAAAGAGAGGAAAGAAAGATCAAGTGAAAGGAGAAAACTATGTACAAGTAGGGAGTGATCATTTTTTTACAACATATTCATTGATTTCTGAGAATAAAATCAGGCCTATGAGGTGTTATGTAGTTAAACCATTTTTTTCCAGTATGAATCAAATTGTTCCAAATTATAATTAACAAATGCTGTTATCTTCTCTATTTTGTAAATGTCCATTGTAATTTCCATCCATGCATTTAAAGTTGAGCTCTCCTGTGATAACCATTTCCTAGTAAGAGTCTTTTTACCAGCCACCAACAGTGTATTCATTAAATATTTATTTCTTTTCAACCTTCAATCATGATAAAGGTCCTCGTCTGAAATATGGAGAGTTTACTCTTTTTTATAGATGTTGCCGGGCCTGCTGAGTTCCTCCAGCATTTTGTGTGTGTTGCATCTAGTCTCAACTTGGCAGTAGATGAGGCCATAGACAGTCGGGTTAGCATGGAAAAGAGTACAGTCAACGTTTTGTGTCAAGACCCTTCAGCAGGACTGCTGAAAAAAGGTTGAGGAGTAGAGTTAAAAAGTGGTGGGAGGGAGGGAAAATGCAAGGTGATGGGTGAAACTGGGAGGGTGAAGTAAAGAGCTGAGTAGTTGATTAGTTGAAGAGACACAGGGCTGGAGAAAGGGGATCTAATAGGAGAGGACAAAAGGCCATGGAAGAAAGAAAGGGGGGAGGAGCACCAGAGGGAGCTGATGTGTAGGCAAGGCGATAAAATGAGAGAGGGAAAAGGCAATGGTGAAGGAGGGGGCAGCAACACCAGAAGTTCAAGAAATCAACGTTCATGCCATCAGGTTGGAGGGTAAGCAGACAGAACATCAGGTGCTGTTCCTCCAACCTGAGTGTGGCCCCCATCGTGACTCTTCCTCTGTAGCAATCCTAACTTCACCATCAAACTCACACATAAGGGAGGTGCTGTAGTAGTCTGACGCACTGACCTCTACCTTGATGAGGCCAAACAACAACTCTCAGATACCTCCTCTTACTTATCCCTCGAACAGGACCCCATCAAGGAGCACCATCACCAGCCTTATCTACTCTGGGGATCTCCTATCCAATGCCATCAACTTTAAAGCTCTTGCACCCCGCACCTCCTATTTCTACCTTCTACCTAAGATCCACAAACCACTTGTCTATATAGAACCATTTTTACAGCTTGCCACTGCCCCACTGAATTCATATCTGCATACCTCAGTTCTGTGATATCCCCTTCTAGTTCAGTCCCTTGCTATCTACACCTGTGACACTTCAAATGCTCTGGATCTTTTCAATGATTTTAGGTTCCCTGGGCCCCATCATCTTTTTATACTGTGGATGTCCAGTCCCTATACACCTCCATCCCCCACCAGGAAGGCTGCAAAGCTCTCCATTTCTTTTTAGAAAGTACATCCAACCAGTTTTCCTCCACCAACACTCTCCTCCATTTGGTGCAGAGGTGTCAAACTCATTTTAGGTCACGGGCCGGATTGGGCAAAATGCAGCTTCATGTGGGCCAGATCAGTCGGGCGCGTGCGAACGCAGCTTTCATTGCCTCCGTTTTTTCAGCCTGTTCTCATGTGTCTCAGTCTCTGCTATAACTACAAAGTGTTTCACTTCACAAATTCCGTTTCTTATGAAGAACTGCTGAGCAAGGATTATTTTTATGATTGGTATTAACTTACAATCATAGGCTTCATATCGCCAGGCCATTAATAATTAAAATAATAGATCTATCTAAAATGATCTCGCGGGCCGGATATAATTGTATGGCCCGTGGGCCTTGAGTTTGACACCTATGATCTGGTGGAATGTGTCCTAATTCTCTATAATTTCTCCTTTGGCTTCTTCCACTTCCTTCAAACAAAAGATGTAGCCATGGTACATAGAAACATAGAAACATAGAAAATAGGTGCAGGAGTAGGCCATTCAGCCCTTCGAGCCTGCACTGCCATTCAGTATGATCATGGCTGATGATCCAACTCAGAACCCTGTACCTGCTTTCTCTCCATACCCCCTGATCCCTTTAGCCACAAGGGCCATATCTAACTTCCTCTTAAATAACTGGCCTCAACTGTTTCCTGTGGCAGAGAATTCCACAGATTCACCACTCTCTGTGTGAAGGAGTTTTTCCGCATCTCGATCCTAAAAGGCTTCCCCTTTATCTGTAAACTGTGACCCCTCGTTCTGGACTTCCCCAACATCGGAAAAAATCTTCCAGCTTCTAGCCTGTCCAATCCCTTTAGAATTTTATACGTTTCAATAAGATCCCCCCTCAATCTTCTAAATTCCAGTGAGTATAAGCCTAGTCAATCCAGTCTTTCTTCATATGAAAGTCCTGCCATACCAGAAATCAATCAGGTGAACCTTCTCTGTACTCCCTCTATGGCAAGACTGTCTTTCCTCAGATTAGGGGACCAAAACTGCACACAATATTCTAGGTGCAGTCACACTGTACGACTGCAGTAGAACCTCCCTGCTCCTGTACTCAAACCCTTTTGAAATGAATGCCAACATACCATTTGCCTTTTTTACCACCTGCTGTACCGCATGCGCACCTTTAATGACTAGTGTACAATGACCCTGAGGTCTCATTGCATCTCCCCTTTTCCTAATCGGCCACCATTCAGATAATAATCTGTTTTCCTGTCCTTGCAACCAAAGTGGATAACCTCACATTTATCCACATTAAATTGCATCTGCCGTGAATTTGCCCACTCACCTAACCTATCCAAGTCAGCCTGCATCCTCTTAGCATCCTACTCACAGCTAACACCACCGCCCAGCTTTGTGTCATCCGCAAACTTGGAGATGCTGCATTTAATTCCCTCATCTAAATCATTAATATATATTGTAAACAACTGGGGTCCCTGCACTGAGCCTTGCGGTACCCCACTAGTCACTGCCTGGCATTCTGAAAAGGTTCCGTTTACTCCCACTCTTTGCTTCCTGTCTGCCAACCAATTCTCTATCCACATCAATACCATACCCCCAATAATGTATGCTTTAAGTTTGCACACTAATCTCCTGTGTGGGACCTTGTCAAAAACCTTTTGAAAATCAAAATATACCACATCCACTGGCTCTCCCCTATCCACTCTACTAGTTACATCTTCAAAAAATTCTATAAGATTTGTCAGACATGATTTTCCTTTCACAAATCCATGCTGACTTTATCCGATGATTTCTCCTCTTTCCAAATGTGCTGTTATTACATCTTTGATAACCGACTCTAACATTTTCCCCACCACCTATGTCAGACTAACCAGTCTATAATTCCCCGGTTTCTCTCGCCCTCCTTTTTTAAAAAGTGGGGTTACATTAGCCACCCTCCAATCCGCAGAAACTAATCCAGAATCTAAGGAGTTTTGAAAAATTGTCACTAATGCATCCATTATTTCTTGGGCTAATTCCTTAAGCAGTCTGGGATGTAGACCATCTGGCCCTGGGGATTTATCTGCCTTTAATCTCTTCAATTTACCTAACACCACTTCCCTACTAACATGTATTTCCCTCAGTTCCTCCATCTCACTAGACCCTTGGTCCCTTACTATTTATGGAAGATTATTTATGTCCTCCTTAGTAAAGACAGAACCAAAGTAGTTATTCAATTGGTCTGCCATGTCTTTGTTCCCTATGATCAATTCACCTGTTTCTGACAATAAAGGACCTACATTTGTCTTGACCAATCTTTTTCTTTTCAGGTATCTATAAAAGCTTTTACAGTCAGTTTTTATGTTCCCTGCCAGCTCTCTCTCATAATCTTTTTTCCCTTTCCTAATTAAGCCCTTTGTCCTCCTCTGCTGATCTCTGAATTTCTCCCATTCCTCAGGTGTTCCGCTTTTTTTTTTGCTAATTTATATGTTTCTTCTTTGAACTTGATACTATCCCTAATTTCCCTTGTCAGATACGGGTGCACTACCTTCCCTAGTTTATTCTTTTGCCAAACTGGGATGAACAATTGTTGTAGTTCATCCATGCAATCTTTAAATGCTTGCCATTGCATATCCACCGTCAACCCTTTAAGTATCATTTACCAGTCTATCTTAGCTAATTCACGTCTCATACCTTCAAAGTTACCCATTAAGTTCAGAACCTTTGTTTCTGAATTAACTATGTCACTCTCCATCTTAATGAAGAATTCCACCATATTATGGTCACTCTTACCTAAGGGCTCTCATATGACAAGATTGCTAACTAACCCTTCCTCATTGCTCAATACCTAATCTAGAATGGCCTGCTCTCTAGTTGGTTCCTCGACACGTTGGTTCAGAAAACCATCCCACATACATTCCAGGAACTCCTCTTCCTCAGCACCCTTACCAATTTGGTTCACCCAATCTATATGTAGATTGAAGTCACCCATTATAACTACTGTTCTTTTATTGCACGCATTTCTAATTTCCTGTTTAATGCCATCCCCAACCTCAGTACTACTGTTAGGTGGCCTGTACACAACTCCCACCAGCGTTTTCTGCCCCTTAGTGTTATGTAGCTCTACCCATATCGATTCCACATCCTCCAGGCTAATGTCCTTCCTTTCTATTGTGTTAATCTCTTCTCTAACCAGCAATGCTACCCCACCTCTTTTTCTTTCCTGTCTATCCCTCCTGAATATTGAATATCCCTGGATGTTGAGCTCCCATCCTTGGTCACCCTGGAGCCATGTCTCTGTGATCCCAACTATATCATATTCATTAATAACTATCTGCACATTCAATTCATCCACCTTGTTACGAATGCTCCTCGCATTGACACACACTTATACAATTATGGTGAAAAGTGGCTCTTTTTGCTTTTTGCCCTGGATTTGCCTGACTGCCACTTTTACTTTTCACCTTACTACTTTTTGCTTCTACCCTCATTTTCCACCCCTCTATCTCTCTGCACTTGTTCCCATCCCCCTGCCACATTAGTTTAAAATCTCCTGAACAGCAGTAGCAAACGCTCCCCCTAGGACATTGGTTCCAGTTCAGCCCAGGTGCAGACCGTCCTGTTTATACCGGTCCCACCTCCCCCAGAACTGGTTCCAATGCCCCAGAAATTTGAATCCCTCTCCCTTGCACCATTTTTTAAGCCATGTATTCATCTGAAATATCCTCCTATTTCTACTCTGAAGAGCACGTGGCACTGGTAGTAATCCAGAGATTATTACCTTTGTGGTCCTACTTTTTAGTTTATCTCCTAACTCCTTAAATTCACCTTGTAGGACCTCATCCCATTTTTTACCTATATCGTTGGTATGCATGTGCACCACAAGCACTGGCTGTTCACCCTCCCATTCCAGAATGTCCTGCAGCTGCTCAGAGACATCCTTGACCCTTGCACCAGGGAGGCAACATACCATCCTGGAGTCTCGTTTGCGGCTGCAGAAACGCCTATCTATTCCCCTTACAATCGAATCCCCTATCACTATAGCTCTCCCACTCCTTTTCCTTCCCTCCTGTGCTGCAGAGCCACACATGGTGCAATGAACTCGGCTGCTGCTGCCTTCCCCTGATGAGACATCTCCCCCAACAGTATCCAAAACAGTATATCTGTTTAGGAAGGAGATGACCTCAGGGGACTCCTGCACTACCTGGCTACTGCTACGCTGTCTAGTGGCCACCCCTTCCCTTTCTGCCTGTGTAGCCTTTACCTGTGGTGTGGCCAACTCACTGAACATGCTATTCACGACTTTCTCAGCATTGCGGATGCTCCAGTGTGAATCCAATCGCAGCTCCAGACGCTCAATGTGGTCTGCCAGAAGCTGCAGTTGGACACACTTCCTGCACACATAGTCGTCAGGGACACTGGAAGTATCCCTGATTTCCCACATGCTGCAGGATGATCTCAGCTGCCATGACCTACCCAATGCCTGCCTCAACTTTTGAAACTTTCTCCTTTGAAAGGAACTTACCCGGCCTTACCTCACTTGGAGTGAAGCTGGAGTGAAGCCTCTTCTCGTCTAAACCTCTCAAGTCAAAGCCTCAAATCTCCACTCCTTCACTGGCCCACTCACTCACTGGCTGCTTTCCACAGGCCGCTCCACTTGATGTACTCACATGGGTCCTAGCTATGCCTGCCTTTTTGTCAGCTACAAGGAGCAGTCTCCACTGGCGACCGTTCCCAACTTTTCCGACAGTACATCGACGACTGCACTGGTGCTACAACTTGCATCCATGCGGAGCTCATCGAATTCATCAACTTTATGTCCAACTACCACCCTGCCCTCAAGTTTACCTGGTCCATTTCCAACATGTCTCTCCCCTTTATTGATCTCTCTGTCTTTGTCTCTGGAGACAGCTTATCTACTGATGGCTAAAATAAACCCACAAATTCTCACAGCTACCTGGACTATACCTCTTCCCACCCTGAAACTTGTGAAAACTTCATCTTTGCCACATCTGCTCTCAGGATGAGGCTTTTCATTCCAGAACTAAGGCGATGTCCTCCTTTTTCAAAGAAAGGGGCTTCCCTTCTTCCACCATCAATGCTGCCCTCAACTACATCTCTTCCAACATGCATGACTGTTCTCACCCCATCCTCCTGCCACCCTACCAGGAATAGTGTTCCTCTTATCCTCACCTATCACCACACTGGCCTCCAAGTCCAGTATAAAATACTCCGTAACTTTTGCCCTCCCCAATGGGATCCCCCCACCAGGCACATCTTCCACCCCCCCACTCCTGCTCCCTAAGTGACTCCCTTGTCTATTGGTCTCACCCCACTGATCTCCTTCCTGGCACTCATCCTTGCAAGTGGAACAAGTGCTACACCTACCCCTACACCTCCACGTTCACTACCCTTCAGGGCTCCAAACTTCCAGGTGGAGCAACACAACTTGTGAGTCTGTTGGGGTCATATACTGTGTTTGCTGCTCCCGGTGTGGCCTTCTGTATATCAGTGTGACCCGACGTAAATTGGGAGACTGCTTCGCCAAGCACCTACGCTCCTTCCACCAGAACATGCAAGATCTCCCAGTGGCCACACATCTTAATTTCACTTCCCATTCCCATTCCGATATGTCTGTCCATGGCTTCCTCTACTGTGAGGATAAGGCCACGCTCAGGTTGGAGAACAACACCTTATATTCCATCTGGGTAGCCTCCAACCTGATGGCATGAGCACCGATTGCTCAAACTTCCGGTAATGCCCCCCCCCCCCCCACTTCACTGTCTTGCATCGCCATTTCCCTTTCTCACCTCTTACCTGCCCATCACCTCCCTCTGGTGCTCCTCCCCCCTTTTATTTCCTCGATGGCCTTCTGTCCTCTCCTATTAGATTCCCCCTTCTCCAGCCTTGTATCTCTTTCACCAATCTACTTCCCAGCTCTTTACTTCACTGCTCCACCTCCTGGTTTCTCCCTCCCCTCCCCCCACCTTTTAACAATACTCCCCGTGTTTTTTTAAAATTTCCGGGTCCAACTGAAGTGTCTTGGCCCAAAACATCGACTTTACTCTTTTGCATAGATGCTGCCTGGCCTGCTGAATTCCTCCAGCATTTTGTGTGTGTTGCTTGGATTTCCAGGATCTGCAGATTTTCTCTTGCTTGTGACCATGACTTGAAGGTCATGTGTACAAGGATGTTATATTTTTCAAGCATTTCTTTATGATGTAGAGGGAGGTCACTCTCTGAGTGAAAGCGTTACCCTCAGGTATCTATTAGATCTCTCCCCGTCACTTTAAACTTATTTCCTCAATCCCGAGATTAAAACTGTGTATATTCATCCATCTATACCCCTCATTATTTTATACACCTCCATTACATCACCCCTCAATCTCCGATTAAATCAGTCTCAACCACTTCATACTTTCTCTCTAATTCAATCCCTAAAGTCCTGATGACCTCTTCATAAATCTCCTCTGCCCTCTATCCAGCTTCATGGCTCCTTTCCTATAGCAGGATGACAAAATTGAATGTAATATTTATAGCCATAGAAATCAGAACATTACAGCACAGTACAGGCCCTTCAGCCCACTATGTTTTGCTGATTTATAACTTACTCTGAGATCCACTTAATCCTTTCCTCCCACATAGCCCTCCATTATTCTATCATCCATGTGTCTATCTAAAAGTCTCATAAATGTCCCTATTGTATCTGCCTCTACCAGTGTGTTCATGCACCCATCACTCTGTGCAAAAGCTTACCTCTGACAGCTCTGCCTATACTTTCGACCAATCACTTAAAACTATGCTCCCTTGTATTAACCATAAATGTGTCCTCACTAATGTCTTGTACAAGTACTTCAATACATCCCTCCCTCTACACTCAGTGCCCTGTCTGATAAAGGTCAAAGGGCCAGAAGTGAATAAATACATTTTATTAGCATTGATCAGATAATGATCAATATATGATCTCTGTGATTTGGAATTGCGATAGCTATTATAATTAGAGATAAATGAATCAGTCACAAGTGTGTGACTTGGCAATGTCACCAGGGATCGGGTTGGCACAGTAATGTAGAGGTTAGTGTAATACTCTCTCACTGATTGGGATTTAATCCCCATTACTGCCTCTGAGTAAGTACATTATCTCTGTGACTGTGTGGGCTTTCTTCGGCTACTCTGCTTCATTCCCACATTCCAAAGATGCATGGTTATGGTTGGTAAGTTATGGGCATTCTATATTGGTGCCCGCAGCATGGCAGGACTTGCGGACTACCCAATACAATCCTCGCTGCTTTTATTCAACGCAGATGATGTGTTTCTCTGTATGTTTCGACGTACACGTGACAAATAAAGCTTACCTTGATCTTTAGAATCTTTCAGCTTTATTCTGATGCACTCAGCCCTTAAGAGACCCTTCTTGTTTCAAACAATGCAGTAAGATTGTTTTTCTTTCTCGTTATTGCTCCTTAATACAGGTCTCTTGGGTGCTTCTGTGGAAGCTACTTCAAGTGAACAATTGACTCTCTGCAATGCAGTGATTATTCATTCCACTTTTATAACACAAGCTGCCTGCAATAAGTTTCAGGATGAATGTTTTGTGACCTAGAAGCAATGCTAAAATTCTGATGAAGATTCTTTTCCAAGCTCTTACTGACATTTCTGTGGACATTAGTGGAAACCACAAAGGAATTGTGGCTTAGGTCATTTAAATTAGTTTTTTTAAGATTACTCTCAATTTTATGAAGTTACTATTGAGAAATTCTTATCCAGTTCTTCGGGGATATAGCTTAGAAATAATTGGTAGTGATTAAATTAAACCATCAAATTAAAGATCAATTTTTGATTGCCTGTTGTGACAGGAATCCAAGCCAGAAGATGGTGGGAATACAGTTCACCGTGTTTGGCACATTCAAGGATATAAACTGCATTCAGAAAACCTGAAAGCCTCAAATTTGCAGAAAAGATTGCCAATTGTGCTTTCCACGTACACTTAGGGATCAATTTATTAAGTGCACCCGTACACCTGCCAGTTAATGCAAGTATCTACTCAGCCAAGCATTTGGCAATTACTCAATGCATAAAAGCATGCAAACAAGGTCAAGAGGTTCAGTTGTTGTTCAGACCAAACTTCAGAATGGGGGAGAAATGTAATCTAAGTGGCTTTGACCATGGAATGATTGTTGGTGCTGACAGGATGTTTTGAGTATCTTAGAAACTGTTGATCTCCCAAGTCTCTGGAGTCTATAGAGAATGGTATGAAAGAAACAAATATCCAGTGAGCAGCAGTTCTGTGGGTGAAAACATCTTGTTAATGAGAGAAATGAGAGGCCTGACTGGTTCAAGCTGACAGGAAGGTGACAATAACTGAAATATCACTTGTTACATCTGTGGTGTGCAGAAAAGCATCTCTGAGTGCACAGCACATCGAACCTTGATGTAGATGGGCTACAGCAGCTGAACACCACACTGAGTTCCACACTTGTGTCTAATAAAGTGGCTACTGTGTTAAAGTATTGACGAATTTTCACTTGTGATACTAACTGATTTCAATGGCTGGCAGGTATAATTCCCTTTTATTGACTTGGGTATATTGTAAAGGGCAAGAGTTCATTTGCAGATTGAAGGGAAAGCTGCAGAGGCAGGCAGAGTCACAGAGTCATACAGGATGGGAACAGGCCATTCAGTCCACCAAGTCTGTGCCAGCCATCAAGCCCCCACTTACAGCAATCATACACTAATCTCATTTACAGTACTGTGCAATAAACCTAGGTATGTCTAATATACATATATATCTTGGGTGCCTAAGACTTTTGCACAGTACTGTGGTAATTTCACTGTTTGCACTGTACTGCTACTGCAATACAACACATTTCATGACATATGTGTGTAATGATAAATCTGATTCTGATATGGGTCTCTAATGGGGACTGAGAGTGGGAAGGGGTCAGGGAGAGGGGAATCGTGGTTGAGAAAAGGGGAAAGGAGAGGGCACAGAGCAGGAAGCACCAGAGAGACATTCTGTAATGATTGATAAACTAATTGTTTGGAATCAAACGACCATACCTGGTGTCTCAGGGCTGGGTGTGACTGTGCTCTGACTGCACTCTCGGCGCCACTCCACCCGTGGCGCTCCTTCTCTGCCACCTGTCCCACACCCCTCCCGTGGCACTCCACCCTCACCATTCCCAACATCCTTTGCTCCCATCAGGCTCACAAACTCGCTCTCCGCTCCACGATGACAAATACAGTACTGTGCAAAAGTCTTAGGCAGCCTCCTTATATATATACACTGTATGGGTTCAAGACTGTAGACTGTTGCACAGTACTGCAGTTTCCCACATATTACTATCAATTCTCCCATAGAATTTACACTCACTGCTCACCAGGGGCAATTGAAAGTGGCCAGTCAAATTGCCAGCCTGTGCATATTTGGGCTGTGGGAGGAATCCTGAGCACCAGGAGGCTACACAGGGAGAACATGCAAACTCCACAAAGATCACAGCTAGGGTCAGTGAGATTGGGAATGCACTGAGTCAATGGCATTACAGTATTCATGAAGATGTTGTTTGGCTTTGGACTTTGGTAATAGGGAGAGACTGGATAGGTTTGCTTTCTCCTGGATAGCAGGAGTCTGCAGGCTGACCTGATGGAGGAACAGTAAAATTATAAGAGAAATAGTTAGAGTAGATAGCCAGAATATATTTTTCCAAGGTAGGGTTATCAAGAGTAACAGAACCTAGACTTAAAGTGAGAGCAAGGAGTGTTAAATGGGATTTAAGGGGAAAGTATTCTACACAGAGAATGGTTGATATGTGGAACTCACTGCAAGGGAAGGTGGTAGAATCAGATATATAAACTGCATTTAGGAAATATTATGATAGGCACTTTACCAGGCTAAGCATTTAAGGAAATTGACCTCACTGAGGCCTGTAGAATAAATGTAGATAGGCAGAAGAGTCAGCACGGACAAGGTAGGGTGAAAGACCCATTTCTGCGCTATAAAGCATAGGTTTCCATCACTCTGTGATCTGTATCCACAGCAACTCCTCTATCCTTTTGTAGGATAAATCAGTTATGTAGGTGGACTGCTGAATGGCAAATGGATTTCAATACAGGTAAGTGCAAAGTGTTTAATTTTGGGAAGTAATGCCAGGGTAGGACCTACGCAGTGAAATGTAGGGTCCTGCAGAGTTTTGTAGAATAGAGGGAACTAGGTGTGCAGGTACTTAGTTACCTGGTAGTGGAGTCACACATAGGAAGGATGATGAAGAAGGTGTTTGGCCTTCATCAGTCAGGGCATTGACTATAGAAGGTGGGATGTTATGATGCAGCTGTACAAAACATTTTGAGATCAGAACTATCACATTCTGTGTAGTTTTAATTACCCTGTTATAAGAAAGATGTCCTTAAGTTGGAAAGAATGCAAACATTTACGAGGCTGATGCCAGGACTTGAGGGCTTGAATTACAGCAAGAGCTGGGGCAGGCCACAACCTTAAACAGAGAACAATACAGCACAGTACAGTCCCTTCAGCCCACAGTATTGTGCCTCCCTTTTAACCTACTCTAGTCCTTCTCTCCTGCATCGTCTTCCATTTGCTATGATCATATGCCTATCTAAGGGTATCCCTACTGTGTCAGTCTTTACCACTACCCTTGACAGTGTGTTTGATGTACCCATCGCTCTCTGTGTAAAATATTCACCATGTACCTTCTTCCAATCACCAAAAACTATACACCCTTTATTCCTTGGAGCATTGGAGATTGAGGGATGATATTCTCATCCTTTTGAGGAATGAGGTATGGGTATGAGATGTGCATACAGTTATGAGGGGCATAGGTTTAAAATGAGACAGGAAAGATTTAAGAAGATTTAGGAGGGATCAGATGGGCAACTTCTTCAAGCAGAGGGTGGTACAGATATGAAACAAGCTACCAGTGCAAGTGTTTGAGTAGGAACAATAAAAAAATTTAAAATTTAAAAGATATTTGGACGGGTACATGGATATGAATGATTTAGAATAGGGGTTCCCAAGCTTTTTTAATGCCATAGACCCTTTGCATTAATAGAGGGGTCTATGGACCCCTGGTTGGGCACTGCTGGTTTAGGTGGATGTGGGCTAAATGCAAGCAAATGGGAGGGTCATAGATGGGCACCTTGGTCTTGCTGAAAATATTGGGTCAAGGGACCTGTTTACAAGCTGTTTTACTCTATTACTCTCTACCTGTATTTAATGAACCAATGTTATCAATCATAATAGCTGTGCCCCGGAGATGCCAATGTAGTCAGTAAGGCATTTACAGTCAATATGTTTTTGCAATAAATTATGAAAGAGATCAAAAGCCTTCTTCACTAGAACTTAATTAGATTTGAAGTATCTCTTTTTGTGGTAGCATTACAGAAATGCTGCATTGAACTCCAATCAAGACTTTCTGTAAATAATCGAAATTCATGACGATAGATGAACCATCAATGGAATTCATTGTATGATCTTAAGGCTTATTGAAAAACCTAAATTATTGCTTCCAAATGTATCTTAAATGAAGCCTTCTGTAAGGCAAAACAAGAACTCTCTCAAGCTGAAATAAATGAATGCCTTGAAGGAATTATCAATGTGCATCTGGTATAATGTTTTATCAAAAGCGTTATAGTGAACCATTCATTTTCATTCCTGTATTTTATCTCTAGTTTAATATCATCTGTTGTCAGCATTCTATTGTGTGGGACAGTCGTTTGTCTCTTAGAGGCCACTTTGTCCCACACTTCAGACGCCATTTAAAATCACACTGACCAAGATGACAGATAGCTTTACTCAACTTGACACTGAACTGATTCCACAGACCATGGACTCACTTTCAAGGACTCTGCAACTCGTGTCCTTGCCATTATTTATTTATTTATGTATGCTTTATTTTGCATTTGCACAGTTTCTCTTCTTTTGCACATTGGTTGTTTGTGTGAGTAGCTTTTCATTCATTCCATTGTATTTCTTTGTACCTAATGTGAATGCCTGCAAGGAAATGAACCTCAGGGCGGTGTGTGGTGGCATAGTATATGTACTTCAATAATAAACTTACTTGGAGCTCTGAAACATCCTTGGAACATATTAGTCGTTCACTTAAATAACCCATTTCACTGTGTGTTTCAACGTTTTGATAAGTATGTGACAAATAAAGCTGCTTATTCTCTTTCTCTTCCTTTTAATGTTTCTTTCATTTTTCTCTCTTATGTCTCCACTTATAAAATATTGTTTCCATCAAGGATTCATGGAAAACCACGGTCAGATTGACTTAATTGCTATCACAGATGAAGCAAGTGGTTTCATTTTCCCTAAATGATTCTTAAATGATTAAAAAGGCTTTGTGTTTTCTGATTGAAACTACCTCATGGGACTGACTGGGATTCGAAACCGCAATACAGTTTGTGATACTGGTACGTAACTCAGCACATTGTCACCAAGTAGGCAAGTAGCCTAGAGACACACGGTTATTGACTGTGCTTAGACCCTAAGACCATTAGATATAGGAGCAGAATTAGGCCATTCAGCCCACTGAGTCTTCTCCGCCATTCCATTATAGCTGATCCCAGTCCCCACTCCTGGATGCTTGAGTAAGGGGTATGAGATTTGAACCACTTTCATGAAGGAGATCATAACATCATAGAGCATAGAAAAAGGCCATTCATGCCAATTTATCTATGGCAACCTAAGTGCTTTCTAGCTTGAGTCCCACTAGCCTGCATTTGGCTCATATTCCTCTAAATCTTTCCTAACCGCACCTCCTCCAGAGGATATCTCAGTCATTGGGAATGTCAGATAGAATTGTCTGACCAAGTTTTTTTTGGGGGGGCACACCAAGAGGTTTGAGGGGATAGCCACATTATTCTCAGTATTACCATTTTAGCTAAGCCTTAATTTAAAACTCTCGCCATGGCTATCAAATCTCCCAAGGCCTTGCTCCTCCCTATCTCTGTAATCCCCTCCAGTTCTATCATATTGTAAGGTTTCAGTTCTGCTCATTTGCCTATCCTCAAGGTGAATTTCTTCATTATGAAGCAGTCTCTAAGTCTTTAAACTTCCCCTACAAATCTATTTACATCACCACCATGCTAGCCTCTTTTTGGAGCACTTCTTAAAATCACCGTCTTTTAAGTATGCTCAAGAGATTCTGCTGATGCTGGATATCCGTAGCAACACACACACACATTCCCCCCGCAGCCAGCATCTATGGAGAGAAATAAATAGTCAATATTTCAACACAGTCAACACATCAGGACTAGAAAGAAATGGGAAATCAGTTTGGTACACTCCTTGAGGCAGCTTACTATAATAAAAATTTTCATATAATTTGAAGTTATCTTTACTGTTATAAGTTCTGGGTGTTCTGCAAGTTCAACAATACAAGCCATGCAGAATTGTTGACAGCAATTTATCCATAGATGTATTGAATAAAATAAGTTCATTTGAATTTCCATTGGAATTAAGTTTGATTACAGAGACAGAATAAAACTTTTTCCTCCAGCAGGTGGACACAGATTTTAAGATAATTGTCAAAAGAGCCAAAAGGTGGTAAAAAGGAACTAGAATATCCAGACTGAAAGGTTAACGAAGGCAGATTCAGTTATTAAGAGCAATAGAATATATTGGAAGAACTCAGCAAATCAAACAAAATCTGTGGGAGGAAAGGAACAGCTGACGTTTTGGGTTGAAACACCACATAAGGACAGAGATTCTAGAGGAGCGTTGGCTAATATATAGAGAAGGTGGGGGAGGAGCTGAGAAAGGAGACCAAGGGTGATTGGGGGACTGAGAAGGGGTGTGAGGTGACAGGCAGGTATCTCCAGGTAGTAGAGGGGAGAGGAGTAATGTAGGAAGTCAGTTGAAAATGAATAATAAATGGCAGACAAAGACAGAGAGGAAAAAATGTTAAAAAAAAACAACAGATGGAATAAGGTGGGGGAGAGGAGTGTGAAGTTGCTGCTGGAGGGAGGAAAGCAAGAACACCAACTGCTACCAGTGCTGGAGTCTGTTTAGTACAGGACAGTGAGAATGGGAAGATGAATGACAGTGTAACTAGAGTGGGGAGGGGTGGGGGAACCTTTGTACGAAGTGGGTGAATGGAAGCAGGAGGGGAAAGAGGACCAAGATGGATGAAATGGAGATGGAGTGGGAAGGAAAGGGAACAAGGAAGGGAGAGGCGAAGATTAGAAAGGGGGAGAAAAGGAAAGGTAAAAGGGGCACATAGTGAGGGTTACCTAAAATTGGAAAACTTTTATGTTTCTTCAAACATTAAGAGAATTGGTGTATTAAAAATAAACAAAGATTGTAATGATTATGGGAAAAGCACAGAGGGAGGTGGGGCTCACAGAGTCACTCTTTCAAAGATCTATGACTGAGATAATGGGCTGAACACCCTCCTCTAGTCAAAGGTTTCTTCTCTGTGACTGTTCCAGCTGTAACTCTCTCCACAGATTCTGGAAAATGTTGTAATAACATGAAATTTGATGTAAATGATTCCATTGGACTTTCACTTGGGTTTCAAAGATCCTCAAAGCACATGTTGACACTGACTTCTCCTGCTGATGACACCTGAGGCTTTGTTGTCAAAGAGTTACAGAGACTTTTGGCCTAATAATTTTCCACTAGTCAATTCTTCATGAATTTCCATCAATGTCCTGCAGTCCTTCCATGCTCTGTCACTGTCTCAGGGACAGCCTCCTGGGGCTAATTAAGCTACTGATCTGGTAGGAGTATGGGTGGGGGGGAACTGCTGGAGAAAACTCACAAGGTAAAAGGAAAACATGCAAACAATAGTCTGACAGCACTGAAGGACAACACTGAACCTGTGTCACAAGGGCTGTCAGGCAGCCTCCTTGCTCACAGTGGCACTGTGCCAGCACAGTCTGCCCAGGCTCCCCCTGCTTCACGTCCCAATCCAAAGGTTCGAGACAAATATATTGGCAAAACACTGCATTTTGAAAGTTCCTCATTAGGCCTCGGCTTCAAACTTGGATGAACTGAGAAGAGCCCATGGCGTTGTAGGAGTTCCCGTTACCATACTTCTCCCTCAGCCAAAACCTCTAAAGTGGAGTTTATCTGCAACATGAATTATCACAGTATAGATTATGGGATGTTCCTTCAGGTTGACATAGTTAGCAAGGATAAACTTCCACAATCTGTTAAATGCTCCTAATGGTGTGCGTTTCAAATATCCTGTAACTGTGGCGGCCCACTGCCCAGCGCACTCGAACCGGCTCACAAAGTGGCACGCGCCGGCATTGAGGCCAGTCCCAAAGAGGGCGCCAAGCCTACTTCACCAGCAAGGGGAAAAGCCCGTGCGGGGGACGGGACTATGAATACAGCATTCCCGCCCAGGGAGGGCGGAAACCGGAAGGCTTTAAAGTGAGGCTACAAAGTTTGAATAAACCTCCTCTGTAACTGCAACTCACCGACTCCGTGTCGTTATTTCAGCGCTGCGTGTAGCACACCGCTACAATTGGTGACCCTGATGGCCCAAACGATATTTGGACCGGAGATGAACGACGCCGCATCTGTTCATGCAGTTTCGTTGAAACTGCCAAGCTTCTGGACGCTGTGACCTCACCTGTGGTTCCAGCAAGCAGAAGCCCAATTCCACGTTCAGCAGATAACCTCAGAGGACACACGTTACTACTACGTGGTGAGCTCCCTCGACCAGGACACAGCGGCCCAGGTTGAGGAGTTCATACAGTCTCCCCCAGCGGACGGCAAATACATGGAATTCAAAGCCCTGCTCATAAGGACTTTCGGACTCTCACGGCGCGAGCGGGCTGCCCGTTTACTGCACCTGGATGGCTTGGGAGACAGACCTCCATCGGCTTTAATGAATGAGTTGTCTCTGGTCGGAGGACACAAGCCCTCCCTCATGTTTGAGCAGGCATTCCTGGAGCAGCTGCCCGAGGACATACGCCTGCTGCTGTCCGACGCAGATTTCAGCGACCCCCGGAAGGTGGCAGCCCCGGCAGACATACTGTGGAAAGCCAAGAAGGTGAGTGGGGCGTCCGTCGCACAGATCACCAGGCCACGCTCCTAGCAGCAAACCAGTCCAGGCCCAGCCGCAGAGCCCGCTAACCCCAGAGGCAGGGGTGAGGAGCCCAACAAACAATGGTGCTTCTACCGCCAGCGCTGGGGTGCAGAAGCCCGCCGCTGTAGCCTGCCCTGCAAGTTCCCGGGAAATGCCAGGGCCAGCCGCTGCTGATGGCTATGGTGACTGGCCATCGGGATAGCCTCCTGTATGTGTGGGACAAGAGGTCAGGATGCCGATATTTGGTTGACACAGGTGCAGAGATCAGCGTCTTACCTCCGACGAGTTACGACACCCACAACAGAGAACTGGGTCCCCCCCTGAGGGCCATGAATGGCAGCACAGTAAGGACCTATGGCACCCGTCAGGTGCAGCTACAGTTCGGCTCCAGCCGGTTCACGTGGGACTTCACACTGGCCGCCATAGCCCAACCGCTTCTGGGTGCGGATTTTTTGTGGTCTCATAGCCTACTGGTTGACCTGCCCAGGAAGAGACTGGTCCATGCCGAGACTTTTCAAACGTTCTCCCTGGGTGAAGCCCAGTTGCCAGCCCCTCACATCGACTCCATCACAGTCTGACAACGACTTTACCAGGGTCCTGGCGGATTTCCCATCAGTTCTGGCACCACAGTTCACGGCAGCCATGCCCCGACACGGCATACAGCACCACATCCCGACCCAGGGACCACCCTTCCACGCCCGTGCTCGGCGGCTTCCCCCGGACAAGCTCCGACTGGCAAAGGAGGAATTCAAGAGGATGGAGGAATTGGGGATCATCCGGCGGTCCGACAGCCCATGGGCCTCCCCCTGGACATGGTGCCCAAAGCGACAGGGGGCTGGAGACCATGCGGCGACTACCGCAGGCTGAACGAGGCTACAACAGCGGACCGTTACCCTGTGCCGCACATTCAGGACTTTGCAGCAAACCTGCACGGCGCACGGATCTTCTCCAAGGTAGACCTCATCTGAGGATACCATCAAATCCCGACGCATCCAGACGACATCCCCAAAACGGCTCTCATCACCCCGTTTGGCCTTTTCGAATTCCTCCGCATGCCGTTCGGCCTGAAGAATGCCGCACAGACGTTTCAGCGGTTAATGGACGCGGTGGGACGCGACCTGGACTTCACTTTCATCTATTTGGACGACATCCTCATAGCCAGCAGCAGTCGTCAGGAGCATCTGTCCCACCTCCGTCAACTCTAAGCCCGACTGAGTGAATACAGCCTGACAATCAACCTGGACAAGTGCCAGTTCGGGCTTGACACCATCAACTTCCTGGGCCACAGGATTACTAAAGACGGGGCAACCCCTCTGCCCACTAAGGTAGACGCAGTCCGCCATTTCCCCCGACCCACCACAATCAAAGGCCTTCAGGAATTCGTGGGTATGGTAAATTTCTACCACCGCTTCCTCCCTTCAGCTGCCCGAATCACGCGCCCCCTGTTCGCCCTGATGTCGGGTAAGGGCAAGGACATTACCTGGGACGAGTAATCCGCCGCCGCTTTCATTAAAACGAAAGAAGCCTTGGCAAACGCCGCGATGCTAGTGCACCCCAGAATGGACGTCCCTACCGCCCTCACAGTGGATGCATCTAACACGGCAGTCAGTGGGGTTCTGGAGCAACTCATCGCGGGTCGCTGGCAACCCCTGGCGTTTTTCAGCAAACACCTGCGACCACCCGAGCTCAAATACAGTGCTTTTGACCAGGAACTGTTGGCGCTATACCTGACAATCTAGCATTTCAGGTACTTCCTAGAAGGTAGGCCCTTCACTGCGTTCACGGACCACAAACCGCTTACCTTTGCATTCACGAAAGCATCCGACCCCTGGTCGTCCCGCCAACAGTGCCATCTGTCCTACATCTCTGAATACACGATGGATGTCCGGCACGTCTCAGGTAAGGACAATGTCGAGGCGGACGCGCTCTCTCGCCCTAACATTCATGCCCTTTTGCAAGGGGTAGACTTTGAGGTGCTGGCAGAGGCACAGCAGGCAGATGAGGAGATCCCTAGTTATAGAACCACAGTCTCCGGTTTGCAGCTCCAGGACCTTCCCATAGGCCCAGGTGAGAGGACCCTACTCTGTGACATCACCACCGGCCAACCCCGTCCTGTTGTCCCGGCAAACTGGCGGCGCCGTGTTTTCAACTCCATTTGTAACTTAGCGCACCCCTCCATCAGGACAACTGTCCAGATGGTCTCCAGCAGGTTTGTTTGGCACGGTCTCCGCAAGCAGGTCAGTGAATGGGCCAGAACGTGCATGCACTGCCAGACAGCCAAGGTGCAGCGGCACACCAAAGCCCCGCCGCAGCAGTTCCACCCCACCCACTGGCGTTTCGACCACATTCATGTGGATATCGTGGGCCCCCTGCCAGTGTCACGCGGAGCGCGGCACCTCCTCTCTATCGTGGACCGGTTCACCAGATGGCCAGAGGCGATCCGGCTCACTGACACCACCTCCAAATCTTGCGCCTGGGCACTGATCGCCACCTGGGTGTCTCGCTTTGGTGTACCGGCCTACATTACCTCCGACAGAGGCGCCCAGTTCACCTCCAGCCTGTGGTCAGCTATGGCCAGCCTTTTGGGGACTCAGCTGTACCACACAACTGCCTACCACCCACAGTTGAACGGGCTAGTGGAGCGTTTCCACCGTCACCTGAAGTCGGCTCTCATGGCCCGTCTGAGAGGAGCTAACTGGGTGGACGAGCTTCCCTGGGTCCTACTCGGCATCCGCACAGCGCCCAAAGATGATCTGCACACCTCGTCGGCCGAGTTGGTGTATGGCGCGCCCCTGGTCATCCCCGTGGAGTTCATACCAGCCCCAAGGGGGCACGAGGAAGATCCAAAAGCAGTCCTGGGCAGACTACGCGAGAGGCTCGGCGACCTGGCCCCCATACCCACTTCGCAGAATGGGCAGAGCCCGACCTGCAGAACTGTAAGTTTGTGTTTGTACAAAGGGGCGGGCATCGGCCACCGCTGCAACGACCCTACGAGGGGCAGTTTACAGTGCTCAGGAACTACGGGTCCACGTTCATGCTGGACGTTGGGGGGGAGAGAGGAGGTTTTCACGGTGGACCGACTCAAACCGGCCCATGTGGACTTGGCGCAACTGGTTGAGTTCCCGGCACCGCGGCACAGAGGCCGACCTCCCAGTCAGGGTCCGGCCCAGACTGTGGACATTTGGGGGGTATATCGCCAGTTCTGGGGGGCAGTTATGTGGCGACCCACTTCCTAGCGCACTTGAACCGGCTCACAAATAGTCAGCGCGCCGACATAAAGGCCAATCCCAAAAGGGCACCAGGTCTGCTTCACCAACAAAGGGAAAAGCTCGCGCGGGACTGTGAGTACGTGCCCCCTATAGCATCTGTGCCCGGGGAGGGCGGGATCAGGGAGGCTTTAAAGCGAAGCTGCAAAGTTCGAATAAAATCTTCTTTAACTGCAGTTTACCGACTCCGTGTCGTTATTTCAGCGCTGCGTGTAGAACACCGCTACAATACCATCAAATCCCGATGCATCTGGACGATGTCCACAAAACGGCACTCATCACCCCGTTCAGCCTTTTCGAGTTCCACCACATGCCGTTCGGCCTAAAGAATGCCGCACAGATGTTTCAGCAATTAATGGACGCGGTGGGACATGACCTGGACTTCATTTTCATTTATTTGGATGACATCATCATAGCCAGCAGTACTCGTCAGGAGCATCTGTCTCACCTCCGTCAACTCTACGCCCGACTGAGTGAATACGGCCTGACAATCAACCTGGCCAAGTGCCAGTTCAGGCTTGACACCATCGACTTCCTGCGCCACAGGATTACTAAAGATGGGGCAACCCCTCTGCCCGCCAAGGTAGACGCGATCCGCCATTTCCCCCAACCCACCACAATCAAAGGCCTTCAGGAATTCGTGGGTATGGTGAATTTCTACCATCGCTTCCTCCCTTCAGCTGCCTGAATCATGCGCCCCCTTTTCGCCCTGATGTCGGGTAAGGGCAAGGACATTACCTGGGACAAGGAGTCTGCCGTCGCTTTCATTAAAACCAAGGAAACTTGGCCAATGCCGCGATGCTAGTGCACCCCAGAATGGACATCCCTACCGCCCTCACAGTGGACGCATCTAACACAGCAGTCAGTGGAGTGCTGGAACAACTCATTGAGGGTCGCTGGCAACCCCTGGCATTTTTCAGCAATCAGCTACGACCACTCGAGCTCAAATACAGTGCTTTCGACCGGGAACTGTTGGCGCTCTACCTGGCAATCCGGTATTTCAGGTACTTCTTAGAAGGTAGGCCCTTCACCGCGTTCACGAACCACAAACCTCTTACCTTTGCATTCATGAAAGCATTCGACCCCTGGTCATCCCGCCAGCAGCAACATCTGTCCTACATCTCCGAATACACGACAGATGTCCGGCATGTCTTGGGAATGGACAATGTCGTGGCAGACGACCTCTCCCACCCTAACATCCAAGCCCTGTCTCGGGGGTAGACTATGAAGCACCGGCAGAGGCGCAGCAGGCAGACGAGGAGCTCCCTAGTTACAGGACTGCAGTCTTTGGTTTGCAGCTCCAGGACCTCCCCGTAGGCCCAGGTGAGAGGACCCTACTCTGTGACATCGTCCCGGCACCTTGGCGGCGACGCGTTTTCGACTTCATTCACAACTTAGCGCACCCCTCCATCAGGTCAACCGTCCGGATGGTCTCCAGCAGGTTTGTTTGGCACGGTCTCCGCAAGCAGGTCAGTGAATGGGCCAAAGCATGCATGCACTGCCAAACGGCCAAGGTGCAGTGGCACATCAAAGCCCTGCCTTAGCAGTCCCACCCTACCCATCGGCATTTCGACCACATTCATGTGCATATCGTGGGCCCCATGCCAGGAGCGCGGCACTTCCTGACTATCGTTAACCGGTTCACAAGATGGCCAGAGGCGATCCCGCTCACCGACACCACCTCCGAATCTTGCGCCCGAGCACTGATTGCAACCTGGGTATCTCACTTTGGTGTACCAGCCCACATTACCTCCGACAGAGGCGCCCAGTTCACCTCCAGCCTGTGGTCAGCTATGGCCAGCCTTTTGGGGACACAGCTGCACCACACCACTGCCTACCACCCACAGTCGAACGGACTAGTGGAGCGTTTCCACTGTCACCTGAAGTCAGCTCTCATGGCCTGCCTCAAAGTGCCTAACTGGGTGGACGAGCTTCCCTGGGTCCTGCTTGGAATCTGCACGGCGCCCAAAGACGATCTGCACACCTCGTTGGCCGAGTTGGTGTACGGCGCACCCCTGGTCATCCCAGGAGAGTTCATACCAGCCCCAAGGGGGCAAGAGGAAGGACCTGCAGCAGTCCTGGGCAGATTACGTGAGAGGCTCAGTAACCTGGCCCTCATACCCACTTCGCAGCATGGGCAGAACCCGACCTACATACCCAAAGACCTGCAGAACTGTAAGTTCGTTTTTGTACGATGGGGCAGATATCGGGCACCGCTACAGCGGCCCTATGAGGGGCCGTTTACAGTGATCAGAAACAACGGGTCCACATTCGTGCTAGACATTGGGGGGAAAGAGGAGGTTTTCACGGTGGACCGACTCAAACCGGCCCATGTGGACTTGGCGCAGCCGGTCGAGATTCCGGCACCGCGGCGCAGAGGCCGACCTCCCAAAGTCCGACCCAGACTGTGGACATTGGGGGGGGGGGAGGTGTATCGCACATTCTGTGGGGGGGTTATGTGGCGACCCACTTCCCAGCGCACTCGAACCGGCCCACAAAGCGGCACGCGCCGGCATTGAGGCCGGTCCCAAAGAGGGCGCCAAGCCTGCTTCACCAGCAAGGGGAAAAGCCCGCGCGTGGGACGGGACTGTGAATACGCGCCCCCTACAGCACTCCCGCCCAGAGAGGACGGGAACAGGAAGGCTGTAAAGCGAGTCCGCGAAGTTTGAATAAACCTCTTTTGCAACTGCAGCTGACCAACTACGTGTCGTTATTTCAGCGCTGCGTGTAGCACACCGCTGCATAACAACCGAGTCCAGCTCCTGGCTCCTGGCTCACATGTGGCTCAACCACTAAACCTGGTGGAACCATTTCTACTGACAAGAGAAGTGGCAAAGGTGGGTTACTGGTGCCTTAAAACTAGTCGCTTTGGGCAGATGAAGCACATCAGCCATAGTTGGCAGCTCATGAAGGAGAACCTTAAACCTCTGTTGCCTTGTGGCTGTACCCACAAAGTATAACCACAAGGTGTACCCACAAGGTATACCCACAAGGTATAACCACAAGGTGTACCCACAAGGTACCCACAAGGTATACCCACAAGGTACCCACAAGGTGTACCCACAAGGTGCACCCACAAGGTACCCACAAGGTATAACCACAAGGTGTACCCACAAGGTACCCACAAGGTATACCCACAAGGTACCCACAAGGTGTACCCACAAGGTGCACCCACAAGGTACCCACGAGGTGCACCCACAAGGTATACTCACAAGGTATACCCACAAGGTACCCACAAGGTATACCCACAAGGTATACTCACAAGGTATACCCACAAGGTACCCACAAGGTATACCCACAAAGTATAACCACAGGGTGTACCCACAAGGTATACCCACAATGTGTACCCACAAGGTATAACCACAAGGTGTACCCACAAGGTACCCACAAGGTATACCCACAAGGTACCCACAAGGTGTACCCACAAGGTGCACCCACAAGGTACCCACAAGGTATACCCACAAGGTATACTCACAAGGTATACCCACAAGGTACCCACAAGGTATACCCACAAAGTATAACCACAGGGTGTACCCACAAGGTATACCCACAATGAGTACCCACAAGGTATACCCACAAGGTATACCCACAAGGTGTACCCACAAGGTATAACCACAAGGTGTACCCACAAGGTACCCACAAGGTATACCCACAAGGTACCCACAAGGTGTACCCACAAGGTGCACCCACAAGGTACCCACAAGGTATAACCACAAGGTGTACCCACAAGGTACCCACAAGGTATACCCACAAGGTACCCACAAGGTGTACCCACAAGGTGCACCCACAAGGTACCCACAAGGTATAACCACAAGGTGTACCCACAAGGTACCCACAAGGTATACCCACAAGGTACCCACAAGGTGTACCCACAAGGTGCACCCACAAGGTACCCACAAGGTGCACCCACAAGGTATACTCACAAGGTATACCCACAAGGTACCCACAAGGTATACCCACAAGGTATACTCACAAGGTATACCCACAAGGTACCCACAAGGTATACCCACAAAGTATAACCACAGGGTGTACCCACAAGGTATACCCACAATGTGTACCCACAAGGTATACCCACAAGGTATACCCACAAGGTGTACCCACAAGGTATAACCACAAGGTGTACCCACAAGGTACCCACAAGGTATACCCACAAGGTACCCACAAGATGTACCCACAAGGTGCACCCACAAGGTACCCACAAGGTATACCCACAAGGTATACTCACAAGGTATACCCACAAGGTACCCACAAGGTATACCCACAAAGTATAACCACAGGGTGTACCCACAAGGTATACCCACAATGTGTACCCACAAGGTATACCCACAAGGTATACCCACAAGGTGTACCCACAAGGTATAACCACAAGATGTACCCACAAGGTACCCACAAGGTATACCCACAAGGTACCCACAAGGTGTACCCACAAGGTGCACCCACAAGGTACCCACAAGGTATAACCACAAGGTGTACCCACAAGGTACCCACAAGGTATACCCACAAGGTACCCACAAGGTGTACCCACAAGGTGCACCCACAAGGTACCCACAAGGTGCACCCACAAGGTATACTCACAAGGTATACCCACAAGGTACCCACAAGGTATACCCACAAGGTATACTCACAAGGTATACCCACAAGGTACCCACAAGGTATACCCACAAAGTATAACCACAGGGTGTACCCACAAGATATACCCACAAGGTGTACCCACAAGGTATACCCACAAGGTATACCCACAATGTGTACCCACAAGGTATACCCACAAGGTATACCCACAAGGTGTACCCACAAGGTATACTCACAAGGAAGGCTTCAGGAGTAGACTCTGAGGGAAAAATCTGGAGCTGGAGTTCCTAAGGCAGTCCAATGTTGAGTTCAATGCTCACTGACAAATCCTGCGATGCTGCTGGTTTGATCTCTACCGTTCCTTTGGATTCATCAGTTGCATGGGCAACAGCTTGCTCTCCATATCATACTGCCCTGGCACATGTACCGCTGCGTATCCCGAAGACAACCAGGATGAAACATCCATCGTCAACCCCAACCAACAGATGGCATCATGCCGATTGTGGAAGCATTCAATGCACAAACAGCCTACAATACATCCTCTATTTTGCTGCGTTAACGCTATTTCACTCATTATAAAGTCATTTGGGCTAATCTGAGGTTATCAAGGGGGTAATATTAATGTCAGTATCTTTTACTTTTTCCACCAAAATATCCATGCTGTGTTTCTACATCTCATTATTGCAATAAAGGAAGAAATAAGTTTCATTCAGTGCACTGGTGACCAAGGTTCATTGCAGTAGTGGTCAGATGCCAGACCTGGGCCGTACCTTCCAAATTCCGGACCTGACTTGCACTACCTTACTTTCCCTTTTCTATTTTCTAATTATGATTTATAATTTATATTTTTATTATAATTACCTGGATTTGTAATTCAGGGAGCGCGATGCGCAGAATCAAATACCGCTGTGATGATTGTACGCTCCAGTATCAATTGTTTGGTGACAATAAAAGTAAAGTAAAATAATGAGAAATAAGTTTATTTATTTATTTACAGAGATACAGAGCAGAACAGGCCCTTCCGGCTCTTTGAGGTGGACCAGGCAGCAACCCACAACTTAACCCTAGCCTAAGCACGGGACAATTTACAATGCCCAGTTAACCTACCAACCAGTACTTCTTTAGACTGGGAGGAAACTGGCACAACCAGAGAAAGCTACATGGTCACATAGAGAACGTACAAACTCCTTACTGGCAGCAGCAGGAATTGTACCACAGAGAAGGTTCGGGCTGATGTGAAAAGCACTGGTCAAGCAGCCGAAAGAACATGACAAGCAGGTGGAAGCCATGAAGCAGTCCCAGAAGGACATTCAGAAACTGAATGAGGTGCCGAACCAAACCAACTTCGCTCCACAATTGTTTTGGGGATTCAGCAGGAGAACAAGCAGATCAGGGACCAGAACAGGAGAATAAAAAGCTCTGCCCGTCTCTGGAAGAACATCAGTCTGCAACCACACAATGTCAGCTGCCTTGTTTCAGGACTGTAACATTCCACTTCAAATCCAATAATCTGATTAGGGTAGGAATAGAAACATGCTGGACACTTTCTTTTCCTCTTTTAAACACAATAATAAAGAAATCACAATAAATATAAATACATGGCGACCGACTCAGATTCACATTTTTGTCTCCTTTCTATAATGCAGCATGAAGTGCTTTACAACTAAATCCTTCATGTTACTTTATAGAAAAAGGACATTAAAATGGGAATCTTAGAGCCAGTGTGCTAAGTATTTATATTTATTGTGGTTTTGATATTATTGTGTTCTTGATCTTGTTTTTCTCTCTCTTGTATAGATCGTATAGATTAACAATTATTTTGTTCTCCTTTACACTTGTGTACTGGAAAAGACACTAAACAATCTTGAATCTTTCCTATTTGAAATAGCTGGCACACATAACTATAGTTTCAGATCCAGATCCAGATGCACATTCAGATTTAATTATCACATGTACATTGAAACATACAGTGAAATGAATTATTTTCATTAACAACCAGCACACCCAAGGATGCGCTAGGGGCAGCCCACAACACAGCATGCCCACCAAGGTTGGCAGAACAATATAAGCTTTGAGAGGGCCAATATAAAAGGAAGGGGGAAGGAGTGAAGCAAGATAGGCAGACAATAGGTGGGTCCAGATGAGAGAGTTGACAAGCAGGTGTAGGGTGGGGAGAATGAAAACTGGAAGGTGATTGGTGGAAGTGTCAAAGGGCTGAAGATAGTGAAATCTACGTATACTCTTCATAACTCTATAAAACTCCGTACCATTATTTCTCAGCCTTCTATGTTCCAGTGGAAAAAAAATCACTTTTAGGTACTCTACATTCATGTTCTGTGTATTAATTGTTTATTCTTTTACTGTTTGCATGATTTGATTTGTCTCACACTTTGGACATTCGATGGTCTTCGTTGTGGGTCATTTTTCATTGCTTTCACTGTGTTTTTTTTTGTTTAGTGGCTGACTAAAAGAAGATAAATCTCAAGGTTGTGTATGGCATTACTACTTTGATAATAAACGTACTTTGAACAACTTCAGAAGTCAGCCTATCCAATCTCTCCTTTTAACTGGAACAATCCATTCAAGGAAACATTCTGGTGAATCTCTTCTGCACTTTCAGTGTTATTACCAGATCATTCCCCTAACCTGGTGACCAGAACTGCACACAATACATTAGAAGTGTGTCCAACCAAAATTCTGTACAACAGAAATATTTCCTGTTTCTTTTATTACAAATTACCAACATTGGCAGTATTTAATGGCTTCTGGCCATCACTTAATTCCAACCATCCTAATTTCATAAGGCAATAGGGAAGAAGGAATATGTTTCCTCTGAATTTCATCATGAAATTCCATTAAACAAAAGCAAGATACTAATTTATTCTAATCAGTTTGCCTTTCCAGTTGAGATGCATTCTAAAATAAGGAAGACAGTTCACCTTTCAAAATAGATGTGGTCTTTACAGTGGCTATTCCATGTTAGAGAAGATGCCACAGTCATAAGAGTTTTATATGTACTTTAAAAGATTAGCAAGACTATTTAAAATATATTTATGCTAAGACAGCACAAACAGGTTTAGTCAAAGTCAAATCATCATGCCAAATGCCTGGAGAAAGAAACATGTTTCATACTTCATGTCCTAAGTTTGCTTTCTGTCAGCAAGATTGACTCTCCTCGTCAATTCCTCCACTTAAGGATGTTGAAGAGCTCCCTGATAGGCATTTTTTTCTATTTTGCCTATACAGGACATTTCTGCTCCATGATCTTCCATCCTTTCAATTCCAAAGGGCATGCAAATTGACAGATAGGCTTTAGAGAAGCTTAGCAAGTGTACAGAAATCTCAAAAATAATGATATTTCTCCCAACAGTAGTCACTGGCAGCAGAAATTTATTGGTTTCCCACTGGTCACCAAGACCTGTAATTCTTTACTGGACAACCATAGAGAATGGCAGCTTTTTGCTTCTGAACCTTGATTGCAAGTGAAGAATTAATCCAGTGGCTGGATGGTAAAATAGTTGAACAGTAGTTAAAATACAAGACTGGGACTTTAGTGTCCAGAGTTCAATCCTACTAAGGCAGCTACAGAACTTAAATTCTGTTAATAAGCCGGAATTCAATGCCATATCAGTAATATTAAATGAAAAATTTAATATTGCTGTTGATTGAGAGCAGTCTAGTACTGTTGGTACAATTGCTTTACAGCACCTGCGATTATTAAAAAGGGTTCAATTCCCGCCACTGCCTGTAAGGCAGTTTTCCTTGTGACCCTGTCGGTTTCCTCTGGGTGATCCAGTTTCCTCCCACATTCCAAAGACATGCAGGTTAAGGTTAGTAAATTGAGGACATGATCCGGAAGCACGCCAGCTCTTGCAGGCTGACCCCAGCACAATCCTCACTGATTTGATTTGATTCACTTGATACATTCTGCTGTATGTTTTGATGCTTCAATGTACATATGACAAATATTACTAATCTCTCCCTTTAATGGACTATGGAACAAAAAAACATGTTTCACCGATTCTGATCAGGGGAAAAACGTTCTGAACTTATGTAGCCCACCCATATGATCCTTTAACTGCATTAGCATGGTGCTCTATCTGCTGCTCATGAAAAAAAATCTCCACCGATTTGACAAGCAAGGTTTCACTTTTGCACCTCCATACTGAATTTGTTCAATTCTGCCATTTATCTCCAAGTGCCCTACTATCATAATGAACCCTATCATTTTCCCCTCTGCCAATGTCAGGTTAATCGGTCTATTATTTTTTTGGTTTGTTAGTTCTATTTCTTTCTAGGCCTGTCAGTGGTATAGTGGTATCTTCGAGTCCAGTGGTCCTGTGTTCGAATGCGGCTGGCTCCTCGCCTCCTTTCCATCCATGCTGGATTGAGCATTGAGCTAGAAACTTGAACTCTTTAAAAAAAACCACACAATTCCTCAGGAAATGACAAAGGTCACATTTGCTATTTGTTAATTGGTCAGAATTGCTCCAGAGTCCAAAAGGTACTTAAAAATGATAACTGGGGCACTAATGTATCCATTATTTCTGGGGCCATTTCTTTGCATACTCTTTGATGTGGAATATCGGACCCTCTGGGTGTTGGCTTCTTTCATCCTTTCTGGTGTTTTAATGCAATTTCCATACAAGAACTCAGAAAAGAAAAAGTAACCAGGCCATATTTCAAATATCCAGAGTTACAAAATGCTTTGGGAGGTTTTGAAAGGAATGTGAAAGATGCATTATAAGAACAAGTCTTTCTATGCTCCAATAGACAAATCTAGAGGAAATATACTGTACATGGGAATAGAGAATTATTACTAACACCTGCTACCTGGGAAAAGATAAACAATATTTATGATCTTCTCTGTTGAAATCAGTGCTGAGTTTCAAAGTAACCTATCAAAAGATAAAGTTCTGTTGCTAAGGAGCACCAAAAAACTCCCTATAATTCTTTTTCGGTCCACAGATGTTGCCTGATCTGCAAAACATTTCCAACATTTATCAAGTTGGATCAGATGCTTACCTCAATATAAATTCTCTGTTGATGTCCTTTCACACCTCAGTGATTTATAAATCATATTGTCGCTTCTCTAAATATAAATTTTGTTGCCTTTTAACAGTAAACATGTTCTACTGTCACTTTTGATTTTTGAATTTTTCCTTTTGTTACATCACATGAAAACTGTTTCTCCCAAGGCATATGCTTTGTTTAATAAATGCAATTTTTGCCCATGAAGGAAATATTAATCTCATAAACTTGTCTCTGTCGCTATATGCCTCAAACCAGCCCTAAGCGGGTCACAGACCCACTTACTCCATTCCCAATTTCAGTTGCTCTGAAAGGCCCAAAAAATGCAAATGCAAAATGCTGGAGAAACACAGCAAGGCAGACAACATATTATGTGTTGCTCAGGGAGTTCCAGTATCTGCAGAATCCCTTGTGCTTACAATATAATAAATGCTAGAGCACTCGGGAGACTAGGCAGAATAAGCTGGAGAGAAACAAGAGTTGCTTTTGCTGAACAATAGCATTTCATCAGATATGAGTACATAACTTGGAGTGTTTGCTTCCCTTTCTACAGGCACATCCAAACCTGATTAATAACATGGTTTCATTCCAATCACGCTAAGTATTCGCTCAGTGCAATAGATAAGATTAGCGCTTCAAATTCAAAGTCATTTATCACATATAGAGTACTGCGCAAAGCTCTTACACACACACACACACTTAATTGATCCCGAGGGAAATTGGGTTTCATTACAGTCGCAACAATAGTGTAGAAATGTTGCAATATAAAACCATAAATAATTAAATAATAATAAGTAAATTATGCCAAGTGGAAATAAGTCCAGGACCAGCCTATTGACTCAGGGTGTCTGACACTCTGAGGGAGGAGTTGTAAAGTTTGATGGCCACAGGCAGGAATGACTTCCTATGACGCTCAGTGTTGCATCTCAGTGGAATGAGTCTCTGGCTGAATGTACTCCTGTGCCTAACCAGTACATTATTGAGTGGATGGGAGATATTGTCCAAGATGGCATGCAACTTGGACAACATCCTCTTTTCAGACACCACCATCAGAGAGTCCAGTTCCACCCCCACAACATCACTGGCCTTTCAAATGAGTTTGTTGATTCTGTTGGTGTCCGCTACCCTCAGCCTGCTACCCCAGTACACAACAGCAAACATGATAGCACTGGCCACCACAGACTCCTAGAACATCTTCAGCATCGTCCGGCAGATGTCAGAGGACCTCTGTCTCCTCAGGAAGTAAAGATGACTCTGACCCTTCTTGTAGATAGTCTCAGTGTTCTTTGACCAGTCCAGTTTATTGTCGATTCATATCCCCAAGTAATTGTCATCCTCCACCATGTCCACACTGACCCCCTGGATGGAAACAGGGGTCACCGGTGCCTTAGCCCTCCTCAGATCCACCACCAGCTCCTTAGTCTTTTTCACATTAAGCTGCAGATGATTCTGCTCGCACCATGTGACAAAGTTTCCCACCGTAGCCCTGTACTCAGCCTCATCTCCCTCGCTGATGCATCCAACTATGGCAGAGTCATCAGAAAACTTCTGAAGATGGCAAGACTCTGTGCAGTAGTTGAAGTCCGAGGTGTAGATGGTGAAGAGAAAGAGAGACAGGACAGTCCCCAGTGGAGCCCCAGTGCTGCTGACCACTCTGTATGACACCCAGTGTTGCAAGCGCACATACTGTGGTCTGCCAGTCAGGTAATCAATAATCCATGACACCAGGGAAGCATCCACCTGCATCACTGTCAGCTTCTCACTGAGCAGAGCAGGGCGGATGGTGTTGAACGCACTGGAGAAGTCAAAAAACATGACCCTCACAGTGCTCGCCGGCTTGTCCAGGTGGGCGTAGACACGGTTCAGCAGGTAGACGATGGCATCCTCAACTCCTAGTCGGGTCTAGTAGGCAAACTGGAGGGGGTCTAAGTGTGGCCTAACCATAGGCCGGAGCTGCTCCAGAACAAGTCTCTCCAGGGTCTTCAGGATGTGGGAGGTCAATACCACTGGTCTCTAGTCATTGGAGCCATTGGAGCATGGCATCTTCAGTACAGGGACGAAGCAGGACGTCTTCCACAGCACAGGAACCCTCTGGAGACTCAGGTTCAGGTTGAAGACATAGCGAAGTACTCCACATAGCCGAGTGGCACAGGCTTTGAGCACCCTGGGGCTGAAACCATCCGGACCTGCAGCCTTGCTTGCTTATACATATACATATAAACACATGCATATAAAAACAAGGGTGCCTAAGACTTTTGCACAGTACTCCTCTTGTCAACATAGAGTGGGAGCAAAGGCTGTTGGGAATCGTGAGGGTGGAGTACCATGGGAGGGGTGTACAGCAGATGGTAGAGAAGGAGTGCCAGGAGCAGGGGGGAGTGTTGTTGCATCCTAGCTGTATATATGTGTTTAAGACTTTTGCACAGTACTATATATCAAACCATATTGTGAAACTTACTGTTTGCGTTAACAACCCACACACCCAAAGATGCACTGGGGGCAACCCACAAGTAACTCCACACACTGCAGCATGAACATAGCATGCCCACAGTGCTCAGCAGAGCAACAGAACACAATTACATAGAATATACTGAACGACAAAGCAACAAAAGCAAACAGCACCTGTCCCCAACCTATGCTCTTTGACTCCAGGATGGGCCATCTCCTTAGGTATTCAGCCTGTAGCCGATTAGATGATTTCCAGACATTGGGCCTTCGACCTCCTCAGTGGACTCACAGAGATTTGCAAATTTGGTGCTAGTTTATTGTCACATACACTAAGGTGCAATGATGTTCTTTGTTTGCATGAATCTCTCAGAATAAACAGTATACATGGTTTCAAAGGTACATTTAATGTCAGAAATGTATATAATATACATCCTGAAATGCTTTTTCTTCGCAACCATCTGCAAAAACAGAGGTGTGCCCCCAAAGAATGAATAACAGTTAAGTATTAGAGCCGCAAAGTGGCCCCCCAGCTCCCCCCCCCCCGTGCGGAAGTGGCAGCAAGCCATGATCCCCCTCTCCCCCACCAGCCAAAAAGAGCACCGGCACCCACCGCCAATCACCGCAAAGCAATAGCAAAGACACAGACTTGCAGTATCCCAAAGACTACTCGTTCACCCGGTATTCGACATACCACAGGCGCTCTCTCTCACAGCCAGAGGGGAGACATAACAAACAACTGGCTGGTTTACGATGATAGAAGTCCGTTGCGTCTCTTTTTTTGAGTTCTGTGCCCAAAAATCTCAGGTCTCTGGGCACACAGCCATAGATCTTCTGACTCCCATGACACACTCTGCTGGGACAGTGACCTCCCATCTGTCCATCTCCAGAGCCATGAGCTCTTGGATCTCCAAAGGTGAGCCGACCTCTTAGGCTGTGTACTTGGCGTGACGAATAATGGCCAATCGTGAAACCCCGAGAGCGGGTCTCATTCCCGCAAAGCACCAAAGTCAGTGTGTAACTCCAGGTCAGGGTCTTCAAAAGAGCCCTGAAAGGAAAAATAGAGACATTAAAGGTGGAAATAGAGCTGTTTCCGAAGACGCAAACAAAGGAACCGCCATTTAGCGCCATCATGACTAAGCTCCACCCTCCAGTACATGGCATTAATAACCACAAAAGTAAATACATTATTGGGTGTAAAACAGCAGGATTAATCAATCTGAAGCAATGCAAGAAAAAAATTAAAGTGGCCATGGAATAACCAAGAGAGTTAGAGATTAGAATCTGAGCACATGGAAGCATGACAGGGAGTGTGAAAGAGGTGATTGATTGGAGTCCAATAGTAGCGGGGAAGAAACTGCTCTTAACATCTACACTCACCTTATTAGGTACATCTGTACATGCAACCATTAATGCAAATATCTAATCAGTTAAACATGTGGCAGCAATACAATTCATAAAAGCATGGTGAATAGTTTCACTTGTTCAGACCAAACATCAGAATGAAGAAGGAATGAGACCTAACTGACTTTGACCATGGAATGATTGCTGGTGCCTGACCGGGTGATTCGAGCACCTCAGAAACTGCTCATCTCCTGGGATTTTCATGCACTATAGTTTCTATTGTTTACAGAAAATGGGGTTAAAACTAAGAACCATCCAGTGACTGGCAGTTAACATAGAACATAGCAATCTGTAGCACATTACAGGCCCTTCGGCCCACAATGTTGTGCCAACCATGTAACCTACTCTACAAACTGTTTAGAATTTCCCTACCACATAACCCTCTATTTTTCTAAGCTCCATGTACCTATCTAAGAGTCTCTTAAAAGGCCCTATTGTTCTGTGGTCAAAAACACCTTGTTAATGAATGAGGTTAGAGGAGAATGGCCAGACTGGTCCAAGCTAACAGGAAGGTGACAGTAAATCAGATCACCACATGTTACAACACTGATGTGCAGAAGAGCATCTCTGAATGCACAATATATTGACCCTTGAAGTGGATGGGCTACAGCAGCAGAAAACCACAAACATACACTCAGTAGCCACATTATTAAGTACAGGAGGTACCTAATAAAGTAGCCACTAAATATAGGCTTTCAATCCATGTTTCTTTTCCAGGATGTAGAAGAGAGAAACAGGAATAGCCAGGTTGGTTGACAATGCTACTTGTCTTCCTGAAGCAACACACTGTGAAGGTGGACTGAATTAAACAATGTGAAGAATCTAGGATAAACTGCTTAGCACTCTGCGTGTTCTCTTGGTCAAGAGCGGAGCATTAGCAATTAGTTCTAAATCAGGAGTCGTTTAATCTTGTAAACCACATAGAATTGATTGCCAGTATTGGCTCCCTTTAGCCAACTCCTGGCTCAGTAACCAGGATTGAAACATTTATAGCTATTAAGACTGCCTGATTTAGTTCCACTGAAGAGCTGTTCAGTTTTGTTGGTAATTCCCAGTTTATATGAATATCCAAGTAGGGAATAAAGTTTCAGCACATTATTTTTATTCAGTAAAAGTCAATCTTCATAAGTTCAAAGTAAGTTTATTGTCAAAAACGTGCATGTCACCCATATGCAGTTTGAGTACCCCTTATATGAAATTCCAAAATCTGAAAACCTTCGAAATCCAATTTTTTTTTTGTGTTGACATGACCTCACAAATGGAAAATTCAACAAGATGATGGGAAGGTTCCCAGATCCCTGAGCGTGACAGACATTTCAGAGAAGTGACCTCGCTTAAGTAATGAACAGGAGTTAATGAAAAATAGAAAAAGATGACATAAAGTGAAAAATGAAGACCTCCATCATGAATTGTCATTGTCGCAGTGAATGCATGCTGCTTACTAGGATGCTGTTTGTGAAACAAGCAAAGGTCTATCACGACAAACTGAAAATTGAAGGAAATTGTGAATATTCAGCAGGCTAGTTGCAGAAATTTAAGAAAAAGCACAGCATTAAACTGTTAAAATATCTGCTGATCATGAAAATCTAGCACCAGAACAAGTCTACGATGCTGATTGTTTTTATACCTTATATAAAACCTTAAAAAAGTGAAATACAAATACAATGTACTGTAATCATTTAATCAATTCATGACATCATGGGTGGAAACTGAAAGTCTCCATTGTTTCAACAGCCGATTCAGGTATTTTCCTGATGCTGCTGTGCTGCGTTTGTTATCCTGCACACATTATATTTTCATTATATTAAAGTTTAGAATAATTTTGACTGTTAAGTACATACGTGTGATGAAAAAGTGTAAGAGGAAGACTGCTTACCAGTAATGCTGATGAACACAAGATATCTCATTTTATATTGCAAAATCCAAAACACTTCCAGCCCCAAACATTTCAGATAAAGGGTACTCAATCTCTACTACTTTGAGATTCATTTTCTTGCAGGCACTTTGTGGTGAACTACATATACCTGTCTGGACACACCCCCTGCTGACTGCTCCTGTGGCTCCTCCCACAGACCCCGGTATAAAGGCGATCAAGGCCTGAGCCCGGCCGCTCAGTCTCCAGGATGTAGTATGGTGGTCAACACTGCTTGTTCCTTCTTCTAGTCAATAAAAGCCGATATCTCCCCTTTACGTCTCAGAGTGAGTTATTGATGGTGCATCACACTTACAGTAAAACAAGGAAATACAGTAGAATCAATGAGAAACTGGCAACCAATCTTCAACTTCAGATTTATTTATCAAATGTACATCAAACATACAGTGAAATGCGCCATCTGTCTTAGCGACCAACACTACATAAGGATATGCTGGGGGCAGCCCATAAGTATCACTGTATAATCCTCTGACAATGCAGCATGCCCACAATGCTTAGCAGAGCAACAAAGAACACAACAAGCAAAGAACCAACAACAGCAAAATAAGCCCCTTTCCTCCTTCCCACCCACTCACACTTATGGACAGCCCTTTAAACCTAGGACTGAGCTCCAGCCACCAGTCTCCAGTTTTTGGCCATCAGGCTTCAGACTACCAATCAACCTCCTACCACCTTGTGTCGTTCAGTCCCTCCTGAACTCCGCCTGTTAGAACCGTTCCTATTGTGCTCTTCACCTCTTCCGCATTTCTTCGAACTAAAACATACGAGATTGCTCACTTCTACCTTCAATGAAAGGCCATTTGCTGGAAGCACTAACTTTGCCTGAGCTGCTGAGCATTTCCAGGGATTTGTTGATTGTTTGGACTGCCTCGATAGCTTTGTTTTTATGATTTATAATTTCCAATGAGCATTGAATTATCTGGTAATAACACAACATCTGAGCATAATGAACATTTTGAGTCTCATGAATGTGCATTCCACTTGGAAGTGCAATAGATATCATTAGATTCAGCTGGTAGCATGCCAAGGCTGCATAATTAATGCCCCAGTTTAGTGCAATATACTCGGCTACATTGTGAAGTAATTGCAAGAATCTATTGCTGAAATTCCGTGATCATACTTTGCCCAGTGCCACAGCCAAGTACCGATCCACAGTCATGTGCATCCTCACATGGCCTAAATCAAAGGATCATTAAATCCTTCACCTACACAGATGATGATCTTGCAGTAATATATACATGGGGTCTCACCGATCCAGATTCCTTTAGGTTGTTATACCCAGAGGCAGTAATGGGCACAAATTCCCACTACCTAATAAATGGCATGGGTCACAAATAACCTCTGAAAAACAGGTCCGGTTCCTGGTCTTCATGTGTGGCTTAGCTACTAAGCCCAGCAGAACCATTTCTACTAGGAGAAGGGGCAAAGAAGGTGGAGGGGTGTATTGGTGCCTTAAAACAAGTGATTTCAAGCAGATGGTGCTCATCAGCCATGGCTGGCATCTCAACTAGGAGAAGGCAAACTCTGATCTCAAACCTCGGCTATACCCACTCATGGGGACGGCTTTGGTTGTAAAACCTAGGGGAAAATCCAGAGCTATGTTGAGTTTAGCGCTGACTAGCAACTCCGGCGATGCTGCTGTCATGAAGCTGTTTTAGACTCCGCTGTCCCTTTGGATTCATGGGAAGCATGGAGAGGGGGAGCTTGCTACAAGGGCAACAGCTTGCTCTCCATATCGTACTGCCCAGGTTTGCATATCTAGGCAGCTAGGACCCTGACTGACAGAGACCTCACTCACTCACTGATTCAGTCAAATGGAAAACCCCCTTGTTTGGTGTGTACTCGTGTTTAATAAGAAATAATTACAGTGTACACATGTGGGAGGAAGCTGGCTTGTGCAGATTTTGAAGAAATGAGCCCAAATCTAGGAGCATAAATTAAGGAGGAGATGAGGGAAGTTTCTTTTAATGGTTTGCTCTTGAGAGCTTGGAGATTCAAAGATTATTGAATCCTAAAGCACAGACAGGAGCCATTTTGGCCATCACTTTCGTGCTGACTATGGCATCTGTCCACCTTTCTATGCCATTCCAGTCGCTGGAGAGGCTTGTGAGTTCCTGAAACCCAAAGAGCAATGCCCCCTGGAGCTTCGCCATCTGGCGCTCAGCTCCCGGTAAGGGTCACCCGTGACAGTAAGCTCAAAGTGGATGTACCAGAAAAAGGGCGATGCAACCAGGACTTCTACGGTGGAGCTGGTGGAAGTCAAAGACACATCACAATGGCTGCGAAGGCAGAGGAAGCCTGCAGCAGTAAAGTGTCCCTGGTCATCTTGCATTCTATCTCGTTCCACCCCGACCCTGACCTGTCAAGGACTGCGTAGTGGCTGCTAATGCATCAGCCTCCCCATGTTAAACAAAACACCAGGCACAGACAAGTGGTGGGGGGGGGGGGGGGGGGAAGGGTAGACGGCAAGATTGTGATGTCTGGAAGCCTGTCAGAATATATGGTTCCAGCATTCACCCCTGAAGACCCACCAATAGACTACCCCTTAGAAAAACATCATAATTGACTTAAACGTTCGCATTACTATGCCTTTCCTATCCAAGTACCTGTCCAAATGCCTCTACTATCTTACCTGGCAGCTCATTTCAGATATTCACCACTGTCTCTGATCGCTCTTAGTTCTAGGCTATGCTGCCCCAAAAAGACTCTGAGCATCTGTACTATCTGTGCCCCTCAGAATTTCATATATCTCCATCTCATCCTCTCACATTCAAATCAAGTCTATTTTTATTGTCATTTTGACCATAACTGCCGGTACAGTATGTAGTAAAAATGAGACAATGTTTTTCAGGACCATGGCGCTACATGAACAATACAAAAACTACACTGAACTACGTAAATCAACACAAAAACTACACTAGACTACAGACCTACCCAGGACTGCGTAAAGAATCACAGAACAGTGCAGGCATTACAATAAATAATAAACAAGACAATAGGCACAGTAGAGGTCAGTGGGTTGGTAGTCCGAAGGCTTGGGGGAAAATTTGTTACATAAATAATAATCAGTCCATTTCTGTACTCCTGCCGAGTATTTCATTGCCACAGATGTAGTCCAATTTAATGTCCATTTGAGAGCAGAATGGACAGGAGAGCCGACGGGCTAGGGTGTGCTTTTTCCATGGCATGGACTCCTGCCCTCCCGCCTTGCTTTCGCTTCCTCGCACACCGCTTACGACATCCCCAACTCCGGCCACTGGCATCAGGCGACTCCGATGAATGCAGGCCCGATTCCCTCAGCAAGCCGAGGTTGCGCAATCCAACCAGCAGATTTTCATGAAGGTTTGTTTTTGGGTGATCTCTGTATTGTAGCGGTATCTGGCGATGGTAGATAGTCAATCTGTTATCCATTGCCCTAAACCCTAATTGTGCCTTAAAATTAAATTAAAAAACTAAATTAAAGTAACACCAGACCCGAAAGGCCACTGTTGCCATGTGCCGTGCCACCTACAGGGTACAGGAAAATAAATCCAGCCTATCCAATGTTGCCTTATAGCTACCGCTCTCCATTACCATCAACTGCCAACTGAATACCTTCTCACAGCCACAAACTCTGCCATGGAGCCTGGGCACACTCATAGGCAACAGCTGAAAAGTATCAGCAATCAGTCTAATCAGAATGCACATTCTAGCCAATTAGGCTTTATTTGGAGTTGTATTTAACTCCCTTTCTTTTGTTTCATTCATCAAGTCTTGACCAAAGCATAATGACAGCAATGCTTCCTGCTCACCTTAGTCCACATTCCGGGAAAGAAAATTACAATTTGGATTTAGGTTGTAAAGGAGAGCTGTTTACAAAAGGATAAAATGAGTCGAGGAGAAAACAGCAACTTGGGAGAAAATTTGCTTTCCAGCAAGACAATGACCCCAACTATAAAGCCAAAGTACACACAAGAATGGCTTAAAAACAACAAAGTTCATACCCTGGAGTGGCCAAGTCAGAGTCCAGACCTAAATCCATTTGAGTGTTTGTAGTTGGACTTGAAAAAGACTGTTCACTCATGATCCCCATACAATCTGACAAAACAGTGTTGTAAAGAATAGGGAGAAAGTGGCCAAAGGAACTGGGGTAAAGGATGAACTGAAGGAAATTTATATTAGACAAGAAACAGTGTTGGATAGACTGTTAAGTCTGAAGGCTGATAAGTCCCTGGGACCTGATGGTCTGAATCCCAGGGTACTTACAGAGGTGGCTCTAGAAATCATGGACGCATTGGTAATCATTTTCCAATGTTCTATAGATTCAGGAACCAATGTTCCTGCCGACTGGAGGGTGACTAATGTTGTCCCACTTTTCAAGAAAGGAGGGAGAGAGAAAACAGGGAATTATAGACCGGTTAGCCTGATGTGGGTGGTGGGAAAGATGCTGGAGTCAATTATAAAAGATGAAATTACAACACATTTGGATAGCAGTAGAAGGATCAGTCCGAGTCAGCATGGATCTATGAAGGGAAAATTATGCTTGACTAATCTTCTGGAGTTTTTTGTGGATGTAACTATGAAAATGGACAAGGGACAGCCAGTGGATGTAGTGTACCTGGACTTCCAGAAAGCTTTTGATAAAGTCCCACATAGGAGGTTAGTGGGCAAAATTAGGGCACATGGTATTGGGGGCAGAGTACTGACATGGACTGAAAATTGGCTGGCTGACAGGAAACAATGAGTAGTGATTAACAGGCCCCTTTTGGAATGGCAGGCTGTGACCAGTGGGTTACTGCAAGGTTCGGTGCTAGGACCACAGCTGTTTACAATATACATGAATGATTTAGATGAAGGGATTAAAAGTAACATTAGCAAATTTGCTGATGACACAAAGCTGGGTGGCAGTGTAAAATGTCAGGAAGATGTTTTGAGAATGCAGGGTGACTTGGACAGGTTGGGTGAGTGGGCAGATGTATGGCAGATGCAGTTTAAAGTAGATAAATGTGAGGTTATCCACTTTGGTGTCAAGAACAGAAAGGCAGATTACTATCTAAATGGAGTCAAGTTAGGAAAAGGGGAAGTACAACGCGATCTAGGTGGTACATCAGTCAATGAAAGCAAGCATGCAGGTACAGCAGGCAGTGAAGAAAGTTAATGGCATGCTGGCCTTTATAACAAGAGGAATTGATTATAGGAGTAAAGAGGTCCTTCTGCAGCTGTACAGGGCCCTGATGAGTATTGTGTGCAGTTTTGGTCTCCAAATTTGAGGAAGGACATTCTTGCTATTGAGGGAGTACAGCGTAGGTTCACAAGGTTAATTCCCAGAATGGCGGGACTGTCATATGTTGAAAGATTAGAGCGACTGGGCTTGTATACACTGGAATTTCAAAGGATGAGAGGGGATCTGATTGAAACATATAAGATTATTAAGGGATTGGACACGCTGGAGGCAGGAAGCATGTTCCCACTGATGGGTGAGTCCTGAACTAGAGGCCACATTTTAAGAATAAGGGGTAGGCCATTTAGAACAGAGATGCGGAAAAACTTTTTCACCCAGAGAGTGGTGGATATGTGGAATGCTCTGCCCCAGAAGGCAGTAGAGGCCAAGTCTCTGGATGCATTCAAGAGAGAGTTAGATAGAGCTCTTATAGATAGTGGCGTCAACCGATATGGGGAGAGGGCAGGAACTGGGTACTGATTGTGTATGATCAACCATGATCACAGTGAATGACAGTGCTGGCTAGAAGGGCTGAATGGCCTACTGCACCTATTGTCTATTAAATTAATGTTCAGATGTGCAAAGCTGATAGAGACCTATCTACATGTTCAAGGCGTAATTGCTGCCAAAGGTGCATTTACTAAATACTGACTTGAAGGAGGTTAATATTTCTGCAATCAATTACTTTCTGGTTTAATAAATTAATTTAAACCAATTTGCGGAGATCTGTTTTCACTTTGACACAGCATTTTCTGTTGATCAGTGTCAAAAAACAAATTTAACTCTACTGCGATGCAATGCTGTTAAACTAAAACACATAAAAACTTCCAAGGAGGTGAATACTTTTTATAGGCACTGTATTTGGTGTAAATATACAACTGTATATTTCATTTTGAGAGGTTTAATTAGGCTAGCATTTATTATTTTCCTTTTGTCCTGTACAGTTCTTATCAAAACTCAGTGAACTGTTCTTTCTGCCTCTGTGCCTCCCCGTTCGCACTTGGGTTATTATCAAACACAGTGTCATCATGACTTGACCATTAAAATCGATCCAACGGAAAGAGACAGCCAATTTCAGCCCTGAATTTCATTGGTCAGGTAGAAAAGAAAGAGGAGGCTGATTGGAAGTGTGTCATGCCGGGTGACAATTCCTCGCAGAGCAGCAAGCCCAGCTCAAACCAGAGTTTATTAGACAGATAAGCTGAAGTCAGTGGAGGCTGGGTTGGCAAAAATGGATCAGGCACAGTGACAATTACTTACAGAGTAGTAAGCCCCATCCTAGCAGGAAGAACAAGTGTCAGCTATCACAGTGACAGTTTAGCCACTCACCACAGACCATCAGAATCAGCTGACCAATTACAGCTCTCAGTGCCGCTGTTTAGCAGCTCACTCCACACAGCCGGAATGAACTGGTTTCCATTACTGCTGTTGCTCTGTTCAACAGCCTTCAGTTAGGACAGTTCCATTCTCAACACCAGCCCCTCCACAACCTCCTTTATAGCAATCTCATCAGCCTCAGCCACTAATGCCCCAATTCGCTTTGCAGCTTCTGGACTAGAACTGAATATTCCTCCACCACACAGATACTCTAATGACCACAATGGCTGTTGGAACTTTTTTACCTAGTGTGAGCTAACTTTCCAAGTCCAGCCAGGTCGCTTCTGTGAGGATGCACGTAAGCATGCATACCTGGTGACTCCTTCAGATGGACTTCCATTTAATCTGTTCAATACTCAATGGGAACAAGTTTCTCCTGCAGTCCAGTGTTACTAGTAAATTGTAGTTGAGCTTAAGAGAGTGTTGAATCTTGCAGTGTAGGGTCAGGAAGCTGCCCATTGGCATCTTGTACTAGAAGGCAACCATAGGGATAGCTCTCCTTCTATCATGTTGATTCATTTGAACTGCAGCTGGTGCTTGCTTTCTTGCTATCTTGACTTAATCCATGGTTCAGTAGGCCCCTAAGGCATTCCAGGAGTGAAGACCGAATTGTTTGTCCGCTTGTCTGGGTCCATCCCAAGCCCTTTCAGCATATTCTCTCCCGTGGCGATACTAGAGTAGATCTACTCTATATGGTATTCCAGCTGAAGATGCTGTTCAAGTTACATACCATCTTGGACAATGACTCCCATCCACTCCATATTGTATTGGTTAGGCACAGGAGTACATTCAGCCAGAGACTCATTCCACGAAGATGTAACACTGAGCGTCATAGGAAGTCATTCCTGCCTGTGGCCATCAAATTTTACAACTCCTCCCTTGGAGTGTCAGACACCCTGAGCCAATAGGCTGGTCCTGGACTTGTTTCCACTTGGCATGATTAACTTATTATTTAATTATTTATGATTTTATATTGCTATATTTCTTCAGTATTCTTGGTTGGTGTGGCTGTAACAAAACCCAATTTCCCTCGGGATCAATAAAGTATGTCTGTCTGTCCGACCTTCTTGAGGTTTTCAGTAAGAAGGCCACTTCCATGACCCCACACCAGCCATACAACTATGTAATTAACCTCTTAGGTGGCAATGGGGGCAGTTCTTTGCCCTCTCTTTTCCTGAAGTGGTGGCCAGGGAAGAATCCATCAAGGAGGAGTTGGCCTTGGGTTTCACCTATCCCTCAACCTTGCCAGCAGGGGTGAACTACTTTTCACTAAGCAAGATGAATAGAAAGCTCTGTCCTTGCATTGATTATCAGTCCCTCACCAACATCATGGTGAAGAACCACTACCCTCTTCCCCTGTTTGCCTTTGTGTTCGAACCTCTTGAGTGAGCAACGATATTCTCCAAGATAGATCTTGCACAAAGCTTACAACCTGATTCACATCCAAGAAGGGAGCAAGTGGAAAACAGCATTCAACATCTCCACTGGCCGCTGTGAGTACCTTGTGAGGCCTTTTGGTCTGTCCAGTGACCCTGCTGTTTTGCGGGCCCTAGCCATCAATCTGCTCCGGGGCATGATGAATCAGTTTGTTTTTGTGCATTTGGATGACATTCTTATTTATTCCTGTTGTTGCCAGGAACACACCCAGCATGCCAGGAGGGTTCTCAGACAGCTCCTCAAGAACAACCTTGCTGCTAAGCTAGAGAGGTGTGAGTTCCACAAAGAGCTGGTGCCATTTTTGGGCTACATTCTTACCCCTTCCACTGTTCAAATAAACCCATAAATTAGTGGCAATCATGGAGTGGCCCAAAGCATCTACTGTCTAATGGGTGCAGCACTTCATGGGGTTTGCAAAATTTTACTTCTGCTTCATCAGCAACTTCATCTCCGTCTTCAGCACCCATAAATGCACCCTTCAAGAAGACCTCTGCAAGATTCCCATGGACAAGTGAAGCAGCAAGAATACTGAGGCTGATGCTCACTCCCACAAGTCTGACATCTCTGAGGACAACGCCAATCCACAGACCGTCCTTCCTTCCCTGTGCATGGCTGCTCCAGTGAGTTGGGGAACAGAGGCAGAGGTGAGGCCTGTCCAATGGTCAGATCCAGGCTCAAGTCGGGGACCTCCCAACTGACAGTTTGTCCCTTCCACTGTGCACCCAGTGTGTTCTTATGGGGTCTCTCTTGTTGGCCATCCAAGAACTCAACAGGCCCTAGAATTTATAGAGATGATTTTTGTTGCCAGCTATGTCCCAGGTTGTCCATGATTTTGCCTCTGCCTGTCCCACTTCTGCCAGGAACAAGACATCATATCCGTGCCCTGCTGGTCTGTTCTGACCACTGCCTCTGCCCCATCACCCCTGGTCCTACCTTCTGGTGGATTTCATCACGGGTCTGTCTCCATTGGATGGGAACGGTACCACTTTCGTTATTGTGGACCAATTCTCCAAACTGCCCACTTCACTGCTCTGTCCAAGCTCCCATCAGCTCATGAAGCTGCCACTGTCATAGTTCAGCATGTGTTCAGGCTGTTCGGCTCTCTTCATGACAAAGAGTCTGACAAGGAACACAATTTTCATCCCAGTTCTGGAAGGCTTTCTGTTCTATGGCCAGCCTCCCATCAGGTTTTCACCGCCAATCTAATGGCCAGACTCAGAGGGTGAATCAGGAATTAGAGACAATCCTGTACTGCCCTGTCTCTTCCCAATCCAGGACCTAGAACACCTAGCTGGTTTGATCAGAGAATGCCCACAATAACCTCCAGTTGTGCTTCACTGGCATGTCCCCTTAAAAGGATTCTAGTCCCTGCTCTTCCCTGACCAAGAGATTAACATTGGAGATCCAGCTGCCGAACAATTGGTTCAACACTACCAGCGCAGGTGGAGACAGGCCAGGGCTTCACTGTTTCACACTCAGACTCAATACGCATGACAGGCCGATCAGCTCTGCCAACAGGTGCGACTGCTCAAGTCAAAGGAAAACGTCTGGCTGGAATCTTCATTGAAAGCAGAGAGCAGCAAGTTAGCCCCACACTACTTGGGCCATTCATAGTGGAGACTATCAACAGAGCCTCCTATAACTGCCACATTCATCGTTGATGAGGATTCACCCACTTCTCCATGTTTCCCAGCTTAAGCTGGTGACTTTCACCCCTCCTTGCTCCATCAACACCTCCCCCCTCCCCCCACCCCTGCTCCTCTCTGTCTGATAGATAAATCTATGGTCTATTCTGTGCAGTACCTCCTGGTACCTCAGTGAGTGAAGGTCAGTATCCAGTACCTCATGGAATAGGAAGAGTATAGCCCTGAGGAATATTCTTGGGTTTCAAGTTGTTTCAATAGGTTTAATAGGTGCATTTAATGTCAGAGAAATGTATACAATATACATCCTGAAATGCTTTTTCTTTGCAAACATTCACGAAAATAGAGGAGTGCCCCAACGAATGAATGTCCATTAAATGTTAGAGCCCCAAAGCCCCCCCAGCTGACCCCTCCCACACATAAGCAGCAGCAAAGCAACGACCCCACCCACCAGCAGAAAAGCATTGGCACCCCCCCCATCAAGCATTCAAGCGTGCAGCCAAGCATCAATAAAGACACAGACTTGCAGTACCCCAAAGACTACTCGTTCACCCGGTAATTCAACATACCACAGGCTCTCTGTCTCCCTAATAGAGGAAAAAGGTGTCCCCGTTTCACAGTGAGAAGGGAAACGTAACAAACGACTCGCTGATTTACGATGTTAAAAGTCTGTTGCATCCCTTTTACCGAACTCTGTGCCCAAAGAACTCGGGTCTCCGGGCACACAGCCAGCAGACAGGCCGCTGATCTCGATCTTCTGCGTTCTCCCACAACACACCAGGCGGCACCGACCTCGAGTCTGCCCACCTCCAGAGCCACAAAAATCTGGCACCCTGAAGGTGCAATTGGCATATCGAGAAGCAGCCAGTCATGAGACCCCGAGAGTGGGTCTCTTTTCTGCAATGAACTGAAGTCAGTGTGCAACTCCAGGTCAGAGTCTTCAAAAGAACTCCGAAAAGAAGAAAAAAGAGATATTAAAGATAGAAATGGAGCTGTTTCCGAAGATGCGAGCAGATGAGTCGCTGTTAGGTGTTAGCATCTGCCTAAGCTCTGCCCAAAAATATCCTGGATAAGTTTCTCATCTGGGTTTTTTGAGTGGGCTCAAGTCTCTGCCACCTCCAGAGCTGTGCCAAGGAAGGGGACCCTGGCACAACCAGGGAGTTTGCTGTGGAGACTGGACACCCTCTCAGGTGGTCAACTGAAAGAGGTTGGCAATCATGCTCATGAGAATACACAATCAGGTTTTATTTCTGATTGTATTTAACTCTTTTCCTTTAATTTCAGTCCTGTCAATCTCTGACCATAGCACAGTGATGGCAACTTTCCCTGCTTACCTTGGTCCATGTTCTGGGAAAGAAGATTACAATTTAGATTGTTGCTGTAAAGGAATGGTATTTATTTGCTACGAAGTCATTGCTTCTGAAATGTAGTGATGGTGTTAGATTTTAGTTTGAGAGTTCTAGTAGCTTCCCTGTTGGTCTAGCATTTATTAATTTCCATTTGTTCTGCACAGTTTTTATTAAAATTCAGTGAACTGTTCATTCTGCATCGGTGCCTCTCCCTTTGCACTTGAGCTTTTGTAAAACACCATGTCATATCTCCTGACTCTCTGTCCTTCTATGTAAATATATTCATACTCATAGAGCAGCCTAATTATTGTGTTATACATTCGCAACATGATGCCCCAGTTTTCAATACCTTGGCCCCTCTTCAAAGCCTTCAGACCCTTGAATTGGTATAATGAACACAACTGCACGTTATACCCCAAATGAGTCCTAAATATAACTTTAATATAGCAGAAACATGACTTCCCAGCATTTATACTGAACACCTTAACCAATGAAGCCAAGTATGAAATATACAACATACATCCGTAACACCCTATCTTCCTGCGTTGCCGCTGTCTGGGAGCTATACATCCCAATATCCTTCGGAAAATCAATGTTCTTGAGAGTCCCACATTAAGATATTATAGTCAATGATATTGATATAGTCTTTTGTGACCTTGGTTAAGGCTGTTTTTGTAAAGACCAAAGCTTAATTTGAAAGATTCAATCAACCCTTTTTAGCAAACGTATTTCTTAACTTGCTTGGATTTTGCCTGTGGGAGTCAACTCATACCGTTTCACTGGTAATCAGAGTGAAAGAGATGGAGCACTGATGTGTCAGATAATGGTGCGATTTGCACCATTCATTGACTGTATTCCATTTTCAGTACAGTAATTTCATGGAGACCACCATAACACTTATGAATTTCACAACCACATTATGTATCCATGCTGATGAGGATCAGAGAGAAGTACTCGTTTGGGAAAAGCAAATGAAAATTTTATGTGATCAGGTGGTGCAAAAAGCACTCTTTGAATTTTAGTTTTTCATACAGTGACTCATTTGTGCCTTTGGTGGGGGGTGTAGTCTTAAAACTGGGGACAGCAGACGTGAAGGCCAGCCTGAAGAAAACAATGACACAGAGAGAGCACACATATTTATTTATTTCATTTAGAGGTAAAACTTGGTAACAGGTCCTTCTGGCCCAACGAGCATAAGAACACCCAATTACACACGTGTGACTAATTAACCCACTAACCCGTATGTCTTTGGAATGTGGGAGGAGAGCGGAGCATCCAGAGGATGGGAGAACTTACAACTCCTCCCAGGCAGCATTGGGAATTGAACCCTGGTCACAGGCACTGTAATAGTGGCATGCTAACGACTATACTACCATGACGGTGATGGCTTTGGTGAAGGATATTCTTCTATTGTAAGAAATTAGGGAGAGCCTAGCAGTTCAAAGGAGGCTAATGAAATGTGGCACAGCCCCTCACCAATTTTTATTGATGCATCATAGAGAGCATCCTGTCGAGATGCATCACCACTCCTCCGACTGTAACCACATTTCAGCACATTGCAGAAACCATCCTCCCCTCTATGGACTCAGTCTATACTTCTCACTGCCTCAGTAAAGTAGGTAGCAGAATCAAAGAGCATCATCCACACAATAATCTGAAGGAATTCAGCAGGTCAGGCAGTATCAACGGAGAAGAATAAACAGTTGGTGTTTCGGGCCGAGGATGTCGACTGTTTATTCTTCTGCATTGATGCTGCCTGACCAGATATTCTCTACTTCCCTCCTCCCATCAGGCAGAAGATAAAAAAAGCTTGAAGGGTTGTGCAATATCTGCAGACTCAAGGACAGCTTCTACTCTGCTGTTATTAAACTGCTGAAGATACCCTAGGACAATGTCCTGCTGAAGTGTCTCAGCTCGAAATGTCGACGGCACTCTTTTCCATAGATGCTGCCTGGCCTGCTGAGATCCTCCAGCATTTTGTGTGTGTTGTTTGGATTTCCTTCGTTTGTTCTGGACCTCACAGTCTACCTTATTAAGCATTTTACTGTCTACCTGCACTGCACTTTCTCAGTACCGTAACACATTATTCTGCATCCTGCCATTGTTTTACCTTGTACTACCTCACTGCACCATGTAATGATTTGATCTGTATGGATTATTTTCAAGACAAGATTTTCACTGTACCAGGGTATATGTGAAAATATTAAACCATTTTAGCAATTTGTTCTATGGGTTACAGTCTTTCAGTTTGCTGAAGTGAATATTTTATTCCATATTATATTCCATCTCATATCTTTTCCCCATATCAGAGATAAAACTACAGGTCATTGATATAGGGTAAGGGGGAAGTGATTCAGGGGGAATATGATGGGGACCTTCTTCACCTAGAGACTGGTAAGTACCTGTAGTAACTACCTAAGAGAGTGGCTGATGGATGGTAGACAACATTTAAAAAATGTTTCTTTTGGCAGTATACATGTAAAGTTCAAAGTACATTTATTAGCAGAGTATGTATACCGTATGCAAACTTAAGATTTGTCTCCTTACAGGAAGGCACAAAATAAAGAGACCCAAAAGAACCCAATAAAAAAAGAACATCAAATACCCATCATGCAGAAGAAAACAAATCAAGCAAACAATGAAAGTAAGCAAATAACATTCAGACCTGAGGTTCACGGAAGTGAGTCCACGGCCACAAAGCTGGTCATCACTGCAGCTGATACACAGGAGCCCATTAGTTGAATCGCTTCCTGGCTGTGGACTAATTTTCGTGAACTTCAGCTCTGAATGTCACAATAACCTCATAAAGATTGGAGAAAAAATTGTGTCCATCGTCCACCTTTAACTTTGTGTAAGTGGTCCTGTACTTTATTGCAGCACCATATACCCACTGGTATGATTTACCAGTTCACAAAGAACAAATTCAGGGATATGCCTTTTAGAGTACCGTGGTATATTTATAGATGGTACAGTATGTAAATAAGTCTTGGTGTGTAGAACACAATGACATTTTTGTCTGAATATAAGGGCAAATGTTCAACTGTTCAAATACCTTATTGTTTGTCCTGCACAAAGCACATAATGCTTCTTCAGTGTGCCTGTTCCCCTGTTGAAACTGTGGTTAGAATCTAACTTGTCCAATCTAAAGTCCAGCTTTAAATATAGTGTAGCAAGACTGAAGATAACTCCTGTTTCCATTTTAAAAGCACCGTTGATTTGATCCCAACTCCTAGGGAACCAGCATTGCAAAGGAGCCACAATTCTGATCTAGGAGGTTTTTAGTTGCTCATACTTTAGTCAATTGATACTTTAATTCATTCTAAATACATTCAATCTGCTCACTCTATATTTAGTTTCTACTGTCTATATACAGAAAAAGTATCACATTGTCCAATTCCATGAAACATAGATCATCAGAATACTAAAGTCTGGCATTTTTGAATAATTCAGTACAGTGAGGAAAAGTAGAGTGAGAGACAGTGAAATATAAGAATAGAGATTAATGAGTGGTAAATTGGGAAAATGGAGTTCAAAGATGCAGGTAGGCTGGCTGTTTGAAATAGGCACAAAGGAAGGAGCTGCGTGGTGGGTTTGTGGTTAGAGTTTTTGATTTTTTTTTTGTATGGATGAGTTAATCTAATGAAGGCATAACACAGCACCACAGTCCAAAAGAATATACCTCATGTGACATATAAGATGTTCAGTGCAACACACACAAAAAGCTGAAGGAACTAGGCAGGCCTGCCAGCATCTATGGAGAGGAATAAACAGCCGTAGACATTTCATCAGGACTGAAGGGTCTCAAACTGAAACACTGACTGTTTATTCATTTCTATTGATGCTGCCAGAGTCCCTTCAACATTTTGCATGTGTTGCTCTAGATATTCAGCAATGCAGAATCTTTTGTGCTTAAAATCTTCAGGACACTTTCTGCATTCTGAACAACCGCTGGTGTATCAAGTGTTGTCATTTGAAAGAGAAGAGGCCATTTAGTCCATCATGTACCAATTGGCCCTAATCCTATTTAATAGCATTTGACCCATAGCCTACCATGCCTTGGTGATACAAATGCTTACTGAGATATTATGAGAGTAATTGTGTCCACTACCATCATAAGTGTAGAAAGCTGAGGGCAGTAAAAGTAAAGATTCAGATTCATTTATTTATCACGTAAATATCAAAACAAGTGGTTTTAATTTTGCAAATATTAACTGGAATACAACAATTGTAAATAGCTTAGGGGTTCCCAATTAGAGGTCCATGTCTTAGAGAGAGCAGAGAGTTTATTAGTTAAGGGCTGTAACGAGTATGTAGCCAACCTAACAAGAGCAAAAGCAGTACTTTAGTTTTAAGAAGTTAAGCTGGTCAGGTAAAAGAAAAATTAGAAGAGAGCATTTTTGTAATACTGGGCATAATACAGCTAGATTTAGCATAATTTTGAAGATTAATAACATAGCATAGGTTTTAAAATGAGTCAGGCCAATTCTTGACAGACTGAAAGGTGGGGAAAACTGGACTAGAATCAATTCTTTGATGGTAAATCTGTCTCGGAGTAATGAATAAGCATGTTCCCATGAAGAAAAAAGCTGTGAGCTGCCAAATCCAGTGTCACTGGATGATGAGGTATGCCAAGTGAAAATTGAAGCATATGGTAGACACCAAGAGTTTAATATAACTGAATGTCTGGAAGTGTATAGTGTATAGTGTAAGTGTATAATGTTAACCAATTTAAAAATTCCTGTAGTGTTCTCATTCAGGTGTAAAAACTCTGAACCAAACACCGAGGTAAACCATAGTCAATGAGGCACGATCCCAGTAAGATTAACCGTTTACTGTTCACTCTTCCACATTAGCGTATGGTAAAAACTGTTGATAAAACAATACAAAATATATACAGTATTTGTTTCCTTCTTGGCATTGCATTTAAATCATAAATACTTGCAAAAGTAAGATTACAACAACCTATATTACATTAAAATACGACATACAGTCAGAATATACCTACGCCATCAACTGGCTTTAAATACACCAACACAAACTATCCAGCAACTCTTTCAATAACAAAGAACATAAACTTTATCAACTGTCATTACTTTTAACAGAATCAGTGTTAACATTTCTACTTCAACATATCAATTATCTTATGAACTTACGGCGTTGCTTCTATGATGTTTCTTAGTGCGTAGAATGAAAACTTTTCTCGCGCAGATCCTGCACACACAAGCCCGCTCCTTCCTGTTTCTTCAAACCGGTATTTTCCCACAAGACGTGGCGAAACCGGGTGTGACGTCGTCGCATGCTGCGATACGCCACAGACAACAAATTTACTTTCAACAACCTTAACTTTAACTAGAAAATAATTACAAATGAATTACTAAAGCAAAAATGTAATAAAGCTAAACAAATGCCTTAGGGCAACACAGTTCCATTCCAAGTTTCCTCAGAAATTGAAATCTGTAAATCTTGTTCCCAAAGATTTTTAATTTTTTATAAAGGTGCATTTCTCATTCCCAGCAACATGCCATAAATATTGGATATTGAACCATAATGAAAAGGTTACAAATTAGAAATTATATCTAATAAGTTCTTATCGAGACTTTTAGGAAATATATATATTTGAGATCGCAGGAAGTCTCTAATCTGTAGATATTGAAAAAAAGAGGGTTTTGGGTAAGCTATACTTAGCTGACAACTGCTAAAATGAAAAGAGACTTCCTTCAACATACAGATCCTGGAAGCATTTAATACTAAATCTATCCCATTGTTTAAAAACTGGATCGATCATAGAAGGTTTAAAATATAATTAGAAAAAATGGGACTTGAAAGAGAAAATCTCAATAAACCAAATTATGTTCTAAATTGTACCCAGATCCTCAAAGTATGTTTAACTACTGAATTTTCAGTTAGTTTACTTAAAGATAAAAGAAGTGAGGATCCAAGAAGAGAAATGATAGAAAATTTATAAACAGAATTAGCTTCTAAAGAAACCCATACCGGACAGGCCTCACAGTTAGTATAGTATGACCAAACATAAAATTTTGTATAATGACTGCCCAGTAATAAAACCTAAAGTCTGGTAAAGCTAAACCTAAACCTCCATTCTTTTTAGTTTTTTGAAGATGAACTTTATTTAGTCGAGAACATTTGTTTTTCCATATATAAGAAGATAGAATAGAGAAGAATCAAGAGAATCAAAAAAGGATTTAGGAATAGAAATGGGTAAGGCATGAAAAAGGTATATAAATTTTAAAGTGTTAAATTAGCTAACACGTCATCGTTATGGCCTGCCACTCCCTCCTACAGTTTAGCGTGATCCATAGGGCTCACATGACCAAGGATAAGCTACCTCGTTTTCATTCGGATATATTTCCCTATTGTGATAGATGTAACAATGGAGAAGCTTCACTAATTCATATGTTTTGGACATGTCCAAGTCTTGAAAAATATTGGAAGGAAGTATTCCAAACTTTCTCTGTACTTTTCAAAATAAATTTTAAGCCTAACCCTTTGACTGCCGTATTCAGTATTGCTGGAGGAAAAGATATTATTTTGGAGACATCTGATTTGCACATTTTGGCTTTTATTTCTCTTATAGCTAGAAGGGTGCTCTTACTTAAATGGAATGATGTCCTTCCGCCTACTCACGCTCAATGGTTACATGATGTTATGTCATGCTTAAATTTAGAGAAGATCTGTTGTTCAATTTCTGAATCTAGTCAAGACTTTCAAACATTGTGGGGACCATTTTGAACTACCTTCAAAACCTTTGATTTTCTCTTAAAGTACAGATGTTGGCTAATAATATATTTCACTATATGATAAGGATTTTTTTCCTTTTCTCTTTCTCTACTAAACAGCTTCAATCTTGGTAGTGGGCTTAGATTCTTTTTTTTTTGTATAATAAAATTATCACATTTTGATATTATGATTTAATTTGATTTACATGAATGTAGGGTAATGAGATTCCAATTGTGATTCAAATATAATGTATTTGATAATATTTTATCCTTTGTTTGACTTATAATAAATCTTCTTGTAATATTATCTTCTTGATAATATTATTTCTTCTGTATAGAAATTAATAAAAATATCATAAGAGAGGGAAGTGTATAGTAAACGTAGGAATTAAATTAAAATGAAAGTTGGAAAAACAAAGAAGGAATGGCAAACATACTTGCAAAGAAGTATATTTTAAGAGCATAAATGTATCAGAAAGAGTAATGGCCTAAAAGATAATCCACCTATGGAGGTAGATGATTTGGATGTGGTTATTAATGAATATTTGCTGCCCTGTGTCTCTAAAAGGAGGCTGATCAGATCTAGCATGTCGCCTGAAACTTTGACAAACTTCTATAGATGCACAGTGGAGAGTATCCAGGCAGATTGCATCATTGGTATGGAAATACCAATGCCCTAGAATGGTAAAGCCTATAAAAAAATTGGATATAGCTAGTCCATCACAGGAGGATCCCTCCCCACCATTGAGCACATTAACAAGGTGCAATACCAAAAATAAAACTGCATCTATCCCCCACCATCCAGGCCATGCTCTCTTCTCACCGCTGTCATCAGGAAGGTAGTACAGGAGCCCTAGATCCCACACCAGCAGGTTCAGGAATAGTAATTGCCCTTCAAAGTTCTAAGTTCAAAATTCAAAGTTCAAATTACTATTTATTATCAGGATATATGTATTTCACCACATACAATCCTGAGAATCTTTTTCTGCAGGCATACATAGCAAATCTATAGAACAGTAACTGTATGTAGGATCTGTAAACTGTAAACAGACTGTGCAAGTGCAGATAATAATGAAGTAATAAGATTAAAAAGTCTTTAAATGAGTGCAATTATCCCCTTTTGTTCAGGAGCCTAATGGTTGGGGATAGTGACTGTTCTTGAAAATAGCGGTGCAAGGCCTGAGGCTCTTGTACCTTATACCTGACGGCAGCAGTGAGAAAAGAGCATGGCCTGGATGGTGAGGACCTGTGACTCCATTTCTAGGAGTTTCTGTTCAAAGGTTCATGGTGTATAATGTTCTCATACCAGGCTGTAATACAGCCAGTCGGCATACTTTCCAACGCACATCTATAGAAGTTTGCCAAGGTTTTTGATGACGTGATGAATTGCCGCGGACTCCTGACGAAGTAGAGGCAGTGTTGTGCTTTCTTTGAAATTATATTTATACGATGGGTCCAGGACGATTCCTCTGAGATAGTGACACCCTGGAATTTAAAGTTTCTGACACCCTCCACCTCTGATGCTCTAATGAGTACTGGCTCAGGGACCTCCGGTTTCCTTCTCCTAAAGTCTTACAGACATCGAGTGAGATGTTGTTGTTATTACACTACTCAGCCAAATTTTCAGTCTCCCTCCTGTATGCTGATTCATCACCACCTTTGATACAGCCCTCAACAGTTGTGTCATTTTCAAGCTTGCATATGGTGTTGGAGTTGTACTTAGCCACATGGTCATAGTGCAAAGCAATTAGAGCATGAGGCTAAGTACGCATCCCTGTGATGCCTCTGTGCTGATGGAGATTCTGGAGGAGAAGTTTTTACCAATCTGAACTGACTGTCTATAAGTGAGGAAATCCAGGATCCAATTGCACAAGGTGATATTGAGGCCCCGGTCAGTCATCAGACTCTGGAACCAGTAGGGATAACTTCACTTAGCTCAACACCAAACTGATTCCACGATTTATGTACTCATGTTCAAGAACTCTATAACTCATGTTCTCAGTAATATTTATATACTTATTCATTTTTTTTGTATTTGAACAGATAGTCATTCAATGCACATTTGTTGTTTATCAGTCTTTGTAGTTTTTCATTGATTGTATCGTATTTCTTTGTTCTAGTGTTAATGCCTATGTGAACTTGCATCTTAGGGTAGTTATGACGACATATACGTATTTTGATAATAAATTTACTTTGAACTTTGATTCTGCAGTCAGGATAAAAGAATCTAAGATATCATATGGCATAAACAAGCTAAGAGACAAGTTTAACAAGACTTAATATCCTTGATGGTGAATAAATTGATGGCTCAGATGTAGCATAACCCAGGCTATCAAGAGAAGGAGGTGAGGGAGTTCCTCTGAGCATATTTGTAATGTTCCCTGCCTGTAGCATTGCTGCCAAAGGATTTAGTGAAAGCTAATGCATTAGTTAATAAGGGAGTTAGCAATTACAGGCCAATTAGTTTAACTGTGATGATGAGACAATTATCAGAATTAATTCCAAGGGGCAGTATAAACCATTTGAAAAGACAAACATTCAAGGATTGTCTGTTTGGATATTTCAAGGGAAGACCACATCCAATTAATTTGACTGAATTTTTTAAGGAGGAGTAAGAATGAACAGTCAGAACAGTGTGTTGATGTAGTCCGCATGGACTTCAGCATGACTTTTGAGTAGGCACATACAGAAAGCTGGTGAGAAAAGGTAAACAACTTTGGGATGCAAGGGAGGGTGTGCGTTATAGAGCCACAGCAATATAACAACAGACACAGGACATTCAGCCAAACACAGTGCCTATCCAGCTAGGACCAATTTTCTGTTATCAGTCCATATCCCTCGGAGGGTTTGGCCGAAGCCCAGACCCTGCACGTTCCAATCCAGGTGCTCCTTAGATACCACTGTACTTGCCTCAATCACTTCATCCTGCAGCACATTCCATATACTCAATATCCTCCGTGCAAAAGCCTTCTTTCTGCCATCTCACTCATGATACCGTATCAATGTACTAAAAGAGATTATACAAGAACTGTGTACAACACTACCTAGATCACAGTTTTAACACAGAGGCAATTTATGACAATGTTCCCAGGACTGTAATTTTTTAGAATGCGGAAAGATTGCATTGACTGGGATTGCTTGCTCAGTTCTTCAGCTTATTGTCAGATACACTAGGGCGCAATAAGATTCCTTGCATGCAAGGAACTCACACTTGAAGCAATATATTTACAACAATAAAAACAGTGATGAGTCAGAAACAGCAGAATGGTACAAAGATTGCAGAGCTATCTGAATTCATGCAAGAAGAAGTGCTAACGTGACAAAAATATAATAAGACCATAAGACACAAGAGCAAAATTAGCCCTTTCAAACCATCGAGTCTGCTCCACTATTCCAACATGTCTGATTCATTATCCCTCTCAAATCCATTGTCTTGCCTTCTCTCTGTAGTATTGACACTCTGACTAATCAAGAACCTACCAAATTTTGCCTTAATTATAAGACTATAATAGGCCACTCAGCTCATCAAACCTGCTCCACCATTCAATCATGGCTGATCCTTTTTCCCCTCATCAGCCACACTTCCTCGCCTTCACTCATACCCCTTGAAGCCATGACCTATTAAGAACCTATCAAGCTCTACCTTAAATACAAACAATGACCTGGCCTCCAGAGCAGCCTGTGGTAATAAATTCCACAAATTTGCCACCCTCTGGCTAAAGAAATTCTCCACATCTCTCCTTTTGAATGGATGCCCCTCTATCCAAAGACTTTGCCCTTTTGCCCCCTCCATGGGAAACATCCTTTGCACATCTACTCTGTCTAGGCCTTTCAACATTCGAAAGGTTTCAATGAGAACCCCCCCCCCCCCCCGTCCTTCTAAATTCCAGCAAGTACAGACACAGAGTCATCAAACATTCCTCATACAATAACTCTTTCTTTCCCAGAGTCATCTTTGAGAAATTCCTCTGAATCGTCTCCAATGCCAGCTCATCTTTTCTTAGATGTGGAGACCAAAACTGTTCACACTCCTCAAGGTGAGGCCTCACCAGTGCATTATAAAGCCTCAGCATTACATCTCTACTCTTGTATTTTAGACCTCTTGAGATCAATGCAAACATTGCATTTGCCTTCCTCACCATCGACTCAACCTGCAAGTTAAACTTTCAGGGTGTTCTGCACAAGGACTCCTAACTCCCTTTGCACCTCAGATTTTTCAATTTTCTTCACACTTTGAAAATAGCCTGCACATTTATTTCTACTGCCAAAGTGCATGACCATGCATTTCCCAACATTATATTTTATTTGAACTTTCTTGCCCATTCTCTAACCATCTGCAGACCTTCTGCAGCCTACTTGTTTCCTCAACATTACCTGCTCCACCAATCTTCGAATCATCTGTAAACTTGGCAGCAAAGCCATCTAATCCATCATCCAAATCACTGATAAACAGCTTAAAAAGGAGTGGCCTCATTTTCTAGCAATCCTATATCTACTCTCATCTCTCTTTTATTTTTGACATATTTGAAAAAGTTTTTCCTATCCACTTTGATATGTTCACAAGCTTGCTTTTATATTTCATCTTTTCCTTCCTAACGAATTGCTCTCTGTAGGGTTTTAAAAGTTTCCCAATTTCTAGTCTTACCACTAATTTTTGCCTTGTTGTATGCCCTCTCTTTTGCTTGTACCTTAGCTTTGACCTCTCTTGTGAGCCATGGCACTACTATTTTGCCATTTGAGTATTTCTTCATTTTTAGAATACACCTATCCTGCAACAATGTCATTTTCCCCAGACAGTCACACCATTGCTGCTCTGCTGACATCCCTTCCAGCATCTCCTTCCAATTTACTTTGGCCATCTCCTCTCTCATGCCACTGTAATTTTCTTTAGTACAGTGAAATACTGCTGCATCAGACCTCACTTTCTCCCTATCAGATTTCAAGGGGAACTCAATCATCTTGTGATCATTGCCTTTTACCTTAAGTTCCCTAAGCAGCTCCAGTTCATTACATAACATCCAATCCAGTATAGCTGATCCCCAGTATGCTCAATGACAAACTGCTCTAAAAAGCCATCTCGTAGGTATTAAACAAACTCAGTCTCTTGAGATCCATTAATAACCTGATTTTCCCAATTGACCTGCATGTTGAAATCTCCTTTGACTATCTTTTACACACCTTTTCTATTTCTTATTGTAATCTGTGGTCCACATCCCAGCTACTGTTGGGAAGGCCTGTATATTAGAGCTATCAGGGTCCTTTTCTCCTTGCAGTTTTTTAACTCAGTCCACAAGGATTCAACATCTTCCAATCCAATGTCACATCTTTCTACTGTTTTGATGTCATTCTTTACCAGCAGAGCCACGCCACCCCCTTTGCCTATCTTCCTATCCCTCCGATACAATGTACAACCTTGGACATTCAGCTTGCAACTACAACTATCTTTCAGCCATGATATACACAATTAATTGCACTACACATCTATTTGAGGCCATGAGTTCCACAGATCCATCACAGCTCTGCTTTAAGAAATTCCTCCTTGGTTCTGAAGGGACATCATTATGCCTCAAAGTTGTGCCCCTGGAGGATCTGAGCTGGCATGATAGATGTGTGTAAGACCATTAGAGGTAGGAGTAGAATTAGGCCAAAATGGCCCATGGAATCTTCATTACCATTTCATCATGGCTGATCCATTTTCCCTCTCAGCCCCAATCTCCTGCCTTTTTCCCATATTCCTTCATTCCCTGACCAATCAAGAATCTGTCAAACTCTGCCTTAACTATACATAAAGGCTTGGCCTCCACAGCTGCCTGTGGCAAAGAATTCCACAGATTCGTCACTCTCTGACTAAAGAAATTTCTCCTCATCTCCATTCTAAAAGGACACCCCTTTATTCTGAAGCTGTGTCCTTTGGTCTTAGACTCTCCCACCATTGGAAACACCCTCTCCACATCCACTCTATCAAGACCTTTCACCATTGGATAGGTTTGAATTAGGTTACTCCTTATTCTTGAATTCCATTGAGTATGGGCCCAGAATCATCAAATGCTCTTCGTGTGGCAAGGGGTTTAAACCTGAAATAATTTCTGTGAACTTCCTTTGAACTCTCTCCATTTTCAGCACATCCTTTCTAAGATAAGTGGCCCAAAACTGCATAAAATACTTCAAGTCAGCCCTCACCAGTGCTTCATAAATTCTCAACATGACATCCTTGCTTTCATTTTCTACTCGTCTTGAAATGAATGTTAACATTGCATTTGCCTTCTTTACCACAGACTCAACTTGCGAATCAACCTTTAGGAAGCCCTGCACAAGTATTCCCAAATCCTGTTGTGCCTCAGATTTTTGCATTTTCTCTCCATTCAGAAAACAGTCAACCCTTTCATTTCTTTTACCAAAGTGCATGACCATACACTTCCCAACACTATTCAATCTGCCATTTCTTTACCCATTCTTCTAATCCCTATTTCCTCAAAACTACCTGACCCTCCACTTATCTTCATATCATCTGAAAACTTTGCAAGAAAGCTATTAATTCCATCATCCAAATCATGGACATATAACGTAAGAAGGACTGGTCCCAACAGAGATCACTGTGGAACACCACTAAACACTGGCAGCCAACTAGAAAACCTTCCTTTTATTCCTACTCTTTGCCTCCTGCTAGTCAGCTACTACTTTATCCATGCTAGAATCTTTCCTGAAATACCAGGGTCTGGTATCTTGTTAGGTAGGTGACCAAACCTGTAGATAATATTTCAAATTAGGCCTCACCAACGTCTTATAAAATTTCAACATAATAGCCCAACTCCCGTACCCAATACATTATTTTATAAAGGCCAATGTGCCAATAAGCTTTCTTTATGAGCCTATGTACCTATGACACCACTTCCTAGGAATTATGGATCTATATTCCCAGATCCCTCTGTTCTAACACATTCCTCAGTGCCCTTCTGTTCACCACGTAAGACCTCCCCTGTTTATCCTCCTAAAATGCAACAACTCACACTTGGCTGCATAAAGTTCCTTTGACCATTTTTCAGCATATTTTTCCAGATCGTTGACATGGATGACAAACAACAACAGACCCTGCACTGATCCCTACAGCACACCACTGTTAGCAGGCATCCAGTCAGAGAGACAATGATCTACTGCCACTCTCTGTCTTCTCCCTACAAAGCCGATGTCTAATCCAATTCACTACCTCATCTTGAACGCCAAGTGAATGAACCTTCTTGACCAACCTCCTATATGGTACCTTGTCAAAGGCCTTGCTAAAGTCCGTGTTGCCTTCTTCAACATTCCTGGTAACTTCCTCAAAAATCTCTATAATATTGGTTAGACATGATCTAGCACTCACAAGGCCATGTTGACTGTTCCTAATCAGTTCCTGCCTATCTAAATAATTATATATCCAGTGTTCTTATACCTTCCGCTAACTTTCCCACTACTAATGTCAGGCTCACCACCTATAATTTCTTAGCTTATTCTTAGAGCCTTTCTTAAACAGCAGAATAGCATTATCTATCCTCCAATAATCCAGTACCTCACCTGTGGCTGACAATGTTTTAATATCTCTGGTGGGCCCCTACAGTTTCTGCAATAGCCTTCCACAGGGTTTGAGGGAACACCTTGTTCAGCCCTAGGGATTTATCCACCCTAGTTTGCCTCAAGGCAGCAAACACTTCCTTGTCTGTAATCTGTATTGGGTCTATGACCTCTCTACTGCTTTGCCTCACTTCTATAGCCTCTTGTGTCTGTCTCCCAGATAAATACAAACGTAACAAGCCCCTTAAGATCTCCTTTCAGTTCTAGCCATAGATTACCACCCTGATCTCCCAGAGGATCAATTTTGTCCCTGGCTGTTCTTTTGCTCTTAACTTATCTGTAGAACCCCTTCACCATATTGACTACAGCAGCTTCATTCTTTATTTTAACCCTTCTTATTTCTTTCTGAAGAATTCTCAAGTGGACTGAAGTGCTTGAGTATATAGATATTATGAAATAGGATGTGCTAGAGCTTTTGAAAATCATTAAGTTAGATAAGTCACTGGGACCAGATGAGATATACCCCGGGCTATTGTGGGAAGCAAGGGAGGAGATAGCTGAGCCTCTTGCAATGATCTTTGCATCATCAGTAGGGATGGGAGAAGTACTGGAAGATTGGAGGGTTGCAAACATTGTTCCCTTGTTCGACAAAAGGAGTAGAGATAACCCAGGAAATTATGCATCAGTAAGTCTGACTTCATTGGTGGACAAGTTGTTGGAGAAGATCCTGACAGGCAGGATTTATGAGCATTTGGAGACACATAATTTGATTAGTGATAGTCAGCATGGGTTTATCAAGGCGGGTCAAGCCTTATGAGCCTGCTTGAATTCACTGTGGAAGTATCAAAACACATTGATGAAGGGAGAACAGTGGATGTAGTGTACATGGATTTCAGTAAGGAACTCGATAAAGTTCCCCATGTAATGATCCTTCAGAAAGTAAGGAGGCAAGGGATCCAAGGAGACCTCGCTTTGTGAATCCAGAATTGGCTTGCCCACAGAAGGCAAAGGGTGGTTTTCGATGGTTCATATTCTGCATGGAGGACAGTGACCAGTGGTGTTCTGCAGGGATCTGTTCTGGGACCCCTCCTCTTTGTTATTTTTATAAATGACCTGGATGAGGAAGTATAAGGATGGGATAGTAAGTTTGCTGATGACAAAAAAAGTTGGAGGTATTGTAGATAGTGTGGAGGGTTGTCAGAGGTTACAGCAGATGGATCAAATGGATGCAGAACTGGGCTGAGAAGTGGCAGATGGACTTCAACCCAGATAAGTGTGAAGTGGTTCCATTTTGGTAGGTCAAATTTGAAGACAATATAATACCAATGGTAAGACTCTTGGCAGCGTGGAGGATCTGAGAGATCTTGGGGTCCATGTCCATAGGACACAAAGCTGCTGCACAGGTTGACAGTGTTGTTACAAAGGTGTATGGTGTGATGACATTGATCATCCATGGGGCTGAGTTCAAGAGCCATGAGGTAATGTTAAGCTATATAGGATCTGGGTCAGACCCCAGTTGGAGTACTGTGTTCAGTTCTGATCACTCACTACAGGAATGATGTGGATACTATTGAGAAAGTGCAGAGGAGATTTACAAGGATGTTGCCTGGATTGGAGGGCGTACCTTATGAGAGTAGGTTGAGTGAACTTGGCCTTTTCTCCTTGGAGTGAAGGAGGTGACCTGATAGAGGTGTAAAAGCTGATGAGAGGCACTGATCATGTGGATAGCCAAAGGCTTTTTCTCAGGGCTGAAATGGCTAACACAAGAGAGCACAGTTTTAAGCTGCTTGAAAATAGGTACCAAAGGGATGTCAGAGGTAACTTTTTCACACCAAGAGTGATGAATGTGTGGAGTGAACTGCCGGTGGTGGTGGTGGACACAATAGGGTCTTTTAAGAAACTCTTAGATAGATACATGGAGCTTAGGAAAATAGAGGGCTATGTGGTAGGGAATTTCTAGCAGTTTCTAGAGTAGGTTACATAATCAGCACAACACTGTGGGCCGAGGGACCTATAATGTGCTGCAGATTTCTATGTTCTATTTCTTATGGTACCTTATTTGCTCCTACCTGCTATCCTTCTCCTTCTATTTCTTAACCAAGGCCTCAATATCTCACAAAAAACTAAGGTTCCTTGAACCTGTTGTCCTTGCCTTTTATTCTGACAGGAACATAGAAAGACTGCATTCTTAAACTTCACTTTGAAGGCCTCCCACTTACCAAGTACACCTTTGCCAGAAAACAGCCTTTCCCAGTGCACATTTGCCAGATCCTATCTCATACCATCAAAATTGGCCTTTCTCCTATTTAGAATCTCAACCCAAGGACCAGAGCTATCCTTTTCCATAATTACTTTGGATCTAATGGCATTATGATCATAGATGCAAAGTGTTCACTTACATAGTCTTTTGTCACTGGCCCTGTCTCATTCCCTAATAGGAGATCTATTAATAGGAACAGTCTCTCCAGTTGTGACGTCTATGCCCTGATTAAGGAAACTTCCAGCCCTTTTATAGTATGGGAGTCCCATTCAATCTGTGGCATGTTAAAATCACCTGCTGTCACAATCATATGTTTCCTGCGAGTGTCTGTGCTCTCTCTGCACATTTGCTCCTCTTAATTCCATGGAATATTGGGTGGTCTCTATTATAATCCGATCAATGTGGTCATACCTTTCTTTTTCCTCAGTTCAATCCACAAAGCCCTACATAATGACCTCACCAGTCTGTTCTGACAGCACTACCATGGCACTTTCCCCGACTAGTGAGACCACCCCTTCCCCTTTTAATCTACCCCACACTATCAGGTTAAAAGAACAGCACCTCCAAAAACTGAGCTGCCAGTCTTTCCCCTCTTGCAACCAAGCCTCACAAATGGCCACAGTGTCATAATTCCAGGTGCTGATCCATGCCCTAAACTCATCCACCTTTCCTACAATACTCACTGCATTAAAATATTCACAACTCAGAACATCAGTTCCACCATGCTCAACCTTTTGATTCCTGGCTTTGTATGTCAGATTAACAGCAATTTTCTCCACAGACACTCACTATTAGTTACACCGCTCGGGCTTCAGTCCCTCAGAAATTCTACTTTAAACCCATTCCCCATACAGCACTAGTAAACCTACCTACTAGGATATAGTGGGATTAGGCTAAGTCACCCTTTTTCATTCAGGTATGATGGACTGAATAGCCTTTCCATGTGTTGTAATTTCTATAATTCAATGTTTATTTGATCACATCTCTCGAAGTATAATGGCCCAGATCCCTTTGGTTCACAAGAATAACATGTTCTGGCAATTTGTCTCACATTGTCAATAATCTGTGCTGATAGTTATTTGTTGAGGGCTTCAGACTCACAAAAAAGAAGTTGAAGTATAAGCATGTGTATGAAAAAATAATCACTTCACTAACCTTAAGTATAATTAACTAAATATATTCTGTCCTTGTGTTGTACCCAAAACAACAATGGCATACAAATTCAAGGATTCTTTGTGATTAATGCAGTAAAGTGGAAGGACTTCATGGTGTTTTACAAATGTTTTCCCGGATCAGCACTCCCATTCCACTCCAAATCCAGAGCATCAGTTTAAAGAGATTAACAAATCCAAGATGGTCTTAATCTGTACACTGCTGCCTCAGAAGCTTTACATCTTCTTGTGCAGATTATGTCAGTCTTTTCATACGGTGACTTCCCAGAATCCATTGTGCACAAAGAATGTTGAAGAAAGGAGGAGAAAAGAGAGGGAGGAAGAGAAAGAAAGGGGAAAGGGAGAAAGAGGGAGCAAAAGTGAGAAATAGAAAGAGAGAGAGAGAGAGAGGAACAGAAAGAGAGGGAGACAGAATGACTAAAAGAGAGAGAGAATGAGAAAGAAAGAAAGAAAGAAAGAAAGAAAGAAAGAAAGAAAGAAAGAAAGAAAGAAAGAAAGAAAGAAAGAAAGAAAGAAAGAAAGAAAGAAAGAAAAAGAAAAAAGTTTTGTACAATGTAAAAGAAAAAAAATAAGATGAAGAGAAAAGGGAAAGAAAAAGACAGATAAAGGCAGAGGGTGAGAAGGAGACAGCAATGTAGACAAAGAGCAAAGTGAGAGTAAAAGACAAGGAGAGGAGAAGAGAAATATCATAATGGAGGGGAAGATTTCCAGTTATGCACACCTTTGTTCCAAAGCATTTTTCAGCCAGTGGCATACTTTGCACTGTTTTGGAGTGTTATTACTCTGGTGAATTAATTTAATGTCTTTCAAGGCTTTGTAATATCTGCATGCTTCATTGACCTAAAATGCATTATTACTCCTTTCCAGTTTCCCATTAATAAGATATTGCTACCAAACTGTAAAGAAAAGAAGATAGTTAGCACTCTCCTGGTATAAGTAATAACTATTTACATTTAGGGAGGCATTTTAATCAACATTTCACTCTGGTAGAAGGGATTAGTGATTAATTTTAGATGGAAACAAATTTAAAGGACTTTTAACCTGTTACAGGACATTAAATAAAAATGATGGGATTAAGAGGTATTTTCTGCCATGTGGCATGACTCCCCTTGTTAAAAATAACAAACCAACATTAAAAAGGAAATTTAAATCTTTACATGAATGAATTCTATTGGTCAGAATTTGATCTCTTTCTACATCCTTCGCATGTGATTAAGCTGCTTGGACAGTTGTAAGGACAATTCCAGCTGTTATTCCAGGGTTAACATACTAATAGCAGCTCTGATACACTTTCCTTGCCTTGACTGTAACACAGAAATACATGAAGGTATAAATGCACCTAGCCCCTTCTGAGAGCCCATTTTGTCACAGAGAATCAGAGAATGCACACCTTGTGAAATATGTTTCATTTAAATGCGGGAAAGCTGCTATATCTAACTGTAATGAGCTCTTTGGCCCTGTGTGGGGAGCCAGAGAGTGTTGTGCTCCGAGGTTTTTAGTGCATCTGAATTGGTTAATTATTGTTTAACAACGGTTGTGGTGCGTTTAGATTTTCTTGTGCTTTTCTCAAGCGACTTACTCTTTGTAATAGAGTCTCCAGTGCTTTCTATTTAAATTTGTTAAGTTTACTTTGATAGGCTCGGGAATTCCATGTTACATGTATTATTTAAGTGGATGTCAGATTAGTGCTAATCACAGGGTCCTAGTTTTGTGGCATCACTCGGCTGAGCCACCTATGTTCTGTTGGAATTCTTATGAATAAACTTCAGTCACCATCTCTACAATGGAGTCTGACTTTCCTCTGCACTTAGATTCTGACATTGCCAGTGCACATTGTGACATCTAACAGACCCCTACGTAGTGTTGTTTAATAGTCAGAGGTAGACTACGTCTGAACTTAGCTATTCCGGAGAAATCAAAAGACCCTCCATCTGGATACATGCATGACTAGTTAAACAATGAGAATATCATCTGCATTATAATACAACCCACTATGACTTAAAGGGAAGATTGAAGAAATAATCTTTACATAGCATTTTTATTTTGCTGGAACATGTGCAGCCTGAAGATATGATGAATAGTCAAAGAATATTGGATAATAGATGAAGTTCCTCAAGAGACATAAAATAATTTTTAATGAGTTAAAAAATGAAATGGCTCTGGTTACTTGGAATCAAATGTTGGCATCCAAAACAGGAAAGGCAGCTTTGAGAGAAAGGATAGCTTAGACAAAGAACAGAAACATTTCCACCCATGACTAGTGAAAGACACAAAGAATTCTGTGTTTAACAAAAGGTACAAATGATTAAATGAAGCATATAATGCAGACTGATAATAAATATATGCTTTCTAAAGAGCAAGGATTCAAGCTAAACACAAAAATAGGAGAGCAGAGAGAGTTGACATTAGGATCAAAGTAAAAAAAAACTGCAGGGAGAACTCAGCGGGTCAAGCAGCATTCCATGGAGACATTGGGGAAGATTGATATTTCGGATTGTATCAGGACTGAGAATTCAAAATGAAGATAGCCACTATAAAGAGTGAGAGGGAGCAGGGAGGCAGGGATTGGTGTTACGTACTCATGACACGTGACAGTGGTACCCTTGTCACGTGACTGGGGTTGAAGCTGTACTGGACATGAGGTAATGGTCTTGTGATGGTGGAGTGACGTCATTTTCCCGCCAGAAGAGGTCATGTGACAGTTTTTTTTTACAGGGTATAAAAAGAGGACCCCTCCCTGTGAGGAGAGGCAGTTCGTGGCTGGATTTGCCATGTTGATTTCATGCCACTGCGTGATTTAATGTTATGACGCAGTTTAGTTGAAAGATGAAGTTTTATCTAATGCCTAAAGTTTAAAAGGTCATTGCCAGCAGTTTCTTTACAATACTGCTAGTTAAGAATCAGTGGAGAGTGAAGATTGGAGTTCGGGAGATAGAAGCTCGAGGAAAATCGATTTCGACGGTGAAACGGGTTTGACCTTGTTTGATCTTTATTCGGAAGGAATTTGTTGACTGTTCTTGTGTTAATCCCTGTGAAATAGCAGAAAGGATTGAGGATAGTGTGGTAAAGGAAAGGTCAGTGCCTTTAAGCCATTT